>NC_060142.1:18609131-19234767 GCF_021461385.2 Schistocerca piceifrons | reverse complement strand
TAAAGGCCTAAAGAAATGGGAGCAGCCGGCAGGAGTAACTAAGAGTCTCTTAAGGTAGCCAAATGCCTCGTCACTCAGCGAAATTTACTTGAAAACTCGAGGATATCGTCGTTGGAGTAACTCAGGCAACGTGAAGGTGGACTTGTTGCAGCATTTCGCTTCTGCATGGACAGGCCGCAGTACGAACTAAAGAGAGGATAGATTCAAAGAAAAGGGAGCAGCTGGCAGCAGGAACTATGACTCTCTTAACGTAGCTAAATGCCTCGTCATCCGGCGAAGTACATTTGCAAACTCGAGAGACTCGTAGTGTGAGTAACTGTGACGACGTTAAGGTGGACATACAGTGGCATATCGGTTCTGTAGGACTGGCCATAGCAAGAATGTTAAAGGCCTAAAGAAATGGGAGCAGCCGGCAGGAGTAACTATGACTCTCTTAAGGTAGCCAAATGCCTCGTCACTCAGCGAAATTTACTTGAAAACTCGAGGATATCGTCGTTGGAGTAACTCAGGCAACGTGAAGGTGGACTTGTTGCAGGATTTCGCTTCTGCATGGACAGGCCGCAGTACGAAATAAAGAGAGGATAGATTCAAAGAAAAGGGAGCAGCAGGCAGCAGGAACTATGACTCTCTTAAGGTAGCCAAATGCCTCGTCATCCGGCGAAGTACATTTGCAAACTCGAGAGACTCGTAGTGTGAGTAACTGTGACGACGTTAAGGTGGACATACAGTGGCATATCGGTTCTGTAGGACTGGTCATAGCAAGAATGTTAAAGGCCTAAAGAAATGGGAGCGGCCGGCAGGAGTAACTAAGAGTCTCTTAAGGTAGCCAAATGCCTCGTCACTCAGCGAAATTTACTTGAAAACTCGAGGATATCGTCGTTGGAGTAACTCAGGCAACGTGAAGGTGGACTTGTTGCAGCATTTCGCTTCTGCATGGACAGGCCGCAGTACGAACTAAAGAGAGGATAGATTCAAAGAAAAGGGAGCAGCTGGCAGCAGGAACTATGACTCTCTTAACGTAGCTAAATGCCTCGTCATCCGGCGAAGTACATTTGCAAACTCGAGAGACTCGTAGTGTGAGTAACTGTGACGACGTTAAGGTGGACATACAGTGGCATATCGGTTCTGTAGGACTGGCCATAGCAAGAATGTTAAAGGCCTAAAGAAATGGGAGCAGCCGGCAGAAGTAACTATGACTCTCTTAAGGTAGTCAAATGCCTCGTCACTCTGCGAAATTTACTTGAAAACTCGAGGATATCGTCGTTGGAGTAACTCAGGCAACGTGAAGGTGGACTTGTTGCAGCATTTCGCCTCTGCATGGACAGGCCGCAGTACGAAATAAAGAGAGGATAGATTCAAAGAAAAGGGAGCAGCTGGCAGCAGGAACTATGACTCTCTTAAGGTAGCTAAATGCCTCGTCATCCGGCGAAGTACATTTGCAAACTCGAGAGACTCGTAGTGTGAGTAACTGTGACGACGTTAAGGTGGACATACAGTGGCATATCGGTTCTGTAGGACTGGCCATAGCAAGAATGTTAAAGGCCTAAAGAAATGGGAGCAGCCGGCAGGAGTAACTAAGAGTCTCTTAAGGTAGCCAAATGCCTCGTCACTCAGCGAAATTTACTTGAAAACTCGAGGATATCGTCGTTGGAGTAACTCAGGCAACGTGAAGGTGGACTTGTTGCAGCATTTCGCTTCTGCATGGACAGGCCGCAGTACGAACTAAAGAGAGGATAGATTCAAAGAAAAGGGAGCAGCTGGCAGCAGGAACTATGACTCTCTTAACGTAGCTAAATGCCTCGTCATCCGGCGAAGTACATTTGCAAACTCGAGAGACTCGTAGTGTGAGTAACTGTGACGACGTTAAGGTGGACATACAGTGGCATATCGGTTCTGTAGGACTGGCCATAGCAAGAATGTTAAAGGCCTAAAGAAATGGGAGCAGCCGGCAGGAGTAACTATGAGTCTCTTAAGGTAGCCAAATGCCTCGTCACTCAGCGAAATTTACTTGAAAACTCGAGGATATCGTCGTTGGAGTAACTCAGGCAACGTGAAGGTGGACTTGTTGCAGGATTTCGCTTCTGCATGGACAGGCCGCAGTACGAAATAAAGAGAGGATAGATTCAAAGAAAAGGGAGCAGCAGGCAGCAGGAACTATGACTCTCTTAAGGTAGCCAAATGCCTCGTCATCCGGCGAAGTACATTTGCAAACTCGAGAGACTCGTAGTGTGAGTAACTGTGACGACGTTAAGGTGGACATACAGTGGCATATCGGTTCTGTAGGACTGGTCATAGCAAGAATGTTAAAGGCCTAAAGAAATGGGAGCGGCCGGCAGGAGTAACTAAGAGTCTCTTAAGGTAGCCAAATGCCTCGTCACTCAGCGAAATTTACTTGAAAACTCGAGGATATCGTCGTTGGAGTAACTCAGGCAACGTGAAGGTGGACTTGTTGCAGCATTTCGCTTCTGCATGGACAGGCCGCAGTACGAACTAAAGAGAGGATAGATTCAAAGAAAAGGGAGCAGCTGGCAGCAGGAACTATGACTCTCTTAACGTAGCTAAATGCCTCGTCATCCGGCGAAGTACATTTGCAAACTCGAGAGACTCGTAGTGTGAGTAACTGTGACGACGTTAAGGTGGACATACAGTGGCATATCGGTTCTGTAGGACTGGCCATAGCAAGAATGTTAAAGGCCTAAAGAAATGGGAGCAGCCGGCAGAAGTAACTATGACTCTCTTAAGGTAGTCAAATGCCTCGTCACTCTGCGAAATTTACTTGAAAACTCGAGGATATCGTCGTTGGAGTAACTCAGGCAACGTGAAGGTGGACTTGTTGCAGCATTTCGCCTCTGCATGGACAGGCCGCAGTACGAAATAAAGAGAGGATAGATTCAAAGAAAAGGGAGCAGCTGGCAGCAGGAACTATGACTCTCTTAAGGTAGCTAAATGCCTCGTCATCCGGCGAAGTACATTTGCAAACTCGAGAGACTCGTAGTGTGAGTAACTGTGACGACGTTAAGGTGGACATACAGTGGCATATCGGTTCTGTAGGACTGGCCATAGCAAGAATGTTAAAGGCCTAAAGAAATGGGAGCAGCCGGCAGGAGTAACTAAGAGTCTCTTAAGGTAGCCAAATGCCTCGTCACTCAGCGAAATTTACTTGAAAACTCGAGGATATCGTCGTTGGAGTAACTCAGGCAACGTGAAGGTGGACTTGTTGCAGCATTTCGCTTCTGCATGGACAGGCCGCAGTACGAACTAAAGAGAGGATAGATTCAAAGAAAAGGGAGCAGCTGGCAGCAGGAACTATGACTCTCTTAACGTAGCTAAATGCCTCGTCATCCGGCGAAGTACATTTGCAAACTCGAGAGACTCGTAGTGTGAGTAACTGTGACGACGTTAAGGTGGACATACAGTGGCATATCGGTTCTGTAGGACTGGCCATAGCAAGAATGTTAAAGGCCTAAAGAAATGGGAGCAGCCGGCAGGAGTAACTATGACTCTCTTAAGGTAGCCAAATGCCTCGTCACTCTGCGAAATTTACTTGAAAACTCGAGGATATCGTCGTTGGAGTAACTCAGGCACCGTGAAGGTGGACTTGTTGCAGCATTTCGCTTCTGCATGGACAGGCCGCAGTACGAAATAAAGAGAGGATAGATTCAAAGAAAAGGGAGCAGCTGGAAGCAGGAACTATGACTCTCTTAAGGTAGCCAAATGCCTCGTCATCCGGCGAAGTACTGTGAGTAACTGTGACGTCGTTAAGGTGGACATACAGTGGCATATCGATTCTGTAGGACTGGCTATAGCAAGAATGTTAAAGGCGTAAAGAAATGGGAGCAGCCGGCAGGAGTAACTATGACTCTCTTAAGGTAGCCAAATGCTTCGTCACTCAGCGAAATTTACTTGAAAACTCGAGGATATCGTCGTTGGAGTAACTCAGGCAACGTGAAGGTGGACTTGTTGCAGGATTTCGCTTCTGCATGGACAGGCCGCAGTACGAAATAAAGAGAGGATAGATTCAAAGAAAAGGGAGTAGCTGGCAGCAGGAACTATGACTCCCTTAAGGTAGCCAAATGCCTCGTCATCCGGCGAAGTACATTTGCAAACTCGAGAGAGTCGTAGTGTGAGTAACTGTGACGTCGTTAAGGTGGACATACAGTGGCATATCGGTTCTGTAGGACTGGCCATAGCAAGAATGTTAAAGGCCTAAAGAAATGGGAGCAGCCGGCAGGAGTAACTAAGAGTCTCTTAAGGTAGCCAAATGCCTCGTCACTCAGCGAAATTTACTTGAAAACTCGAGGATATCGTCGTTGGAGTAACTCAGGCAACGTGAAGGTGGACTTGTTGCAGCATTTCGCTTCTGCATGGACAGGCCGCAGTACGAACTAAAGAGAGGATAGATTCAAAGAAAAGGGAGCAGCTGGCAGCAGGAACTATGACTCTCTTAACGTAGCTAAATGCCTCGTCATCCGGCGAAGTACATTTGCAAACTCGAGAGACTCGTAGTGTGAGTAACTGTGACGACGTTAAGGTGGACATACAGTGGCATATCGGTTCTGTAGGACTGGCCATAGCAAGAATGTTAAAGGCCTAAAGAAATGGGAGCAGCCGGCAGGAGTAACTAAGAGTCTCTTAAGGTAGCCAAATGCCTCGTCACTCAGCGAAATTTACTTGAAAACTCGAGGATATCGTCGTTGGAGTAACTCAGGCAACGTGAAGGTGGACTTGTTGCAGCATTTCGCTTCTGCATGGACAGGCCGCAGTACGAACTAAAGAGAGGATAGATTCAAAGAAAAGGGAGCAGCTGGCAGCAGGAACTATGACTCTCTTAACGTAGCTAAATGCCTCGTCATCCGGCGAAGTACATTTGCAAACTCGAGAGACTCGTAGTGTGAGTAACTGTGACGACGTTAAGGTGGACATACAGTGGCATATCGGTTCTGTAGGACTGGCCATAGCAAGAATGTTAAAGGCCTAAAGAAATGGGAGCAGCCGGCAGGAGTAACTATGACTCTCTTAAGGTAGCCAAATGCCTCGTCACTCAGCGAAATTTACTTGAAAACTCGAGGATATCGTCGTTGGAGTAACTCAGGCAACGTGAAGGTGGACTTGTTGCAGGATTTCGCTTCTGCATGGACAGGCCGCAGTACGAAATAAAGAGAGGATAGATTCAAAGAAAAGGGAGCAGCAGGCAGCAGGAACTATGACTCTCTTAAGGTAGCCAAATGCCTCGTCATCCGGCGAAGTACATTTGCAAACTCGAGAGACTCGTAGTGTGAGTAACTGTGACGACGTTAAGGTGGACATACAGTGGCATATCGGTTCTGTAGGACTGGTCATAGCAAGAATGTTAAAGGCCTAAAGAAATGGGAGCGGCCGGCAGGAGTAACTAAGAGTCTCTTAAGGTAGCCAAATGCCTCGTCACTCAGCGAAATTTACTTGAAAACTCGAGGATATCGTCGTTGGAGTAACTCAGGCAACGTGAAGGTGGACTTGTTGCAGCATTTCGCTTCTGCATGGACAGGCCGCAGTACGAACTAAAGAGAGGATAGATTCAAAGAAAAGGGAGCAGCTGGCAGCAGGAACTATGACTCTCTTAACGTAGCTAAATGCCTCGTCATCCGGCGAAGTACATTTGCAAACTCGAGAGACTCGTAGTGTGAGTAACTGTGACGACGTTAAGGTGGACATACAGTGGCATATCGGTTCTGTAGGACTGGCCATAGCAAGAATGTTAAAGGCCTAAAGAAATGGGAGCAGCCGGCAGAAGTAACTATGACTCTCTTAAGGTAGTCAAATGCCTCGTCACTCTGCGAAATTTACTTGAAAACTCGAGGATATCGTCGTTGGAGTAACTCAGGCAACGTGAAGGTGGACTTGTTGCAGCATTTCGCCTCTGCATGGACAGGCCGCAGTACGAAATAAAGAGAGGATAGATTCAAAGAAAAGGGAGCAGCTGGCAGCAGGAACTATGACTCTCTTAAGGTAGCTAAATGCCTCGTCATCCGGCGAAGTACATTTGCAAACTCGAGAGACTCGTAGTGTGAGTAACTGTGACGACGTTAAGGTGGACATACAGTGGCATATCGGTTCTGTAGGACTGGCCATAGCAAGAATGTTAAAGGCCTAAAGAAATGGGAGCAGCCGGCAGGAGTAACTAAGAGTCTCTTAAGGTAGCCAAATGCCTCGTCACTCAGCGAAATTTACTTGAAAACTCGAGGATATCGTCGTTGGAGTAACTCAGGCAACGTGAAGGTGGACTTGTTGCAGCATTTCGCTTCTGCATGGACAGGCCGCAGTACGAACTAAAGAGAGGATAGATTCAAAGAAAAGGGAGCAGCTGGCAGCAGGAACTATGACTCTCTTAACGTAGCTAAATGCCTCGTCATCCGGCGAAGTACATTTGCAAACTCGAGAGACTCGTAGTGTGAGTAACTGTGACGACGTTAAGGTGGACATACAGTGGCATATCGGTTCTGTAGGACTGGCCATAGCAAGAATGTTAAAGGCCTAAAGAAATGGGAGCAGCCGGCAGGAGTAACTATGAGTCTCTTAAGGTAGCCAAATGCCTCGTCACTCAGCGAAATTTACTTGAAAACTCGAGGATATCGTCGTTGGAGTAACTCAGGCAACGTGAAGGTGGACTTGTTGCAGGATTTCGCTTCTGCATGGACAGGCCGCAGTACGAAATAAAGAGAGGATAGATTCAAAGAAAAGGGAGCAGCAGGCAGCAGGAACTATGACTCTCTTAAGGTAGCCAAATGCCTCGTCATCCGGCGAAGTACATTTGCAAACTCGAGAGACTCGTAGTGTGAGTAACTGTGACGACGTTAAGGTGGACATACAGTGGCATATCGGTTCTGTAGGACTGGTCATAGCAAGAATGTTAAAGGCCTAAAGAAATGGGAGCGGCCGGCAGGAGTAACTAAGAGTCTCTTAAGGTAGCCAAATGCCTCGTCACTCAGCGAAATTTACTTGAAAACTCGAGGATATCGTCGTTGGAGTAACTCAGGCAACGTGAAGGTGGACTTGTTGCAGCATTTCGCTTCTGCATGGACAGGCCGCAGTACGAACTAAAGAGAGGATAGATTCAAAGAAAAGGGAGCAGCTGGCAGCAGGAACTATGACTCTCTTAACGTAGCTAAATGCCTCGTCATCCGGCGAAGTACATTTGCAAACTCGAGAGACTCGTAGTGTGAGTAACTGTGACGACGTTAAGGTGGACATACAGTGGCATATCGGTTCTGTAGGACTGGCCATAGCAAGAATGTTAAAGGCCTAAAGAAATGGGAGCAGCCGGCAGAAGTAACTATGACTCTCTTAAGGTAGTCAAATGCCTCGTCACTCTGCGAAATTTACTTGAAAACTCGAGGATATCGTCGTTGGAGTAACTCAGGCAACGTGAAGGTGGACTTGTTGCAGCATTTCGCCTCTGCATGGACAGGCCGCAGTACGAAATAAAGAGAGGATAGATTCAAAGAAAAGGGAGCAGCTGGCAGCAGGAACTATGACTCTCTTAAGGTAGCTAAATGCCTCGTCATCCGGCGAAGTACATTTGCAAACTCGAGAGACTCGTAGTGTGAGTAACTGTGACGACGTTAAGGTGGACATACAGTGGCATATCGGTTCTGTAGGACTGGCCATAGCAAGAATGTTAAAGGCCTAAAGAAATGGGAGCAGCCGGCAGGAGTAACTAAGAGTCTCTTAAGGTAGCCAAATGCCTCGTCACTCAGCGAAATTTACTTGAAAACTCGAGGATATCGTCGTTGGAGTAACTCAGGCAACGTGAAGGTGGACTTGTTGCAGCATTTCGCTTCTGCATGGACAGGCCGCAGTACGAACTAAAGAGAGGATAGATTCAAAGAAAAGGGAGCAGCTGGCAGCAGGAACTATGACTCTCTTAACGTAGCTAAATGCCTCGTCATCCGGCGAAGTACATTTGCAAACTCGAGAGACTCGTAGTGTGAGTAACTGTGACGACGTTAAGGTGGACATACAGTGGCATATCGGTTCTGTAGGACTGGCCATAGCAAGAATGTTAAAGGCCTAAAGAAATGGGAGCAGCCGGCAGGAGTAACTATGACTCTCTTAAGGTAGCCAAATGCCTCGTCACTCTGCGAAATTTACTTGAAAACTCGAGGATATCGTCGTTGGAGTAACTCAGGCACCGTGAAGGTGGACTTGTTGCAGCATTTCGCTTCTGCATGGACAGGCCGCAGTACGAAATAAAGAGAGGATAGATTCAAAGAAAAGGGAGCAGCTGGAAGCAGGAACTATGACTCTCTTAAGGTAGCCAAATGCCTCGTCATCCGGCGAAGTACTGTGAGTAACTGTGACGTCGTTAAGGTGGACATACAGTGGCATATCGATTCTGTAGGACTGGCTATAGCAAGAATGTTAAAGGCGTAAAGAAATGGGAGCAGCCGGCAGGAGTAACTATGACTCTCTTAAGGTAGCCAAATGCTTCGTCACTCAGCGAAATTTACTTGAAAACTCGAGGATATCGTCGTTGGAGTAACTCAGGCAACGTGAAGGTGGACTTGTTGCAGGATTTCGCTTCTGCATGGACAGGCCGCAGTACGAAATAAAGAGAGGATAGATTCAAAGAAAAGGGAGTAGCTGGCAGCAGGAACTATGACTCCCTTAAGGTAGCCAAATGCCTCGTCATCCGGCGAAGTACATTTGCAAACTCGAGAGAGTCGTAGTGTGAGTAACTGTGACGTCGTTAAGGTGGACATACAGTGGCATATCGGTTCTGTAGGACTGGCCATAGCAAGAATTTTAAAGGCCTAAAGAAATGGGAGCAGCCGGCAGGAGTAACTATGAGTCTCTTAAGGTAGCCAAATGCCTCGTCACTCAGCGAAATTTACTTGAAAACTCGAGGATATCGTCGTTGGAGTAACTCAGGCAACGTGAAGGTGGACTTGTTGCAGCATTTCGCTTCTGCATGGACAGGCCGCAGTACGAACTAAAGAGAGGATAGATTCAAAGAAAAGGGAGCAGCTGGCAGCAGGAACTATGACTCTCTTAACGTAGCTAAATGCCTCGTCATCCGGCGAAGTACATTTGCAAACTCGAGAGACTCGTAGTGTGAGTAACTGTGACGACGTTAAGGTGGACATACAGTGGCATATCGGTTCTGTAGGACTGGCCATAGCAAGAATGTTAAAGGCCTAAAGAAATGGGAGCAGCCGGCAGGAGTAACTATGACTCTCTTAAGGTAGCCAAATGCCTCGTCACTCAGCGAAATTTACTTGAAAACTCGAGGATATCGTCGTTGGAGTAACTCAGGCAACGTGAAGGTGGACTTGTTGCAGGATTTCGCTTCTGCATGGACAGGCCGCAGTACGAAATAAAGAGAGGATAGATTCAAAGAAAAGGGAGTAGCTGGCAGCAGGAACTATGACTCCCTCAAGGTAGCCAAATGCCTCGTCATCCGGCGAAGTACATTTGCAAACTCGAGAGAGTCGTAGTGTGAGTAACTGTGACGTCGTTAAGGTGGACATACAGTGGCATATCGGTTCTGTAGGACTGGCCATAGCAAGAATTTTAAAGGCCTAAAGAAATGGGAGCAGCCGGCAGAAGTAACTATGACTCTCTTAAGGTAGTCAAATGCCTCGTCACTCTGCGAAATTTACTTGAAAACTCGAGGATATCGTCGTTGGAGTAACTCAGGCAACGTGAAGGTGGACTTGTTGCAGCATTTCGCTTCTGCATGGACAGGCCGCAGTACGAAATAAAGAGAGGATAGATTCAAAGAAAAGGGAGCAGCAGGCAGCAGGAACTATGACTCTCTTAAGGTAGCCTAATGCCTCGTCATCCGGCGAAGTACATTTGCAAACTCGAGAGACTCGTAGTGTGAGTAACTGTGACGACGTTAAGGTGGACATACAGTGGCATATCGGTTCTGTAGGACTGGCCATAGCAAGAATGTTAAAGGCCTAAAGAAATGGGAGCAGCCGGCAGGAGTAACTAAGAGTCTCTTAAGGTAGCCAAATGCCTCGTCACTCAGCGAAATTTACTTGAAAACTCGAGGATATCGTCGTTGGAGTAACTCAGGCAACGTGAAGGTGGACTTGTTGCAGGATTTTGCTTCTGCATGGACAGGCCGCAGTACGAAATAAAGAGAGGATAGATTCAAAGAAAAGGGAGTAGCTGGCAGCAGGAACTATGACTCCCTTAAGGTAGCCAAATGCCTCGTCATCCGGCGAAGTACATTTGCAAACTCGAGAGAGTCGTAGTGTGAGTAACTGTGACGTCGTTAAGGTGGACATACAGTGGCATATCGGTTCTGTAGGACTGGCCATAGCAAGAATTTTAAAGGCCTAAAGAAATGGGAGCAGCCGGCAGGAGTAACTATGAGTCTCTTAAGGTAGCCAAATGCCTCGTCACTCAGCGAAATTTACTTGAAAACTCGAGGATATCGTCGTTGGAGTAACTCAGGCAACGTGAAGGTGGACTTGTTGCAGCATTTCGCTTCTGCATGGACAGGCCGCAGTACGAACTAAAGAGAGGATAGATTCAAAGAAAAGGGAGCAGCTGGCAGCAGGAACTATGACTCTCTTAACGTAGCTAAATGCCTCGTCATCCGGCGAAGTACATTTGCAAACTCGAGAGACTCGTAGTGTGAGTAACTGTGACGACGTTAAGGTGGACATACAGTGGCATATCGGTTCTGTAGGACTGGCCATAGCAAGAATGTTAAAGGCCTAAAGAAATGGGAGCAGCCGGCAGAAGTAACTATGACTCTCTTAAGGTAGTCAAATGCCTCGTCACTCTGCGAAATTTACTTGAAAACTCGAGGATATCGTCGTTGGAGTAACTCAGGCAACGTGAAGGTGGACTTGTTGCAGCATTTCGCCTCTGCATGGACAGGCCGCAGTACGAAATAAAGAGAGGATAGATTCAAAGAAAAGGGAGCAGCTGGCAGCAGGAACTATGACTCTCTTAAGGTAGCTAAATGCCTCGTCATCCGGCGAAGTACATTTGCAAACTCGAGAGACTCGTAGTGTGAGTAACTGTGACGACGTTAAGGTGGACATACAGTGGCATATCGGTTCTGTAGGACTGGCCATAGCAAGAATGTTAAAGGCCTAAAGAAATGGGAGCAGCCGGCAGGAGTAACTAAGAGTCTCTTAAGGTAGCCAAATGCCTCGTCACTCAGCGAAATTTACTTGAAAACTCGAGGATATCGTCGTTGGAGTAACTCAGGCAACGTGAAGGTGGACTTGTTGCAGCATTTCGCTTCTGCATGGACAGGCCGCAGTACGAACTAAAGAGAGGATAGATTCAAAGAAAAGGGAGCAGCTGGCAGCAGGAACTATGACTCTCTTAACGTAGCTAAATGCCTCGTCATCCGGCGAAGTACATTTGCAAACTCGAGAGACTCGTAGTGTGAGTAACTGTGACGACGTTAAGGTGGACATACAGTGGCATATCGGTTCTGTAGGACTGGCCATAGCAAGAATGTTAAAGGCCTAAAGAAATGGGAGCAGCCGGCAGGAGTAACTATGACTCTCTTAAGGTAGTCAAATGCCTCGTCACTCTGCGAAATTTACTTGAAAACTCGAGGATATCGTCGTTGGAGTAACTCAGGCACCGTGAAGGTGGACTTGTAGCAGCATTTCGCTTCTGCATGGACAGGCCGCAGTACGAAATAAAGAGAGGATAGATTCAAAGAAAAGGGAGCAGCTGGAAGCAGGAACTATGACTCTCTTAAGGTAGCCAAATGCCTCGTCATCCGGCGAAGTACTGTGAGTAACTGTGACGTCGTTAAGGTGGACATACAGTGGCATATCGATTCTGTAGGACTGGCTATAGCAAGAATGTTAAAGGCGTAAAGAAATGGGAGCAGCCGGCAGGAGTAACTATGACTCTCTTAAGGTAGCCAAATGCTTCGTCACTCAGCGAAATTTACTTGAAAACTCGAGGATATCGTCGTTGGAGTAACTCAGGCAACGTGAAGGTGGACTTGTTGCAGGATTTCGCTTCTGCATGGACAGGCCGCAGTACGAAATAAAGAGAGGATAGATTCAAAGAAAAGGGAGTAGCTGGCAGCAGGAACTATGACTCCCTTAAGGTAGCCAAATGCCTCGTCATCCGGCGAAGTACATTTGCAAACTCGAGAGAGTCGTAGTGTGAGTAACTGTGACGTCGTTAAGGTGGACATACAGTGGCATATCGGTTCTGTAGGACTGGCCATAGCAAGAATTTTAAAGGCCTAAAGAAATGGGAGCAGCCGGCAGGAGTAACTATGAGTCTCTTAAGGTAGCCAAATGCCTCGTCACTCAGCGAAATTTACTTGAAAACTCGAGGATATCGTCGTTGGAGTAACTCAGGCAACGTGAAGGTGGACTTGTTGCAGCATTTCGCTTCTGCATGGACAGGCCGCAGTACGAACTAAAGAGAGGATAGATTCAAAGAAAAGGGAGCAGCTGGCAGCAGGAACTATGACTCTCTTAACGTAGCTAAATGCCTCGTCATCCGGCGAAGTACATTTGCAAACTCGAGAGACTCGTAGTGTGAGTAACTGTGACGACGTTAAGGTGGACATACAGTGGCATATCGGTTCTGTAGGACTGGCCATAGCAAGAATGTTAAAGGCCTAAAGAAATGGGAGCAGCCGGCAGGAGTAACTATGACTCTCTTAAGGTAGCCAAATGCCTCGTCACTCAGCGAAATTTACTTGAAAACTCGAGGATATCGTCGTTGGAGTAACTCAGGCAACGTGAAGGTGGACTTGTTGCAGGATTTCGCTTCTGCATGGACAGGCCGCAGTACGAAATAAAGAGAGGATAGATTCAAAGAAAAGGGAGTAGCTGGCAGCAGGAACTATGACTCCCTCAAGGTAGCCAAATGCCTCGTCATCCGGCGAAGTACATTTGCAAACTCGAGAGAGTCGTAGTGTGAGTAACTGTGACGTCGTTAAGGTGGACATACAGTGGCATATCGGTTCTGTAGGACTGGCCATAGCAAGAATTTTAAAGGCCTAAAGAAATGGGAGCAGCCGGCAGAAGTAACTATGACTCTCTTAAGGTAGTCAAATGCCTCGTCACTCTGCGAAATTTACTTGAAAACTCGAGGATATCGTCGTTGGAGTAACTCAGGCAACGTGAAGGTGGACTTGTTGCAGCATTTCGCTTCTGCATGGACAGGCCGCAGTACGAAATAAAGAGAGGATAGATTCAAAGAAAAGGGAGCAGCAGGCAGCAGGAACTATGACTCTCTTAAGGTAGCCTAATGCCTCGTCATCCGGCGAAGTACATTTGCAAACTCGAGAGACTCGTAGTGTGAGTAACTGTGACGACGTTAAGGTGGACATACAGTGGCATATCGGTTCTGTAGGACTGGCCATAGCAAGAATGTTAAAGGCCTAAAGAAATGGGAGCAGCCGGCAGGAGTAACTAAGAGTCTCTTAAGGTAGCCAAATGCCTCGTCACTCAGCGAAATTTACTTGAAAACTCGAGGATATCGTCGTTGGAGTAACTCAGGCAACGTGAAGGTGGACTTGTTGCAGGATTTTGCTTCTGCATGGACAGGCCGCAGTACGAAATAAAGAGAGGATAGATTCAAAGAAAAGGGAGTAGCTGGCAGCAGGAACTATGACTCCCTTAAGGTAGCCAAATGCCTCGTCATCCGGCGAAGTACATTTGCAAACTCGAGAGAGTCGTAGTGTGAGTAACTGTGACGTCGTTAAGGTGGACATACAGTGGCATATCGGTTCTGTAGGACTGGCCATAGGAAGAATTTTAAAGGCCTAAAGAAATGGGAGCAGCCGGCAGGAGTAACTATGAGTCTCTTAAGGTAGCCAAATGCCTCGTCACTCAGCGAAATTTACTTGAAAACTCGAGGATATCGTCGTTGGAGTAACTCAGGCAACGTGAAGGTGGACTTGTTGCAGGATTTCGCTACTGCATGGACAGGCCGCAGTACGAAATAAAGAGAGGATAGATTCAAAGAAAAGGGAGCAGCAGGCAGCAGGAACTATGACTCTCTTAAGGTAGCCAAATGCCTCGTCATCCGGCGAAGTACATTTGCAAACTCGAGAGACTCGTAGTGTGAGTAACTGTGACGACGTTAAGGTGGACATACAGTGGCATATCGGTTCTGTAGGACTGGCCATAGCAAGAATGTTAAAGGCCTAAAGAAATGGGAGCAGCCGGCAGGAGTAACTATGACTCTCTTAAGGTAGCCAAATTCCTCGTCACTCTGCGAAATTTACTTGAAAACTCGAGGATTTCGTCGTTGGCGTAACTCAGGCAACGTGAAGGTGGACTTGTTGCAGCATTTCGCTTCTGCATGGACAGGCCGCAGTACGAAATAAAGAGAGGATAGATTCAAAGAAAAGGGAGCAGCTGGAAGCAGGAACTATGACTCTCTTAAGGTAGCCAAATGCCTCGTCATCCGGCGAAGTACTGTGAGTAACTGTGACGTTGTTAAGGTGGACATACAGTGGCATATCGATTCTGTAGGACTGGCCATAGCAAGAATGTTAAAGGCGTAAAGAAATGGGAGCAGCCGGCAGGAGTAACTATGACTCTCTTAAGGTAGCCAAATGCCTCGTCACTCTGCGAAATTTACTTGAAAACTCGAGGATATCGTCGTTGGAGTAACTCAGGCAACGTGAAGGTGGACTTGTTGCAGGATTTCGCTTCTGCATGGACAGGCCGCAGTACGAAATAAAGAGAGGATAGATTCAAAGAAAAGGGAGCAGCAGGCAGCAGGAACTATGACTCTCTTAAGGTAGCCAAATGCCTCGTCATCCGGCGAAGTACATTTGCAAACTCGAGAGACTCGTAGTGTGAGTAACTGTGACGACGTTAAGGTGGACATACAGTGGCATATCGGTTCTGTAGGACTGGCCATAGCAAGAATGTTAAAGGCCTAAAGAAATGGGAGCAGCCGGCAGGAGTAACTATGACTCTCTTAAGGTAGCCAAATTCCTCGTCACTCTGCGAAATTTACTTGAAAACTCGAGGATTTCGTCGTTGGCGTAACTCAGGCAACGTGAAGGTGGACTTGTTGCAGCATTTCGCTTCTGCATGGACAGGCCGCAGTACGAAATAAAGAGAGGATAGATTCAAAGGAAAGGGAGCAGCTGGAAGCACTAACTATGACTCTCTTAAGGTAGCCAAATGCCTCGTCATCCGGCGAAGTACTGTGAGTAACTGTGACGTTGTTAAGGTGGACATACAGTGGCATATCGATTCTGTAGGACTGGCCATAGCAAGAATGTTAAAGGCGTAAAGAAATGGGAGCAGCCGGCAGGAGTAACTATGACTCTCTTAAGGTAGCCAAATGCCTCGTCACTCTGCGAAATTTACTTGAAAACTCGAGGATATCGTCGTTGGAGTAACTCAGGCAACGTGAAGGTGGACTTGTTGCAGGATTTTGCTTCTGCATGGACAGGCCGCAGTACGAAATAAAGAGAGGATAGATTCAAAGAAAAGGGAGTAGCTGGCAGCAGGAACTATGACTCCCTTAAGGTAGCCAAATGCCTCGTCATCCGGCGAAGTACATTTGCAAACTCGAGAGAGTCGTAGTGTGAGTAACTGTGACGTCGTTAAGGTGGACATACAGTGGCATATCGGTTCTGTAGGACTGGCCATAGCAAGAATTTTAAAGGCCTAAAGAAATGGGAGCAGCCGGCAGGAGTAACTATGAGTCTCTTAAGGTAGCCAAATGCCTCGTCACTCAGCGAAATTTACTTGAAAACTCGAGGATATCGTCGTTGGAGTAACTCAGGCAACGTGAAGGTGGACTTGTTGCAGGATTTCGCTTCTGCATGGACAGGCCGCAGTACGAAATAAAGAGAGGATAGATTCAAAGAAAAGGGAGCAGCAGGCAGCAGGAACTATGACTCTCTTAAGGTAGCCAAATGCCTCGTCATCCGGCGAAGTACATTTGCAAACTCGAGAGACTCGTAGTGTGAGTAACTGTGACGACGTTAAGGTGGACATACAGTGGCATATCGGTTCTGTAGGACTGGCCATAGCAAGAATGTTAAAGGCGTAAAGAAATGGGAGCAGCCGGCAGGAGTAACTATGACTCTCTTAAGGTAGCCAAATGCCTCGTCACTCTGCGAAATTTACTTGAAAACTCGAGGATATCGTCGTTGGAGTAACTCAGGCAACGTGAAGGTGGACTTGTTGCAGGATTTTGCTTCTGCATGGACAGGACGCAGTACGAAATAAAGAGAGGATAGATTCAAAGAAAAGGGAGTAGCTGGCAGCAGGAACTATGACTCCCTTAAGGTAGCCAAATGCCTCGTCATCCGGCGAAGTACATTTGCAAACTCGAGAGAGTCGTAGTGTGAGTAACTGTGACGTCGTTAAGGTGGACATACAGTGGCATATCGGTTCTGTAGGACTGGCCATAGCAAGAATTTTAAAGGCCTAAAGAAATGGGAGCAGCCGGCAGGAGTAACTATGAGTCTCTTAAGGTAGCCAAATGCCTCGTCACTCAGCGAAATTTACTTGAAAACTCGAGGATATCGTCGTTGGAGTAACTCAGGCAACGTGAAGGTGGACTTGTTGCAGGATTTCGCTTCTGCATGGACAGGCCGCAGTACGAAATAAAGAGAGTATAGATTCAAAGAAAAGGGAGCAGCAGGCAGCAGGAACTATGACTCTCTTAAGGTAGCCAAATGCCTCGTCATCCGGCGAAGTACATTTGCAAACTCGAGAGACTCGTAGTGTGAGTAATTGTGACGACGTTAAGGTGGACATACAGTGGCATATCGGTTCTGTAGGACTGGCCATAGCAAGAATGTTAAAGGCCTAAAGAAATGGGAGCAGCCGGCAGGAGTAACTATGACTCTCTTAAGGTAGCCAAATTCCTCGTCACTCTGCGAAATTTACTTGAAAACTCGAGGATATCGTCGTTGGAGTAACTCAGGCAACGTGAAGGTGGACTTGTTGCAGCATTTCGCTTCTGCATGGACAGGCCGCAGTACGAAATAAAGAGAGGATAGATTCAAAGAAAAGGGAGCAGCTGGAAGCAGGAACTATGACTCTCTTAAGGTAGCCAAATGCCTCGTCATCCGGCGAAGTACTGTGAGTAACTGTGACGTTGTTAAGGTGGACATACAGTGGCATATCGATTCTGTAGGACTGGCCATAGCAAGAATGTTAAAGGCGTAAAGAAATGGGAGCAGCCGGCAGGAGTAACTATGACTCTCTTAAGGTAGCCAAATGCCTCGTCACTCTGCGAAATTTACTTGAAAACTCGAGGATATCGTCGTTGGAGTAACTCAGGCAACGTGAAGGTGGAC
The DNA here is from genome assembly GCF_021461385.2 of Schistocerca piceifrons. Classification (NCBI taxonomy): domain Eukaryota; kingdom Metazoa; phylum Arthropoda; class Insecta; order Orthoptera; family Acrididae; genus Schistocerca; species Schistocerca piceifrons. The sequence goes on along the minus strand of NC_060142.1, from coordinate 19,217,495 downwards.
TTGTTGCAGGATTTTGCTTCTGCATGGACAGGCCGCAGTACGAAATAAAGAGAGGATAGATTCAAAGAAAAGGGAGTAGCTGGCAGCAGGAACTATGACTCCCTTAAGGTAGCCAAATGCCTCGTCATCCGGCGAAGTACATTTGCAAACTCGAGAGAGTCGTAGTGTGAGTAACTGTGACGTCGTTAAGGTGGACATACAGTGGCATATCGGTTCTGTAGGACTGGCCATAGCAAGAATTTTAAAGGCCTAAAGAAATGGGAGCAGCCGGCAGGAGTAACTATGAGTCTCTTAAGGTAGCCAAATGCCTCGTCACTCAGCGAAATTTACTTGAAAACTCGAGGATATCGTCGTTGGAGTAACTCAGGCAACGTGAAGGTGGACTTGTTGCAGGATTTCGCTTCTGCATGGACAGGCCGCAGTACGAAATAAAGAGAGGATAGATTCAAAGAAAAGGGAGCAGCAGGCAGCAGGAACTATGACTCTCTTAAGGTAGCCAAATGCCTCGTCATCCGGCGAAGTACATTTGCAAACTCGAGAGACTCGTAGTGTGAGTAACTGTGACGACGTTAAGGTGGACATACAGTGGCATATCGGTTCTGTAGGACTGGCCATAGCAAGAATTTTAAAGGCCTAAAGAAATGGGAGCAGCCGGCAGGAGTAACTATGAGTCTCTTAAGGTAGCCAAATGCCTCGTCACTCAGCGAAATTTACTTGAAAACTCGAGGATATCGTCGTTGGAGTAACTCAGGCAACGTGAAGGTGGACTTGTTGCAGGATTTCGCTACTGCATGGACAGGCCGCAGTACGAAATAAAGAGAGGATAGATTCAAAGAAAAGGGAGCAGCAGGCAGCAGGAACTATGACTCTCTTAAGGTAGCCAAATGCCTCGTCATCCGGCGAAGTACATTTGCAAACTCGAGAGACTCGTAGTGTGAGTAACTGTGACGACGTTAAGGTGGACATACAGTGGCATATCGGTTCTGTAGGACTGGCCATAGCAAGAATGTTAAAGGCCTAAAGAAATGGGAGCAGCCGGCAGGAGTAACTATGACTCTCTTAAGGTAGCCAAATTCCTCGTCACTCTGCGAAATTTACTTGAAAACTCGAGGATTTCGTCGTTGGCGTAACTCAGGCAACGTGAAGGTGGACTTGTTGCAGCATTTCGCTTCTGCATGGACAGGCCGCAGTACGAAATAAAGAGAGGATAGATTCAAAGAAAAGGGAGCAGCTGGAAGCAGGAACTATGACTCTCTTAAGGTAGCCAAATGCCTCGTCATCCGGCGAAGTACTGTGAGTAACTGTGACGTTGTTAAGGTGGACATACAGTGGCATATCGATTCTGTAGGACTGGCCATAGCAAGAATGTTAAAGGCGTAAAGAAATGGGAGCAGCCGGCAGGAGTAACTATGACTCTCTTAAGGTAGCCAAATGCCTCGTCACTCTGCGAAATTTACTTGAAAACTCGAGGATATCGTCGTTGGAGTAACTCAGGCAACGTGAAGGTGGACTTGTTGCAGGATTTCGCTTCTGCATGGACAGGCCGCAGTACGAAATAAAGAGAGGATAGATTCAAAGAAAAGGGAGCAGCAGGCAGCAGGAACTATGACTCTCTTAAGGTAGCCAAATGCCTCGTCATCCGGCGAAGTACATTTGCAAACTCGAGAGACTCGTAGTGTGAGTAACTGTGACGACGTTAAGGTGGACATACAGTGGCATATCGGTTCTGTAGGACTGGCCATAGCAAGAATGTTAAAGGCCTAAAGAAATGGGAGCAGCCGGCAGGAGTAACTATGACTCTCTTAAGGTAGCCAAATTCCTCGTCACTCTGCGAAATTTACTTGAAAACTCGAGGATTTCGTCGTTGGCGTAACTCAGGCAACGTGAAGGTGGACTTGTTGCAGCATTTCGCTTCTGCATGGACAGGCCGCAGTACGAAATAAAGAGAGGATAGATTCAAAGGAAAGGGAGCAGCTGGAAGCACTAACTATGACTCTCTTAAGGTAGCCAAATGCCTCGTCATCCGGCGAAGTACTGTGAGTAACTGTGACGTTGTTAAGGTGGACATACAGTGGCATATCGATTCTGTAGGACTGGCCATAGCAAGAATGTTAAAGGCGTAAAGAAATGGGAGCAGCCGGCAGGAGTAACTATGACTCTCTTAAGGTAGCCAAATGCCTCGTCACTCTGCGAAATTTACTTGAAAACTCGAGGATATCGTCGTTGGAGTAACTCAGGCAACGTGAAGGTGGACTTGTTGCAGGATTTTGCTTCTGCATGGACAGGCCGCAGTACGAAATAAAGAGAGGATAGATTCAAAGAAAAGGGAGTAGCTGGCAGCAGGAACTATGACTCCCTTAAGGTAGCCAAATGCCTCGTCATCCGGCGAAGTACATTTGCAAACTCGAGAGAGTCGTAGTGTGAGTAACTGTGACGTCGTTAAGGTGGACATACAGTGGCATATCGGTTCTGTAGGACTGGCCATAGCAAGAATTTTAAAGGCCTAAAGAAATGGGAGCAGCCGGCAGGAGTAACTATGAGTCTCTTAAGGTAGCCAAATGCCTCGTCACTCAGCGAAATTTACTTGAAAACTCGAGGATATCGTCGTTGGAGTAACTCAGGCAACGTGAAGGTGGACTTGTTGCAGGATTTCGCTTCTGCATGGACAGGCCGCAGTACGAAATAAAGAGAGGATAGATTCAAAGAAAAGGGAGCAGCAGGCAGCAGGAACTATGACTCTCTTAAGGTAGCCAAATGCCTCGTCATCCGGCGAAGTACATTTGCAAACTCGAGAGACTCGTAGTGTGAGTAACTGTGACGACGTTAAGGTGGACATACAGTGGCATATCGGTTCTGTAGGACTGGCCATAGCAAGAATGTTAAAGGCGTAAAGAAATGGGAGCAGCCGGCAGGAGTAACTATGACTCTCTTAAGGTAGCCAAATGCCTCGTCACTCTGCGAAATTTACTTGAAAACTCGAGGATATCGTCGTTGGAGTAACTCAGGCAACGTGAAGGTGGACTTGTTGCAGGATTTTGCTTCTGCATGGACAGGCCGCAGTACGAAATAAAGAGAGGATAGATTCAAAGAAAAGGGAGTAGCTGGCAGCAGGAACTATGACTCCCTTAAGGTAGCCAAATGCCTCGTCATCCGGCGAAGTACATTTGCAAACTCGAGAGAGTCGTAGTGTGAGTAACTGTGACGTCGTTAAGGTGGACATACAGTGGCATATCGGTTCTGTAGGACTGGCCATAGCAAGAATTTTAAAGGCCTAAAGAAATGGGAGCAGCCGGCAGGAGTAACTATGAGTCTCTTAAGGTAGCCAAATGCCTCGTCACTCAGCGAAATTTACTTGAAAACTCGAGGATATCGTCGTTGGAGTAACTCAGGCAACGTGAAGGTGGACTTGTTGCAGGATTTCGCTTCTGCATGGACAGGCCGCAGTACGAAATAAAGAGAGGATAGATTCAAAGAAAAGGGAGCAGCAGGCAGCAGGAACTATGACTCTCTTAAGGTAGCCAAATGCCTCGTCATCCGGCGAAGTACATTTGCAAACTCGAGAGACTCGTAGTGTGAGTAATTGTGACGACGTTAAGGTGGACATACAGTGGCATATCGGTTCTGTAGGACTGGCCATAGCAAGAATGTTAAAGGCCTAAAGAAATGGGAGCAGCCGGCAGGAGTAACTATGACTCTCTTAAGGTAGCCAAATTCCTCGTCACTCTGCGAAATTTACTTGAAAACTCGAGGATATCGTCGTTGGAGTAACTCAGGCAACGTGAAGGTGGACTTGTTGCAGCATTTCGCTTCTGCATGGACAGGCCGCAGTACGAAATAAAGAGAGGATAGATTCAAAGAAAAGGGAGCAGCTGGAAGCAGGAACTATGACTCTCTTAAGGTAGCCAAATGCCTCGTCATCCGGCGAAGTACTGTGAGTAACTGTGACGTTGTTAAGGTGGACATACAGTGGCATATCGATTCTGTAGGACTGGCCATAGCAAGAATGTTAAAGGCGTAAAGAAATGGGAGCAGCCGGCAGGAGTAACTATGACTGTCTTAAGGTAGCCAAATGCCTCGTCACTCTGCGAAATTTACTTGAAAACTCGAGGATATCGTCGTTGGAGTAACTCAGGCAACGTGAAGGTGGACTTGTTGCAGGATTTTGCTTCTGCATGGACAGGCCGCAGTACGAAAGAAAGAGAGGATAGATTCAAAGAAAAGGGAGTAGCTGGCAGCAGGAACTATGACTCCCTTAAGGTAGCCAAATGCCTCGTCATCCGGTGAAGTACATTTGCAAACTCGAGAGAGTCGTAGTGTGAGTAACTGTGACGTCGTTAAGGTGGACATACAGTGGCATATCGGTTCTGTAGGACTGGCCATAGCAAGAATTTTAAAGGCCTAAAGAAATGGGAGCAGCCGGCAGGAGTAACTATGAGTCTCTTAAGGTAGCCAAATGCCTCGTCACTCAGCGAAATTTACTTGAAAACTCGAGGATATCGTCGTTGGAGTAACTCAGGCAACGTGAAGGTGGACTTGTTGCAGGATTTCGCTTCTGCATGGACAGGCCGCAGTACGAAATAAAGAGAGGATAGATTCAAAGAAAAGGGAGCAGCAGGCAGCAGGAACTATGACTCTCTTAAGGTAGCCAAATGCCTCGTCATCCGGCGAAGTACATTTGCAAACTCGAGAGACTCGTAGTGTGAGTAATTGTGACGACGTTAAGGTGGACATACAGTGGCATATCGGTTCTGTAGGACTGGCCATAGCAAGAATGTTAAAGGCCTAAAGAAATGGGAGCAGCCGGCAGGAGTAACTATGACTCTCTTAAGGTAGCCAAATTCCTCGTCACTCTGCGAAATTTACTTGAAAACTCGAGGATATCGTCGTTGGAGTAACTCAGGCAACGTGAAGGTGGACTTGTTGCAGCATTTCGCTTCTGCATGGACAGGCCGCAGTACGAAATAAAGAGAGGATAGATTCAAAGAAAAGGGAGCAGCTGGAAGCAGGAACTATGACTCTCTTAAGGTAGCCAAATGCCTCGTCATCCGGCGAAGTACTGTGAGTAACTGTGACGTTGTTAAGGTGGACATACAGTGGCATATCGATTCTGTAGGACTGGCCATAGCAAGAATGTTAAAGGCGTAAAGAAATGGGAGCAGCCGGCAGGAGTAACTATGACTCTCTTAAGGTAGCCAAATGCCTCGTCACTCTGCGAAATTTACTTGAAAACTCGAGGATATCGTCGTTGGAGTAACTCAGGCAACGTGAAGGTGGACTTGTTGCAGGATTTTGCTTCTGCATGGACAGGCCGCAGTACGAAATAAAGAGAGGATAGATTCAAAGAAAAGGGAGTAGCTGGCAGCAGGAACTATGACTCCCTTAAGGTAGCCAAATGCCTCGTCATCCGGCGAAGTACATTTGCAAACTCGAGAGAGTCGTAGTGTGAGTAACTGTGACGTCGTTAAGGTGGACATACAGTGGCATATCGGTTCTGTAGGACTGGCCATAGCAAGAATTTTAAAGGCCTAAAGAAATGGGAGCAGCCGGCAGGAGTAACTATGAGTCTCTTAAGGTAGCCAAATGCCTCGTCACTCAGCGAAATTTACTTGAAAACTCGAGGATATCGTCGTTGGAGTAACTCAGGCAACGTGAAGGTGGACTTGTTGCAGGATTTCGCTTCTGCATGGACAGGCCGCAGTACGAAATAAAGAGAGGATAGATTCAAAGAAAAGGGAGCAGCAGGCAGCAGGAACTATGACTCTCTTAAGGTAGCCAAATGCCTCGTCATCCGGCGAAGTACATTTGCAAACTCGAGAGACTCGTAGTGTGAGTAACTGTGACGACGTTAAGGTGGACATACAGTGGCATATCGGTTCTGTAGGACTGGCCATAGCAAGAATGTTAAAGGCCTAAAGAAATGGGAGCAGCCGGCAGGAGTAACTATGACTCTCTTAAGGTAGCCAAATTCCTCGTCACTCTGCGAAATTTACTTGAAAACTCGAGGATATCGTCGTTGGAGTAACTCAGGCAACGTGAAGGTGGACTTGTTGCAGCATTTCGCTTCTGCATGGACAGGCCGCAGTACGAAATAAAGAGAGGATAGATTCAAAGAAAAGGGAGCAGCTGGAAGCAGGAACTATGACTCTCTTAAGGTAGCCAAATGCCTCGTCATCCGGCGAAGTACTGTGAGTAACTGTGACGTTGTTAAGGTGGACATACAGTGGCATATCGATTCTGTAGGACTGGCCATAGCAAGAATGTTAAAGGCGTAAAGAAATGGGAGCAGCCGGCAGGAGTAACTATGACTCTCTTAAGGTAGCCAAATGCCTCGTCACTCTGCGAAATTTACTTGAAAACTCGAGGATATCGTCGTTGGAGTAACTCAGGCAACGTGAAGGTGGACTTGTTGCAGGATTTTGCTTCTGCATGGACAGGCCGCAGAACGAAATAAAGAGAGGATAGATTCAAAGAAAAGGGAGTAGCTGGCAGCAGGAACTATGACTCCCTTAAGGTAGCCAAATGCCTCGTCATCCGGCGAAGTACATTTGCAAACTCGAGAGAGTCGTAGTGTGAGTAACTGTGACGTCGTTAAGGTGGACATACAGTGGCATATCGGTTCTGTAGGACTGGCCATAGCAAGAATTTTAAAGGCCTAAAGAAATGGGAGCAGCCGGCAGGAGTAACTATGAGTCTCTTAAGGTAGCCAAATGCCTCGTCACTCAGCGAAATTTACTTGAAAACTCGAGGATATCGTCGTTGGAGTAACTCAGGCAACGTGAAGGTGGACTTGTTGCAGCATTTCGCTTCTGCATGGACAGGCCGCAGTACGAAATAAAGAGAGGATAGATTCAAAGAAAAGGGAGCAGCAGGCAGCAGGAACTATGACTCTCTTAAGGTAGCCAAATGCCTCGTCATCCGGCGAAGTACATTTGCAAACTCGAGAGACTCGTAGTGTGAGTAACTGTGACGACGTTAAGGTGGACATACAGTGGCATATCGGTTCTGTAGGACTGGCCATAGCAAGAATGTTAAAGGCCTAAAGAAATGGGAGCAGCCGGCAGGAGTAACTATGACTCTCTTAAGGTAGCCAAATTCCTCGTCACTCTGCGAAATTTACTTGAAAACTCGAGGATATCGTCGTTGGAGTAACTCAGGCAACGTGAAGGTGGACTTGTTGCAGCATTTCGCTTCTGCATGGACAGGCCGCAGTACGAAATAAAGAGAGGATAGATTCAAAGAAAAGGGAGCAGCTGGAAGCAGGAACTATGACTCTCTTAAGGTAGCCAAATGCCTCGTCATCCGGCGAAGTACTGTGAGTAACTGTGACGTTGTTAAGGTGGACATACAGTGGCATATCGGTTCTGTAGGACTGGCCATAGCAAGAATGTTAAAGGCCTAAAGAAATGGGAGCAGCCGGCAGGAGTAACTATGAGTCTCTTAAGGTAGCCAAATGCCTCGTCACTCAGCGAAATTTACTTGAAAACTCGAGGATATCGTCGTTGGAGTAACTCAGGCAACGTGAAGGTGGACTTGTTGCAGGATTTCGCTTCTGCATGGACAGGCCGCAGTACGAAATAAAGAGAGGATAGATTCAAAGAAAAGGGAGCAGCAGGCAGCAGGAACTATGACTCTCTTAAGGTAGCCAAATGCCTCGTCATCCGGCGAAGTACATTTGCAAACTCGAGAGACTCGTAGTGTGAGTAACTGTGACGACGTTAAGGTGGACATACAGTGGCATATCGGTTCTGTAGGACTGGCCATAGCAAGAATGTTAAAGGCCTAAAGAAATGGGAGCAGCCGGCAGGAGTAACTATGACTCTCTTAAGGTAGCCAAATTCCTCGTCACTCTGCGAAATTTACTTGAAAACTCGAGGATTTCGTCGTTGGCGTAACTCAGGCAACGTGAAGGTGGACTTGTTGCAGCATTTCGCTTCTGCATGGACAGGCCGCAGTACGAAATAAAGAGAGGATAGATTCAAAGAAAAGGGAGCAGCAGGCAGCAGGAACTATGACTCTCTTAAGGTAGCCAAATGCCTCGTCATCCGGCGAAGTACATTTGCAAACTCGAGAGACTCGTAGTGTGAGTAACTGTGACGACGTTAAGGTGGACATACAGTGGCATATCGGTTCTGTAGGACTGGCCATAGCAAGAATGTTAAAGGCCTAAAGAAATGGGAGCAGCCGGCAGGAGTAACTATGACTCTCTTAAGGTAGCCAAATTCCTCGTCACTCTGCGAAATTTACTTGAAAACTCGAGGATTTCGTCGTTGGCGTAACTCAGGCAACGTGAAGGTGGACTTGTTGCAGCATTTCGCTTCTGCATGGACAGGCCGCAGTACGAAATAAAGAGAGGATAGATTCAAAGAAAAGGGAGCAGCAGGCAGCAGGAACTATGACTCTCTTAAGGTAGCCAAATGCCTCGTCATCCGGCGAAGTACATTTGCAAACTCGAGAGACTCGTAGTGTGAGTAACTGTGACGACGTTAAGGTGGACATACAGTGGCATATCGGTTCTGTAGGACTGGCCATAGCAAGAATGTTAAAGGCCTAAAGAAATGGGAGCAGCCGGCAGGAGTAACTATGACTCTCTTAAGGTAGCCAAATTCCTCGTCACTCTGCGAAATTTACTTGAAAACTCGAGGATTTCGTCGTTGGCGTAACTCAGGCAACGTGAAGGTGGACTTGTTGCAGCATTTCGCTTCTGCATGGACAGGCCGCAGTACGAAATAAAGAGAGGATAGATTCAAAGAAAAGGGAGCAGCTGGAAGCAGGAACTATGACTCTCTTAAGGTAGCCAAATGCCTCGTCATCCGGCGAAGTACTGTGAGTAACTGTGACGTTGTTAAGGTGGACATACAGTGGCATATCGGTTCTGTAGGACTGGCCATAGCAAGAATGTTAAAGGCCTAAAGAAATGGGAGCAGCCGGCAGGAGTAACTATTAGTCTCTTAAGGTAGCCAAATGCCTCGTCACTCAGCGAAATTTACTTGAAAACTCGAGGATATCGTCGTTGGAGTAACTCAGGCAACGTGAAGGTGGACTTGTTGCAGGATTTCGCTTCTGCATGGACAGGCCGCAGTACGAAATAAAGAGAGGATAGATTCAAAGAAAAGGGAGCAGCAGGCAGCAGGAACTATGACTCTCTTAAGGTAGCCAAATGCCTCGTCATCCGGCGAAGTACATTTGCAAACTCGAGAGACTCGTAGTGTGAGTAACTGTGACGACGTTAAGGTGGACATACAGTGGCATATCGGTTCTGTAGGACTGGCCATAGCAAGAATGTTAAAGGCCTAAAGAAATGGGAGCAGCCGGCAGGAGTAACTATGACTCTCTTAAGGTAGCCAAATACCTCGTCACTCTGCGAAATTTACTTGAAAACTCGAGGATTTCGTCGTTGGCGTAACTCAGGCAACGTGAAGGTGGACTTGTTGCAGCATTTCGCTTCTGCATGGACAGGCCGCAGTACGAAATAAAGAGAGGATAGATTCAAAGAAAAGGGAGCAGCAGGCAGCAGGAACTATGACTCTCTTAAGGTAGCCAAATGCCTCGTCATCCGGCGAAGTACATTTGCAAACTCGAGAGACTCGTAGTGTGAGTAACTGTGACGACGTTAAGGTGGACATACAGTGGCATATCGGTTCTGTAGGACTGGCCATAGCAAGAATGTTAAAGGCCTAAAGAAATGGGAGCAGCCGGCAGGAGTAACTATGACTCTCTTAAGGTAGCCAAATTCCTCGTCACTCTGCGAAATTTACTTGAAAACTCGAGGATTTCGTCGTTGGCGTAACTCAGGCAACGTGAAGGTGGACTTGTTGCAGCATTTCGCTTCTGCATGGACAGGCCGCAGTACGAAATAAAGAGAGGATAGATTCAAAGAAAAGGGAGCAGCAGGCAGCAGGAACTATGACTCTCTTAAGGTAGCCAAATGCCTCGTCATCCGGCGAAGTACATTTGCAAACTCGAGAGACTCGTAGTGTGAGTAACTGTGACGACGTTAAGGTGGACATACAGTGGCATATCGGTTCTGTAGGACTGGCCATAGCAAGAATGTTAAAGGCCTAAAGAAATGGGAGCAGCCGGCAGGAGTAACTATGACTCTCTTAAGGTAGCCAAATTCCTCGTCACTCTGCGAAATTTACTTGAAAACTCGAGGATTTCGTCGTTGGCGTAACTCAGGCAACGTGAAGGTGGACTTGTTGCAGCATTTCGCTTCTGCATGGACAGGCCGCAGTACGAAATAAAGAGAGGATAGATTCAAAGAAAAGGGAGCAGCTGGAAGCAGGAACTATGACTCTCTTAAGGTAGCCAAATGCCTCGTCATCCGGCGAAGTACTGTGAGTAACTGTGACGTTGTTAAGGTGGACATACAGTGGCATATCGATTCTGTAGGACTGGCCATAGCAAGAATGTTAAAGGCGTAAAGAAATGGGAGCAGCCGGCAGGAGTAACTATGACTCTCTTAAGGTAGCCAAATGCCTCGTCACTCTGCGAAATTTACTTGAAAACTCGAGGATATCGTCGTTGGAGTAACTCAGGCAACGTGAAGGTGGACTTGTTGCAGGATTTTGCTTCTGCATGGACAGGCCGCAGAACGAAATAAAGAGAGGATAGATTCAAAGAAAAGGGAGTAGCTGGCAGCAGGAACTATGACTCCCTTAAGGTAGCCAAATGCCTCGTCATCCGGCGAAGTACATTTGCAAACTCGAGAGAGTCGTAGTGTGAGTAACTGTGACGTCGTTAAGGTGGACATACAGTGGCATATCGGTTCTGTAGGACTGGCCATAGCAAGAATTTTAAAGGCCTAAAGAAATGGGAGCAGCCGGCAGGAGTAACTATGAGTCTCTTAAGGTAGCCAAATGCCTCGTCACTCAGCGAAATTTACTTGAAAACTCGAGGATATCGTCGTTGGAGTAACTCAGGCAACGTGAAGGTGGACTTGTTGCAGGATTTCGCTTCTGCATGGACAGGCCGCAGTACGAAATAAAGAGAGGATAGATTCAAAGAAAAGGGAGCAGCAGGCAGCAGGAACTATGACTCTCTTAAGGTAGCCAAATGCCTCGTCATCCGGCGAAGTACATTTGCAAACTCGAGAGACTCGTAGTGTGAGTAACTGTGACGACGTTAAGGTGGACATACAGTGGCATATCGGTTCTGTAGGACTGGCCATAGCAAGAATGTTAAAGGCCTAAAGAAATGGGAGCAGCCGGCAGGAGTAACTATGACTCTCTTAAGGTAGCCAAATTCCTCGTCACTCTGCGAAATTTACTTGAAAACTCGAGGATATCGTCGTTGGAGTAACTCAGGCAACGTGAAGGTGGACTTGTTGCAGCATTTCGCTTCTGCATGGACAGGCCGCAGTACGAAATAAAGAGAGGATAGATTCAAAGAAAAGGGAGCAGCTGGAAGCAGGAACTATGACTCTCTTAAGGTAGCCAAATGCCTCGTCATCCGGCGAAGTACTGTGAGTAACTGTGACGTTGTTAAGGTGGACATACAGTGGCATATCGGTTCTGTAGGACTGGCCATAGCAAGAATGTTAAAGGCCTAAAGAAATGGGAGCAGCCGGCAGGAGTAACTATGAGTCTCTTAAGGTAGCCAAATGCCTCGTCACTCAGCGAAATTTACTTGAAAACTCGAGGATATCGTCGTTGGAGTAACTCAGGCAACGTGAAGGTGGACTTGTTGCAGGATTTCGCTTCTGCATGGACAGGCCGCAGTACGAAATAAAGAGAGGATAGATTCAAAGAAAAGGGAGCAGCAGGCAGCAGGAACTATGACTCTCTTAAGGTAGCCAAATGCCTCGTCATCCGGCGAAGTACATTTGCAAACTCGAGAGACTCGTAGTGTGAGTAACTGTGACGACGTTAAGGTGGACATACAGTGGCATATCGGTTCTGTAGGACTGGCCATAGCAAGAATGTTAAAGGCCTAAAGAAATGGGAGCAGCCGGCAGGAGTAACTATGACTCTCTTAAGGTAGCCAAATACCTCGTCACTCTGCGAAATTTACTTGAAAACTCGAGGATTTCGTCGTTGGCGTAACTCAGGCAACGTGAAGGTGGACTTGTTGCAGCATTTCGCTTCTGCATGGACAGGCCGCAGTACGAAATAAAGAGAGGATAGATTCAAAGAAAAGGGAGCAGCAGGCAGCAGGAACTATGACTCTCTTAAGGTAGCCAAATGCCTCGTCATCCGGCGAAGTACATTTGCAAACTCGAGAGACTCGTAGTGTGAGTAACTGTGACGACGTTAAGGTGGACATACAGTGGCATATCGGTTCTGTAGGACTGGCCATAGCAAGAATGTTAAAGGCCTAAAGAAATGGGAGCAGCCGGCAGGAGTAACTATGACTCTCTTAAGGTAGCCAAATTCCTCGTCACTCTGCGAAATTTACTTGAAAACTCGAGGATTTCGTCGTTGGCGTAACTCAGGCAACGTGAAGGTGGACTTGTTGCAGCATTTCGCTTCTGCATGGACAGGCCGCAGTACGAAATAAAGAGAGGATAGATTCAAAGAAAAGGGAGCAGCAGGCAGCAGGAACTATGACTCTCTTAAGGTAGCCAAATGCCTCGTCATCCGGCGAAGTACATTTGCAAACTCGAGAGACTCGTAGTGTGAGTAACTGTGACGACGTTAAGGTGGACATACAGTGGCATATCGGTTCTGTAGGACTGGCCATAGCAAGAATGTTAAAGGCCTAAAGAAATGGGAGCAGCCGGCAGGAGTAACTATGACTCTCTTAAGGTAGCCAAATTCCTCGTCACTCTGCGAAATTTACTTGAAAACTCGAGGATTTCGTCGTTGGCGTAACTCAGGCAACGTGAAGGTGGACTTGTTGCAGCATTTCGCTTCTGCATGGACAGGCCGCAGTACGAAATAAAGAGAGGATAGATTCAAAGAAAAGGGAGCAGCTGGAAGCAGGAACTATGACTCTCTTAAGGTAGCCAAATGCCTCGTCATCCGGCGAAGTACTGTGAGTAACTGTGACGTTGTTAAGGTGGACATACAGTGGCATATCGATTCTGTAGGACTGGCCATAGCAAGAATGTTAAAGGCGTAAAGAAATGGGAGCAGCCGGCAGGAGTAACTATGACTCTCTTAAGGTAGCCAAATGCCTCGTCACTCTGCGAAATTTACTTGAAAACTCGAGGATATCGTCGTTGGAGTAACTCAGGCAACGTGAAGGTGGACTTGTTGCAGGATTTTGCTTCTGCATGGACAGGCCGCAGAACGAAATAAAGAGAGGATAGATTCAAAGAAAAGGGAGTAGCTGGCAGCAGGAACTATGACTCCCTTAAGGTAGCCAAATGCCTCGTCATCCGGCGAAGTACATTTGCAAACTCGAGAGAGTCGTAGTGTGAGTAACTGTGACGTCGTTAAGGTGGACATACAGTGGCATATCGGTTCTGTAGGACTGGCCATAGCAAGAATTTTAAAGGCCTAAAGAAATGGGAGCAGCCGGCAGGAGTAACTATGAGTCTCTTAAGGTAGCCAAATGCCTCGTCACTCAGCGAAATTTACTTGAAAACTCGAGGATATCGTCGTTGGAGTAACTCAGGCAACGTGAAGGTGGACTTGTTGCAGGATTTCGCTTCTGCATGGACAGGCCGCAGTACGAAATAAAGAGAGGATAGATTCAAAGAAAAGGGAGCAGCAGGCAGCAGGAACTATGACTCTCTTAAGGTAGCCAAATGCCTCGTCATCCGGCGAAGTACATTTGCAAACTCGAGAGACTCGTAGTGTGAGTAACTGTGACGACGTTAAGGTGGACATACAGTGGCATATCGGTTCTGTAGGACTGGCCATAGCAAGAATGTTAAAGGCCTAAAGAAATGGGAGCAGCCGGCAGGAGTAACTATGACTCTCTTAAGGTAGCCAAATTCCTCGTCACTCTGCGAAATTTACTTGAAAACTCGAGGATATCGTCGTTGGAGTAACTCAGGCAACGTGAAGGTGGACTTGTTGCAGCATTTCGCTTCTGCATGGACAGGCCGCAGTACGAAATAAAGAGAGGATAGATTCAAAGAAAAGGGAGCAGCTGGAAGCAGGAACTATGACTCTCTTAAGGTAGCCAAATGCCTCGTCATCCGGCGAAGTACTGTGAGTAACTGTGACGTTGTTAAGGTGGACATACAGTGGCATATCGGTTCTGTAGGACTGGCCATAGCAAGAATGTTAAAGGCCTAAAGAAATGGGAGCAGCCGGCAGGAGTAACTATGAGTCTCTTAAGGTAGCCAAATGCCTCGTCACTCAGCGAAATTTACTTGAAAACTCGAGGATATCGTCGTTGGAGTAACTCAGGCAACGTGAAGGTGGACTTGTTGCAGGATTTCGCTTCTGCATGGACAGGCCGCAGTACGAAATAAAGAGAGGATAGATTCAAAGAAAAGGGAGCAGCAGGCAGCAGGAACTATGACTCTCTTAAGGTAGCCAAATGCCTCGTCATCCGGCGAAGTACATTTGCAAACTCGAGAGACTCGTAGTGTGAGTAACTGTGACGACGTTAAGGTGGACATACAGTGGCATATCGGTTCTGTAGGACTGGCCATAGCAAGAATGTTAAAGGCCTAAAGAAATGGGAGCAGCCGGCAGGAGTAACTATGACTCTCTTAAGGTAGCCAAATTCCTCGTCACTCTGCGAAATTTACTTGAAAACTCGAGGATTTCGTCGTTGGCGTAACTCAGGCAACGTGAAGGTGGACTTGTTGCAGCATTTCGCTTCTGCATGGACAGGCCGCAGTACGAAATAAAGAGAGGATAGATTCAAAGAAAAGGGAGCAGCAGGCAGCAGGAACTATGACTCTCTTAAGGTAGCCAAATGCCTCGTCATCCGGCGAAGTACATTTGCAAACTCGAGAGACTCGTAGTGTGAGTAACTGTGACGACGTTAAGGTGGACATACAGTGGCATATCGGTTCTGTAGGACTGGCCATAGCAAGAATGTTAAAGGCCTAAAGAAATGGGAGCAGCCGGCAGGAGTAACTATGACTCTCTTAAGGTAGCCAAATTCCTCGTCACTCTGCGAAATTTACTTGAAAACTCGAGGATTTCGTCGTTGGCGTAACTCAGGCAACGTGAAGGTGGACTTGTTGCAGCATTTCGCTTCTGCATGGACAGGCCGCAGTACGAAATAAAGAGAGGATAGATTCAAAGAAAAGGGAGCAGCAGGCAGCAGGAACTATGACTCTCTTAAGGTAGCCAAATGCCTCGTCATCCGGCGAAGTACATTTGCAAACTCGAGAGACTCGTAGTGTGAGTAACTGTGACGACGTTAAGGTGGACATACAGTGGCATATCGGTTCTGTAGGACTGGCCATAGCAAGAATGTTAAAGGCCTAAAGAAATGGGAGCAGCCGGCAGGAGTAACTATGACTCTCTTAAGGTAGCCAAATTCCTCGTCACTCTGCGAAATTTACTTGAAAACTCGAGGATTTCGTCGTTGGCGTAACTCAGGCAACGTGAAGGTGGACTTGTTGCAGCATTTCGCTTCTGCATGGACAGGCCGCAGTACGAAATAAAGAGAGGATAGATTCAAAGAAAAGGGAGCAGCTGGAAGCAGGAACTATGACTCTCTTAAGGTAGCCAAATGCCTCGTCATCCGGCGAAGTACTGTGAGTAACTGTGACGTTGTTAAGGTGGACATACAGTGGCATATCGATTCTGTAGGACTGGCCATAGCAAGAATGTTAAAGGCGTAAAGAAATGGGAGCAGCCGGCAAGAGTAACTATGACTCTCTTAAGGTAGCCAAATGCCTCGTCACTCTGCGAAATTTACTTGAAAACTCGAGGATATCGTCGTTGGAGTAACTCAGGCAACGTGAAGGTGGACTTGTTGCAGGGTTTTTGCTTCTGCATGGACAGGCCGCAGTACGAAATAAAGAGAGGATAGATTCAAAGAAAAGGGAGTAGCTGGCAGCAGGAACTATGACTCCCTTAAGGTAGCCAAATGCCTCGTCATCCGGCGAAGTACATTTGCAAACTCGAGAGAGTCGTAGTGTGAGTAACTGTGACGTCGTTAAGGTGGACATACAGTGGCATATCGGTTCTGTAGGACTGGCCATAGCAAGAATTTTAAAGGCCTAAAGAAATGGGAGCAGCCGGCAGGAGTAACTATGAGTCTCTTAAGGTAGCCAAATGCCTCGTCACTCAGCGAAATTTACTTGAAAACTCGAGGATATCGTCGTTGGAGTAACTCAGGCAACGTGAAGGTGGACTTGTTGCAGGATTTCGCTTCTGCATGGACAGGCCGCAGTACGAAATAAAGAGAGGATAGATTCAAAGAAAAGGGAGCAGCAGGCAGCAGGAACTATGTCTCTCTTAAGGTAGCCAAATGCCTCGTCATCCGGCGAAGTACATTTGCAAACTCGAGAGACTCGTAGTGTGAGTAACTGTGACGACGTTAAGGTGGACATACAGTGGCATATCGGTTCTGTAGGACTGGCCATAGCAAGAATGTTAAAGGCCTAAAGAAATGGGAGCAGCCGGCAGGAGTAACTATGACTCTCTTAAGGTAGCCAAATTCCTCGTCACTCTGCGAAATTTACTTGAAAACTCGAGGATATCGTCGTTGGAGTAACTCAGGCAACGTGAAGGTGGACTTGTTGCAGCATTTCGCTTCTGCATGGACAGGCCGCAGTACGAAATAAAGAGAGGATAGATTCAAAGAAAAGGGAGCAGCTGGAAGCAGGAACTATGACTCTCTTAAGGTAGCCAAATGCCTCGTCATCCGGCGAAGTACTGTGAGTAACTGTGACGTTGTTAAGGTGGACATACAGTGGCATATCGGTTCTGTAGGACTGGCCATAGCAAGAATGTTAAAGGCCTAAAGAAATGGGAGCAGCCGGCAGGAGTAACTATGAGTCTCTTAAGGTAGCCAAATGCCTCGTCACTCAGCGAAATTTACTTGAAAACTCGAGGATATCGTCGTTGGAGTAACTCAGGCAACGTGAAGGTGGACTTGTTGCAGGATTTCGCTTCTGCATGGACAGGCCGCAGTACGAAATAAAGAGAGGATAGATTCAAAGAAAAGGGAGCAGCAGGCAGCAGGAACTATGACTCTCTTAAGGTAGCCAAATGCCTCGTCATCCGGCGAAGTACATTTGCAAACTCGAGAGACTCGTAGTGTGAGTAACTGTGACGACGTTAAGGTGGACATACAGTGGCATATCGGTTCTGTAGGACTGGCCATAGCAAGAATGTTAAAGGCCTAAAGAAATGGGAGCAGCCGGCAGGAGTAACTATGACTCTCTTAAGGTAGCCAAATTCCTCGTCACTCTGCGAAATTTACTTGAAAACTCGAGGATTTCGTCGTTGGCGTAACTCAGGCAACGTGAAGGTGGACTTGTTGCAGCATTTCGCTTCTGCATGGACAGGCCGCAGTACGAAATAAAGAGAGGATAGATTCAAAGAAAAGGGAGCAGCAGGCAGCAGGAACTATGACTCTCTTAAGGTAGCCAAATGCCTCGTCATCCGGCGAAGTACATTTGCAAACTCGAGAGACTCGTAGTGTGAGTAACTGTGACGACGTTAAGGTGGACATACAGTGGCATATCGGTTCTGTAGGACTGGCCATAGCAAGAATGTTAAAGGCCTAAAGAAATGGGAGCAGCCGGCAGGAGTAACTATGACTCTCTTAAGGTAGCCAAATTCCTCGTCACTCTGCGAAATTTACTTGAAAACTCGAGGATTTCGTCGTTGGCGTAACTCAGGCAACGTGAAGGTGGACTTGTTGCAGCATTTCGCTTCTGCATGGACAGGCCGCAGTACGAAATAAAGAGAGGATAGATTCAAAGAAAAGGGAGCAGCAGGCAGCAGGAACTATGACTCTCTTAAGGTAGCCAAATGCCTCGTCATCCGGCGAAGTACATTTGCAAACTCGAGAGACTCGTAGTGTGAGTAACTGTGACGACGTTAAGGTGGACATACAGTGGCATATCGGTTCTGTAGGACTGGCCATAGCAAGAATGTTAAAGGCCTAAAGAAATGGGAGCAGCCGGCAGGAGTAACTATGACTCTCTTAAGGTAGCCAAATTCCTCGTCACTCTGCGAAATTTACTTGAAAACTCGAGGATTTCGTCGTTGGCGTAACTCAGGCAACGTGAAGGTGGACTTGTTGCAGCATTTCGCTTCTGCATGGACAGGCCGCAGTACGAAATAAAGAGAGGATAGATTCAAAGAAAAGGGAGCAGCTGGAAGCAGGAACTATGACTCTCTTAAGGTAGCCAAATGCCTCGTCATCCGGCGAAGTACTGTGAGTAACTGTGACGTTGTTAAGGTGGACATACAGTGGCATATCGATTCTGTAGGACTGGCCATAGCAAGAATGTTAAAGGCGTAAAGAAATGGGAGCAGCCGGCAGGAGTAACTAAGACTCTCTTAAGGTAGCCAAATGCCTCGTCACTCTGCGAAATTTACTTGAAAACTCGAGGATATCTTCGTTGGAGTAACTCAGGCAACGTGAAGGTGGACTTGTTGCAGGATTTTGCTTCTGCATGGACAGGCCGCAGTACGAAATAAAGAGAGGATAGATTCAAAGAAAAGGGAGTAGCTGGCAGCAGGAACTATGACTCCCTTAAGGTAGCCAAATGCCTCGTCATCCGGCGAAGTACATTTGCAAACTCGAGAGAGTCGTAGTGTGAGTAACTGTGACGTCGTTAAGGTGGACATACAGTGGCATATCGGTTCTGTAGGACTGGCCATAGCAAGAATTTTAAAGGCCTAAAGAAATGGGAGCAGCCGGCAGGAGTAACTATGAGTCTCTTAAGGTAGCCAAATGCCTCGTCACTCAGCGAAATTTACTTGAAAACTCGAGGATATCGTCGTTGGAGTAACTCAGGCAACGTGAAGGTGGACTTGTTGCAGGATTTCGCTTCTGCATGGACAGGCCGCAGTACGAAATAAAGAGAGGATAGATTCAAAGAAAAGGGAGCAGCGGGCAGCAGGAACTATGACTCTCTTAAGGTAGCCAAATGCCTCGTCATCCGGCGAAGTACATTTGCAAACTCGAGAGACTCGTAGTGTGAGTAACTGTGACGACGTTAAGGTGGACATACAGTGGCATATCGGTTCTGTAGGACTGGCCATAGCAAGAATGTTAAAGGCCTAAAGAAATGGGAGCAGCCGGCAGGAGTAACTATGACTCTCTTAAGGTAGCCAAATTCCTCGTCACTCTGCGAAATTTACTTGAAAACTCGAGGATATCGTCGTTGGAGTAACTCAGGCAACGTGAAGGTGGACTTGTTGCAGCATTTCGCTTCTGCATGGACAGGCCGCAGTACGAAATAAAGAGAGGATAGATTCAAAGAAAAGGGAGCAGCTGGAAGCAGGAACTATGACTGTCTTAAGGTAGCCAAATGCCTCGTCATCCGGCGAAGTACTGTGAGTAACTGTGACGTTGTTAAGGTGGACATACAGTGGCATATCGGTTCTGTAGGACTGGCCATAGCAAGAATGTTAAAGGCCTAAAGAAATGGGAGCAGCCGGCAGGAGTAACTATGACTCTCTTAAGGTAGCCAAATGCCTCGTCACTCTGCGAAATTTACTTGAAAACTCGAGGATATCGTCGTTGGAGTAACTCAGGCAACGTGAAGGTGGACTTGTTGCAGGATTTTGCTTCTGCATGGACAGGCCGCAGTACGAAAAAAAGAGAGGATAGATTCAAAGAAAAGGGAGTAGCTGGCAGCAGGAACTATGACTCCCTTAAGGTAGCCAAATGCCTCGTCATCCGGCGAAGTACATTTGCAAACTCGAGAGACTCGTAGTGTGAGTAACTGTGACGACGTTAAGGTGGACATACAGTGGCATATCGGTTCTGTAGGACTGGCCATAGCAAGAATGTTAAAGGCCTAAAGAAATGGGAGCAGCCGACAGGAGTAACTATGACTCTCTTAAGGTAGACAAATGCCTCGTCACTCTGCGAAATTTACTTGAAAACTCGAGGATATCGTCGTTGGAGTAACTCAGGCAACGTGAAGGTGGACTTGTTGCAGGATTTTGCTTCTGCATGGACAGGCCGCAGTACCAAATAAAGAGAGGATAGATTCAAAGAAAAGGGAGTAGCTGGCAGCAGGAACTATGACTCCCTTAAGGTAGCCAAATGCCTCGTCATCCGGCGAAGTACATTTGCAAACTCGAGAGAGTCGTAGTGTGAGTAACTGTGACGTCGTTAAGGTGGACATACAGTGGCATATCGGTTCTGTAGGACTGGCCATAGCAAGAATTTTAAAGGCCTAAAGAAATGGGAGCAGCCGGCAGGAGTAACTATGAGTCTCTTAAGGTAGCCAAATGCCTCGTCACTCAGCGAAATTTACTTGAAAACTCGAGGATATCGTCGTTGGAGTAACTCAGGCATCGTGAAGGTGGACTTGTTGCAGGATTTCGCTTCTGCATGGACAGGCCGCAGTACGAAATAAAGAGAGGATAGATTCAAAGAAAAGGGAGCAGCAGGCAGCAGGAACTATGACTCTCTTAAGGTAGCCAAATGCCTCGTCATCCGGCGAAGTACATTTGCAAACTCGAGAGACTCGTAGTGTGAGTAACTGTGACGACGTTAAGGTGGACATACAGTGGCATATCGGTTCTGTAGGACTGGCCATAGCAAGAATGTTAAAGGCCTAAAGAAATGGGAGCAGCCGGCAGGAGTAACTATGACTCTCTTAAGGTAGCCAAATTCCTCGTCACTCTGCGAAATTTACTTGAAAACTCGAGGATATCGTCGTTGGAGTAACTCAGGCAACGTGAAGGTGGACTTGTTGCAGCATTTCGCTTCTGCATGGACAGGCCGCAGTACGAAATAAAGAGAGGATAGATTCAAAGAAAAGGGAGCAGCTGGAAGCAGGAACTATGACTCTCTTAAGGTAGCCAAATGCCTCGTCATCCGGCGAAGTACTGTGAGTAACTGTGACGTTGTTAAGGTGGACATACAGTGGCATATCGATTCTGTAGGACTGGCCATAGCAAGAATGTTAAAGGCGTAAAGAAATGGGAGCAGCCGGCAGGAGTAACTATGACTCTCTTAAGGTAGCCAAATGCCTCGTCACTCTGCGAAATTTACTTGAAAACTCGAGGATATCGTCGTTGGAGTAACTCAGGCAACGTTAAGGTGGACTTGTTGCAGGATTTTGCTTCTGCATGGACAGGCCGCAGTACGAAAAAAAGAGAGGATAGATTCAAAGAAAAGGGAGTAGCTGGCAGCAGGAACTATGACTCCCTTAAGGTAGCCAAATGCCTCGTCATCCGGCGAAGTACATTTGCAAACTCGAGAGACTCGTAGTGTGAGTAACTGTGACGACGTTAAGGTGGACATACAGTGGCATATCGGTTCTGTAGGACTGGCCATAGCAAGAATGTTAAAGGCCTAAAGAAATGGGAGCAGCCGGCAGGAGTAACTATGACTCTCTTAAGGTAGCCAAATGCCTCGTCACTCTGCGAAATTTACTTGAAAACTCGAGGATATCGTCGTTGGAGTAACTCAGGCAACGTGAAGGTGAACTTGTTGCAGGATTTTGCTTCTGCATGGACAGGCCGCAGTACGAAATAAAGAGAGGATAGATTCAAAGAAAAGGGAGTAGCTGGCAGCAGGAACTATGACTCCCTTAAGGTAGCCAAATGCCTCGTCATCCGGCGAAGTACATTTGCAAACTCGAGAGAGTCGTAGTGTGAGTAACTGTGACGTCGTTAAGGTGGACATACAGTGGCATATCGGTTCTGTAGGACTGGCCATAGCAAGAATTTTAAAGGCCTAAAGAAATGGGAGCAGCCGGCAGGAGTAACTATGAGTCTCTTAAGGTAGCCAAATGCCTCGTCACTCAGCGAAATTTACTTGAAAACTTGAGGATATCGTCGTTGGAGTAACTCAGGCAACGTGAAGGTGGACTTGTTGCAGGATTTCGCTTCTGCATGGACAGGCCGCAGTACGAAATAAAGAGAGGATAGATTCAAAGAAAAGGGAGCAGCAGGCAGCAGGAACTATGACTCTCTTAAGGTAGCCAAATGCCTCGTCATCCGGCGAAGTACATTTGCAAACTCGAGAGACTCGTAGTGTGAGTAACTGTGACGACGTTAAGGTGGACATACAGTGGCATATCGGTTCTGTAGGACTGGCCATAGCAAGAATGTTAAAGGCCTAAAGAAATGGGAGCAGCCGGCAGGAGTAACTATGACTCTCTTAAGGTAGCCAAATTCCTCGTCACTCTGCGAAATTTACTTGAAAACTCGAGGATATCGTCGTTGGAGTAACTCAGGCAACGTGAAGGTGGACTTGTTGCAGGATTTTGCTTCTGCATGGACAGGCCGCAGTACCAAATAAAGAGAGGATAGATTCAAAGAAAAGGGAGTAGCTGGCAGCAGGAACTATGACTCCCTTAAGGTAGCCAAATGCCTCGTCATCCGGCGAAGTACATTTGCAAACTCGAGAGAGTCGTAGTGTGAGTAACTGTGACGTCGTTAAGGTGGACATACAGTGGCATATCGGTTCTGTAGGACTGGCCATAGCAAGAATTTTAAAGGCCTAAAGAAATGGGAGCAGCCGGCAGGAGTAACTATGAGTCTCTTAAGGTAGCCAAATGCCTCGTCACTCAGCGAAATTTACTTGAAAACTCGAGGATATCGTCGTTGGAGTAACTCAGGCAACGTGAAGGTGGACTTGTTGCAGGATTTCGCTTCTGCATGGACAGGCCGCAGTACGAAATAAAGAGAGGATAGATTCAAAGAAAAGGGAGCAGCAGGCAGCAGGAACTATGACTCTCTTAAGGTAGCCAAATGCCTCGTCATCCGGCGAAGTACATTTGCAAACTCGAGAGACTCGTAGTGTGAGTAACTGTGACGACGTTAAGGTGGACATACAGTGGCATATCGGTTCTGTAGGACTGGCCATAGCAAGAATGTTAAAGGCCTAAAGAAATGGGAGCAGCCGGCAGGAGTAACTATGACTCTCTTAAGGTAGCCAAATTCCTCGTCACTCTGCGAAATTTACTTGAAAACTCGAGGATATCGTCGTTGGAGTAACTCAGGCAACGTGAAGGTGGACTTGTTGCAGCATTTCGCTTCTGCATGGACAGGCCGCAGTACGAAATAAAGAGAGGATAGATTCAAAGAAAAGGGAGCAGCTGGAAGCAGGAACTATGACTCTCTTAAGGTAGCCAAATGCCTCGTCATCCGGCGAAGTACTGTGAGTAACTGTGACGTTGTTAAGGTGGACATACAGTGGCATATCGATTCTGTAGGACTGGCCATAGCAAGAATGTTAAAGGCGTAAAGAAATGGGAGCAGCCGGCAGGAGTAACTATGACTCTCTTAAGGTAGCCAAATGCCTCGTCACTCTGCGAAATTTACTTGAAAACTCGAGGATATCGTCGTTGGAGTAACTCAGGCAACGTTAAGGTGGACTTGTTGCAGGATTTTGCTTCTGCATGGACAGGCCGCAGTACGAAAAAAAGAGAGGATAGATTCAAAGAAAAGGGAGTAGCTGGCAGCAGGAACTATGACTCCCTTAAGGTAGCCAAATGCCTCGTCATCCGGCGAAGTACATTTGCAAACTCGAGAGACTCGTAGTGTGAGTAACTGTGACGACGTTAAGGTGGACATACAGTGGCATATCGGTTCTGTAGGACTGGCCATAGCAAGAATGTTAAAGGCCTAAAGAAATGGGAGCAGCCGGCAGGAGTAACTATGACTCTCTTAAGGTAGCCAAATGCCTCGTCACTCTGCGAAATTTACTTGAAAACTCGAGGATATCGTCGTTGGAGTAACTCAGGCAACGTGAAGGTGAACTTGTTGCAGGATTTTGCTTCTGCATGGACAGGCCGCAGTACGAAATAAAGAGAGGATAGATTCAAAGAAAAGGGAGTAGCTGGCAGCAGGAACTATGACTCCCTTAAGGTAGCCAAATGCCTCGTCATCCGGCGAAGTACATTTGCAAACTCGAGAGAGTCGTAGTGTGAGTAACTGTGACGTCGTTAAGGTGGACATACAGTGGCATATCGGTTCTGTAGGACTGGCCATAGCAAGAATTTTAAAGGCCTAAAGAAATGGGAGCAGCCGGCAGGAGTAACTATGAGTCTCTTAAGGTAGCCAAATGCCTCGTCACTCAGCGAAATTTACTTGAAAACTTGAGGATATCGTCGTTGGAGTAACTCAGGCAACGTGAAGGTGGACTTGTTGCAGGATTTCGCTTCTGCATGGACAGGCCGCAGTACGAAATAAAGAGAGGATAGATTCAAAGAAAAGGGAGCAGCAGGCAGCAGGAACTATGACTCTCTTAAGGTAGCCAAATGCCTCGTCATCCGGCGAAGTACATTTGCAAACTCGAGAGACTCGTAGTGTGAGTAACTGTGACGACGTTAAGGTGGACATACAGTGGCATATCGGTTCTGTAGGACTGGCCATAGCAAGAATGTTAAAGGCCTAAAGAAATGGGAGCAGCCGGCAGGAGTAACTATGACTCTCTTAAGGTAGCCAAATTCCTCGTCACTCTGCGAAATTTACTTGAAAACTCGAGGATATCGTCGTTGGAGTAACTCAGGCAACGTGAAGGTGGACTTGTTGCAGCATTTCGCTTCTGCATGGACAGGCCGCAGTACGAAATAAAGAGAGGATAGATTCAAAGAAAAGGGAGCAGCTGGAAGCAGGAACTATGACTCTCTTAAGGTAGCCAAATGCCTCGTCATCCGGCGAAGTACTGTGAGTAACTGTGACGTTGTTAAGGTGGACATACAGTGGCATATCGATTCTGTAGGACTGGCCATAGCAAGAATGTTAAAGGCGTAAAGAAATGGGAGCAGCCGGCAGGAGTAACTATGACTCTCTTAAGGTAGCCAAATGCCTCGTCACTCTGCGAAATTTACTTGAAAACTCGAGGATATCGTCGTTGGAGTAACTCAGGCAACGTTAAGGTGGACTTGTTGCAGGATTTTGCTTCTGCATGGACAGGCCGCAGTACGAAAAAAAGAGAGGATAGATTCAAAGAAAAGGGAGTAGCTGGCAGCAGGAACTATGACTCCCTTAAGGTAGCCAAATGCCTCGTCATCCGGCGAAGTACATTTGCAAACTCGAGAGACTCGTAGTGTGAGTAACTGTGACGACGTTAAGGTGGACATACAGTGGCATATCGGTTCTGTAGGACTGGCCATAGCAAGAATGTTAAAGGCCTAAAGAAATGGGAGCAGCCGGCAGGAGTAACTATGACTCTCTTAAGGTAGCCAAATTCCTCGTCACTCTGCGAAATTTACTTGAAAACTCGAGGATATCGTCGTTGGAGTAACTCAGGCAACGTGAAGGTGGACTTGTTGCAGCATTTCGCTTCTGCATGGACAGGCCGCAGTACGAAATAAAGAGAGGATAGATTCAAAGAAAAGGGAGCAGCTGGAAGCAGGAACTATGACTCTCTTAAGGTAGCCAAATGCCTCGTCATCCGGCGAAGTACTGTGAGTAACTGTGACGTTGTTAAGGTGGACATACAGTGGCATATCGATTCTGTAGGACTGGCCATAGCAAGAATGTTAAAGGCGTAAAGAAATGGGAGCAGCCGGCAGGAGTAACTATGACTCTCTTAAGGTAGCCAAATGCCTCGTCACTCTGCGAAATTTACTTGAAAACTCGAGGATATCGTCGTTGGAGTAACTCAGGCAACGTGAAGGTGAACTTGTTGCAGGATTTTGCTTCTGCATGGACAGGCCGCAGTACGAAATAAAGAGAGGATAGATTCAAAGAAAAGGGAGTAGCTGGCAGCAGGAACTATGACTCCCTTAAGGTAGCCAAATGCCTCGTCATCCGGCGAAGTACATTTGCAAACTCGAGAGAGTCGTAGTGTGAGTAACTGTGACGTCGTTAAGGTGGACATACAGTGGCATATCGGTTCTGTAGGACTGGCCATAGCAAGAATTTTAAAGGCCTAAAGAAATGGGAGCAGCCGGCAGGAGTAACTATGAGTCTCTTAAGGTAGCCAAATGCCTCGTCACTCAGCGAAATTTACTTGAAAACTTGAGGATATCGTCGTTGGAGTAACTCAGGCAACGTGAAGGTGGACTTGTTGCAGGATTTCGCTTCTGCATGGACAGGCCGCAGTACGAAATAAAGAGAGGATAGATTCAAAGAAAAGGGAGCAGCAGGCAGCAGGAACTATGACTCTCTTAAGGTAGCCAAATGCCTCGTCATCCGGCGAAGTACATTTGCAAACTCGAGAGACTCGTAGTGTGAGTAACTGTGACGACGTTAAGGTGGACATACAGTGGCATATCGGTTCTGTAGGACTGGCCATAGCAAGAATGTTAAAGGCCTAAAGAAATGGGAGCAGCCGGCAGGAGTAACTATGAGTCTCTTAAGGTAGCCAAATGCCTCGTCACTCAGCGAAATTTACTTGAAAACTTGAGGATATCGTCGTTGGAGTAACTCAGGCAACGTGAAGGTGGACTTGTTGCAGGATTTCGCTTCTGCATGGACAGGCCGCAGTACGAAATAAAGAGAGGATAGATTCAAAGAAAAGGGAGCAGCAGGCAGCAGGAACTATGACTCTCTTAAGGTAGCCAAATGCCTCGTCATCCGGCGAAGTACTGTGAGTAACTGTGACGTTGTTAAGGTGGACATACAGTGGCATATCGATTCTGTAGGACTGGCCATAGCAAGAATGTTAAAGGCGTAAAGAAATGGGAGCAGCCGGCAGGAGTAACTATGACTCTCTTAAGGTAGCCAAATGCCTCGTCACTCTGCGAAATTTACTTGAAAACTCGAGGATATCGTCGTTGGAGTAACTCAGGCAACGTTAAGGTGGACTTGTTGCAGGATTTTGCTTCTGCATGGACAGGCCGCAGTACGAAAAAAAGAGAGGATAGATTCAAAGAAAAGGGAGTAGCTGGCAGCAGGAACTATGACTCCCTTAAGGTAGCCAAATGCCTCGTCATCCGGCGAAGTACATTTGCAAACTCGAGAGACTCGTAGTGTGAGTAACTGTGACGACGTTAAGGTGGACATACAGTGGCATATCGGTTCTGTAGGACTGGCCATAGCAAGAATGTTAAAGGCCTAAAGAAATGGGAGCAGCCGGCAGGAGTAACTATGACTCTCTTAAGGTAGCCAAATTCCTCGTCACTCTGCGAAATTTACTTGAAATCTCGAGGATATCGTCGTTGGAGTAACTCAGGCAACGTGAAGGTGGACTTGTTGCAGCATTTCGCTTCTGCATGGACAGGCCGCAGTACGAAATAAAGAGAGGATAGATTCAAAGAAAAGGGAGCAGCTGGAAGCAGGAACTATGACTCTCTTAAGGTAGCCAAATGCCTCGTCATCCGGCGAAGTACTGTGAGTAACTGTGACGTTGTTAAGGTGGACATACAGTGGCATATCGATTCTGTAGGACTGGCCATAGCAAGAATGTTAAAGGCGTAAAGAAATGGGAGCAGCCGGCAGGAGTAACTATGACTCTCTTAAGGTAGCCAAATGCCTCGTCACTCTGCGAAATTTACTTGAAAACTCGAGGATATCGTCGTTGGAGTAACTCAGGCAACGTGAAGGTGAACTTGTTGCAGGATTTTGCTTCTGCATGGACAGTCCGCAGTACGAAATAAAGAGAGGATAGATTCAAAGAAAAGGGAGTAGCTGGCAGCAGGAACTATGACTCCCTTAAGGTAGCCAAATGCCTCGTCATCCGGCGAAGTACATTTGCAAACTCGAGAGAGTCGTAGTGTGAGTAACTGTGACGTCGTTAAGGTGGACATACAGTGGCATATCGGTTCTGTAGGACTGGCCATAGCAAGAATTTTAAAGGCCTAAAGAAATGGGAGCAGCCGGCAGGAGTAACTATGAGTCTCTTAAGGTAGCCAAATGCCTCGTCACTCAGCGAAATTTACTTGAAAACTTGAGGATATCGTCGTTGGAGTAACTCAGGCAACGTGAAGGTGGACTTGTTGCAGGATTTCGCTTCTGCATGGACAGGCCGCAGTACGAAATAAAGAGAGGATAGATTCAAAGAAAAGGGAGCAGCAGGCAGCAGGAACTATGACTCTCTTAAGGTAGCCAAATGCCTCGTCATCCGGCGAAGTACATTTGCAAACTCGAGAGACTCGTAGTGTGAGTAACTGTGACGACGTTAAGGTGGACATACAGTGGCATATCGGTTCTGTAGGACTGGCCATAGCAAGAATGTTAAAGGCCTAAAGAAATGGGAGCAGCCGGCAGGAGTAACTATGAGTCTCTTAAGGTAGCCAAATGCCTCGTCACTCAGCGAAATTTACTTGAAAACTTGAGGATATCGTCGTTGGAGTAACTCAGGCAACGTGAAGGTGGACTTGTTGCAGGATTTCGCTTCTGCATGGACAGGCCGCAGTACGAAATAAAGAGAGGATAGATTCAAAGAAAAGGGAGCAGCAGGCAGCAGGAACTATGACTCTCTTAAGGTAGCCAAATGCCTCGTCATCCGGCGAAGTACTGTGAGTAACTGTGACGTTGTTAAGGTGGACATACAGTGGCATATCGATTCTGTAGGACTGGCCATAGCAAGAATGTTAAAGGCGTAAAGAAATGGGAGCAGCCGGCAGGAGTAACTATGACTCTCTTAAGGTAGCCAAATGCCTCGTCACTCTGCGAAATTTACTTGAAAACTCGAGGATATCGTCGTTGGAGTAACTCAGGCAACGTTAAGGTGGACTTGTTGCAGGATTTTGCTTCTGCATGGACAGGCCGCAGTACGAAAAAAAGAGAGGATAGATTCAAAGAAAAGGGAGTAGCTGGCAGCAGGAACTATGACTCCCTTAAGGTAGCCAAATGCCTCGTCATCCGGCGAAGTACATTTGCAAACTCGAGAGACTCGTAGTGTGAGTAACTGTGACGACGTTAAGGTGGACATACAGTGGCATATCGGTTCTGTAGGACTGGCCATAGCAAGAATGTTAAAGGCCTAAAGAAATGGGAGCAGCCGGCAGGAGTAACTATGACTCTCTTAAGGTAGCCAAATTCCTCGTCACTCTGCGAAATTTACTTGAAAACTCGAGGATATCGTCGTTGGAGTAACTCAGGCAACGTGAAGGTGGACTTGTTGCAGCATTTCGCTTCTGCATGGACAGGCCGCAGTACGAAATAAAGAGAGGATAGATTCAAAGAAAAGGGAGCAGCTGGAAGCAGGAACTATGACTCTCTTAAGGTAGCCAAATGCCTCGTCATCCGGCGAAGTACTGTGAGTAACTGTGACGTTGTTAAGGTGGACATACAGTGGCATATCGATTCTGTAGGACTGGCCATAGCAAGAATGTTAAAGGCGTAAAGAAATGGGAGCAGCCGGCAGGAGTAACTATGAGTCTCTTAAGGTAGCCAAATGCCTCGTCACTCTGCGAAATTTACTTGAAAACTCGAGGATATCGTCGTTGGAGTAACTCAGGCAACGTTAAGGTGGACTTGTTGCAGGATTTTGCTTCTGCATGGACAGGCCGCAGTACGAAAAAAAGAGAGGATAGATTCAAAGAAAAGGGAGTAGCTGGCAGCAGGAACTATGACTCCCTTAAGGTAGCCAAATGCCTCGTCATCCGGCGAAGTACATTTGCAAACTCGAGAGACTCGTTGTGTGAGTAACTGTGACGACGTTAAGGTGGACATACAGTGGCATATCGGTTCTGTAGGACTGGCCATAGCAAGAATGTTAAAGGCCTAAAGAAATGGGAGCAGCCGGCAGGAGTAACTATGACACTCTTAAGGTAGACAAATGCCTCGTCACTCTGCGAAATTTACTTGAAAACTCGAGGATATCGTCGTTGGAGTAACTCAGGCAACGTGAAGGTGGACTTGTTGCAGGATTTTGCTTCTGCATGGACAGGCCGCAGTACCAAATAAAGAGAGGATAGATTCAAAGAAAAGGGAGTAGCTGGCAGCAGGAACTATGACTCCCTTAAGGTAGCCAAATGCCTCGTCATCCGGCGAAGTACATTTGCAAACTCGAGAGAGTCGTAGTGTGAGTAACTGTGACGTCGTTAAGGTGGACATACAGTGGCATATCGGTTCTGTAGGACTGGCCATAGCAAGAATGTTAAAGGCCTAAAGAAATGGGAGCAGCCGGCAGGAGTAACTATGACTCTCTTAAGGTAGCCAAATGCCTCGTCACTCTGCGAAATTTACTTGAAAACTCGAGGATATCGTCGTTGGAGTAACTCAGGCAACGTGAAGGTGGACTTGTTGCAGGATTTTGCTTCTGCATGGACAGGCCGCAGTACGAAATAAAGAGAGGATAGATTCAAAGAAAAGGGAGTAGCTGGCAGCAGGAACTATGACTCCCTTAAGGTAGCCAAATGCCTCGTCATCCGGCGAAGTACATTTGCAAACTCGAGAGAGTCGTAGTGTGAGTAACTGTGACGTCGTTAAGGTGGACATACAGTGGCATATCGGTTCTGTAGGACTGGCCATAGCAAGAATTTTAAAGGCCTAAAGAAATGGGAGCAGCCGGCAGGAGTAACTATGAGTCTCTTAAGGTAGCCAAATGCCTCGTCACTCAGCGAAATTTACTTGAAAACTTGAGGATATCGTCGTTGGAGTAACTCAGGCAACGTGAAGGTGGACTTGTTGCAGGATTTCGCTTCTGCATGGACAGGCCGCAGTACGAAATAAAGAGAGGATAGATTCAAAGAAAAGGGAGCAGCAGGCAGCAGGAACTATGACTCTCTTAAGGTAGCCAAATGCCTCGTCATCCGGCGAAGTACTGTGAGTAACTGTGACGTTGTTAAGGTGGACATACAGTGGCATATCGATTCTGTAGGACTGGCCATAGCAAGAATGTTAAAGGCGTAAAGAAATGGGAGCAGCCGGCAGGAGTAACTATGACTCTCTTAAGGTAGCCAAATGCCTCGTCACTCTGCGAAATTTACTTGAAAACTCGAGGATATCGTCGTTGGAGTAACTCAGGCAACGTTAAGGTGGACTTGTTGCAGGATTTTGCTTCTGCATGGACAGGCCGCAGTACGAAAAAAAGAGAGGATAGATTCAAAGAAAAGGGAGTAGCTGGCAGCAGGAACTATGACTCCCTTAAGGTAGCCAAATGCCTCGTCATCCGGCGAAGTACATTTGCAAACTCGAGAGACTCGTAGTGTGAGTAACTGTGACGACGTTAAGGTGGACATACAGTGGCATATCGGTTCTGTAGGACTGGCCATAGCAAGAATGTTAAAGGCCTAAAGAAATGGGAGCAGCCGGCAGGAGTAACTATGACTCTCTTAAGGTAGCCAAATTCCTCGTCACTCTGCGAAATTTACTTGAAAACTCGAGGATATCGTCGTTGGAGTAACTCAGGCAACGTGAAGGTGGACTTGTTGCAGCATTTCGCTTCTGCATGGACAGGCCGCAGTACGAAATAAAGAGAGGATAGATTCAAAGAAAAGGGAGCAGCTGGAAGCAGGAACTATGACTCTCTTAAGGTAGCCAAATGCCTCGTCATCCGGCGAAGTACTGTGAGTAACTGTGACGTTGTTAAGGTGGACATACAGTGGCATATCGATTCTGTAGGACTGGCCATAGCAAGAATGTTAAAGGCGTAAAGAAATGGGAGCAGCCGGCAGGAGTAACTATGACTCTCTTAAGGTAGCCAAATGCCTCGTCACTCTGCGAAATTTACTTGAAAACTCGAGGATATCGTCGTTGGAGTAACTCAGGCAACGTGAAGGTGAACTTGTTGCAGGATTTTGCTTCTGCATGGACAGGCCGCAGTACGAAATAAAGAGAGGATAGATTCAAAGAAAAGGGAGTAGCTGGCAGCAGGAACTATGACTCCCTTAAGGTAGCCAAATGCCTCGTCATCCGGCGAAGTACATTTGCAAACTCGAGAGAGTCGTAGTGTGAGTAACTGTGACGTCGTTAAGGTGGACATACAGTGGCATATCGGTTCTGTAGGACTGGCCATAGCAAGAATTTTAAAGGCCTAAAGAAATGGGAGCAGCCGGCAGGAGTAACTATGAGTCTCTTAAGGTAGCCAAATGCCTCGTCACTCAGCGAAATTTACTTGAAAACTTGAGGATATCGTCGTTGGAGTAACTCAGGCAACGTGAAGGTGGACTTGTTGCAGGATTTCGCTTCTGCATGGACAGGCCGCAGTACGAAATAAAGAGAGGATAGATTCAAAGAAAAGGGAGCAGCAGGCAGCAGGAACTATGACTCTCTTAAGGTAGCCAAATGCCTCGTCATCCGGCGAAGTACATTTGCAAACTCGAGAGACTCGTAGTGTGAGTAACTGTGACGACGTTAAGGTGGACATACAGTGGCATATCGGTTCTGTAGGACTGGCCATAGCAAGAATGTTAAAGGCCTAAAGAAATGGGAGCAGCCGGCAGGAGTAACTATGACTCTCTTAAGGTAGCCAAATTCCTCGTCACTCTGCGAAATTTACTTGAAAACTCGAGGATATCGTCGTTGGAGTAACTCAGGCAACGTGAAGGTGGACTTGTTGCAGCATTTCGCTTCTGCATGGACAGGCCGCAGTACGAAATAAAGAGAGGATAGATTCAAAGAAAAGGGAGCAGCTGGAAGCAGGAACTATGACTCTCTTAAGGTAGCCAAATGCCTCGTCATCCGGCGAAGTACTGTGAGTAACTGTGACGTTGTTAAGGTGGACATACAGTGGCATATCGATTCTGTAGGACTGGCCATAGCAAGAATGTTAAAGGCGTAAAGAAATGGGAGCAGCCGGCAGGAGTAACTATGACTCTCTTAAGGTAGCCAAATGCCTCGTCACTCTGCGAAATTTACTTGAAAACTCGAGGATATCGTCGTTGGAGTAACTCAGGCAACGTTAAGGTGGACTTGTTGCAGGATTTTGCTTCTGCATGGACAGGCCGCAGTACGAAAAAAAGAGAGGATAGATTCAAAGAAAAGGGAGTAGCTGGCAGCAGGAACTATGACTCCCTTAAGGTAGCCAAATGCCTCGTCATCCGGCGAAGTACATTTGCAAACTCGAGAGACTCGTAGTGTGAGTAACTGTGACGACGTTAAGGTGGACATACAGTGGCATATCGGTTCTGTAGGACTGGCCATAGCAAGAATGTTAAAGGCCTAAAGAAATGGGAGCAGCCGGCAGGAGTAACTATGACTCTCTTAAGGTAGCCAAATTCCTCGTCACTCTGCGAAATTTACTTGAAAACTCGAGGATATCGTCGTTGGAGTAACTCAGGCAACGTGAAGGTGGACTTGTTGCAGCATTTCGCTTCTGCATGGACAGGCCGCAGTACGAAATAAAGAGAGGATAGATTCAAAGAAAAGGGAGCAGCTGGAAGCAGGAACTATGACTCTCTTAAGGTAGCCAAATGCCTCGTCATCCGGCGAAGTACTGTGAGTAACTGTGACGTTGTTAAGGTGGACATACAGTGGCATATCGATTCTGTAGGACTGGCCATAGCAAGAATGTTAAAGGCGTAAAGAAATGGGAGCAGCCGGCAGGAGTAACTATGACTCTCTTAAGGTAGCCAAATGCCTCGTCACTCTGCGAAATTTACTTGAAAACTCGAGGATATCGTCGTTGGAGTAACTCAGGCAACGTTAAGGTGGACTTGTTGCAGGATTTACTTCTGCATGGACAGGCCGCAGTACGAAAAAAAGAGAGGATAGATTCAAAGAAAAGGGAGTAGCTGGCAGCAGGAACTATGACTCCCTTAAGGTAGCCAAATGCCTCGTCATCCGGCGAAGTACATTTGCAAACTCGAGAGACTCGTAGTGTGAGTAACTGTGACGACGTTAAGGTGGACATACAGTGGCATATCGGTTCTGTAGGACTGGCCATAGCAAGAATGTTAAAGGCCTAAAGAAATGGGAGCAGCCGGCAGGAGTAACTATGACACTCTTAAGGTAGACAAATGCCTCGTCACTCTGCGAAATTTACTTGAAAACTCGAGGATATCGTCGTTGGAGTAACTCAGGCAACGTGAAGGTGGACTTGTTGCAGGATTTTGCTTCTGCATGGACAGGCCGCAGTACCAAATAAAGAGAGGATAGATTCAAAGAAAAGGGAGTAGCTGGCAGCAGGAACTATGACTCCCTTAAGGTAGCCAAATGCCTCGTCATCCGGCGAAGTACATTTGCAAACTCGAGAGAGTCGTAGTGTGAGTAACTGTGACGTCGTTAAGGTGGACATACAGTGGCATATCGGTTCTGTAGGACTGGCCATAGCAAGAATTTTAAAGGCCTAAAGAAATGGGAGCAGCCGGCAGGAGTAACTATGAGTCTCTTAAGGTAGCCAAATGCCTCGTCACTCAGCGAAATTTACTTGAAAACTTGAGGATATCGTCGTTGGAGTAACTCAGGCAACGTGAAGGTGGACTTGTTGCAGGATTTCGCTTCTGCATGGACAGGCCGCAGTACGAAATAAAGAGAGGATAGATTCAAAGAAAAGGGAGCAGCAGGCAGCAGGAACTATGACTCTCTTAAGGTAGCCAAATGCCTCGTCATCCGGCGAAGTACATTTGCAAACTCGAGAGACTCGTAGTGTGAGTAACTGTGACGACGTTAAGGTGGACATACAGTGGCATATCGGTTCTGTAGGACTGGCCATAGCAAGAATGTTAAAGGCCTAAAGAAATGGGAGCAGCCGGCAGGAGTAACTATGACTCTCTTAAGGTAGCCAAATTCCTCGTCACTCTGCGAAATTTACTTGAAAACTCGAGGATATCGTCGTTGGAGTAACTCAGGCAACGTGAAGGTGGACTTGTTGCAGCATTTCGCTTCTGCATGGACAGGCCGCAGTACGAAATAAAGAGAGGATAGATTCAAAGAAAAGGGAGCAGCTGGAAGCAGGAACTATGACTCTCTTAAGGTAGCCAAATGCCTCGTCATCCGGCGAAGTACTGTGAGTAACTGTGACGTTGTTAAGGTG
Source organism: Schistocerca piceifrons (assembly GCF_021461385.2). Classification (NCBI taxonomy): domain Eukaryota; kingdom Metazoa; phylum Arthropoda; class Insecta; order Orthoptera; family Acrididae; genus Schistocerca; species Schistocerca piceifrons. The sequence goes on along the minus strand of NC_060142.1, from coordinate 19,182,674 downwards.
GACATACAGTGGCATATCGATTCTGTAGGACTGGCCATAGCAAGAATGTTAAAGGCGTAAAGAAATGGGAGCAGCCGGCAGGAGTAACTATGACTCTCTTAAGGTAGCCAAATGCCTCGTCACTCTGCGAAATTTACTTGAAAACTCGAGGATATCGTCGTTGGAGTAACTCAGGCAACGTTAAGGTGGACTTGTTGCAGGATTTTGCTTCTGCATGGACAGGCCGCAGTACGAAAAAAAGAGAGGATAGATTCAAAGAAAAGGGAGTAGCTGGCAGCAGGAACTATGACTCCCTTAAGGTAGCCAAATGCCTCGTCATCCGGCGAAGTACATTTGCAAACTCGAGAGACTCGTAGTGTGAGTAACTGTGACGACGTTAAGGTGGACATACAGTGGCATATCGGTTCTGTAGGACTGGCCATAGCAAGAATGTTAAAGGCCTAAAGAAATGGGAGCAGCCGGCAGGAGTAACTATGACTCTCTTAAGGTAGCCAAATTCCTCGTCACTCTGCGAAATTTACTTGAAAACTCGAGGATATCGTCGTTGGAGTAACTCAGGCAACGTGAAGGTGGACTTGTTGCAGCATTTCGCTTCTGCATGGACAGGCCGCAGTACGAAATAAAGAGAGGATAGATTCAAAGAAAAGGGAGCAGCTGGAAGCAGGAACTATGACTCTCTTAAGGTAGCCAAATGCCTCGTCATCCGGCGAAGTACTGTGAGTAACTGTGACGTTGTTAAGGTGGACATACAGTGGCATATCGATTCTGTAGGACTGGCCATAGCAAGAATGTTAAAGGCGTAAAGAAATGGGAGCAGCCGGCAGGAGTAACTATGACTCTCTTAAGGTAGCCAAATGCCTCGTCACTCTGCGAAATTTACTTGAAAACTCGAGGATATCGTCGTTGGAGTAACTCAGGCAACGTGAAGGTGAACTTGTTGCAGGATTTTGCTTCTGCATGGACAGGCCGCAGTACGAAATAAAGAGAGGATAGATTCAAAGAAAAGGGAGTAGCTGGCAGCAGGAACTATGACTCCCTTAAGGTAGCCAAATGCCTCGTCATCCGGCGAAGTACATTTGCAAACTCGAGAGAGTCGTAGTGTGAGTAACTGTGACGTCGTTAAGGTGGACATACAGTGGCATATCGGTTCTGTAGGACTGGCCATAGCAAGAATTTTAAAGGCCTAAAGAAATGGGAGCAGCCGGCAGGAGTAACTATGAGTCTCTTAAGGTAGCCAAATGCCTCGTCACTCAGCGAAATTTACTTGAAAACTTGAGGATATCGTCGTTGGAGTAACTCAGGCAACGTGAAGGTGGACTTGTTGCAGGATTTCGCTTCTGCATGGACAGGCCGCAGTACGAAATAAAGAGAGGATAGATTCAAAGAAAAGGGAGCAGCAGGCAGCAGGAACTATGACTCTCTTAAGGTAGCCAAATGCCTCGTCATCCGGCGAAGTACATTTGCAAACTCGAGAGACTCGTAGTGTGAGTAACTGTGACGACGTTAAGGTGGACATACAGTGGCATATCGGTTCTGTAGGACTGGCCATAGCAAGAATGTTAAAGGCCTAAAGAAATGGGAGCAGCCGGCAGGAGTAACTATGAGTCTCTTAAGGTAGCCAAATGCCTCGTCACTCAGCGAAATTTACTTGAAAACTTGAGGATATCGTCGTTGGAGTAACTCAGGCAACGTGAAGGTGGACTTGTTGCAGGATTTCGCTTCTGCATGGACAGGCCGCAGTACGAAATAAAGAGAGGATAGATTCAAAGAAAAGGGAGCAGCAGGCAGCAGGAACTATGACTCTCTTAAGGTAGCCAAATGCCTCGTCATCCGGCGAAGTACTGTGAGTAACTGTGACGTTGTTAAGGTGGACATACAGTGGCATATCGATTCTGTAGGACTGGCCATAGCAAGAATGTTAAAGGCGTAAAGAAATGGGAGCAGCCGGCAGGAGTAACTATGACTCTCTTAAGGTAGCCAAATGCCTCGTCACTCTGCGAAATTTACTTGAAAACTCGAGGATATCGTCGTTGGAGTAACTCAGGCAACGTTAAGGTGGACTTGTTGCAGGATTTTGCTTCTGCATGGACAGGCCGCAGTACGAAAAAAAGAGAGGATAGATTCAAAGAAAAGGGAGTAGCTGGCAGCAGGAACTATGACTCCCTTAAGGTAGCCAAATGCCTCGTCATCCGGCGAAGTACATTTGCAAACTCGAGAGACTCGTAGTGTGAGTAACTGTGACGACGTTAAGGTGGACATACAGTGGCATATCGGTTCTGTAGGACTGGCCATAGCAAGAATGTTAAAGGCCTAAAGAAATGGGAGCAGCCGGCAGGAGTAACTATGACTCTCTTAAGGTAGCCAAATTCCTCGTCACTCTGCGAAATTTACTTGAAAACTCGAGGATATCGTCGTTGGAGTAACTCAGGCAACGTGAAGGTGGACTTATTGCAGCATTTCGCTTCTGCATGGACAGGCCGCAGTACGAAATAAAGAGAGGATAGATTCAAAGAAAAGGGAGCAGCTGGAAGCAGGAACTATGACTCTCTTAAGGTAGCCAAATGCCTCGTCATCCGGCGAAGTACTGTGAGTAACTGTGACGTTGTTAAGGTGGACATACAGTGGCATATCGATTCTGTAGGACTGGCCATAGCAAGAATGTTAAAGGCGTAAAGAAATGGGAGCAGCCGGCAGGAGTAACTATGACTCTCTTAAGGTAGCCAAATGCCTCGTCACTCTGCGAAATTTACTTGAAAACTCGAGGATATCGTCGTTGGAGTAACTCAGGCAACGTTAAGGTGGACTTGTTGCAGGATTTTGCTTCTGCATGGACAGGCCGCAGTACGAAAAAAAGAGAGGATAGATTCAAAGAAAAGGGAGTAGCTGGCAGCAGGAACTATGACTCCCTTAAGGTAGCCAAATGCCTCGTCATCCGGCGAAGTACATTTGCAAACTCGAGAGACTCGTAGTGTGAGTAACTGTGACGACGTTAAGGTGGACATACAGTGGCATATCGGTTCTGTAGGACTGGCCATAGCAAGAATGTTAAAGGCCTAAAGAAATGGGAGCAGCCGGCAGGAGTAACTATGACACTCTTAAGGTAGACAAATGCCTCGTCACTCTGCGAAATTTACTTGAAAACTCGAGGATATCGTCGTTGGAGTAACTCAGGCAACGTGAAGGTGGACTTGTTGCAGGATTTTGCTTCTGCATGGACAGGCCGCAGTACCAAATAAAGAGAGGATAGATTCAAAGAAAAGGGAGTAGCTGGCAGCAGGAACTATGACTCCCTTAAGGTAGCCAAATGCCTCGTCATCCGGCGAAGTACATTTGCAAACTCGAGAGAGTCGTAGTGTGAGTAACTGTGACGTCGTTAAGGTGGACATACAGTGGCATATCGGTTCTGTAGGACTGGCCATAGCAAGAATGTTAAAGGCCTAAAGAAATGGGAGCAGCCGGCAGGAGTAACTATGACTCTCTTAAGGTAGCCAAATGCCTCGTCACTCTGCGAAATTTACTTGAAAACTCGAGGATATCGTCGTTGGAGTAACTCAGGCAACGTGAAGGTGGACTTGTTGCAGGATTTTGCTTCTGCATGGACAGGCCGCAGTACGAAATAAAGAGAGGATAGATTCAAAGAAAAGGGAGTAGCTGGCAGCAGGAACTATGACTCCCTTAAGGTAGCCAAATGCCTCGTCATCCGGCGAAGTACATTTGCAAACTCGAGAGAGTCGTAGTGTGAGTAACTGTGACGTCGTTAAGGTGGACATACAGTGGCATATCGGTTCTGTAGGACTGGCCATAGCAAGAATTTTAAAGGCCTAAAGAAATGGGAGCAGCCGGCAGGAGTAACTATGAGTCTCTTAAGGTAGCCAAATGCCTCGTCACTCAGCGAAATTTACTTGAAAACTTGAGGATATCGTCGTTGGAGTAACTCAGGCAACGTGAAGGTGGACTTGTTGCAGGATTTCGCTTCTGCATGGACAGGCCGCAGTACGAAATAAAGAGAGGATAGATTCAAAGAAAAGGGAGCAGCAGGCAGCAGGAACTATGACTCTCTTAAGGTAGCCAAATGCCTCGTCATCCGGCGAAGTACTGTGAGTAACTGTGACGTTGTTAAGGTGGACATACAGTGGCATATCGATTCTGTAGGACTGGCCATAGCAAGAATGTTAAAGGCGTAAAGAAATGGGAGCAGCCGGCAGGAGTAACTATGACTCTCTTAAGGTAGCCAAATGCCTCGTCACTCTGCGAAATTTACTTGAAAACTCGAGGATATCGTCGTTGGAGTAACTCAGGCAACGTTAAGGTGGACTTGTTGCAGGATTTTGCTTCTGCATGGACAGGCCGCAGTACGAAAAAAAGAGAGGATAGATTCAAAGAAAAGGGAGTAGCTGGCAGCAGGAACTATGACTCCCTTAAGGTAGCCAAATGCCTCGTCATCCGGCGAAGTACATTTGCAAACTCGAGAGACTCGTAGTGTGAGTAACTGTGACGACGTTAAGGTGGACATACAGTGGCATATCGGTTCTGTAGGACTGGCCATAGCAAGAATGTTAAAGGCCTAAAGAAATGGGAGCAGCCGGCAGGAGTAACTATGACTCTCTTAAGGTAGCCAAATTCCTCGTCACTCTGCGAAATTTACTTGAAAACTCGAGGATATCGTCGTTGGAGTAACTCAGGCAACGTGAAGGTGGACTTGTTGCAGCATTTCGCTTCTGCATGGACAGGCCGCAGTACGAAATAAAGAGAGGATAGATTCAAAGAAAAGGGAGCAGCTGGAAGCAGGAACTATGACTCTCTTAAGGTAGCCAAATGCCTCGTCATCCGGCGAAGTACTGTGAGTAACTGTGACGTTGTTAAGGTGGACATACAGTGGCATATCGATTCTGTAGGACTGGCCATAGCAAGAATGTTAAAGGCGTAAAGAAATGGGAGCAGCCGGCAGGAGTAACTATGACTCTCTTAAGGTAGCCAAATGCCTCGTCACTCTGCGAAATTTACTTGAAAACTCGAGGATATCGTCGTTGGAGTAACTCAGGCAACGTTAAGGTGGACTTGTTGCAGGATTTTGCTTCTGCATGGACAGGCCGCAGTACGAAAAAAAGAGAGGATAGATTCAAAGAAAAGGGAGTAGCTGGCAGCAGGAACTATGACTCCCTTAAGGTAGCCAAATGCCTCGTCATCCGGCGAAGTACATTTGCAAACTCGAGAGACTCGTAGTGTGAGTAACTGTGACGACGTTAAGGTGGACATACAGTGGCATATCGGTTCTGTAGGACTGGCCATAGCAAGAATGTTAAAGGCCTAAAGAAATGGGAGCAGCCGGCAGGAGTAACTATGACACTCTTAAGGTAGACAAATGCCTCGTCACTCTGCGAAATTTACTTGAAAACTCGAGGATATCGTCGTTGGAGTAACTCAGGCAACGTGAAGGTGGACTTGTTGCAGGATTTTGCTTCTGCATGGACAGGCCGCAGTACCAAATAAAGAGAGGATAGATTCAAAGAAAAGGGAGTAGCTGGCAGCAGGAACTATGACTCCCTTAAGGTAGCCAAATGCCTCGTCATCCGGCGAAGTACATTTGCAAACTCGAGAGAGTCGTAGTGTGAGTAACTGTGACGTCGTTAAGGTGGACATACAGTGGCATATCGGTTCTGTAGGACTGGCCATAGCAAGAATGTTAAAGGCCTAAAGAAATGGGAGCAGCCGGCAGGAGTAACTATGACTCTCTTAAGGTAGCCAAATGCCTCGTCACTCTGCGAAATTTACTTGAAAACTCGAGGATATCGTCGTTGGAGTAACTCAGGCAACGTGAAGGTGGACTTGTTGCAGGATTTTGCTTCTGCATGGACAGGCCGCAGTACGAAATAAAGAGAGGATAGATTCAAAGAAAAGGGAGTAGCTGGCAGCAGGAACTATGACTCCCTTAAGGTAGCCAAATGCCTCGTCATCCGGCGAAGTACATTTGCAAACTCGAGAGAGTCGTAGTGTGAGTAACTGTGACGTCGTTAAGGTGGACATACAGTGGCATATCGGTTCTGTAGGACTGGCCATAGCAAGAATTTTAAAGGCCTAAAGAAATGGGAGCAGCCGGCAGGAGTAACTATGAGTCTCTTAAGGTAGCCAAATGCCTCGTCACTCAGCGAAATTTACTTGAAAACTTGAGGATATCGTCGTTGGAGTAACTCAGGCAACGTGAAGGTGGACTTGTTGCAGGATTTCGCTTCTGCATGGACAGGCCGCAGTACGAAATAAAGAGAGGATAGATTCAAAGAAAAGGGAGCAGCAGGCAGCAGGAACTATGACTCTCTTAAGGTAGCCAAATGCCTCGTCATCCGGCGAAGTACTGTGAGTAACTGTGACGTTGTTAAGGTGGACATACAGTGGCATATCGATTCTGTAGGACTGGCCATAGCAAGAATGTTAAAGGCGTAAAGAAATGGGAGCAGCCGGCAGGAGTAACTATGACTCTCTTAAGGTAGCCAAATGCCTCGTCACTCTGCGAAATTTACTTGAAAACTCGAGGATATCGTCGTTGGAGTAACTCAGGCAACGTTAAGGTGGACTTGTTGCAGGATTTTGCTTCTGCATGGACAGGCCGCAGTACGAAAAAAAGAGAGGATAGATTCAAAGAAAAGGGAGTAGCTGGCAGCAGGAACTATGACTCCCTTAAGGTAGCCAAATGCCTCGTCATCCGGCGAAGTACATTTGCAAACTCGAGAGACTCGTAGTGTGAGTAACTGTGACGACGTTAAGGTGGACATACAGTGGCATATCGGTTCTGTAGGACTGGCCATAGCAAGAATGTTAAAGGCCTAAAGAAATGGGAGCAGCCGGCAGGAGTAACTATGACTCTCTTAAGGTAGCCAAATTCCTCGTCACTCTGCGAAATTTACTTGAAAACTCGAGGATATCGTCGTTGGAGTAACTCAGGCAACGTGAAGGTGGACTTGTTGCAGCATTTCGCTTCTGCATGGACAGGCCGCAGTACGAAATAAAGAGAGGATAGATTCAAAGAAAAGGGAGCAGCTGGAAGCAGGAACTATGACTCTCTTAAGGTAGCCAAATGCCTCGTCATCCGGCGAAGTACTGTGAGTAACTGTGACGTTGTTAAGGTGGACATACAGTGGCATATCGATTCTGTAGGACTGGCCATAGCAAGAATGTTAAAGGCGTAAAGAAATGGGAGCAGCCGGCAGGAGTAACTATGACTCTCTTAAGGTAGCCAAATGCCTCGTCACTCTGCGAAATTTACTTGAAAACTCGAGGATATCGTCGTTGGAGTAACTCAGGCAACGTGAAGGTGAACTTGTTGCAGGATTTTGCTTCTGCATGGACAGGCCGCAGTACGAAATAAAGAGAGGATAGATTCAAAGAAAAGGGAGTAGCTGGCAGCAGGAACTATGACTCCCTTAAGGTAGCCAAATGCCTCGTCATCCGGCGAAGTACATTTGCAAACTCGAGAGAGTCGTAGTGTGAGTAACTGTGACGTCGTTAAGGTGGACATACAGTGGCATATCGGTTCTGTAGGACTGGCCATAGCAAGAATTTTAAAGGCCTAAAGAAATGGGAGCAGCCGGCAGGAGTAACTATGAGTCTCTTAAGGTAGCCAAATGCCTCGTCACTCAGCGAAATTTACTTGAAAATTTGAGGATATCGTCGTTGGAGTAACTCAGGCAACGTGAAGGTGGACTTGTTGCAGGATTTCGCTTCTGCATGGACAGGCCGCAGTACGAAATAAAGAGAGGATAGATTCAAAGAAAAGGGAGCAGCAGGCAGCAGGAACTATGACTCTCTTAAGGTAGCCAAATGCCTCGTCATCCGGCGAAGTACATTTGCAAACTCGAGAGACTCGTAGTGTGAGTAACTGTGACGACGTTAAGGTGGACATACAGTGGCATATCGGTTCTGTAGGACTGGCCATAGCAAGAATGTTAAAGGCCTAAAGAAATGGGAGCAGCCGGCAGGAGTAACTATGACTCTCTTAAGGTAGCCAAATTCCTCGTCACTCTGCGAAATTTACTTGAAAACTCGAGGATATCGTCGTTGGAGTAACTCAGGCAACGTGAAGGTGGACTTGTTGCAGCATTTCGCTTCTGCATGGACAGGCCGCAGTACGAAATAAAGAGAGGATAGATTCAAAGAAAAGGGAGCAGCTGGAAATAGGAACTATGACTCTCTTAAGGTAGCCAAATGCCTCGTCATCCGGCGAAGTACTGTGAGTAACTGTGACGTTGTTAAGGTGGACATACAGTGGCATATCGATTCTGTAGGACTGGCCATAGCAAGAATGTTAAAGGCGTAAAGAAATGGGAGCAGCCGGCAGGAGTAACTATGACTCTCTTAAGGTAGCCAAATGCCTCGTCACTCTGCGAAATTTACTTGAAAACTCGAGGATATCGTCGTTGGAGTAACTCAGGCAACGTTAAGGTGGACTTGTTGCAGGATTTTGCTTCTGCATGGACAGGCCGCAGTACGAAAAAAAGAGAGGATAGATTCAAAGAAAAGGGAGTAGCTGGCAGCAGGAACTATGACTCCCTTAAGGTAGCCAAATGCCTCGTCATCCGGCGAAGTACATTTGCAAACTCGAGAGACTCGTAGTGTGAGTAACTGTGACGACGTTAAGGTGGACATACAGTGGCATATCGGTTCTGTAGGACTGGCCATAGCAAGAATGTTAAAGGCCTAAAGAAATGGGAGCAGCCGGCAGGAGTAACTATGACTCTCTTAAGGTAGCCAAATTCCTCGTCACTCTGCGAAATTTACTTGAAAACTCGAGGATATCGTCGTTGGAGTAACTCAGGCAACGTGAAGGTGGACTTGTTGCAGCATTTCGCTTCTGCATGGACAGGCCGCAGTACGAAATAAAGAGAGGATAGATTCAAAGAAAAGGGAGCAGCTGGAAGCAGGAACTATGACTCTCTTAAGGTAGCCAAATGCCTCGTCATCCGGCGAAGTACTGTGAGTAACTGTGACGTTGTTAAGGTGGACATACAGTGGCATATCGATTCTGTAGGACTGGCCATAGCAAGAATGTTAAAGGCGTAAAGAAATGGGAGCAGCCGGCAGGAGTAACTATGACTCTCTTAAGGTAGCCAAATGCCTCGTCACTCTGCGAAATTTACTTGAAAACTCGAGGATATCGTCGTTGGAGTAACTCAGGCAACGTTAAGGTGGACTTGTTGCAGGATTTTGCTTCTGCATGGACAGGCCGCAGTACGAAAAAAAGAGAGGATAGATTCAAAGAAAAGGGAGTAGCTGGCAGCAGGAACTATGACTCCCTTAAGGTAGCCAAATGCCTCGTCATCCGGCGAAGTACATTTGCAAACTCGAGAGACTCGTAGTGTGAGTAACTGTGACGACGTTAAGGTGGACATACAGTGGCATATCGGTTCTGTAGGACTGGCCATAGCAAGAATGTTAAAGGCCTAAAGAAATGGGAGCAGCCGGCAGGAGTAACTATGACACTCTTAAGGTAGACAAATGCCTCGTCACTCTGCGAAATTTACTTGAAAACTCGAGGATATCGTCGTTGGAGTAACTCAGGCAACGTGAAGGTGGACTTGTTGCAGGATTTTGCTTCTGCATGGACAGGCCGCAGTACCAAATAAAGAGAGGATAGATTCAAAGAAAAGGGAGTAGCTGGCAGCAGGAACTATGACTCCCTTAAGGTAGCCAAATGCCTCGTCATCCGGCGAAGTACATTTGCAAACTCGAGAGAGTCGTAGTGTGAGTAACTGTGACGTCGTTAAGGTGGACATACAGTGGCATATCGGTTCTGTAGGACTGGCCATAGCAAGAATGTTAAAGGCCTAAAGAAATGGGAGCAGCCGGCAGGAGTAACTATGACTCTCTTAAGGTAGCCAAATGCCTCGTCACTCTGCGAAATTTACTTGAAAACTCGAGGATATCGTCGTTGGAGTAACTCAGGCAACGTGAAGGTGGACTTGTTGCAGGATTTTGCTTCTGCATGGACAGGCCGCAGTACGAAATAAAGAGAGGATAGATTCAAAGAAAAGGGAGTAGCTGGCAGCAGGAACTATGACTCCCTTAAGGTAGCCAAATGCCTCGTCATCCGGCGAAGTACATTTGCAAACTCGAGAGAGTCGTAGTGTGAGTAACTGTGACGTCGTTAAGGTGGACATACAGTGGCATATCGGTTCTGTAGGACTGGCCATAGCAAGAATTTTAAAGGCCTAAAGAAATGGGAGCAGCCGGCAGGAGTAACTATGAGTCTCTTAAGGTAGCCAAATGCCTCGTCACTCAGCGAAATTTACTTGAAAACTTGAGGATATCGTCGTTGGAGTAACTCAGGCAACGTGAAGGTGGACTTGTTGCAGGATTTCGCTTCTGCATGGACAGGCCGCAGTACGAAATAAAGAGAGGATAGATTCAAAGAAAAGGGAGCAGCAGGCAGCAGGAACTATGACTCTCTTAAGGTAGCCAAATGCCTCGTCATCCGGCGAAGTACATTTGCAAACTCGAGAGACTCGTAGTGTGAGTAACTGTGACGACGTTAAGGTGGACATACAGTGGCATATCGGTTCTGTAGGACTGGCCATAGCAAGTATGTTAAAGGCCTAAAGAAATGGGAGCAGCCGGCAGGAGTAACTATGACTCTCTTAAGGTAGCCAAATTCCTCGTCACTCTGCGAAATTTACTTGAAAACTCGAGGATATCGTCGTTGGAGTAACTCAGGCAACGTGAAGGTGGACTTGTTGCAGCATTTCGCTTCTGCATGGACAGGCCGCAGTACGAAATAAAGAGAGGATAGATTCAAAGAAAAGGGAGCAGCTGGAAGCAGGAACTATGACTCTCTTAAGGTAGCCAAATGCCTCGTCATCCGGCGAAGTACTGTGAGTAACTGTGACGTTGTTAAGGTGGACATACAGTGGCATATCGATTCTGTAGGACTGGCCATAGCAAGAATGTTAAAGGCGTAAAGAAATGGGAGCAGCCGGCAGGAGTAACTATGACTCTCTTAAGGTAGCCAAATGCCTCGTCACTCTGCGAAATTTACTTGAAAACTCGAGGATATCGTCGTTGGAGTAACTCAGGCAACGTTAAGGTGGACTTGTTGCAGGATTTTGCTTCTGCATGGACAGGCCGCAGTACGAAAAAAAGAGAGGATAGATTCAAAGAAAAGGGAGTAGCTGGCAGCAGGAACTATGACTCCCTTAAGGTAGCCAAATGCCTCGTCATCCGGCGAAGTACATTTGCAAACTCGAGAGACTCGTAGTGTGAGTAACTGTGACGACGTTAAGGTGGACAAACAGTGGCATATCGGTTCTGTAGGACTGGCCATAGCAAGAATGTTAAAGGCCTAAAGAAATGGGAGCAGCCGGCAGGAGTAACTATGACTCTCTTAAGGTAGCCAAATTCCTCGTCACTCTGCGAAATTTACTTGAAAACTCGAGGATATCGTCGTTGGAGTAACTCAGGCAACGTGAAGGTGGACTTGTTGCAGCATTTCGCTTCTGCATGGACAGGCCGCAGTACGAAATAAAGAGAGGATAGATTCAAAGAAAAGGGAGCAGCTGGAAGCAGGAACTATGACTCTCTTAAGGTAGCCAAATGCCTCGTCATCCGGCGAAGTACTGTGAGTAACTGTGACGTTGTTAAGGTGGACATACAGTGGCATATCGATTCTGTAGGACTGGCCATAGCAAGAATGTTAAAGGCGTAAAGAAATGGGAGCAGCCGGCAGGAGTAACTATGACTCTCTTAAGGTAGCCAAATGCCTCGTCACTCTGCGAAATTTACTTGAAAACTCGAGGATATCGTCGTTGGAGTAACTCAGGCAACGTTAAGGTGGACTTGTTGCAGGATTTTGCTTCTGCATGGACAGGCCGCAGTACGAAAAAAAGAGAGGATAGATTCAAAGAAAAGGGAGTAGCTGGCAGCAGGAACTATGACTCCCTTAAGGTAGCCAAATGCCTCGTCATCCGGCGAAGTACATTTGCAAACTCGAGAGACTCGTAGTGTGAGTAACTGTGACGACGTTAAGGTGGACATACAGTGGCATATCGGTTCTGTAGGACTGGCCATAGCAAGAATGTTAAAGGCCTAAAGAAATGGGAGCAGCCGGCAGGAGTAACTATGACACTCTTAAGGTAGACAAATGCCTCGTCACTCTGCGAAATTTACTTGAAAACTCGAGGATATCGTCGTTGGAGTAACTCAGGCAACGTGAAGGTGGACTTGTTGCAGGATTTTGCTTCTGCATGGACAGGCCGCAGTACCAAATAAAGGGAGGATAGATTCAAAGAAAAGGGAGTAGCTGGCAGCAGGAACTATGACTCCCTTAAGGTAGCCAAATGCCTCGTCATCCGGCGAAGTACATTTGCAAACTCGAGAGAGTCGTAGTGTGAGTAACTGTGACGTCGTTAAGGTGGACATACAGTGGCATATCGGTTCTGTAGGACTGGCCATAGCAAGAATTTTAAAGGCCTAAAGAAATGGGAGCAGCCGGCAGGAGTAACTATGAGTCTCTTAAGGTAGCCAAATGCCTCGTCACTCAGCGAAATTTACTTGAAAACTCGAGGATATCGTCGTTGGAGTAACTCAGGCAACGTGAAGGTGGACTTGTTGCAGGATTTCGCTTCTGCATGGACAGGCCGCAGTACGAAATAAAGAGAGGATAGATTCAAAGAAAAGGGAGCAGCTGGAAGCAGGAACTATGACTCTCTTAAGGTAGCCAAATGCCTCGTCATCCGGCGAAGTACTGTGAGTAACTGTGACGTTGTTAAGGTGGACATACAGTGGCATATCGATTCTGTAGGACTGGCCATAGCAAGAATGTTAAAGGCGTAAAGAAATGGGAGCAGCCGGCAGGAGTAACTATGACTCTCTTAAGGTAGCCAAATGCCTCGTCACTCTGCGAAATTTACTTGAAAACTCGAGGATATCGTCGTTGGAGTAACTCAGGCAACGTTAAGGTGGACTTGTTGCAGGATTTTGCTTCTGCATGGACAGGCCGCAGTACGAAAAAAAGAGAGGATAGATTCAAAGAAAAGGGAGTAGCTGGCAGCAGGAACTATGACTCCCTTAAGGTAGCCAAATGCCTCGTCATCCGGCGAAGTACATTTGCAAACTCGAGAGACTCGTAGTGTGAGTAACTGTGACGACGTTAAGGTGGACATACAGTGGCATATCGGTTCTGTAGGACTGGCCATAGCAAGAATGTTAAAGGCCTAAAGAAATGGGAGCAGCCGGCAGGAGTAACTATGACACTCTTAAGGTAGACAAATGCCTCGTCACTCTGCGAAATTTACTTGAAAACTCGAGGATATCGTCGTTGGAGTAACTCAGGCAACGTGAAGGTGGACTTGTTGCAGGATTTTGCTTCTGCATGGACAGGCCGCAGTACCAAATAAAGGGAGGATAGATTCAAAGAAAAGGGAGTAGCTGGCAGCAGGAACTATGACTCCCTTAAGGTAGCCAAATGCCTCGTCATCCGGCGAAGTACATTTGCAAACTCGAGAGAGTCGTAGTGTGAGTAACTGTGACGTCGTTAAGGTGGACATACAGTGGCATATCGGTTCTGTAGGACTGGCCATAGCAAGAATTTTAAAGGCCTAAAGAAATGGGAGCAGCCGGCAGGAGTAACTATGAGTCTCTTAAGGTAGCCAAATGCCTCGTCACTCAGCGAAATTTACTTGAAAACTCGAGGATATCGTCGTTGGAGTAACTCAGGCAACGTGAAGGTGGACTTGTTGCAGGATTTCGCTTCTGCATGGACAGGCCGCAGTACGAAATAAAGAGAGGATAGATTCAAAGAAAAGGGAGCAGCAGGCAGCAGGAACTATGACTCTCTTAAGGTAGCCAAATGCCTCGTCATCCGGCGAAGTACATTTGCAAACTCGAGAGACTCGTAGTGTGAGTAACTGTGACGACGTTAAGGTGGACATACAGTGGCATATCGGTTCTGTAGGACTGGCCATAGCAAGAATGTTAAAGGCCTAAAGAAATGGGAGCAGCCGGCAGGAGTAACTATGACTCTCTTAAGGTAGCCAAATTCCTCGTCACTCTGCGAAATTTACTTGAAAACTCGAGGATATCGTCGTTGGAGTAACTCAGGCAACGTGAAGGTGGACTTGTTGCAGCATTTCGCTTCTGCATGGACAGGCCGCAGTACGAAATAAAGAGAGGATAGATTCAAAGAAAAGGGAGCAGCTGGAAGCAGGAACTATGACTCTCTTAAGGTAGCCAAATGCCTCGTCATCCGGCGAAGTACTGTGAGTAACTGTGACGTTGTTAAGGTGTACATACAGTGGCATATCGATTCTGTAGGACTGGCCATAGCAAGAATGTTAAAGGCGTAAAGAAATGGGAGCAGCCGGCAGGAGTAACTATGACTCTCTTAAGGTAGCCAAATGCCTCGTCACTCTGCGAAATTTACTTGAAAACTCGAGGATATCGTCGTTGGAGTAACTCAGGCAACGTTAAGGTGGACTTGTTGCAGGATTTTGCTTCTGCATGGACAGGCCGCAGTACGAAAAAAAGAGAGGATAGATTCAAAGAAAAGGGAGTAGCTGGCAGCAGGAACTATGACTCCCTTAAGGTAGCCAAATGCCTCGTCATCCGGCGAAGTACATTTGCAAACTCGAGAGACTCGTAGTGTGAGTAACTGTGACGACGTTAAGGTGGACATACAGTGGCATATCGGTTCTGTAGGACTGGCCATAGCAAGAATGTTAAAGGCCTAAAGAAATGGGAGCAGCCGGCAGGAGTAACTATGACTCTCTTAAGGTAGCCAAATTCCTCGTCACTCTGCGAAATTTACTTGAAAACTCGAGGATATCGTCGTTGGAGTAACTCAGGCAACGTGAAGGTGGACTTGTTGCAGCATTTCGCTTCTGCATGGACAGGCCGCAGTACGAAATAAAGAGAGGATAGATTCAAAGAAAAGGGAGCAGCTGGAAGCAGGAACTATGACTCTCTTAAGGTAGCCAAATGCCTCGTCATCCGGCGAAGTACTGTGAGTAACTGTGACGTTGTTAAGGTGGACATACAGTGGCATATCGATTCTGTAGGACTGGCCATAGCAAGAATGTTAAAGGCGTAAAGAAATGGGAGCAGCCGGCAGGAGTAACTATGACTCTCTTAAGGTAGCCAAATGCCTCGTCACTCTGCGAAATTTACTTGAAAACTCGAGGATATCGTCGTTGGAGTAACTCAGGCAACGTTAAGGTGGACTTGTTGCAGGATTTTGCTTCTGCATGGACAGGCCGCAGTACGAAAAAAAGAGAGGATAGATTCAAAGAAAAGGGAGTAGCTGGCAGCAGGAACTATGACTCCCTTAAGGTAGCCAAATGCCTCGTCATCCGGCGAAGTACATTTGCAAACTCGAGAGGCTCGTAGTGTGAGTAACTGTGACGACGTTAAGGTGGACATACAGTGGCATATCGGTTCTGTAGGACTGGCCATAGCAAGAATGTTAAAGGCCTAAAGAAATGGGAGCAGCCGGCAGGAGTAACTATGACACTCTTAAGGTAGACAAATGCCTCGTCACTCTGCGAAATTTACTTGAAAACTCGAGGATATCGTCGTTGGAGTAACTCAGGCAACGTGAAGGTGGACTTGTTGCAGGATTTTGCTTCTGCATGGACAGGCCGCAGTACCAAATAAAGAGAGGATAGATTCAAAGAAAAGGGAGTAGCTGGCAGCAGGAACTATGACTCCCTTAAGGTAGCCAAATGCCTCGTCATCCGGCGAAGTACATTTGCAAACTCGAGAGAGTCGTAGTGTGAGTAACTGTGACGTCGTTAAGGTGGACATACAGTGGCATATCGGTTCTGTAGGACTGGCCATAGCAAGAATGTTAAAGGCCTAAAGAAATGGGAGCAGCCGGCAGGAGTAACTATGACTCTCTTAAGGTAGCCAAATGCCTCGTCACTCTGCGAAATTTACTTGAAAACTCGAGGATATCGTCGTTGGAGTAACTCAGGCAACGTGAAGGTGGACTTGTTGCAGGATTTTGCTTCTGCATGGACAGGCCGCAGTACGAAATAAAGAGAGGATAGATTCAAAGAAAAGGGAGTAGCTGGCAGCAGGAACTATGACTCCCTTAAGGTAGCCAAATGCCTCGTCATCCGGCGAAGTACATTTGCAAACTCGAGAGAGTCGTAGTGTGAGTAACTGTGACGTCGTTAAGGTGGACATACAGTGGCATATCGGTTCTGTAGGACTGGCCATAGCAAGAATTTTAAAGGCCTAAAGAAATGGGAGCAGCCGGCAGGAGTAACTATGAGTCTCTTAAGGTAGCCAAATGCCTCGTCACTCAGCGAAATTTACTTGAAAACTTGAGGATATCGTCGTTGGAGTAACTCAGGCAACGTGAAGGTGGACTTGTTGCAGGATTTCGCTTCTGCATGGACAGGCCGCAGTACGAAATAAAGAGAGGATAGATTCAAAGAAAAGGGAGCAGCAGGCAGCAGGAACTATGACTCTCTTAAGGTAGCCAAATGCCTCGTCATCCGGCGAAGTACATTTGCAAACTCGAGAGACTCGTAGTGTGAGTAACTGTGACGACGTTAAGGTGGACATACAGTGGCATATCGGTTCTGTAGGACTGGCCATAGCAAGTATGTTAAAGGCCTAAAGAAATGGGAGCAGCCGGCAGGAGTAACTATGACTCTCTTAAGGTAGCCAAATTCCTCGTCACTCTGCGAAATTTACTTGAAAACTCGAGGATATCGTCGTTGGAGTAACTCAGGCAACGTGAAGGTGGACTTGTTGCAGCATTTCGCTTCTGCATGGACAGGCCGCAGTACGAAATAAAGAGAGGATAGATTCAAAGAAAAGGGAGCAGCTGGAAGCAGGAACTATGACTCTCTTAAGGTAGCCAAATGCCTCGTCATCCGGCGAAGTACTGTGAGTAACTGTGACGTTGTTAAGGTGGACATACAGTGGCATATCGATTCTGTAGGACTGGCCATAGCAAGAATGTTAAAGGCGTAAAGAAATGGGAGCAGCCGGCAGGAGTAACTATGACTCTCTTAAGGTAGCCAAATGCCTCGTCACTCTGCGAAATTTACTTGAAAACTCGAGGATATCGTCGTTGGAGTAACTCAGGCAACGTTAAGGTGGACTTGTTGCAGGATTTTGCTTCTGCATGGACAGGCCGCAGTACGAAAAAAAGAGAGGATAGATTCAAAGAAAAGGGAGTAGCTGGCAGCAGGAACTATGACTCCCTTAAGGTAGCCAAATGCCTCGTCATCCGGCGAAGTACATTTGCAAACTCGAGAGACTCGTAGTGTGAGTAACTGTGACGACGTTAAGGTGGACATACAGTGGCATATCGGTTCTGTAGGACTGGCCATAGCAAGAATGTTAAAGGCCTAAAGAAATGGGAGCAGCCGGCAGGAGTAACTATGACTCTCTTAAGGTAGCCAAATTCCTCGTCACTCTGCGAAATTTACTTGAAAACTCGAGGATATCGTCGTTGGAGTAACTCAGGCAACGTGAAGGTGGACTTGTTGCAGCATTTCGCTTCTGCATGGACAGGCCGCAGTACGAAATAAAGAGAGGATAGATTCAAAGAAAAGGGAGCAGCTGGAAGCAGGAACTATGACTCTCTTAAGGTAGCCAAATGCCTCGTCATCCGGCGAAGTACTGTGAGTAACTGTGACGTTGTTAAGGTGGACATACAGTGGCATATCGATTCTGTAGGACTGGCCATAGCAAGAATGTTAAAGGCGTAAAGAAATGGGAGCAGCCGGCAGGAGTAACTATGACTCTCTTAAGGTAGCCAAATGCCTCGTCACTCTGCGAAATTTACTTGAAAACTCGAGGATATCGTCGTTGGAGTAACTCAGGCAACGTTAAGGTGGACTTGTTGCAGGATTTTGCTTCTGCATGGACAGGCCGCAGTACGAAAAAAAGAGAGGATAGATTCAAAGAAAAGGGAGTAGCTGGCAGCAGGAACTATGACTCCCTTAAGGTAGCCAAATGCCTCGTCATCCGGCGAAGTACATTTGCAAACTCGAGAGACTCGTAGTGTGAGTAACTGTGACGACGTTAAGGTGGACATACAGTGGCATATCGGTTCTGTAGGACTGGCCATAGCAAGAATGTTAAAGGCCTAAAGAAATGGGAGCAGCCGGCAGGAGTAACTATGACACTCTTAAGGTAGACAAATGCCTCGTCACTCTGCGAAATTTACTTGAAAACTCGAGGATATCGTCGTTGGAGTAACTCAGGCAACGTGAAGGTGGACTTGTTGCAGGATTTTGCTTCTGCATGGACAGGCCGCAGTACCAAATAAAGGGAGGATAGATTCAAAGAAAAGGGAGTAGCTGGCAGCAGGAACTATGACTCCCTTAAGGTAGCCAAATGCCTCGTCATCCGGCGAAGTACATTTGCAAACTCGAGAGAGTCGTAGTGTGAGTAACTGTGACGTCGTTAAGGTGGACATACAGTGGCATATCGGTTCTGTAGGACTGGCCATAGCAAGAATTTTAAAGGCCTAAAGAAATGGGAGCAGCCGGCAGGAGTAACTATGAGTCTCTTAAGGTAGCCAAATGCCTCGTCACTCAGCGAAATTTACTTGAAAACTCGAGGATATCGTCGTTGGAGTAACTCAGGCAACGTGAAGGTGGACTTGTTGCAGGATTTCGCTTCTGCATGGACAGGCCGCAGTACGAAATAAAGAGAGGATAGATTCAAAGAAAAGGGAGCAGCAGGCAGCAGGAACTATGACTCTCTTAAGGTAGCCAAATGCCTCGTCATCTGGCGAAGTACATTTGCAAACTCGAGAGACTCGTAGTGTGAGTAACTGTGACGACGTTAAGGTGGACATACAGTGGCATATCGGTTCTGTAGGACTGGCCATAGCAAGAATGTTAAAGGCCTAAAGAAATGGGAGCAGCCGGCAGGAGTAACTATGACTCTCTTAAGGTAGCCAAATTCCTCGTCACTCTGCGAAATTTACTTGAAAACTCGAGGATATCGTCGTTGGAGTAACTCAGGCAACGTGAAGGTGGACTTGTTGCAGCATTTCGCTTCTGCATGGACAGGCCGCAGTACGAAATAAAGAGAGGATAGATTCAAAGAAAAGGGAGCAGCTGGAAGCAGGAACTATGACTCTCTTAAGGTAGCCAAATGCCTCGTCATCCGGCGAAGTACTGTGAGTAACTGTGACGTTGTTAAGGTGGACATACAGTGGCATATCGATTCTGTAGGACTGGCCATAGCAAGAATGTTAAAGGCGTAAAGAAATGGGAGCAGCCGGCAGGAGTAACTATGACTCTCTTAAGGTAGCCAAATGCCTCGTCACTCTGCGAAATTTACTTGAAAACTCGAGGATATCGTCGTTGGAGTAACTCAGGCAACGTTAAGGTGGACTTGTTGCAGGATTTTGCTTCTGCATGGACAGGCCGCAGTACGAAAAAAAGAGAGGATAGATTCAAAGAAAAGGGAGTAGCTGGCAGCAGGAACTATGACTCCCTTAAGGTAGCCAAATGCCTCGTCATCCGGCGAAGTACATTTGCAAACTCGAGAGACTCGTAGTGTGAGTAACTGTGACGACGTTAAGGTGGACATACAGTGGCATATCGGTTCTGTAGGACTGGCCATAGCAAGAATGTTAAAGGCCTAAAGAAATGGGAGCAGCCGGCAGGAGTAACTATGACTCTCTTAAGGTAGCCAAATTCCTCGTCACTCTGCGAAATTTACTTGAAAACTCGAGGATATCGTCGTTGGAGTAACTCAGGCAACGTGAAGGTGGACTTGTTGCAGCATTTCGCTTCTGCATGGACAGGCCGCAGTACGAAATAAAGAGAGGATAGATTCAAAGAAAAGGGAGCAGCTGGAAGCAGGAACTATGACTCTCTTAAGGTAGCCAAATGCCTCGTCATCCGGCGAAGTACTGTGAGTAACTGTGACGTTGTTAAGGTGGACATACAGTGGCATATCGATTCTGTAGGACTGGCCATAGCAAGAATGTTAAAGGCGTAAAGAAATGGGAGCAGCCGGCAGGAGTAACTATGACTCTCTTAAGGTAGCCAAATGCCTCGTCACTCTGCGAAATTTACTTGAAAACTCGAGGATATCGTCGTTGGAGTAACTCAGGCAACGTTAAGGTGGACTTGTTGCAGGATTTTGCTTCTGCATGGACAGGCCGCAGTACGAAAAAAAGAGAGGATAGATTCAAAGAAAAGGGAGTAGCTGGCAGCAGGAACTATGACTCCCTTAAGGTAGCCAAATGCCTCGTCATCCGGCGAAGTACATTTGCAAACTCGAGAGACTCGTAGTGTGAGTAACTGTGACGACGTTAAGGTGGACATACAGTGGCATATCGGTTCTGTAGGACTGGCCATAGCAAGAATGTTAAAGGCCTAAAGAAATGGGAGCAGCCGGCAGGAGTAACTATGACACTCTTAAGGTAGACAAATGCCTCGTCACTCTGCGAAATTTACTTGAAAACTCGAGGATATCGTCGTTGGAGTAACTCAGGCAACGTGAAGGTGGACTTGTTGCAGGATTTTGCTTCTGCATGGACAGGCCGCAGTACCAAATAAAGGGAGGATAGATTCAAAGAAAAGGGAGTAGCTGGCAGCAGGAACTATGACTCCCTTAAGGTAGCCAAATGCCTCGTCATCCGGCGAAGTACATTTGCAAACTCGAGAGAGTCGTAGTGTGAGTAACTGTGACGTCGTTAAGGTGGACATACAGTGGCATATCGGTTCTGTAGGACTGGCCATAGCAAGAATTTTAAAGGCCTAAAGAAATGGGAGCAGCCGGCAGGAGTAACTATGAGTCTCTTAAGGTAGCCAAATGCCTCGTCACTCAGCGAAATTTACTTGAAAACTCGAGGATATCGTCGTTGGAGTAACTCAGGCAACGTGAAGGTGGACTTGTTGCAGGATTTCGCTTCTGCATGGACAGGCCGCAGTACGAAATAAAGAGAGGATAGATTCAAAGAAAAGGGAGCAGCAGGCAGCAGGAACTATGACTCTCTTAAGGTAGCCAAATGCCTCGTCATCTGGCGAAGTACATTTGCAAACTCGAGAGACTCGTAGTGTGAGTAACTGTGACGACGTTAAGGTGGACATACAGTGGCATATCGGTTCTGTAGGACTGGCCATAGCAAGAATGTTAAAGGCCTAAAGAAATGGGAGCAGCCGGCAGGAGTAACTATGACTCTCTTAAGGTAGCCAAATTCCTCGTCACTCTGCGAAATTTACTTGAAAACTCGAGGATATCGTCGTTGGAGTAACTCAGGCAACGTGAAGGTGGACTTGTTGCAGCATTTCGCTTCTGCATGGACAGGCCGCAGTACGAAATAAAGAGAGGATAGATTCAAAGAAAAGGGAGCAGCTGGAAGCAGGAACTATGACTCTCTTAAGGTAGCCAAATGCCTCGTCATCCGGCGAAGTACTGTGAGTAACTGTGACGTTGTTAAGGTGGACATACAGTGGCATATCGATTCTGTAGGACTGGCCATAGCAAGAATGTTAAAGGCGTAAAGAAATGGGAGCAGCCGGCAGGAGTAACTATGACTCTCTTAAGGTAGCCAAATGCCTCGTCACTCTGCGAAATTTACTTGAAAACTCGAGGATATCGTCGTTGGAGTAACTCAGGCAACGTTAAGGTGGACTTGTTGCAGGATTTTGCTTCTGCATGGACAGGCCGCAGTACGAAAAAAAGAGAGGATAGATTCAAAGAAAAGGGAGTAGCTGGCAGCAGGAACTATGACTCCCTTAAGGTAGCCAAATGCCTCGTCATCCGGCGAAGTACATTTGCAAACTCGAGAGACTCGTAGTGTGAGTAACTGTGACGACGTTAAGGTGGACATACAGTGGCATATCGGTTCTGTAGGACTGGCCATAGCAAGAATGTTAAAGGCCTAAAGAAATGGGAGCAGCCGGCAGGAGTAACTATGACTCTCTTAAGGTAGACAAATGCCTCGTCACTCTGCGAAATTTACTTGAAAACTCGAGGATATCGTCGTTGGAGTAACTCAGGCAACGTGAAGGTGGACTTGTTGCAGGATTTTGCTTCTGCATGGACAGGCCGCAGTACCAAATAAAGAGAGGATAGATTCAAAGAAAAGGGAGTAGCTGGCAGCAGGAACTATGACTCCCTTAAGGTAGCCAAATGCCTCGTCATCCGGCGAAGTACATTTGCAAACTCGAGAGAGTCGTAGTGTGAGTAACTGTGACGTCGTTAAGGTGGACATACAGTGGCATATCGGTTCTGTAGGACTGGCCATAGCAAGAATTTTAAAGGCCTAAAGAAATGGGAGCAGCCGGCAGGAGTAACTATGAGTCTCTTAAGGTAGCCAAATGCCTCGTCACTCAGCGAAATTTACTTGAAAACTTGAGGATATCGTCGTTGGAGTAACTCAGGCAACGTGAAGGTGGACTTGTTGCAGGATTTCGCTTCTGCATGGACAGGCCGCAGTACGAAATAAAGAGAGGATAGATTCAAAGAAAAGGGAGCAGCAGGCAGCAGGAACTATGACTCTCTTAAGGTAGCCAAATGCCTCGTCATCCGGCGAAGTACATTTGCAAACTCGAGAGACTCGTAGTGTGAGTAACTGTGACGACGTTAAGGTGGACATACAGTGGCATATCGGTTCTGTAGGACTGGCCATAGCAAGAATGTTAAAGGCCTAAAGAAATGGGAGCAGCCGGCAGGAGTAACTATGACTCTCTTAAGGTAGCCAAATTCCTCGTCACTCTGCGAAATTTACTTGAAAACTCGAGGATATCGTCGTTGGAGTAACTCAGGCAACGTGAAGGTGGACTTGTTGCAGCATTTCGCTTCTGCATGGACAGGCCGCAGTACGAAATAAAGAGAGGATAGATTCAAAGAAAAGGGAGCAGCTGGAAGCAGGAACTATGACTCTCTTAAGGTAGCCAAATGCCTCGTCATCCGTCGAAGTACTGTGAGTAACTGTGACGTTGTTAAGGTGGACATACAGTGGCATATCGATTCTGTAGGACTGGCCATAGCAAGAATGTTAAAGGCGTAAAGAAATGGGAGCAGCCGGCAGGAGTAACTATGACTCTCTTAAGGTAGCCAAATGCCTCGTCACTCTGCGAAATTTACTTGAAAACTCGAGGATATCGTCGTTGGAGTAACTCAGGCAACGTTAAGGTGGACTTGTTGCAGGATTTTGCTTCTGCATGGACAGGCCGCAGTACGAAAAAAAGAGAGGATAGATTCAAAGAAAAGGGAGTAGCTGGCAGCAGGAACTATGACTCCCTTAAGGTAGCCAAATGCCTCGTCATCCGGCGAAGTACATTTGCAAACTCGAGAGACTCGTAGTGTGAGTAACTGTGACGACGTTAAGGTGGACATACAGTGGCATATCGGTTCTGTAGGACTGGCCATAGCAAGAATGTTAAAGGCCTAAAGAAATGGGAGCAGCCGGCAGGAGTAACTATGACACTCTTAAGGTAGACAAATGCCTCGTCACTCTGCGAAATTTACTTGAAAACTCGAGGATATCGTCGTTGGAGTAACTCAGGCAACGTGAAGGTGGACTTGTTGCAGGATTTTGCTTCTGCATGGACAGGCCGCAGTACCAAATAAAGGGAGGATAGATTCAAAGAAAAGGGAGTAGCTGGCAGCAGGAACTATGACTCCCTTAAGGTAGCCAAATGCCTCGTCATCCGGCGAAGTACATTTGCAAACTCGAGAGAGTCGTAGTGTGAGTAACTGTGACGTCGTTAAGGTGGACATACAGTGGCATATCGGTTCTGTAGGACTGGCCATAGCAAGAATTTTAAAGGCCTAAAGAAATGGGAGCAGCCGGCAGGAGTAACTATGAGTCTCTTAAGGTAGCCAAATGCCTCGTCACTCAGCGAAATTTACTTGAAAACTCGAGGATATCGTCGTTGGAGTAACTCAGGCAACGTGAAGGTGGACTTGTTGCAGGATTTCGCTTCTGCATGGACAGGCCGCAGTACGAAATAAAGAGAGGATAGATTCAAAGAAAAGGGAGCAGCAGGCAGCAGGAACTATGACTCTCTTAAGGTAGCCAAATGCCTCGTCATCTGGCGAAGTACATTTGCAAACTCGAGAGACTCGTAGTGTGAGTAACTGTGACGACGTTAAGGTGGACATACAGTGGCATATCGGTTCTGTAGGACTGGCCATAGCAAGAATGTTAAAGGCCTAAAGAAATGGGAGCAGCCGGCAGGAGTAACTATGACTCTCTTAAGGTAGCCAAATTCCTCGTCACTCTGCGAAATTTACTTGAAAACTCGAGGATATCGTCGTTGGAGTAACTCAGGCAACGTGAAGGTGGACTTGTTGCAGCATTTCGCTTCTGCATGGACAGGCCGCAGTACGAAATAAAGAGAGGATAGATTCAAAGAAAAGGGAGCAGCTGGAAGCAGGAACTATGACTCTCTTAAGGTAGCCAAATGCCTCGTCATCCGGCGAAGTACTGTGAGTAACTGTGACGTTGTTAAGGTGGACATACAGTGGCATATCGATTCTGTAGGACTGGCCATAGCAAGAATGTTAAAGGCGTAAAGAAATGGGAGCAGCCGGCAGGAGTAACTATGACTCTCTTAAGGTAGCCAAATGCCTCGTCACTCTGCGAAATTTACTTGAAAACTCGAGGATATCGTCGTTGGAGTAACTCAGGCAACGTTAAGGTGGACTTGTTGCAGGATTTTGCTTCTGCATGGACAGGCCGCAGTACGAAAAAAAGAGAGGATAGATTCAAAGAAAAGGGAGTAGCTGGCAGCAGGAACTATGACTCCCTTAAGGTAGCCAAATGCCTCGTCATCCGGCGAAGTACATTTGCAAACTCGAGAGACTCGTAGTGTGAGTAACTGTGACGACGTTAAGGTGGACATACAGTGGCATATCGGTTCTGTAGGACTGGCCATAGCAAGAATGTTAAAGGCCTAAAGAAATGGGAGCAGCCGGCAGGAGTAACTATGACTCTCTTAAGGTAGACAAATGCCTCGTCACTCTGCGAAATTTACTTGAAAACTCGAGGATATCGTCGTTGGAGTAACTCAGGCAACGTGAAGGTGGACTTGTTGCAGGATTTTGCTTCTGCATGGACAGGCCGCAGTACGAAATAAAGAGAGGATAGATTCAAAGAAAAGGGAGTAGCTGGCAGCAGGAACTATGACTCCCTTAAGGTAGCCAAATGCCTCGTCATCCGGCGAAGTACATTTGCAAACTCGAGAGAGTCGTAGTGTGAGTAACTGTGACGTCGTTAAGGTGGACATACAGTGGCATATCGGTTCTGTAGGACTGGCCATAGCAAGAATTTTAAAGGCCTAAAGAAATGGGAGCAGCCGGCAGGAGTAACTATGAGTCTCTTAAGGTAGCCAAATGCCTCGTCACTCAGCGAAATTTACTTGAAAACTTGAGGATATCGTCGTTGGAGTAACTCAGGCAACGTGAAGGTGGACTTGTTGCAGGATTTCGCTTCTGCATGGACAGGCCGCAGTACGAAATAAAGAGAGGATAGATTCAAAGAAAAGGGAGCAGCAGGCAGCAGGAACTATGACTCTCTTAAGGTAGCCAAATGCCTCGTCATCCGGCGAAGTACATTTGCAAACTCGAGAGACTCGTAGTGTGAGTAACTGTGACGACGTTAAGGTGGACATACAGTGGCATATCGGTTCTGTAGGACTGGCCATAGCAAGAATGTTAAAGGCCTAAAGAAATGGGAGCAGGCGGCAGGAGTAACTATGACTCTCTTAAGGTAGCCAAATTCCTCGTCACTCTGCGAAATTTACTTGAAAACTCGAGGATATCGTCGTTGGAGTAACTCAGGCAACGTGAAGGTGGACTTGTTGCAGCATTTCGCTTCTGCATGGACAGGCCGCAGTACGAAATAAAGAGAGGATAGATTCAAAGAAAAGGGAGCAGCTGGAAGCAGGAACTATGACTGTCTTAAGGTAGCCAAATGCCTCTTCATCCGGCGAAGTACTGTGAGTAACTGTGACGTTGTTAAGGTGGACATACAGTGGCATATCGATTCTGTAGGACTGGCCATAGCAAGAATGTTAAAGGCGTAAAGAAATGGGAGCAGCCGGCAGGAGTAACTATGACTCTCTTAAGGTAGCCAAATGCCTCGTCACTCTGCGAAATTTACTTGAAAACTCGAGGATATCGTCGTTGGAGTAACTCAGGCAACGTTAAGGTGGACTTGTTGCAGGATTTTGCTTCTGCATGGACAGGCCGCAGTACGAAAAAAAGAGAGGATAGATTCAAAGAAAAGGGAGTAGCTGGCAGCAGGAACTATGACTCCCTTAAGGTAGCCAAATGCCTCGTCATCCGGCGAAGTACATTTGCAAACTCGAGAGACTCGTAGTGTGAGTAACTGTGACGACGTTAAGGTGGACATACAGTGGCATATCGGTTCTGTAGGACTGGCCATAGCAAGAATGTTAAAGGCCTAAAGAAATGGGAGCAGCCGGCAGGAGTAACTATGACTCTCTTAAGGTAGCCAAATGCCTCGTCACTCTGCGAAATTTACTTGAAAACTCGAGGATATCGTCGTTGGAGTAACTCAGGCAACGTGAAGGTGGACTTGTTGCAGGATTTTGCTTCTGCATGGACAGGCCGCAGTACGAAATAAAGAGAGGATAGATTCAAAGAAAAGGGAGTAGCTGGCAGCAGGAACTATGACTCCCTTAAGGTAGCCAAATGCCTCGTCATCCGGCGAAGTACATTTGCAAACTCGAGAGAGTCGTAGTGTGAGTAACTGTGACGTCGTTAAGGTGGACATACAGTGGCATATCGGTTCTGTAGGACTGGCCATAGCAAGAATTTTAAAGGCCTAAAGAAATGGGAGCAGCCGGCAGGAGTAACTATGAGTCTCTTAAGGTAGCCAAATGCCTCGTCACTCAGCGAAATTTACTTGAAAACTTGAGGATATCGTCGTTGGAGTAACTCAGGCAACGTGAAGGTGGACTTGTTGCAGGATTTCGCTTCTGCATGGACAGGCCGCAGTACGAAATAAAGAGAGGATAGATTCAAAGAAAAGGGAGCAGCAGGCAGCAGGAACTATGACTCTCTTAAGGTAGCCAAATGCCTCGTCATCCGGCGAAGTACATTTGCAAACTCGAGAGACTCGTAGTGTGCGTAACTGTGACGACGTTAAGGTGGACATACAGTGGCATATCGGTTCTGTAGGACTGGCCATAGCAAGAATGTTAAAGGCCTAAAGAAATGGGAGCAGCCGGCAGGAGTAACTATGAGTCTCTTAAGGTAGCCAAATTCCTCGTCACTCTGCGAAATTTACTTGAAAACTCGAGGATATCGTCGTTGGAGTAACTCAGGCAACGTGAAGGTGGACTTGTTGCAGCATTTCGCTTCTGCATGGACAGGCCGCAGTACGAAATAAAGAGAGGATAGATTCAAAGAAAAGGGAGCAGCTGGAAGCAGGAACTATGACTCTCTTAAGGTAGCCAAATGCCTCGTCATCCGGCGAAGTACTGTGAGTAACTGTGACGTTGTTAAGGTGGACATACAGTGGCATATCGATTCTGTAGGACTGGCCATAGCAAGAATGTTAAAGGCGTAAAGAAATGGGAGCAGCCGGCAGGAGTAACTATGACTCTCTTAAGGTAGCCAAATGCCTCGTCACTCTGCGAAATTTACTTGAAAACTCGAGGATATCGTCGTTGGAGTAACTCAGGCAACGTTAAGGTGGACTTGTTGCAGGATTTTGCTTCTGCATGGACAGGCCGCAGTACGAAAAAAAGAGAGGATAGATTCAAAGAAAAGGGAGTAGCTGGCAGCAGGAACTATGACTCCCTTAAGGTAGCCAAATGCCTCGTCATCCGGCGAAGTACATTTGCAAACTCGAGAGACTCGTAGTGTGAGTAACTGTGACGACGTTAAGGTGGACATACAGTGGCATATCGGTTCTGTAGGACTGGCCATAGCAAGAATGTTAAAGGCCTAAAGAAATGGGAGCAGCCGGCAGGAGTAACTATGACTCTCTTAAGGTAGCCAAATGCCTCGTCACTCTGCGAAATTTACTTGAAAACTCGAGGATATCGTCGTTGGAGTAACTCAGGCAACGTGAAGGTGGACTTGTTGCAGGATTTTGCTTCTGCATGGACAGGCCGCAGTACGAAATAAAGAGAGGATAGATTCAAAGAAAAGGGAGTAGCTGGCAGCAGGAACTATGACTCCCTTAAGGTAGCCAAATGCCTCGTCATCCGGCGAAGTACATTTGCAAACTCGAGAGAGTCGTAGTGTGAGTAACTGTGACGTCGTTAAGGTGGACATACAGTGGCATATCGGTTCTGTAGGACTGGCCATAGCAAGAATTTTAAAGGCCTAAAGAAATGGGAGCAGCCGGCAGGAGTAACTATGAGTCTCTTAAGGTAGCCAAATGCCTCGTCACTCAGCGAAATTTACTTGAAAACTTGAGGATATCGTCG
This sequence comes from Schistocerca piceifrons, assembly GCF_021461385.2. Lineage (NCBI taxonomy): Eukaryota > Metazoa > Arthropoda > Insecta > Orthoptera > Acrididae > Schistocerca > Schistocerca piceifrons. The sequence goes on along the minus strand of NC_060142.1, from coordinate 19,154,289 downwards.
TTGGAGTAACTCAGGCAACGTGAAGGTGGACTTGTTGCAGGATTTCGCTTCTGCATGGACAGGCCGCAGTACGAAATAAAGAGAGGATAGATTCAAAGAAAAGGGAGCAGCAGGCAGCAGGAACTATGACTCTCTTAAGGTAGCCAAATGCCTCGTCATCCGGCGAAGTACATTTGCAAACTCGAGAGACTCGTAGTGTGAGTAACTGTGACGACGTTAAGGTGGACATACAGTGGCATATCGGTTCTGTAGGACTGGCCATAGCAAGAATGTTAAAGGCCTAAAGAAATGGGAGCAGCCGGCAGGAGTAACTATGACTCTCTTAAGGTAGCCAAATTCCTCGTCACTCTGCGAAATTTACTTGAAAACTCGAGGATATCGTCGTTGGAGTAACTCAGGCAACGTGAAGGTGGACTTGTTGCAGCATTTCGCTTCTGCATGGACAGGCCGCAGTACGAAATAAAGAGAGGATAGATTCAAAGAAAAGGGAGCAGCTGGAAGCAGGAACTATGACTCTCTTAAGGTAGCCAAATGCCTCGTCATCCGGCGAAGTACTGTGAGTAACTGTGACGTTGTTAAGGTGGACATACAGTGGCATATCGATTCTGTAGGACTGGCCATAGCAAGAATGTTAAAGGCGTAAAGAAATGGGAGCAGCCGGCAGGAGTAACTATGACTCTCTTAAGGTAGCCAAATGCCTCGTCACTCTGCGAAATTTACTTGAAAACTCGAGGATATCGTCGTTGGAGTAACTCAGGCAACGTTAAGGTGGACTTGTTGCAGGATTTTGCTTCTGCATGGACAGGCCGCAGTACGAAAAAAAGAGAGGATAGATTCAAAGAAAAGGGAGTAGCTGGCAGCAGGAACTATGACTCCCTTAAGGTAGCCAAATGCCTCGTCATCCGGCGAAGTACATTTGCAAACTCGAGAGACTCGTAGTGTGAGTAACTGTGACGACGTTAAGGTGGACATACAGTGGCATATCGGTTCTGTAGGACTGGCCATAGCAAGAATGTTAAAGGCCTAAAGAAATGGGAGCAGCCGGCAGGAGTAACTATGACTCTCTTAAGGTAGCCAAATGCCTCGTCACTCTGCGAAATTTACTTGAAAACTCGAGGATATCGTCGTTGGAGTAACTCAGGCAACGTGAAGGTGGACTTGTTGCAGGATTTTGCTTCTGCATGGACAGGCCGCAGTACGAAATAAAGAGAGGATAGATTCAAAGAAAAGGGAGTAGCTGGCAGCAGGAACTATGACTCCCTTAAGGTAGCCAAATGCCTCGTCATCCGGCGAAGTACATTTGCAAACTCGAGAGAGTCGTACTGTGAGTAACTGTGACGTCGTTAAGGTGGACATACAGTGGCATATCGGTTCTGTAGGACTGGCCATAGCAAGAATGTTAAAGGCCTAAAGAAATGGGAGCAGCCGGCAGGAGTAACTATGAGTCTCTTAAGGTAGCCAAATGCCTCGTCACTCAGCGAAATTTACTTGAAAACTCGAGGATATCGTCGTTGGAGTAACTCAGGCAACGTGAAGGTGGACTTGTTGCAGGATTTCGCTTCTGCATGGACAGGCCGCAGTACGAAATAAAGAGAGGATAGATTCAAAGAAAAGGGAGTAGCTGGCAGCAGGAACTATGACTCCCTTAAGGTAGCCAAATGCCTCGTCATCCGGCGAAGTACATTTGCAAACTCGAGAGAGTCGTAGTGTGAGTAACTGTGACGTCGTTAAGGTGGACATACAGTGGCATATCGGTTCTGTAGGACTGGCCATAGCAAGAATTTTAAAGGCCTAAAGAAATGGGAGCAGCCGGCAGGAGTAACTATGAGTCTCTTAAGGTAGCCAAATGCCTCGTCACTCAGCGAAATTTACTTGAAAACTCGAGGATATCGTCGTTGGAGTAACTCAGGCAACGTGAAGGTGGACTTGTTGCAGGATTTCGCTTCTGCATGGACAGGCCGCAGTACGAAATAAAGAGAGGATAGATTCAAAGAAAAGGGAGCAGCAGGCAGCAGGAACTATGACTCTCTTAAGGTAGCCAAATGCCTCGTCATCCGGCGAAGTACTGTGAGTAACTGTGACGTTGTTAAGGTGGACATACAGTGGCATATCGATTCTGTAGGACTGGCCATAGCAAGAATGTTAAAGGCGTAAAGAAATGGGAGCAGCCGGCAGGAGTAACTATGACTCTCTTAAGGTAGCCAAATGCCTCGTCACTCTGCGAAATTTACTTGAAAACTCGAGGATATCGTCGTTGGAGTAACTCAGGCAACGTTAAGGTGGACTTGTTGCAGGATTTTGCTTCTGCATGGACAGGCCGCAGTACGAAATAAAGAGAGGATAGATTCAAAGAAAAGGGAGTAGCTGGCAGCAGGAACTATGACTCCCTTAAGGTAGCCAAATGCCTCGTCATCCGGCGAAGTACATTTGCAAACTCGAGAGACTCGTAGTGTGAGTAACTGTGACGACGTTAAGGTGGACATACAGTGGCATATCGGTTCTGTAGGACTGGCCATAGCAAGAATGTTAAAGGCTTAAAGAAATGGGAGCAGCCGGCAGGAGTAACTATGACTCTCTTAAGGTAGCCAAATGCCTCGTCACTCTGCGAAATTTACTTGAAAACTCGAGGATATCGTCGTTGGAGTAACTCAGGCAACGTGAAGGTGGACTTGTTGCAGGATTTTGCTTCTGCATGGACAGGCCGCAGTACGAAATAAAGAGAGGATAGATTCAAAGAAAAGGGAGTAGCTGGCAGCAGGAACTATGACTCCCTTAAGGTAGCCAAATGCCTCGTCATCCGGCGAAGTACATTTGCAAACTCGAGAGAGTCGTAGTGTGAGTAACTGTGACGTCGTTAAGGTGGACATACAGTGGCATATCGGTTCTGTAGGACTGGCCATAGCAAGAATTTTAAAGGCCTAAAGAAATGGGAGCAGCCGGCAGGAGTAACTATGAGTCTCTTAAGGTAGCCAAATGCCTCGTCACTCAGCGAAATTTACTTGAAAACTTGAGGATATCGTCGTTGGAGTAACTCAGGCAACGTGAAGGTGGACTTGTTGCAGGATTTCGCTTCTGCATGGACAGGCCGCAGTACGAAATAAAGAGAGGATAGATTCAAAGAAAAGGGAGCAGCTGGAAGCAGGAACTATGACTCTCTTAAGGTAGCCAAATGCCTCGTCATCCGGCGAAGTACTGTGAGTTACTGTGACGTTGTTAAGGTGGACATACAGTGGCATATCGATTCTGTAGGACTGGCCATAGCAAGAATGTTAAAGGCGTAAAGAAATGGGAGCAGCCGGCAGGAGTAACTATGACTCTCTTAAGGTAGCCAAATGCCTCGTCACTCTGCGAAATTTACTTGAAAACTCGAGGATATCGTCGTTGGAGTAACTCAGGCAACGTTAAGGTGGACTTGTTGCAGGATTTTGCTTCTGCATGGACAGGCCGCAGTACGAAAAAAAGAGAGGATAGATTCAAAGAAAAGGGAGTAGCTGGCAGCAGGAACTATGACTCCCTTAAGGTAGCCAAATGCCTCGTCATCCGGCGAAGTACATTTGCAAACTCGAGAGACTCGTAGTGTGAGTAACTGTGACGACGTTAAGGTGGACATACAGTGGCATATCGGTTCTGTAGGACTGGCCATAGCAAGAATGTTAAAGGCCTAAAGAAATGGGAGCAGCCGGCAGGAGTAACTATGACTCTCTTAAGGTAGCCAAATGCCTCGTCACTCTGCGAAATTTACTTGAAAACTCGAGGATATCGTCGTTGGAGTAACTCAGGCAACGTGAAGGTGGACTTGTTGCAGGATTTTGCTTCTGCATGGACAGGCCGCAGTACGAAATAAAGAGAGGATAGATTCAAAGAAAAGGGAGTAGCTGGCAGCAGGAACTATGACTCCCTTAAGGTAGCCAAATGCCTCGTCATCCGGCGAAGTACATTTGCAAACTCGAGAGAGTCGTAGTGTGAGTAACTGTGACGTCGTTAAGGTGGACATACAGTGGCATATCGGTTCTGTAGGACTGGCCATAGCAAGAATTTTAAAGGCCTAAAGAAATGGGAGCAGCCGGCAGGAGTAACTATGAGTCTCTTAAGGTAGCCAAATGCCTCGTCACTCAGCGAAATTTACTTGAAAACTTGAGGATATCGTCGTTGGAGTAACTCAGGCAACGTGAAGGTGGACTTGTTGCAGGATTTCGCTTCTGCATGGACAGGCCGCAGTACGAAATAAAGAGAGGATAGATTCAAAGAAAAGGGAGCAGCAGGCAGCAGGAACTATGACTCTCTTAAGGTAGCCAAATGCCTCGTCATCCGGCGAAGTACATTTGCAAACTCGAGAGACTCGTAGTGTGAGTAACTGTGACGACGTTAAGGTGGACATACAGTGGCATATCGGTTCTGTAGGACTGGCCATAGCAAGAATGTTAAAGGCCTAAAGAAATGGGAGCAGCCGGCAGGAGTAACTATGACTCTCTTAAGGTAGCCAAATTCCTCGTCACTCTGCGAAATTTACTTGAAAACTCGAGGATATCGTCGTTGGAGTAACTCAGGCAACGTGAAGGTGGACTTGTTGCAGCATTTCGCTTCTGCATGGACAGGCCGCAGTACGAAATAAAGAGAGGATAGATTCAAAGAAAAGGGAGCAGCTGGAAGCAGGAACTATGACTCTCTTAAGGTAGCCAAATGCCTCGTCATCCGGCGAAGTACTGTGAGTAACTGTGACGTTGTTAAGGTGGACATACAGTGGCATATCGATTCTGTAGGACTGGCCATAGCAAGAATGTTAAAGGCGTAAAGAAATGGGAGCAGCCGGCAGGAGTAACTATGACTCTCTTAAGGTAGCCAAATGCCTCGTCACTCTGCGAAATTTACTTGAAAACTCGAGGATATCGTCGTTGGAGTAACTCAGGCAACGTTAAGGTGGACTTGTTGCAGGATTTTGCTTCTGCATGGACAGGCCGCAGTACGAAAAAAAGAGAGGATAGATTCAAAGAAAAGGGAGTAGCTGGCAGCAGGAACTATGACTCCCTTAAGGTAGCCAAATGCCTCGTCATCCGGCGAAGTACATTTGCAAACTCGAGAGACTCGTAGTGTGAGTAACTGTGACGACGTTAAGGTGGACATACAGTGGCATATCGGTTCTGTAGGACTGGCCATAGCAAGAATGTTAAAGGCCTAAAGAAATGGGAGCAGCCGGCAGGAGTAACTATGACTCTCTTAAGGTAGCCAAATGCCTCGTCACTCTGCGAAATTTACTTGAAAACTCGAGGATATCGTCGTTGGAGTAACTCAGGCAACGTGAAGGTGGACTTGTTGCAGGATTTTGCTTCTGCATGGACAGGCCGCAGTACGAAATAAAGAGAGGATAGATTCAAAGAAAAGGGAGTAGCTGGCAGCAGGAACTATGACTCCCTTAAGGTAGCCAAATGCCTCGTCATCCGGCGAAGTACATTTGCAAACTCGAGAGAGTCGTACTGTGAGTAACTGTGACGTCGTTAAGGTGGACATACAGTGGCATATCGGTTCTGTAGGACTGGCCATAGCAAGAATGTTAAAGGCCTAAAGAAATGGGAGCAGCCGGCAGGAGTAACTATGAGTCTCTTAAGGTAGCCAAATGCCTCGTCACTCAGCGAAATTTACTTGAAAACTCGAGGATATCGTCGTTGGAGTAACTCAGGCAACGTGAAGGTGGACTTGTTGCAGGATTTCGCTTCTGCATGGACAGGCCGCAGTACGAAATAAAGAGAGGATAGATTCAAAGAAAAGGGAGTAGCTGGCAGCAGGAACTATGACTCCCTTAAGGTAGCCAAATGCCTCGTCATCCGGCGAAGTACATTTGCAAACTCGAGAGAGTCGTAGTGTGAGTAACTGTGACGTCGTTAAGGTGGACATACAGTGGCATATCGGTTCTGTAGGACTGGCCATAGCAAGAATTTTAAAGGCCTAAAGAAATGGGAGCAGCCGGCAGGAGTAACTATGAGTCTCTTAAGGTAGCCAAATGCCTCGTCACTCAGCGAAATTTACTTGAAAACTCGAGGATATCGTCGTTGGAGTAACTCAGGCAACGTGAAGGTGGACTTGTTGCAGGATTTCGCTTCTGCATGGACAGGCCGCAGTACGAAATAAAGAGAGGATAGATTCAAAGAAAAGGGAGCAGCAGGCAGCAGGAACTATGACTCTCTTAAGGTAGCCAAATGCCTCGTCATCCGGCGAAGTACTGTGAGTAACTGTGACGTTGTTAAGGTGGACATACAGTGGCATATCGATTCTGTAGGACTGGCCATAGCAAGAATGTTAAAGGCGTAAAGAAATGGGAGCAGCCGGCAGGAGTAACTATGACTCTCTTAAGGTAGCCAAATGCCTCGTCACTCTGCGAAATTTACTTGAAAACTCGAGGATATCGTCGTTGGAGTAACTCAGGCAACGTTAAGGTGGACTTGTTGCAGGATTTTGCTTCTGCATGGACAGGCCGCAGTACGAAATAAAGAGAGGATAGATTCAAAGAAAAGGGAGTAGCTGGCAGCAGGAACTATGACTCCCTTAAGGTAGCCAAATGCCTCGTCATCCGGCGAAGTACATTTGCAAACTCGAGAGACTCGTAGTGTGAGTAACTGTGACGACGTTAAGGTGGACATACAGTGGCATATCGGTTCTGTAGGACTGGCCATAGAAAGAATGTTAAAGGCTTAAAGAAATGGGAGCAGCCGGCAGGAGTAACTATGACTCTCTTAAGGTAGCCAAATGCCTCGTCACTCTGCGAAATTTACTTGAAAACTCGAGGATATCGTCGTTGGAGTAACTCAGGCAACGTGAAGGTGGACTTGTTGCAGGATTTTGCTTCTGCATGGACAGGCCGCAGTACGAAATAAAGAGAGGATAGATTCAAAGAAAAGGGAGTAGCTGGCAGCAGGAACTATGACTCCCTTAAGGTAGCCAAATGCCTCGTCATCCGGCGAAGTACATTTGCAAACTCGAGAGAGTCGTAGTGTGAGTAACTGTGACGTCGTTAAGGTGGACATACAGTGGCATATCGGTTCTGTAGGACTGGCCATAGCAAGAATTTTAAAGGCCTAAAGAAATGGGAGCAGCCGGCAGGAGTAACTATGAGTCTCTTAAGGTAGCCAAATGCCTCGTCACTCAGCGAAATTTACTTGAAAACTTGAGGATATCGTCGTTGGAGTAACTCAGGCAACGTGAAGGTGGACTTGTTGCAGGATTTCGCTTCTGCATGGACAGGCCGCAGTACGAAATAAAGAGAGGATAGATTCAAAGAAAAGGGAGCAGCAGGCAGCAGGAACTATGACTCTCTTAAGGTAGCCAAATGCCTCGTCATCCGGCGAAGTACATTTGCAAACTCGAGAGACTCGTAGTGTGAGTAACTGTGACGACGTTAAGGTGGACATACAGTGGCATATCGGTTCTGTAGGACTGGCCATAGCAAGAATGTTAAAGGCCTAAAGAAATGGGAGCAGCCGGCAGGAGTAACTATGAGTCTCTTAAGGTAGCCAAATTCCTCGTCACTCTGCGAAATTTACTTGAAAACTCGAGGATATCGTCGTTGGAGTAACTCAGGCAACGTGAAGGTGGACTTGTTGCAGCATTTCGCTTCTGCATGGACAGGCCGCAGTACGAAATAAAGAGAGGATAGATTCAAAGAAAAGGGAGCAGCTGGAAGCAGGAACTATGACTCTCTTAAGGTAGCCAAATGCCTCGTCATCCGGCGAAGTACTGTGAGTAACTGTGACGTTGTTAAGGTGGACATACAGTGGCATATCGATTCTGTAGGACTGGCCATAGCAAGAATGTTAAAGGCGTAAAGAAATGGGAGCAGCCGGCAGGAGTAACTATGACTCTCTTAAGGTAGCCAAATGCCTCGTCACTCTGCGAAATTTACTTGAAAACTCGAGGATATCGTCGTTGGAGTAACTCAGGCAACGTTAAGGTGGACTTGTTGCAGGATTTTGCTTCTGCATGGACAGGCCGCAGTACGAAAAAAAGAGAGGATAGATTCAAAGAAAAGGAAGTAGCTGGCAGCAGGAACTATGACTCCCTTAAGGTAGCCAAATGCCTCGTCATCCGGCGAAGTACATTTGCAAACTCGAGAGACTCGTAGTGTGAGTAACTGTGACGACGTTAAGGTGGACATACAGTGGCATATCGGTTCTGTAGGACTGGCCATAGCAAGAATGTTAAAGGCCTAAAGAAATGGGAGCAGCCGGCAGGAGTAACTATGACTCTCTTAAGGTAGCCAAATGCCTCGTCACTCTGCGAAATTTACTTGAAAACTCGAGGATATCGTCGTTGGAGTAACTCAGGCAACGTGAAGGTGGACTTGTTGCAGGATTTTGCTTCTGCATGGACAGGCCGCAGTACGAAATAAAGAGAGGATAGATTCAAAGAAAAGGGAGTAGCTGGCAGCAGGAACTATGACTCCCTTAAGGTAGCCAAATGCCTCGTCATCCGGCGAAGTACATTTGCAAACTCGAGAGAGTCGTAGTGTGAGTAACTGTGACGTCGTTAAGGTGGACATACAGTGGCATATCGGTTCTGTAGGACTGGCCATAGCAAGAATTTTAAAGGCCTAAAGAAATGGGAGCAGCCGGCAGGAGTAACTATGAGTCTCTTAAGGTAGCCAAATGCCTCGTCACTCAGCGAAATTTACTTGAAAACTTGAGGATATCGTCGTTGGAGTAACTCAGGCAACGTGAAGGTGGACTTGTTGCAGGATTTCGCTTCTGCATGGACAGGCCGCAGTACGAAATAAAGAGAGGATAGATTCAAAGAAAAGGGAGCAGCAGGCAGCAGGAACTATGACTCTCTTAAGGTAGCCAAATGCCTCGTCATCCGGCGAAGTACATTTGCAAACTCGAGAGACTCGTAGTGTGAGTAACTGTGACGACGTTAAGGTGGACATACAGTGGCATATCGGTTCTGTAGGACTGGCCATAGCAAGAATGTTAAAGGCCTAAAGAAATGGGAGCAGCCGGCAGGAGTAACTATGACTCTCTTAAGGTAGCCAAATTCCTCGTCACTCTGCGAAATTTACTTGAAAACTCGAGGATATCGTCGTTGGAGTAACTCAGGCAACGTGAAGGTGGACTTGTTGCAGCATTTCGCTTCTGCATGGACAGGCCGCAGTACGAAATAAAGAGAGGATAGATTCAAAGAAAAGGGAGCAGCTGGAAGCAGGAACTATGACTCTCTTAAGGTAGCCAAATGCCTCGTCATCCGGCGAAGTACTGTGAGTAACTGTGACGTTGTTAAGGTGGACATACAGTGGCATATCGATTCTGTAGGACTGGCCATAGCAAGAATGTTAAAGGCGTAAAGAAATGGGAGCAGCCGGCAGGAGTAACTATGACTCTCTTAAGGTAGCCAAATGCCTCGTCACTCTGCGAAATTTACTTGAAAACTCGAGGATATCGTCGTTGGAGTAACTCAGGCAACGTTAAGGTGGACTTGTTGCAGGATTTTGCTTCTGCATGGACAGGCCGCAGTACGAAAAAAAGAGAGGATAGATTCAAAGAAAAGGGAGTAGCTGGCAGCAGGAACTATGACTCCCTTAAGGTAGCCAAATGCCTCGTCATCCGGCGAAGTACATTTGCAAACTCGAGAGACTCGTAGTGTGAGTAACTGTGACGACGTTAAGGTGGACATACAGTGGCATATCGGTTCTGTAGGACTGGCCATAGCAAGAATGTTAAAGGCCTAAAGAAATGGGAGCAGCCGGCAGGAGTAACTATGACTCTCTTAAGGTAGCCAAATGCCTCGTCACTCTGCGAAATTTACTTGAAAACTCGAGGATATCGTCGTTGGAGTAACTCAGGCAACGTGAAGGTGGACTTGTTGCAGGATTTTGCTTCTGCATGGACAGGCCGCAGTACGAAATAAAGAGAGGATAGATTCAAAGAAAAGGGAGTAGCTGGCAGCAGGAACTATGACTCCCTTAAGGTAGCCAAATGCCTCGTCATCCGGCGAAGTACATTTGCAAACTCGAGAGAGTCGTACTGTGAGTAACTGTGACGTCGTTAAGGTGGACATACAGTGGCATATCGGTTCTGTAGGACTGGCCATAGCAAGAATGTTAAAGGCCTAAAGAAATGGGAGCAGCCGGCAGGAGTAACTATGAGTCTCTTAAGGTAGCCAAATGCCTCGTCACTCAGCGAAATTTACTTGAAAACTCGAGGATATCGTCGTTGGAGTAACTCAGGCAACGTGAAGGTGGACTTGTTGCAGGATTTCGCTTCTGCATGGACAGGCCGCAGTACGAAATAAAGAGAGGATAGATTCAAAGAAAAGGGAGTAGCTGGCAGCAGGAACTATGACTCCCTTAAGGTAGCCAAATGCCTCGTCATCCGGCGAAGTACATTTGCAAACTCGAGAGAGTCGTAGTGTGAGTAACTGTGACGTCGTTAAGGTGGACATACAGTGGCATATCGGTTCTGTAGGACTGGCCATAGCAAGAATTTTAAAGGCCTAAAGAAATGGGAGCAGCCGGCAGGAGTAACTATGAGTCTCTTAAGGTAGCCAAATGCCTCGTCACTCAGCGAAATTTACTTGAAAACTCGAGGATATCGTCGTTGGAGTAACTCAGGCAACGTGAAGGTGGACTTGTTGCAGGATTTCGCTTCTGCATGGACAGGCCGCAGTACGAAATAAAGAGAGGATAGATTCAAAGAAAAGGGAGCAGCAGGCAGCAGGAACTATGACTCTCTTAAGGTAGCCAAATGCCTCGTCATCCGGCGAAGTACTGTGAGTAACTGTGACGTTGTTAAGGTGGACATACAGTGGCATATCGATTCTGTAGGACTGGCCATAGCAAGAATGTTAAAGGCGTAAAGAAATGGGAGCAGCCGGCAGGAGTAACTATGACTCTCTTAAGGTAGCCAAATGCCTCGTCACTCTGCGAAATTTACTTGAAAACTCGAGGATATCGTCGTTGGAGTAACTCAGGCAACGTTAAGGTGGACTTGTTGCAGGATTTTGCTTCTGCATGGACAGGCCGCAGTACGAAATAAAGAGAGGATAGATTCAAAGAAAAGGGAGTAGCTGGCAGCAGGAACTATGACTCCCTTAAGGTAGCCAAATGCCTCGTCATCCGGCGAAGTACATTTGCAAACTCGAGAGACTCGTAGTGTGAGTAACTGTGACGACGTTAAGGTGGACATACAGTGGCATATCGGTTCTGTAGGACTGGCCATAGCAAGAATGTTAAAGGCTTAAAGAAATGGGAGCAGCCGGCAGGAGTAACTATGACTCTCTTAAGGTAGCCAAATGCCTCGTCACTCTGCGAAATTTACTTGAAAACTCGAGGATATCGTCGTTGGAGTAACTCAGGCAACGTGAAGGTGGACTTGTTGCAGGATTTTGCTTCTGCATGGACAGGCCGCAGTACGAAATAAAGAGAGGATAGATTCAAAGAAAAGGGAGTAGCTGGCAGCAGGAACTATGACTCCCTTAAGGTAGCCAAATGCCTCGTCATCCGGCGAAGTACATTTGCAAACTCGAGAGAGTCGTAGTGTGAGTAACTGTGACGTCGTTAAGGTGGACATACAGTGGCATATCGGTTCTGTAGGACTGGCCATAGCAAGAATTTTAAAGGCCTAAAGAAATGGGAGCAGCCGGCAGGAGTAACTATGAGTCTCTTAAGGTAGCCAAATGCCTCGTCACTCAGCGAAATTTACTTGAAAACTTGAGGATATCGTCGTTGGAGTAACTCAGGCAACGTGAAGGTGGACTTGTTGCAGGATTTCGCTTCTGCATGGACAGGCCGCAGTACGAAATAAAGAGAGGATAGATTCAAAGAAAAGGGAGCAGCAGGCAGCAGGAACTATGACTCTCTTAAGGTAGCCAAATGCCTCGTCATCCGGCGAAGTACATTTGCAAACTCGAGAGACTCGTAGTGTGAGTAACTGTGACGACGTTAAGGTGGACATACAGTGGCATATCGGTTCTGTAGGACTGGCCATAGCAAGAATGTTAAAGGCCTAAAGAAATGGGAGCAGCCGGCAGGAGTAACTATGAGTCTCTTAAGGTAGCCAAATTCCTCGTCACTCTGCGAAATTTACTTGAAAACTCGAGGATATCGTCGTTGGAGTAACTCAGGCAACGTGAAGGTGGACTTGTTGCAGCATTTCGCTTCTGCATGGACAGGCCGCAGTACGAAATAAAGAGAGGATAGATTCAAAGAAAAGGGAGCAGCTGGAAGCAGGAACTATGACTCTCTTAAGGTAGCCAAATGCCTCGTCATCCGGCGAAGTACTGTGAGTAACTGTGACGTTGTTAAGGTGGACATACAGTGGCATATCGATTCTGTAGGACTGGCCATAGCAAGAATGTTAAAGGCGTAAAGAAATGGGAGCAGCCGGCAGGAGTAACTATGACTCTCTTAAGGTAGCCAAATGCCTCGTCACTCTGCGAAATTTACTTGAAAACTCGAGGATATCGTCGTTGGAGTAACTCAGGCAACGTTAAGGTGGACTTGTTGCAGGATTTTGCTTCTGCATGGACAGGCCGCAGTACGAAAAAAAGAGAGGATAGATTCAAAGAAAAGGGAGTAGCTGGCAGCAGGAACTATGACTCCCTTAAGGTAGCCAAATGCCTCGTCATCCGGCGAAGTACATTTGCAAACTCGAGAGACTCGTAGTGTGAGTAACTGTGACGACGTTAAGGTGGACATACAGTGGCATATCGGTTCTGTAGGACTGGCCATAGCAAGAATGTTAAAGGCCTAAAGAAATGGGAGCAGCCGGCAGGAGTAACTATGACTCTCTTAAGGTAGCCAAATGCCTCGTCACTCTGCGAAATTTACTTGAAAACTCGAGGATATCGTCGTTGGAGTAACTCAGGCAACGTGAAGGTGGACTTGTTGCAGGATTTTGCTTCTGCATGGACAGGCCGCAGTACGAAATAAAGAGAGGATAGATTCAAAGAAAAGGGAGTAGCTGGCAGCAGGAACTATGACTCCCTTAAGGTAGCCAAATGCCTCGTCATCCGGCGAAGTACATTTGCAAACTCGAGAGAGTCGTAGTGTGAGTAACTGTGACGTCGTTAAGGTGGACATACAGTGGCATATCGGTTCTGTAGGACTGGCCATAGCAAGAATTTTAAAGGCCTAAAGAAATGGGAGCAGCCGGCAGGAGTAACTATGAGTCTCTTAAGGTAGCCAAATGCCTCGTCACTCAGCGAAATTTACTTGAAAACTTGAGGATATCGTCGTTGGAGTAACTCAGGCAACGTGAAGGTGGACTTGTTGCAGGATTTCGCTTCTGCATGGACAGGCCGCAGTACGAAATAAAGAGAGGATAGATTCAAAGAAAAGGGAGCAGCAGGCAGCAGGAACTATGACTCTCTTAAGGTAGCCAAATGCCTCGTCATCCGGCGAAGTACATTTGCAAACTCGAGAGACTCGTAGTGTGAGTAACTGTGACGACGTTAAGGTGGACATACAGTGGCATATCGGTTCTGTAGGACTGGCCATAGCAAGAATGTTAAAGGCCTAAAGAAATGGGAGCAGCCGGCAGGAGTAACTATGACTCTCTTAAGGTAGCCAAATTCCTCGTCACTCTGCGAAATTTACTTGAAAACTCGAGGATATCGTCGTTGGAGTAACTCAGGCAACGTGAAGGTGGACTTGTTGCAGCATTTCGCTTCTGCATGGACAGGCCGCAGTACGAAATAAAGAGAGGATAGATTCAAAGAAAAGGGAGCAGCTGGAAGCAGGAACTATGACTCTCTTAAGGTAGCCAAATGCCTCGTCATCCGGCGAAGTACTGTGAGTAACTGTGACGTTGTTAAGGTGGACATACAGTGGCATATCGATTCTGTAGGACTGGCCATAGCAAGAATGTTAAAGGCGTAAAGAAATGGGAGCAGCCGGCAGGAGTAACTATGACTCTCTTAAGGTAGCCAAATGCCTCGTCACTCTGCGAAATTTACTTGAAAACTCGAGGATATCGTCGTTGGAGTAACTCAGGCAACGTTAAGGTGGACTTGTTGCAGGATTTTGCTTCTGCATGGACAGGCCGCAGTACGAAAAAAAGAGAGGATAGATTCAAAGAAAAGGGAGTAGCTGGCAGCAGGAACTATGACTCCCTTAAGGTAGCCAAATGCCTCGTCATCCGGCGAAGTACATTTGCAAACTCGAGAGACTCGTAGTGTGAGTAACTGTGACGACGTTAAGGTGGACATACAGTGGCATATCGGTTCTGTAGGACTGGCCATAGCAAGAATGTTAAAGGCCTAAAGAAATGGGAGCAGCCGGCAGGAGTAACTATGACTCTCTTAAGGTAGCCAAATGCCTCGTCACTCTGCGAAATTTACTTGAAAACTCGAGGATATCGTCGTTGGAGTAACTCAGGCAACGTGAAGGTGGACTTGTTGCAGGATTTTGCTTCTGCATGGACAGGCCGCAGTACGAAATAAAGAGAGGATAGATTCAAAGAAAAGGGAGTAGCTGGCAGCAGGAACTATGACTCCCTTAAGGTAGCCAAATGCCTCGTCATCCGGCGAAGTACATTTGCAAACTCGAGAGAGTCGTACTGTGAGTAACTGTGACGTCGTTAAGGTGGACATACAGTGGCATATCGGTTCTGTAGGACTGGCCATAGCAAGAATGTTAAAGGCCTAAAGAAATGGGAGCAGCCGGCAGGAGTAACTATGAGTCTCTTAAGGTAGCCAAATGCCTCGTCACTCAGCGAAATTTACTTGAAAACTCGAGGATATCGTCGTTGGAGTAACTCAGGCAACGTGAAGGTGGACTTGTTGCAGGATTTCGCTTCTGCATGGACAGGCCGCAGTACGAAATAAAGAGAGGATAGATTCAAAGAAAAGGGAGTAGCTGGCAGCAGGAACTATGACTCCCTTAAGGTAGCCAAATGCCTCGTCATCCGGCGAAGTACATTTGCAAACTCGAGAGAGTCGTAGTGTGAGTAACTGTGACGTCGTTAAGGTGGACATACAGTGGCATATCGGTTCTGTAGGACTGGCCATAGCAAGAATTTTAAAGGCCTAAAGAAATGGGAGCAGCCGGCAGGAGTAACTATGAGTCTCTTAAGGTAGCCAAATGCCTCGTCACTCAGCGAAATTTACTTGAAAACTCGAGGATATCGTCGTTGGAGTAACTCAGGCAACGTGAAGGTGGACTTGTTGCAGGATTTCGCTTCTGCATGGACAGGCCGCAGTACGAAATAAAGAGAGGATAGATTCAAAGAAAAGGGAGCAGCAGGCAGCAGGAACTATGACTCTCTTAAGGTAGCCAAATGCCTCGTCATCCGGCGAAGTACTGTGAGTAACTGTGACGTTGTTAAGGTGGACATACAGTGGCATATCGATTCTGTAGGACTGGCCATAGCAAGAATGTTAAAGGCGTAAAGAAATGGGAGCAGCCGGCAGGAGTAACTATGACTCTCTTAAGGTAGCCAAATGCCTCGTCACTCTGCGAAATTTACTTGAAAACTCGAGGATATCGTCGTTGGAGTAACTCAGGCAACGTTAAGGTGGACTTGTTGCAGGATTTTGCTTCTGCATGGACAGGCCGCAGTACGAAATAAAGAGAGGATAGATTCAAAGAAAAGGGAGTAGCTGGCAGCAGGAACTATGACTCCCTTAAGGTAGCCAAATGCCTCGTCATCCGGCGAAGTACATTTGCAAACTCGAGAGACTCGTAGTGTGAGTAACTGTGACGACGTTAAGGTGGACATACAGTGGCATATCGGTTCTGTAGGACTGGCCATAGCAAGAATGTTAAAGGCTTAAAGAAATGGGAGCAGCCGGCAGGAGTAACTATGACTCTCTTAAGGTAGCCAAATGCCTCGTCACTCTGCGAAATTTACTTGAAAACTCGAGGATATCGTCGTTGGAGTAACTCAGGCAACGTGAAGGTGGACTTGTTGCAGGATTTTGCTTCTGCATGGACAGGCCGCAGTACGAAATAAAGAGAGGATAGATTCAAAGAAAAGGGAGTAGCTGGCAGCAGGAACTATGACTCCCTTAAGGTAGCCAAATGCCTCGTCATCCGGCGAAGTACATTTGCAAACTCGAGAGAGTCGTAGTGTGAGTAACTGTGACGTCGTTAAGGTGGACATACAGTGGCATATCGGTTCTGTAGGACTGGCCATAGCAAGAATTTTAAAGGCCTAAAGAAATGGGAGCAGCCGGCAGGAGTAACTATGAGTCTCTTAAGGTAGCCAAATGCCTCGTCACTCAGCGAAATTTACTTGAAAACTTGAGGATATCGTCGTTGGAGTAACTCAGGCAACGTGAAGGTGGACTTGTTGCAGGATTTCGCTTCTGCATGGACAGGCCGCAGTACGAAATAAAGAGAGGATAGATTCAAAGAAAAGGGAGCAGCTGGAAGCAGGAACTATGACTCTCTTAAGGTAGCCAAATGCCTCGTCATCCGGCGAAGTACTGTGAGTAACTGTGACGTTGTTAAGGTGGACATACAGTGGCATATCGATTCTGTAGGACTGGCCATAGCAAGAATGTTAAAGGCGTAAAGAAATGGGAGCAGCCGGCAGGAGTAACTATGACTCTCTTAAGGTAGCCAAATGCCTCGTCACTCTGCGAAATTTACTTGAAAACTCGAGGATATCGTCGTTGGAGTAACTCAGGCAACGTTAAGGTGGACTTGTTGCAGGATTTTGCTTCTGCATGGACAGGCCGCAGTACGAAAAAAAGAGAGGATAGATTCAAAGAAAAGGGAGTAGCTGGCAGCAGGAACTATGACTCCCTTAAGGTAGCCAAATGCCTCGTCATCCGGCGAAGTACATTTGCAAACTCGAGAGACTCGTAGTGTGAGTAACTGTGACGACGTTAAGGTGGACATACAGTGGCATATCGGTTCTGTAGGACTGGCCATAGCAAGAATGTTAAAGGCCTAAAGAAATGGGAGCAGCCGGCAGGAGTAACTATGACTCTCTTAAGGTAGCCAAATGCCTCGTCACTCTGCGAAATTTACTTGAAAACTCGAGGATATCGTCGTTGGAGTAACTCAGGCAACGTGAAGGTGGACTTGTTGCAGGATTTTGCTTCTGCATGGACAGGCCGCAGTACGAAATAAAGAGAGGATAGATTCAAAGAAAAGGGAGTAGCTGGCAGCAGGAACTATGACTCCCTTAAGGTAGCCAAATGCCTCGTCATCCGGCGAAGTACATTTGCAAACTCGAGAGAGTCGTAGTGTGAGTAACTGTGACGTCGTTAAGGTGGACATACAGTGGCATATCGGTTCTGTAGGACTGGCCATAGCAAGAATTTTAAAGGCCTAAAGAAATGGGAGCAGCCGGCAGGAGTAACTATGAGTCTCTTAAGGTAGCCAAATGCCTCGTCACTCAGCGAAATTTACTTGAAAACTTGAGGATATCGTCGTTGGAGTAACTCAGGCAACGTGAAGGTGGACTTGTTGCAGGATTTCGCTTCTGCATGGACAGGCCGCAGTACGAAATAAAGAGAGGATAGATTCAAAGAAAAGGGAGCAGCAGGCAGCAGGAACTATGACTCTCTTAAGGTAGCCAAATGCCTCGTCATCCGGCGAAGTACATTTGCAAACTCGAGAGACTCGTAGTGTGAGTAACTGTGACGACGTTAAGGTGGACATACAGTGGCATATCGGTTCTGTAGGACTGGCCATAGCAAGAATGTTAAAGGCCTAAAGAAATGGGAGCAGCCGGCAGGAGTAACTATGACTCTCTTAAGGTAGCCAAATTCCTCGTCACTCTGCGAAATTTACTTGAAAACTCGAGGATATCGTCGTTGGAGTAACTCAGGCAACGTGAAGGTGGACTTGTTGCAGCATTTCGCTTCTGCATGGACAGGCCGCAGTACGAAATAAAGAGAGGATAGATTCAAAGAAAAGGGAGCAGCTGGAAGCAGGAACTATGACTCTCTTAAGGTAGCCAAATGCCTCGTCATCCGGCGAAGTACTGTGAGTAACTGTGACGTTGTTAAGGTGGACATACAGTGGCATATCGATTCTGTAGGACTGGCCATAGCAAGAATGTTAAAGGCGTAAAGAAATGGGAGCAGCCGGCAGGAGTAACTATGACTCTCTTAAGGTAGCCAAATGCCTCGTCACTCTGCGAAATTTACTTGAAAACTCGAGGATATCGTCGTTGGAGTAACTCAGGCAACGTTAAGGTGGACTTGTTGCAGGATTTTGCTTCTGCATGGACAGGCCGCAGTACGAAAAAAAGAGAGGATAGATTCAAAGAAAAGGGAGTAGCTGGCAGCAGGAACTATGACTCCCTTAAGGTAGCCAAATGCCTCGTCATCCGGCGAAGTACATTTGCAAACTCGAGAGACTCGTAGTGTGAGTAACTGTGACGACGTTAAGGTGGACATACAGTGGCATATCGGTTCTGTAGGACTGGCCATAGCAAGAATGTTAAAGGCCTAAAGAAATGGGAGCAGCCGGCAGGAGTAACTATGACTCTCTTAAGGTAGCCAAATGCCTCGTCACTCTGCGAAATTTACTTGAAAACTCGAGGATATCGTCGTTGGAGTAACTCAGGCAACGTGAAGGTGGACTTGTTGCAGGATTTTGCTTCTGCATGGACAGGCCGCAGTACGAAATAAAGAGAGGATAGATTCAAAGAAAAGGGAGTAGCTGGCAGCAGGAACTATGACTCCCTTAAGGTAGCCAAATGCCTCGTCATCCGGCGAAGTACATTTGCAAACTCGAGAGAGTCGTACTGTGAGTAACTGTGACGTCGTTAAGGTGGACATACAGTGGCATATCGGTTCTGTAGGACTGGCCATAGCAAGAATGTTAAAGGCCTAAAGAAATGGGAGCAGCCGGCAGGAGTAACTATGAGTCTCTTAAGGTAGCCAAATGCCTCGTCACTCAGCGAAATTTACTTGAAAACTCGAGGATATCGTCGTTGGAGTAACTCAGGCAACGTGAAGGTGGACTTGTTGCAGGATTTCGCTTCTGCATGGACAGGCCGCAGTACGAAATAAAGAGAGGATAGATTCAAAGAAAAGGGAGTAGCTGGCAGCAGGAACTATGACTCCCTTAAGGTAGCCAAATGCCTCGTCATCCGGCGAAGTACATTTGCAAACTCGAGAGAGTCGTAGTGTGAGTAACTGTGACGTCGTTAAGGTGGACATACAGTGGCATATCGGTTCTGTAGGACTGGCCATAGCAAGAATTTTAAAGGCCTAAAGAAATGGGAGCAGCCGGCAGGAGTAACTATGAGTCTCTTAAGGTAGCCAAATGCCTCGTCACTCAGCGAAATTTACTTGAAAACTCGAGGATATCGTCGTTGGAGTAACTCAGGCAACGTGAAGGTGGACTTGTTGCAGGATTTCGCTTCTGCATGGACAGGCCGCAGTACGAAATAAAGAGAGGATAGATTCAAAGAAAAGGGAGCAGCAGGCAGCAGGAACTATGACTCTCTTAAGGTAGCCAAATGCCTCGTCATCCGGCGAAGTACTGTGAGTAACTGTGACGTTGTTAAGGTGGACATACAGTGGCATATCGATTCTGTAGGACTGGCCATAGCAAGAATGTTAAAGGCGTAAAGAAATGGGAGCAGCCGGCAGGAGTAACTATGACTCTCTTAAGGTAGCCAAATGCCTCGTCACTCTGCGAAATTTACTTGAAAACTCGAGGATATCGTCGTTGGAGTAACTCAGGCAACGTTAAGGTGGACTTGTTGCAGGATTTTGCTTCTGCATGGACAGGCCGCAGTACGAAATAAAGAGAGGATAGATTCAAAGAAAAGGGAGTAGCTGGCAGCAGGAACTATGACTCCCTTAAGGTAGCCAAATGCCTCGTCATCCGGCGAAGTACATTTGCAAACTCGAGAGACTCGTAGTGTGAGTAACTGTGACGACGTTAAGGTGGACATACAGTGGCATATCGGTTCTGTAGGACTGGCCATAGCAAGAATGTTAAAGGCTTAAAGAAATGGGAGCAGCCGGCAGGAGTAACTATGACTCTCTTAAGGTAGCCAAATGCCTCGTCACTCTGCGAAATTTACTTGAAAACTCGAGGATATCGTCGTTGGAGTAACTCAGGCAACGTGAAGGTGGACTTGTTGCAGGATTTTGCTTCTGCATGGACAGGCCGCAGTACGAAATAAAGAGAGGATAGATTCAAAGAAAAGGGAGTAGCTGGCAGCAGGAACTATGACTCCCTTAAGGTAGCCAAATGCCTCGTCATCCGGCGAAGTACATTTGCAAACTCGAGAGAGTCGTAGTGTGAGTAACTGTGACGTCGTTAAGGTGGACATACAGTGGCATATCGGTTCTGTAGGACTGGCCATAGCAAGAATTTTAAAGGCCTAAAGAAATGGGAGCAGCCGGCAGGAGTAACTATGAGTCTCTTAAGGTAGCCAAATGCCTCGTCACTCAGCGAAATTTACTTGAAAACTTGAGGATATCGTCGTTGGAGTAACTCAGGCAACGTGAAGGTGGACTTGTTGCAGGATTTCGCTTCTGCATGGACAGGCCGCAGTACGAAATAAAGAGAGGATAGATTCAAAGAAAAGGGAGCAGCAGGCAGCAGGAACTATGACTCTCTTAAGGTAGCCAAATGCCTCGTCATCCGGCGAAGTACATTTGCAAACTCGAGAGACTCGTAGTGTGAGTAACTGTGACGACGTTAAGGTGGACATACAGTGGCATATCGGTTCTGTAGGACTGGCCATAGCAAGAATGTTAAAGGCCTAAAGAAATGGGAGCAGCCGGCAGGAGTAACTATGACTCTCTTAAGGTAGCCAAATTCCTCGTCACTCTGCGAAATTTACTTGAAAACTCGAGGATATCGTCGTTGGAGTAACTCAGGCAACGTGAAGGTGGACTTGTTGCAGCATTTCGCTTCTGCATGGACAGGCCGCAGTACGAAATAAAGAGAGGATAGATTCAAAGAAAAGGGAGCAGCTGGAAGCAGGAACTATGACTCTCTTAAGGTAGCCAAATGCCTCGTCATCCGGCGAAGTACTGTGAGTAACTGTGACGTTGTTAAGGTGGACATACAGTGGCATATCGATTCTGTAGGACTGGCCATAGCAAGAATGTTAAAGGCGTAAAGAAATGGGAGCAGCCGGCAGGAGTAACTATGACTCTCTTAAGGTAGCCAAATGCCTCGTCACTCTGCGAAATTTACTTGAAAACTCGAGGATATCGTCGTTGGAGTAACTCAGGCAACGTTAAGGTGGACTTGTTGCAGGATTTTGCTTCTGCATGGACAGGCCGCAGTACGAAAAAAAGAGAGGATAGATTCAAAGAAAAGGGAGTAGCTGGCAGCAGGAACTATGACTCCCTTAAGGTAGCCAAATGCCTCGTCATCCGGCGAAGTACATTTGCAAACTCGAGAGACTCGTAGTGTGAGTAACTGTGACGACGTTAAGGTGGACATACAGTGGCATATCGGTTCTGTAGGACTGGCCATAGCAAGAATGTTAAAGGCCTAAAGAAATGGGAGCAGCCGGCAGGAGTAACTATGACTCTCTTAAGGTAGCCAAATGCCTCGTCACTCTGCGAAATTTACTTGAAAACTCGAGGATATCGTCGTTGGGGTAACTCAGGCAACGTGAAGGTGGACTTGTTGCAGGATTTTGCTTCTGCATGGACAGGCCGCAGTACGAAATAAAGAGAGGATAGATTCAAAGAAAAGGGAGTAGCTGGCAGCAGGAACTATGACTCCCTTAAGGTAGCCAAATGCCTCGTCATCCGGCGAAGTACATTTGCAAACTCGAGAGAGTCGTAGTGTGAGTAACTGTGACGTCGTTAAGGTGGACATACAGTGGCATATCGGTTCTGTAGGACTGGTCATAGCAAGAATTTTAAAGGCCTAAAGAAATGGGAGCAGCCGGCAGGAGTAACTATGAGTCTCTTAAGGTAGCCAAATGCCTCGTCACTCAGCGAAATTTACTTGAAAACTCGAGGATATCGTCGTTGGAGTAACTCAGGCAACGTGAAGGTGGACTTGTTGCAGGATTTCGCTTCTGCATGGACAGGCCGCAGTACGAAATAAAGAGAGGATAGATTCAAAGAAAAGGGAGCAGCAGGCAGCAGAAACTATGACTCTCTTAAGGTAGCCAAATGCCTCGTCATCCGGCGAAGTACATTTGCAAACTCGAGAGACTCGTAGTGTGAGTAACTGTGACGACGTTAAGGTGGACATACAGTGGCATATCGGTTCTGTAGGACTGGCCATAGCAAGAATGTTAAAGGCCTAAAGAAATGGGAGCAGCCGGCAGGAGTAACTATGACTCTCTTAAGGTAGCCAAATTCCTCGTCACTCTGCGAAATTTACTTGAAAACTCGAGGATATCGTCGTTGGAGTAACTCAGGCAACGTGAAGGTGGACTTGTTGCAGCATTTCGCTTCTGCATGGACAGGCCGCAGTACGAAATAAAGAGAGGATAGATTCAAAGAAAAGGGAGCAGCTGGAAGCAGGAACTATGACTCTCTTAAGGTAGCCAAATGCCTCGTCATCCGGCGAAGTACTGTGAGTAACTGTGACGTTGTTAAGGTGGACATACAGTGGCATATCGATTCTGTAGGACTGGCCATAGCAAGAATGTTAAAGGCGTAAAGAAATGGGAGCAGCCGGCAGGAGTAACTATGACTCTCTTAAGGTAGCCAAATGCCTCGTCACTCTGCGAAATTTACTTGAAAACTCGAGGATATCGTCGTTGGAGTAACTCAGGCAACGTTAAGGTGGACTTGTTGCAGGATTTTGCTTCTGCATGGACAGGCCGCAGTACGAAAAAAAGAGAGGATAGATTCAAAGAAAAGGGAGTAGCTGGCAGCAGGAACTATGACTCCCTTAAGGTAGCCAAATGCCTCGTCATCCGGCGAAGTACATTTGCAAACTCGAGAGACTCGTAGTGTGAGTAACTGTGACGACGTTAAGGTGGACATACAGTGGCATATCGGTTCTGTAGGACTGGCCATAGCAAGAATGTTAAAGGCCTAAAGAAATGGGAGCAGCCGGCAGGAGTAACTATGACTCTCTTAAGGTAGCCAAATGCCTCGTCACTCTGCGAAATTTACTTGAAAACTCGAGGATATCGTCGTTGGAGTAACTCAGGCAACGTGAAGGTGGACTTGTTGCAGGATTTTGCTTCTGCATGGACAGGCCGCAGTACGAAATAAAGAGAGGATAGATTCAAAGAAAAGGGAGTAGCTGGCAGCAGGAACTATGACTCCCTTAAGGTAGCCAAATGCCTCGTCATCCGGCGAAGTACATTTGCAAACTCGAGAGAGTCGTAGTGTGAGTAACTGTGACGTCGTTAAGGTGGACATACAGTGGCATATCGGTTCTGTAGGACTGGCCATAGCAAGAATTTTAAAGGCCTAAAGAAATGGGAGCAGCCGGCAGGAGTAACTATGAGTCTCTTAAGGTAGCCAAATGCCTTGTCACTCAGCGAAATTTACTTGAAAACTTGAGGATATCGTCGTTGGAGTAACTCAGGCAACGTGAAGGTGGACTTGTTGCAGGATTTCGCTTCTGCATGGACAGGCCGCAGTACGAAATAAAGAGACGATAGATTCAAAGAAAAGGGAGCAGCAGGCAGCAGGAACTATGACTCTCTTAAGGTAGCCAAATGCCTCGTCATCCGGCGAAGTACATTTGCAAACTCGAGAGACTCGTAGTGTGAGTAACTGTGACGACGCTAAGGTGGACATACAGTGGCATATCGGTTCTGTAGGACTGGCCATAGCAAGAATGTTAAAGGCCTAAAGAAATGGGAGCAGCCGGCAGGAGTAACTATGACTCTCTTAAGGTAGCCAAATTCCTCGTCACTCTGCGAAATTTACTTGAAAACTCGAGGATATCGTCGTTGGAGTAACTCAGGCAACGTGAAGGTGGACTTGTTGCAGCATTTCGCTTCTGCATGGACAGGCCGCAGTACGAAATAAAGAGAGGATAGATTCAAAGAAAAGGGAGCAGCTGGAAGCAGGAACTATGACTCTCTTAAGGTAGCCAAATGCCTCGTCATCCGGCGAAGTACTGTGAGTAACTGTGACGTTGTTAAGGTGGACATACAGTGGCATATCGATTCTGTAGGACTGGCCATAGCAAGAATGTTAAAGGCGTAAAGAAATGGGAGCAGCCGGCAGGAGTAACTATGACTCTCTTAAGGTAGCCAAATGCCTCGTCACTCTGCGAAATTTACTTGAAAACTCGAGGATATCGTCGTTGGAGTAACTCAGGCAACGTTAAGGTGGACTTGTTGCAGGATTTTGCTTCTGCATGGACAGGCCGCAGTACGAAAAAAAGAGAGGATAGATTCAAAGAAAAGGGAGTAGCTGGCAGCAGGAACTATGACTCCCTTAAGGTAGCCAAATGCCTCGTCATCCGGCGAAGTACATTTGCAAACTCGAGAGACTCGTAGTGTGAGTAACTGTGACGACGTTAAGGTGGACATACAGTGGCATATCGGTTCTGTAGGACTGGCCATAGCAAGAATGTTAAAGGCCTAAAGAAATGGGAGCAGCCGGCAGGAGTAACTATGACTCTCTTAAGGTAGCCAAATGCCTCGTCACTCTGCGAAATTTACTTGAAAACTCGAGGATATCGTCGTTGGAGTAACTCAGGCAACGTGAAGGTGGACTTGTTGCAGGATTTTGCTTCTGCATGGACAGGCCGCAGTACGAAATAAAGAGAGGATAGATTCAAAGAAAAGGGAGTAGCTGGCAGCAGGAACTATGACTCCCTTAAGGTAGCCAAATGCCTCGTCATCCGGCGAAGTACATTTGCAAACTCGAGAGAGTCGTAGTGTGAGTAACTGTGACGTCGTTAAGGTGGACATACAGTGGCATATCGGTTCTGTAGGACTGGCCATAGCAAGAATTTTAAAGGCCTAAAGAAATGGGAGCAGCCGGCAGGAGTAACTATGGGTCTCTTAAGGTAGCCAAATGCCTCGTCACTCAGCGAAATTTACTTGAAAACTTGAGGATATCGTCGTTGGAGTAACTCAGGCAACGTGAAGGTGGACTTGTTGCAGGATTTCGCTTCTGCATGGACAGGCCGCAGTACGAAATAAAGAGAGGATAGATTCAAAGAAAAGGGAGCAGCAGGCAGCAGGAACTATGACTCTCTTAAGGTGGCCAAATGCCTCGTCATCCGGCGAAGTACATTTGCAAACTCGAGAGACTCGTAGTGTGAGTAACTGTGACGACGTTAAGGTGGACATACAGTGGCATATCGGTTCTGTAGGACTGGCCATAGCAAGAATGTTAAAGGCCTAAATAAATGGGAGCAGCCGGCAGGAGTAACTATGACTCTCTTAAGGTAGCCAAATTCCTCGTCACTCTGCGAAATTTACTTGAAAACTCGAGGATATCGTCGTTGGAGTAACTCAGGCAACGTGAAGGTGGACTTGTTGCAGCATTTCGCTTCTGCATGGACAGGCCGCAGTACGAAATAAAGAGAGGATAGATTCAAAGAAAAGGGAGCAGCTGGAAGCAGGAACTATGACTCTCTTAAGGTAGCCAAATGCCTCGTCATCCGGCGAAGTACTGTGAGTAACTGTGACGTTGTTAAGGTGGACATACAGTGGCATATTGATTCTGTAGGACTGGCCATAGCAAGAATGTTAAAGGCGTAAAGAAATGGGAGCAGCCGGCAGGAGTAACTATGACTCTCTTAAGGTAGCCAAATGCCTCGTCACTCTGCGAAATTTACTTGAAAACTCGAGGATATCGTCGTTGGAGTAACTCAGGCAACGTTAAGGTGGACTTGTTGCAGGATTTTGCTTCTGCATGGACAGGCCGCAGTACGAAAAAAAGAGAGGATAGATTCAAAGAAAAGGGAGTAGCTGGCAGCAGGAACTATGACTCCCTTAAGGTAGCCAAATGCCTCGTCATCCGGCGAAGTACATTTGCAAACTCGAGAGAGTCGTAGTGTGAGTAACTGTGACGTCGTTAAGGTGGACATACAGTGGCATATCGGTTCTGTAGGACTGGCCATAGCAAGAATGTTAAAGGCCTAAAGAAATGGGAGCAGCCGGCAGGAGTAACTATGACTCTCTTAAGGTAGCCAAATGCCTCGTCACTCTGCGAAATTTACTTGAAAACTCGAGGATATAGTCGTTGGAGTAACTCAGGCAACGTGAAGGTGGACTTGTTGCAGGATTTTGCTTCTGCATGGACAGGCCGCAGTACGAAATAAAGAGAGGATAGATTCAAAGAAAAGGGAGTAGCTGGCAGCAGGAACTATGACTCCCTTAAGGTAGCCAAATGCCTCGTCATCCGGCGAAGTACATTTGCAAACTCGAGAGAGTCGTAGTGTGAGTAACTGTGACGTCGTTAAGGTGGACATACAGTGGCATATCGGTTCTGTAGGACTGGCCATAGCAAGAATTTTAAAGGCCTAAAGAAATGGGAGCAGCCGGCAGGAGTAACTATGAGTCTCTTAAGGTAGCCAAATGCCTCGTCACTCAGCGAAATTTACTTGAAAACTTGAGGATATCGTCGTTGGAGTAACTCAGGCAACGTGAAGGTGGACTTGTTGCAGGATTTCGCTTCTGCATGGACAGGCCGCAGTACGAAATAAAGAGACGATAGATTCAAAGAAAAGGGAGCAGCAGGCAGCAGGAACTATGACTCTCTTAAGGTAGCCAAATGCCTCGTCATCCGGCGAAGTACATTTGCAAACTCGAGAGACTCGTAGTGTGAGTAACTGTGACGACGCTAAGGTGGACATACAGTGGCATATCGGTTCTGTAGGACTGGCCATAGCAAGAATGTTAAAGGCCTAAAGAAATGGGAGCAGCCGGCAGGAGTAACTATGACTCTCTTAAGGTAGCCAAATTCCTCGTCACTCTGCGAAATTTACTTGAAAACTCGAGGATATCGTCGTTGGAGTAACTCAGGCAACGTGAAGGTGGACTTGTTGCAGCATTTCGCTTCTGCATGGACAGGCCGCAGTACGAAATAAAGAGAGGATAGATTCAAAGAAAAGGGAGCAGCTGGAAGCAGGAACTATGACTCTCTTAAGGTAGCCAAATGCCTCGTCATCCGGCGAAGTACTGTGAGTAACTGTGACGTTGTTAAGGTGGACATACAGTGGCATATCGATTCTGTAGGACTGGCCATAGCAAGAATGTTAAAGGCGTAAAGAAATGGGAGCAGCCGGCAGGAGTAACTATGACTCTCTTAAGGTAGCCAAATGCCTCGTCACTCTGCGAAATTTACTTGAAAACTCGAGGATATCGTCGTTGGAGTAACTCAGGCAACGTTAAGGTGGACTTGTTGCAGGATTTTGCTTCTGCATGGACAGGCCGCAGTACGAAAAAAAGAGAGGATAGATTCAAAGAAAAGGGAGTAGCTGGCAGCAGGAACTATGACTCCCTTAAGGTAGTCAAATGCCTCGTCATCCGGCGAAGTACATTTGCAAACTCGAGAGACTCGTAGTGTGAGTAACTGTGACGACGTTAAGGTGGACATACAGTGGCATATCGGTTCTGTAGGACTGGCCATAGCAAGAATGTTAAAGGCCTAAAGAAATGGGAGCAGCCGGCAGGAGTAACTATGACTCTCTTAAGGTAGCCAAATGCCTCGTCACTCTGCGAAATTAACTTGAAAACTCGAGGATATCGTCGTTGGAGTAACTCAGGCAACGTGAAGGTGGACTTGTTGCAGGATTTTGCTTCTGCATGGACAGGCCGCAGTACGAAATAAAGAGAGGATAGATTCAAAGAAAAGGGAGTAGCTGGCAGCAGGAACTATGACTCCCTTAAGGTAGCCAAATGCCTCGTCATCCGGCGAAGTACATTTGCAAACTCGAGAGAGTCGTAGTGTGAGTAACTGTGACGTCGTTAAGGTGGACATACAGTGGCATATCGGTTCTGTAGGACTGGCCATAGCAAGAATTTTAAAGGCCTAAAGAAATGGGAGCAGCCGGCAGGAGTAACTATGAGTCTCTTAAGGTAGCCAAATGCCTCGTCACTCAGCGAAATTTACTTGAAAACTTGAGGATATCGTCGTTGGAGTAACTCAGGCAACGTGAAGGTGGACTTGTTGCAGGATTTCGCTTCTGCATGGACAGGCCGCAGTACGAAATAAAGAGAGGATGGATTCAAAGAAAAGGGAGCAGCAGGCAGCAGGAACTATGACTCTCTTAAGGTGGCCAAATGCCTCGTCATCCGGCGAAGTACATTTGCAAACTCGAGAGACTCGTAGTGTGAGTAACTGTGACGACGTTAAGGTGGACATACAGTGGCATATCGGTTCTGTAGGACTGGCCATAGCAAGAATGTTAAAGGCCTAAATAAATGGGAGCAGCCGGCAGGAGTAACTATGACTCTCTTAAGGTAGCCAAATTCCTCGTCACTCTGCGAAATTTACTTGAAAACTCGAGGATATCGTCGTTGGAGTAACTCAGGCAACGTGAAGGTGGACTTGTTGCAGCATTTCGCTTCTGCATGGACAGGCCGCAGTACGAAATAAAGAGAGGTTAGATTCAAAGAAAAGGGAGCAGCTGGAAGCAGGAACTATGACTCTCTTAAGGTAGCCAAATGCCTCGTCATCCGGCGAAGTACTGTGAGTAACTGTGACGTTGTTAAGGTGGACATACAGTGGCATATTGATTCTGTAGGACTGGCCATAGCAAGAATGTTAAAGGCGTAAAGAAATGGGAGCAGCCGGCAGGAGTAACTATGACTCTCTTAAGGTAGCCAAATGCCTCGTCACTCTGCGAAATTTACTTGAAAACTCGAGGATATCGTCGTTGGAGTAACTCAGGCAACGTTAAGGTGGACTTGTTGCAGGATTTTGCTTCTGCATGGACAGGCCGCAGTACGAAAAAAAGAGAGGATAGATTCAAAGAAAAGGGAGTAGCTGGCAGCAGGAACTATGACTCCCTTAAGGTAGCCAAATGCCTCGTCATCCGGCGAAGTACATTTGCAAACTCGAGAGAGTCGTAGTGTGAGTAACTGTGACGTCGTTAAGGTGGACATACAGTGGCATATCGGTTCTGTAGGACTGGCCATAGCAAGAATGTTAAAGGCCTAAAGAAATGGGAGCAGCCGGCAGGAGTAACTATGACTCTCTTAAGGTAGCCAAATGCCTCGTCACTCTGCGAAATTTACTTGAAAACTCGAGGATATCGTCGTTGGAGTAACTCAGGCAACGTGAAGGTGGACTTGTTGCAGGATTTTGCTTCTGCATGGACAGGCCGCAGTACGAAATAAAGAGAGGATAGATTCAAAGAAAAGGGAGTAGCTGGCAGCAGGAACTATGACTCCCTTAAGGTAGCCAAATGCCTCGTCATCCGGCGAAGTACATTTGCAAACTCGAGAGAGTCGTAGTGTGAGTAACTGTGACGTCGTTAAGGTGGACATACAGTGGCATATCGGTTCTGTAGGACTGGCCATAGCAAGAATTTTAAAGGCCTAAAGAAATGGGAGCAGCCGGCAGGAGTAACTATGAGTCTCTTAAGGTAGCCAAATGCCTCGTCACTCAGCGAAATTTACTTGAAAACTTGAGGATATCGTCGTTGGAGTAACTCAGGCAACGTGAAGGTGGACTTGTTGCAGGATTTCGCTTCTGCATGGACAGGCCGCAGTACGAAATAAAGAGAGGATAGATTCAAAGAAAAGGGAGCAGCAGGCAGCAGGAACTATGACTCTCTTAAGGTAGCCAAATGCCTCGTCATCCGGCGAAGTACATTTGCAAACTCGAGAGACTCGTAGTGTGAGTAACTGTGACGACGTTAAGGTGGACATACAGTGGCATATCGGTTCTGTAGGACTGGCCATAGCAAGAATGTTAAAGGCCTAAAGAAATGGGAGCAGCCGGCAGGAGTAACTATGACTCTCTTAAGGTAGCCAAATTCCTCGTCACTCTGCGAAATTTACTTGAAAACTCGAGGATATCGTCGTTGGAGTAACTCAGGCAACGTGAAGGTGGACTTGTTGCAGCATTTCGCTTCTGCATGGACAGGCCGCAGTACGAAATAAAGAGAGGATAGATTCAAAGAAAAGGGAGCAGCTGGAAGCAGGAACTATGACTCTCTTAAGGTAGCCAAATGCCTCGTCATCCGGCGAAGTACTGTGAGTAACTGTGACGTTGTTAAGGTGGACATACAGTGGCATATCGATTCTGTAGGACTGGCCATAGCAAGAATGTTAAAGGCGTAAAGAAATGGGAGCAGCCGGCAGGAGTAACTATGACTCTCTTAAGGTAGCCAAATGCCTCGTCACTCTGCGAAATTTACTTGAAAACTCGAGGATATCGTCGTTGGAGTAACTCAGGCAACGTTAAGGTGGACTTGTTGCAGGATTTTGCTTCTGCATGGACAGGCCGCAGTACGAAAAAAAGAGAGGATAGATTCAAAGAAAAGGGAGTAGCTGGCAGCAGGAACTATGACTCCCTTAAGGTAGCCAAATGCCTCGTCATCCGGCGAAGTACATTTGCAAACTCGAGAGACTCGTAGTGTGAGTAACTGTGACGACGTTAAGGTGGACATACAGTGGCATATCGGTTCTGTAGGACTGGCCATAGCAAGAATGTTAAAGGCCTAAAGAAATGGGAGCAGCCGGCAGGAGTAACTATGACTCTCTTAAGGTAGCCAAATGCCTCGTCACTCTGCGAAATTTACTTGAAAACTCGAGGATATCGTCGTTGGAGTAACTCAGGCAACGTGAAGGTGGACTTGTTGCAGGATTTTGCTTCTGCATGGACAGGCCGCAGTACGAAATAAAGAGAGGATAGATTCAAAGAAAAGGGAGTAGCTGGCAGCAGGAACTATGACTCCCTTAAGGTAGCCAAATGCCTCGTCATCCGGCGAAGTACATTTGCAAACTCGAGAGAGTCGTAGTGTGAGTAACTGTGACGTCGTTAAGGTGGACATACAGTGGCATATCGGTTCTGTAGGACTGGCCATAGCAAGAATTTTAAAGGCCTAAAGAAATGGGAGCAGCCGGCAGGAGTAACTATGAGTCTCTTAAGGTAGCCAAATGCCTCGTCACTCAGCGAAATTTACTTGAAAACTTGAGGATATCGTCGTTGGAGTAACTCAGGCAACGTGAAGGTGGACTTGTTGCAGGATTTCGCTTCTGCATGGACAGGCCGCAGTACGAAATAAAGAGAGGATAGATTCAAAGAAAAGGGAGCAGCAGGCAGCAGGAACTATGACTCTCTTAAGGTGGCCAAATGCCTCGTCATCCGGCGAAGTACATTTGCAAACTCGAGAGACTCGTAGTGTGAGTAACTGTGACGACGTTAAGGTGGACATACAGTGGCATATCGGTTCTGTAGGACTGGCCATAGCAAGAATGTTAAAGGCCTAAATAAATGGGAGCAGCCGGCAGGAGTAACTATGACTCTCTTAAGGTAGCCAAATTCCTCGTCACTCTGCGAAATTTACTTGAAAACTCGAGGATATCGTCGTTGGAGTAACTCAGGCAACGTGAAGGTGGACTTGTTGCAGCATTTCGCTTCTGCATGGACAGGCCGCAGTACGAAATAAAGAGAGGATAGATTCAAAGAAAAGGGAGCAGCTGGAAGCAGGAACTATGACTCTCTTAAGGTAGCCAAATGCCTCGTCATCCGGCGAAGTACTGTGAGTAACTGTGACGTTGTTAAGGTGGACATACAGTGGCATATTGATTCTGTAGGACTGGCCATAGCAAGAATGTTAAAGGCGTAAAGAAATGGGAGCAGCCGGCAGGAGTAACTATGACTCTCTTAAGGTAGCCAAATGCCTCGTCACTCTGCGAAATTTACTTGAAAACTCGAGGATATCGTCGTTGGAGTAACTCAGGCAACGTTAAGGTGGACTTGTTGCAGGATTTTGCTTCTGCATGGACAGGCCGCAGTACGAAAAAAAGAGAGGATAGATTCAAAGAAAAGGGAGTAGCTGGCAGCAGGAACTATGACTCCCTTAAGGTAGCCAAATGCCTCGTCATCCGGCGAAGTACATTTGCAAACTCGAGAGAGTCGTAGTGTGAGTAACTGTGACGTCGTTAAGGTGGACATACAGTGGCATATCGGTTCTGTAGGACTGGCAATAGCAAGAATGTTAAAGGCCTAAAGAAATGGGAGCAGCCGGCAGGAGTAACTATGACTCTCTTAAGGTAGCCAAATGCCTCGTCACTCTGCGAAATTTACTTGAAAACTCGAGGATATCGTCGTTGGAGTAACTCAGGCAACGTGAAGGTGGACTTGTTGCAGGATTTTGCTTCTGCATGGACAGGCCGCAGTACGAAATAAAGAGAGGATAGATTCAAAGAAAAGGGAGTAGCTGGCAGCAGGAACTATGACTCCCTTAAGGTAGCCAAATGCCTCGTCATCCGGCGAAGTACATTTGCAAACTCGAGAGAGTCGTAGTGTGAGTAACTGTGACGTCGTTAAGGTGGACATACAGTGGCATATCGGTTCTGTAGGACTGGCCATAGCAAGAATTTTAAAGGCCTAAAGAAATGGGAGCAGCCGGCAGGAGTAACTATGAGTCTCTTAAGGTAGCCAAATGCCTCGTCACTCAGCGAAATTTACTTGAAAACTTGAGGATATCGTCGTTGGAGTAACTCAGGCAACGTGAAGGTGGACTTGTTGCAGGATTTCGCTTCTGCATGGACAGGCCGCAGTACGAAATAAAGAGAGGATAGATTCAAAGAAAAGGGAGCAGCAGGCAGCAGGAACTATGACTCTCTTAAGGTAGCCAAATGCCTCGTCATCCGGCGAAGTACATTTGCAAACTCGAGAGACTCGTAGTGTGAGTAACTGTGACGACGTTAAGGTGGACATACAGTGGCATATCGGTTCTGTAGGACTGGCCATAGCAAGAATGTTAAAGGCCTAAAGAAATGGGAGCAGCCGGCAGGAGTAACTATGACTCTCTTAAGGTAGCCAAATTCCTCGTCACTCTGCGAAATTTACTTGAAAACTCGAGGATATCGTCGTTGGAGTAACTCAGGCAACGTGAAGGTGGACTTGTTGCAGCATTTCGCTTCTGCATGGACAGGCCGCAGTACGAAATAAAGAGAGGATAGATTCAAAGAAAAGGGAGCAGCTGGAAGCAGGAACTATGACTCTCTTAAGGTAGCCAAATGCCTCGTCGTCCGGCGAAGTACTGTGAGTAACTGTGACGTTGTTAAGGTGGACATACAGTGGCATATCGATTCTGTAGGACTGGCCATAGCAAGAATGTTAAAGGCGTAAAGAAATGGGAGCAGCCGGCAGGAGTAACTATGACTCTCTTAAGGTAGCCAAATGCCTCGTCACTCTGCGAAATTTACTTGAAAACTCGAGGATATCGTCGTTGGAGTAACTCAGGCAACGTTAAGGTGGACTTGTTGCAGGATTTTGCTTCTGCATGGACAGGCCGCAGTACGAAAAAAAGAGAGGATAGATTCAAAGAAAAGGGAGTAGCTGGCAGCAGGAACTATGACTCCCTTAAGGTAGCCAAATGCCTCGTCATCCGGCGAAGTACATTTGCAAACTCGAGAGAGTCGTAGTGTGAGTAACTGTGACGTCGTTAAGGTGGACATACAGTGGCATATCGGTTCTGTAGGACTGGCCATAGCAAGAATTTTAAGGGCCTAAAGAAATGGGAGCAGCCGGCAGGAGTAACTATGAGTCTCTTAAGGTAGCCAAATGCCTCGTCACTCAGCGAAATTTACTTGAAAACTTGAGGATATCGTCGTTGGAGTAACTCAGGCAACGTGAAGGTGGACTTGTTGCAGGATTTCGCTTCTGCATGGACAGGCCGCAGTACGAAATAAAGAGAGGATAGATTCAAAGAAAAGGGAGCAGCAGGCAGCAGGAACTATGACTCTCTTAAGGTGGCCAAATGCCTCGTCATCCGGCGAAGTACATTTGCAAACTCGAGAGACTCGTAGTGTGAGTAACTGTGACGACGTTAAGGTGGACATACAGTGGCATATCGGTTCTGTAGGACTGGCCATAGCAAGAATGTTAAAGGCCTAAATAAATGGGAGCAGCCGGCAGGAGTAACTATGACTCTCTTAAGGTAGCCAAATTCCTCGTCACTCTGCGAAATTTACTTGAAAACTCGAGGATATCGTCGTTGGAGTAACTCAGGCAACGTGAAGGTGGACTTGTTGCAGCATTTCGCTTCTGCATGGACAGGCCGCAGTACGAAATAAAGAGAGGATAGATTCAAAGAAAAGGGAGCAGCTGGAAGCAGGAACTATGACTCTCTTAAGGTAGCCAAATGCCTCGTCATCCGGCGAAGTACTGTGAGTAACTGTGA
The DNA here is from genome assembly GCF_021461385.2 of Schistocerca piceifrons. NCBI lineage: Eukaryota > Metazoa > Arthropoda > Insecta > Orthoptera > Acrididae > Schistocerca > Schistocerca piceifrons. The sequence continues at coordinate 19,120,118 of NC_060142.1, read as the reverse complement.
CGTTGTTAAGGTGGACATACAGTGGCATATTGATTCTGTAGGACTGGCCATAGCAAGAATGTTAAAGGCGTAAAGAAATGGGAGCAGCCGGCAGGAGTAACTATGACTCTCTTAAGGTAGCCAAATGCCTCGTCACTCTGCGAAATTTACTTGAAAACTCGAGGATATCGTCGTTGGAGTAACTCAGGCAACGTTAAGGTGGACTTGTTGCAGGATTTTGCTTCTGCATGGACAGGCCGCAGTACGAAAAAAAGAGAGGATAGATTCAAAGAAAAGGGAGTAGCTGGCAGCAGGAACTATGACTCCCTTAAGGTAGCCAAATGCCTCGTCATCCGGCGAAGTACATTTGCAAACTCGAGAGAGTCGTAGTGTGAGTAACTGTGACGTCGTTAAGGTGGACATACAGTGGCATATCGGTTCTGTAGGACTGGCCATAGCAAGAATGTTAAAGGCCTAAAGAAATGGGAGCAGCCGGCAGGAGTAACTATGACTCTCTTAAGGTAGCCAAATGCCTCGTCACTCTGCGAAATTTACTTGAAAACTCGAGGATATCGTCGTTGGAGTAACTCAGGCAACGTGAAGGTGGACTTGTTGCAGGATTTTGCTTCTGCATGGACAGGCCGCAGTACGAAATAAAGAGAGGATAGATTCAAAGAAAAGGGAGTAGCTGGCAGCAGGAACTATGACTCCCTTAAGGTAGCCAAATGCCTCGTCATCCGGCGAAGTACATTTGCAAACTCGAGAGAGTCGTAGTGTGAGTAACTGTGACGTCGTTAAGGTGGACATACAGTGGCATATCGGTTCTGTAGGACTGGCCATAGCAAGAATTTTAAAGGCCTAAAGAAATGGGAGCAGCCGGCAGGAGTAACTATGAGTCTCTTAAGGTAGCCAAATGCCTCGTCACTCAGCGAAATTTACTTGAAAACTTGAGGATATCGTCGTTGGAGTAACTCAGGCAACGTGAAGGTGGACTTGTTGCAGGATTTCGCTTCTGCATGGACAGGCCGCAGTACGAAATAAAGAGAGGATAGATTCAAAGAAAAGGGAGCAGCAGGCAGCAGGAACTATGACTCTCTTAAGGTAGCCAAATGCCTCGTCATCCGGCGAAGTACATTTGCAAACTCGAGAGACTCGTAGTGTGAGTAACTGTGACGACGTTAAGGTGGACATACAGTGGCATATCGGTTCTGTAGGACTGGCCATAGCAAGAATGTTAAAGGCCTAAAGAAATGGGAGCAGCCGGCAGGAGTAACTATGACTCTCTTAAGGTAGCCAAATTCCTCGTCACTCTGCGAAATTTACTTGAAAACTCGAGGATATCGTCGTTGGAGTAACTCAGGCAACGTGAAGGTGGACTTGTTGCAGCATTTCGCTTCTGCATGGACAGGCCGCAGTACGAAATAAAGAGAGGATAGATTCAAAGAAAAGGGAGCAGCTGGAAGCAGGAACTATGACTCTCTTAAGGTAGCCAAATGCCTCGTCATCCGGCGAAGTACTGTGAGTAACTGTGACGTTGTTAAGGTGGACATACAGTGGCATATCGATTCTGTAGGACTGGCCATAGCAAGAATGTTAAAGGCGTAAAGAAATGGGAGCAGCCGGCAGGAGTAACTATGACTCTCTTAAGGTAGCCAAATGCCTCGTCACTCTGCGAAATTTACTTGAAAACTCGAGGATATCGTCGTTGGAGTAACTCAGGCAACGTTAAGGTGGACTTGTTGCAGGATTTTGCTTCTGCATGGACAGGCCGCAGTACGAAAAAAAGAGAGGATAGATTCAAAGAAAAGGGAGTAGCTGGCAGCAGGAACTATGACTCCCTTAAGGTAGCCAAATGCCTCGTCATCCGGCGAAGTACATTTGCAAACTCGAGAGACTCGTAGTGTGAGTAACTGTGACGACGTTAAGGTGGACATACAGTGGCATATCGGTTCTGTAGGACTGGCCATAGCAAGAATGTTAAAGGCCTAAAGAAATGGGAGCAGCCGGCAGGAGTAACTATGACTCTCTTAAGGTAGCCAAATGCCTCGTCACTCTGCGAAATTTACTTGAAAACTCGAGGATATCGTCGTTGGAGTAACTCAGGCAACGTGAAGGTGGACTTGTTGCAGGATTTTGCTTCTGCATGGACAGGCCGCAGTACGAAATAAAGAGAGGATAGATTCAAAGAAAAGGGAGTAGCTGGCAGCAGGAACTATGACTCCCTTAAGGTAGCCAAATGCCTCGTCATCCGGCGAAGTACATTTGCAAACTCGAGAGAGTCGTAGTGTGAGTAACTGTGACGTTGTTAAGGTGGACATACAGTGGCATATCGATTCTGTAGGACTGGCCATAGCAAGAATGTTAAAGGCGTAAAGAAATGGGAGCAGCCGGCAGGAGTAACTATGACTCTCTTAAGGTAGCCAAATGCCTCGTCACTCTGCGAAATTTACTTGAAAACTCGAGGATATCGTCGTTGGAGTAACTCAGGCAACGTTAAGGTGGACTTGTTGCAGGATTTTGCTTCTGCATGGACAGGCCGCAGTACGAAAAAAAGAGAGGATAGATTCAAAGAAAAGGGAGTAGCTGGCAGCAGGAACTATGACTCCCTTAAGGTAGCCAAATGCCTCGTCATCCGGCGAAGTACATTTGCAAACTCGAGAGACTCGTAGTGTGAGTAACTGTGACGACGTTAAGGTGGACATACAGTGGCATATCGGTTCTGTAGGACTGGCCATAGCAAGAATGTTAAAGGCCTAAAGAAATGGGAGCAGCCGGCAGGAGTAACTATGACTCTCTTAAGGTAGCCAAATGCCTCGTCACTCTGCGAAATTTACTTGAAAACTCGAGGATATCGTCGTTGGAGTAACTCAGGCAACGTTAAGGTGGACTTGTTGCAGGATTTTGCTTCTGCATGGACAGGCCGCAGTACGAAAAAAAGAGAGGATAGATTCAAAGAAAAGGGAGTAGCTGGCAGCAGGAACTATGACTCCCTTAAGGTAGCCAAATGCCTCGTCATCCGGCGAAGTACATTTGCAAACTCGAGAGACTCGTAGTGTGAGTAACTGTGACGACGTTAAGGTGGACATACAGTGGCATATCGGTTCTGTAGGACTGGCCATAGCAAGAATGTTAAAGGCCTAAAGAAATGGGAGCAGCCGGCAGGAGTAACTATGACTCTCTTAAGGTAGCCAAATGCCTCGTCACTCTGCGAAATTTACTTGAAAACTCGAGGATATCGTCGTTGGAGTAACTCAGGCAACGTGAAGGTGGACTTGTTGCAGGATTTTGCTTCTGCATGGACAGGCCGCAGTACGAAATAAAGAGAGGATAGATTCAAAGAAAAGGGAGTAGCTGGCAGCAGGAACTATGACTCCCTTAAGGTAGCCAAATGCCTCGTCATCCGGCGAAGTACATTTGCAAACTCGAGAGAGTCGTAGTGTGAGTAACTGTGACGTCGTTAAGGTGGACATACAGTGGCATATCGGTTCTGTAGGACTGGCCATAGCAAGAATTTTAAAGGCCTAAAGAAATGGGAGCAGCCGGCAGGAGTAACTATGAGTCTCTTAAGGTAGCCAAATGCCTCGTCACTCAGCGAAATTTACTTGAAAACTCGAGGATATCGTCGTTGGAGTAACTCAGGCAACGTGAAGGTGGACTTGTTGCAGGATTTCGCTTCTGCATGGACAGGCCGCAGTACGAAATAAAGAGAGGATAGATTCAAAGAAAAGGGAGCAGCAGGCAGCAGGAACTATGACTCTCTTAAGGTAGCCAAATGCCTCGTCATCCGGCGAAGTACATTTGCAAACTCGAGAGACTCGTAGTGTGAGTAACTGTGACGACGTTAAGGTGGACATACAGTGGCATATCGGTTCTGTAGGACTGGCCATAGCAAGAATGTTAAAGGCCTAAAGAAATGGGAGCAGCCGGCAGGAGTAACTATGACTCTCTTAAGGTAGCCAAATTCCTCGTCACTCTGCGAAATTTACTTGAAAACTCGAGGATATCGTCGTTGGAGTAACTCAGGCAACGTGAAGGTGGACTTGTTGCAGCATTTCGCTTCTGCATGGACAGGCCGCAGTACGAAATAAAGAGAGGATAGATTCAAAGAAAAGGGAGCAGCTGGAAGCAGGAACTATGACTCTCTTAAGGTAGCCAAATGCCTCGTCATCCGGCGAAGTACTGTGAGTAACTGTGACGTTGTTAAGGTGGACATACAGTGGCATATCGATTCTGTAGGACTGGCCATAGCAAGAATGTTAAAGGCGTAAAGAAATGGGAGCAGCCGGCAGGAGTAACTATGACTCTCTTAAGGTAGCCAAATGCCTCGTCACTCTGCGAAATTTACTTGAAAACTCGAGGATATCGTCGTTGGAGTAACTCAGGCAACGTTAAGGTGGACTTGTTGCAGGATTTTGCTTCTGCATGGACAGGCCGCAGTACGAAAAAAAGAGAGGATAGATTCAAAGAAAAGGGAGTAGCTGGCAGCAGGAACTATGACTCCCTTAAGGTAGCCAAATGCCTCGTCATCCGGCGAAGTACATTTGCAAACTCGAGAGACTCGTAGTGTGAGTAACTGTGACGACGTTAAGGTGGACATACAGTGGCATATCGGTTCTGTAGGACTGGCCATAGCAAGAATGTTAAAGGCCTAAAGAAATGGGAGCAGCCGGCAGGAGTAACTATGACTCTCTTAAGGTAGCCAAATGCCTCGTCACTCTGCGAAATTTACTTGAAAACTCGAGGATATCGTCGTTGGAGTAACTCAGGCAACGTGAAGGTGGACTTGTTGCAGGATTTTGCTTCTGCATGGACAGGCCGCAGTACGAAATAAAGAGAGGATAGATTCAAAGAAAAGGGAGTAGCTGGCAGCAGGAACTATGACTCCCTTAAGGTAGCCAAATGCCTCGTCATCCGGCGAAGTACATTTGCAAACTCGAGAGAGTCGTAGTGTGAGTAACTGTGACGTCGTTAAGGTGGACATACAGTGGCATATCGGTTCTGTAGGACTGGCCATAGCAAGAATTTTAAAGGCCTAAAGAAATGGGAGCAGCCGGCAGGAGTAACTATGAGTCTCTTAAGGTAGCCAAATGCCTCGTCACTCAGCGAAATTTACTTGAAAACTTGAGGATATCGTCGTTGGAGTAACTCAGGCAACGTGAAGGTGGACTTGTTGCAGGATTTCGCTTCTGCATGGACAGGCCGCAGTACGAAATAAAGAGAGGATAGATTCAAAGAAAAGGGAGCAGCAGGCAGCAGGAACTATGACTCTCTTAAGGTGGCCAAATGCCTCGTCATCCGGCGAAGTACATTTGCAAACTCGAGAGACTCGTAGTGTGAGTAACTGTGACGACGTTAAGGTGGACATACAGTGGCATATCGGTTCTGTAGGACTGGCCATAGCAAGAATGTTAAAGGCCTAAAGAAATGGGAGCAGCCGGCAGGAGTAACTATGACTCTCTTAAGGTAGCCAAATTCCTCGTCACTCTGCGAAATTTACTTGAAAACTCGAGGATATCGTCGTTGGAGTAACTCAGGCAACGTGAAGGTGGACTTGTTGCAGCATTTCGCTTCTGCATGGACAGGCCGCAGTACGAAATAAAGAGAGGATAGATTCAAAGAAAAGGGAGCAGCTGGAAGCAGGAACTATGACTCTCTTAAGGTAGCCAAATGCCTCGTCATCCGGCGAAGTACTGTGAGTAACTGTGACGTTGTTAAGGTGGACATACAGTGGCATATTGATTCTGTAGGACTGGCCATAGCAAGAATGTTAAAGGCGTAAAGAAATGGGAGCAGCCGGCAGGAGTAACTATGACTCTCTTAAGGTAGCCAAATGCCTCGTCACTCTGCGAAATTTACTTGAAAACTCGAGGATATCGTCGTTGGAGTAACTCAGGCAACGTTAAGGTGGACTTGTTGCAGGATTTTGCTTCTGCATGGACAGGCCGCAGTACGAAAAAAAGAGAGGATAGATTCAAAGAAAAGGGAGTAGCTGGCAGCAGGAACTATGACTCCCTTAAGGTAGCCAAATGCCTCGTCATCCGGCGAAGTACATTTGCAAACTCGAGAGAGTCGAAGTGTGAGTAACTGTGACGTCGTTAAGGTGGACATACAGTGGCATATCGGTTCTGTAGGACTGGCCATAGCAAGAATGTTAAAGGCCTAAAGAAATGGGAGCAGCCGGCAGGAGTAACTATGACTCTCTTAAGGTAGCCAAATGCCTCGTCACTCTGCGAAATTTACTTGAAAACTCGAGGATATCGTCGTTGGAGTAACTCAGGCAACGTGAAGGTGGACTTGTTGCAGGATTTTGCTTCTGCATGGACAGGCCGCAGTACGAAATAAAGAGAGGATAGATTCAAAGAAAAGGGAGTAGCTGGCAGCAGGAACTATGACTCCCTTAAGGTAGCCAAATGCCTCGTCATCCGGCGAAGTACATTTGCAAACTCGAGAGAGTCGTAGTGTGAGTAACTGTGACGTCGTTAAGGTGGACATACAGTGGCATATCGGTTCTGTAGGACTGGCCATAGCAAGAATTTTAAAGGCCTAAAGAAATGGGAGCAGCCGGCAGGAGTAACTATGAGTCTCTTAAGGTAGCCAAATGCCTCGTCACTCAGCGAAATTTACTTGAAAACTTGAGGATATCGTCGTTGGAGTAACTCAGGCAACGTGAAGGTGGACTTGTTGCAGGATTTCGCTTCTGCATGGACAGGCCGCAGTACGAAATAAAGAGAGGATAGATTCAAAGAAAAGGGAGCAGCAGGCAGCAGGAACTATGACTCTCTTAAGGTAGCCAAATGCCTCGTCATCCGGCGAAGTACATTTGCAAACTCGAGAGACTCGTAGTGTGAGTAACTGTGACGACGTTAAGGTGGACATACAGTGGCATATCGGTTCTGTAGGACTGGCCATAGCAAGAATGTTAAAGGCCTAAAGAAATGGGAGCAGCCGGCAGGAGTAACTATGACTCTCTTAAGGTAGCCAAATTCCTCGTCACTCTGCGAAATTTACTTGAAAACTCGAGGATATCGTCGTTGGAGTAACTCAGGCAACGTGAAGGTGGACTTGTTGCAGCATTTCGCTTCTGCATGGACAGGCCGCAGTACGAAATAAAGAGAGGATAGATTCAAAGAAAAGGGAGCAGCTGGAAGCAGGAACTATGACTCTCTTAAGGTAGCCAAATGCCTCGTCATCCGGCGAAGTACTGTGAGTAACTGTGACGTTGTTAAGGTGGACATACAGTGGCATATCGATTCTGTAGGACTGGCCATAGCAAGAATGTTAAAGGCGTAAAGAAATGGGAGCAGCCGGCAGGAGTAACTATGACTCTCTTAAGGTAACCAAATGCCTCGTCACTCTGCGAAATTTACTTGAAAACTCGAGGATATCGTCGTTGGAGTAACTCAGGCAACGTTAAGGTGGACTTGTTGCAGGATTTTGCTTCTGCATGGACAGGCCGCAGTACGAAAAAAAGAGAGGATAGATTCAAAGAAAAGGGAGTAGCTGGCAGCAGGAACTATGACTCCCTTAAGGTAGCCAAATGCCTCGTCATCCGGCGAAGTACATTTGCAAACTCGAGAGACTCGTAGTGTGAGTAACTGTGACGACGTTAAGGTGGACATACAGTGGCATATCGGTTCTGTAGGACTGGCCATAGCAAGAATGTTAAAGGCCTAAAGAAATGGGAGCAGCCGGCAGGAGTAACTATGACTCTCTTAAGGTAGCCAAATGCCTCGTCACTCTGCGAAATTTACTTGAAAACTCGAGGATATCGTCGTTGGAGTAACTCAGGCAACGTGAAGGTGGACTTGTTGCAGGATTTCGCTTCTGCATGGACAGGCCGCAGTACGAAATAAAGAGAGGATAGATTCAAAGAAAAGGGAGCAGCAGGCAGCAGGAACTATGACTCTCTTAAGGTGGCCAAATGCCTCGTCATCCGGCGAAGTACATTTGCAAACTCGAGAGACTCGTAGTGTGAGTAACTGTGACGACGTTAAGGTGGACATACAGTGGCATATCGGTTCTGTAGGACTGGCCATAGCAAGAATGTTAAAGGCCTAAAGAAATGGGAGCAGCCGGCAGGAGTAACTATGACTCTCTTAAGGTAGCCAAATTCCTCGTCACTCTGCGAAATTTACTTGAAAACTCGAGGATATCGTCGTTGGAGTAACTCAGGCAACGTGAAGGTGGACTTGTTGCAGCATTTCGCTTCTGCATGGACAGGCCGCAGTACGAAATAAAGAGAGGATAGATTCAAAGAAAAGGGAGCAGCTGGAAGCAGGAACTATGACTCTCTTAAGGTAGCCAAATGCCTCGTCATCCGGCGAAGTACTGTGAGTAACTGTGACGTTGTTAAGGTGGACATACAGTGGCATATTGATTCTGTAGGACTGGCCATAGCAAGAATGTTAAAGGCGTAAAGAAATGGGAGCAGCCGGCAGGAGTAACTATGACTCTCTTAAGGTAGCCAAATGCCTCGTCACTCTGCGAAATTTACTTGAAAACTCGAGGATATCGTCGTTGGAGTAACTCAGGCAACGTTAAGGTGGACTTGTTGCAGGATTTTGCTTCTGCATGGACAGGCCGCAGTACGAAAAAAAGAGAGGATAGATTCAAAGAAAAGGGAGTAGCTGGCAGCAGGAACTATGACTCCCTTAAGGTAGCCAAATGCCTCGTCATCCGGCGAAGTACATTTGCAAACTCGAGAGAGTCGAAGTGTGAGTAACTGTGACGTCGTTAAGGTGGACATACAGTGGCATATCGGTTCTGTAGGACTGGCCATAGCAAGAATGTTAAAGGCCTAAAGAAATGGGAGCAGCCGGCAGGAGTAACTATGACTCTCTTAAGGTAGCCAAATGCCTCGTCACTCTGCGAAATTTACTTGAAAACTCGAGGATATCGTCGTTGGAGTAACTCAGGCAACGTGAAGGTGGACTTGTTGCAGGATTTTGCTTCTGCATGGACAGGCCGCAGTACGAAATAAAGAGAGGATAGATTCAAAGAAAAGGGAGTAGCTGGCAGCAGGAACTATGACTCCCTTAAGGTAGCCAAATGCCTCGTCATCCGGCGAAGTACATTTGCAAACTCGAGAGAGTCGTAGTGTGAGTAACTGTGACGTCGTTAAGGTGGACATACAGTGGCATATCGGTTCTGTAGGACTGGCCATAGCAAGAATTTTAAAGGCCTAAAGAAATGGGAGCAGCCGGCAGGAGTAACTATGAGTCTCTTAAGGTAGCCAAATGCCTCGTCACTCAGCGAAATTTACTTGAAAACTTGAGGATATCGTCGTTGGAGTAACTCAGGCAACGTGAAGGTGGACTTGTTGCAGGATTTCGCTTCTGCATGGACAGGCCGCAGTACGAAATAAAGAGAGGATAGATTCAAAGAAAAGGGAGCAGCAGGCAGCAGGAACTATGACTCTCTTAAGGTAGCCAAATGCCTCGTCATCCGGCGAAGTACATTTGCAAACTCGAGAGACTCGTAGTGTGAGTAACTGTGACGACGTTAAGGTGGACATACAGTGGCATATCGGTTCTGTAGGACTGGCCATAGCAAGAATGTTAAAGGCCTAAAGAAATGGGAGCAGCCGGCAGGAGTAACTATGACTCTCTTAAGGTAGCCAAATTCCTCGTCACTCTGCGAAATTTACTTGAAAACTCGAGGATATCGTCGTTGGAGTAACTCAGGCAACGTGAAGGTGGACTTGTTGCAGCATTTCGCTTCTGCATGGACAGGCCGCAGTACGAAATAAAGAGAGGATAGATTCAAAGAAAAGGGAGCAGCTGGAAGCAGGAACTATGACTCTCTTAAGGTAGCCAAATGCCTCGTCATCCGGCGAAGTACTGTGAGTAACTGTGACGTTGTTAAGGTGGACATACAGTGGCATATCGATTCTGTAGGACTGGCCATAGCAAGAATGTTAAAGGCGTAAAGAAATGGGAGCAGCCGGCAGGAGTAACTATGACTCTCTTAAGGTAACCAAATGCCTCGTCACTCTGCGAAATTTACTTGAAAACTCGAGGATATCGTCGTTGGAGTAACTCAGGCAACGTTAAGGTGGACTTGTTGCAGGATTTTGCTTCTGCATGGACAGGCCGCAGTACGAAAAAAAGAGAGGATAGATTCAAAGAAAAGGGAGTAGCTGGCAGCAGGAACTATGACTCCCTTAAGGTAGCCAAATGCCTCGTCATCCGGCGAAGTACATTTGCAAACTCGAGAGACTCGTAGTGTGAGTAACTGTGACGACGTTAAGGTGGACATACAGTGGCATATCGGTTCTGTAGGACTGGCCATAGCAAGAATGTTAAAGGCCTAAAGAAATGGGAGCAGCCGGCAGGAGTAACTATGACTCTCTTAAGGTAGCCAAATGCCTCGTCACTCTGCGAAATTTACTTGAAAACTCGAGGATATCGTCGTTGGAGTAACTCAGGCAACGTGAAGGTGGACTTGTTGCAGGATTTCGCTTCTGCATGGACAGGCCGCAGTACGAAATAAAGAGAGGATAGATTCAAAGAAAAGGGAGTAGCTGGCAGCAGGAACTATGACTCCCTTAAGGTAGCCAAATGCCTCGTCATCCGGCGAAGTACATTTGCAAACTCGAGAGAGTCGTAGTGTGAGTAACTGTGACGTCGTTAAGGTGGACATACAGTGGCATATCGGTTCTGTAGGACTGGCCATAGCAAGAATTTTAAAGGCCTAAAGAAATGGGAGCAGCCGGCAGGAGTAACTATGAGTCTCTTAAGGTAGCCAAATGCCTCGTCACTCAGCGAAATTTACTTGAAAACTTGAGGATATCGTCGTTGGAGTAACTCAGGCAACGTGAAGGTGGACTTGTTGCAGGATTTCGCTTCTGCATGGACAGGCCGCAGTACGAAATAAAGAGAGGATAGATTCAAAGAAAAGGGAGCAGCAGGCAGCAGGAACTATGACTCTCTTAAGGTGGCCAAATGCCTCGTCATCCGGCGAAGTACATTTGCAAACTCGAGAGACTCGTAGTGTGAGTAACTGTGACGACGTTAAGGTGGACATACAGTGGCATATCGGTTCTGTAGGACTGGCCATAGCAAGAATGTTAAAGGCCTAAAGAAATGGGAGCAGCCGGCAGGAGTAACTATGACTCTCTTAAGGTAGCCAAATTCCTCGTCACTCTGCGAAATTTACTTGAAAACTCGAGGATATCGTCGTTGGAGTAACTCAGGCAACGTGAAGGTGGACTTGTTGCAGCATTTCGCTTCTGCATGGACAGGCCGCAGTACGAAATAAAGAGAGGATAGATTCAAAGAAAAGGGAGCAGCTGGAAGCAGGAACTATGACTCTCTTAAGGTAGCCAAATGCCTCGTCATCCGGCGAAGTACTGTGAGTAACTGTGACGTCGTTAAGGTGGACATACAGTGGCATATTGATTCTGTAGGACTGGCCATAGCAAGAATGTTAAAGGCGTAAAGAAATGGGAGCAGCCGGCAGGAGTAACTATGACTCTCTTAAGGTAGCCAAATGCCTCGTCACTCTGCGAAATTTACTTGAAAACTCGAGGATATCGTCGTTGGAGTAACTCAGGCAACGTTAAGGTGGACTTGTTGCAGGATTTTGCTTCTGCATGGACAGGCCGCAGTACGAAAAAAAGAGAGGATAGATTCAAAGAAAAGGGAGTAGCTGGCAGCAGGAACTATGACTCCCTTAAGGTAGCCAAATGCCTCGTCATCCGGCGAAGTACATTTGCAAACTCGAGAGAGTCGAAGTGTGAGTAACTGTGACGTCGTTAAGGTGGACATACAGTGGCATATCGGTTCTGTAGGACTGGCCATAGCAAGAATGTTAAAGGCCTAAAGAAATGGGAGCAGCCGGCAGGAGTAACTATGACTCTCTTAAGGTAGCCAAATGCCTCGTCACTCTGCGAAATTTACTTGAAAACTCGAGGATATCGTCGTTGGAGTAACTCAGGCAACGTGAAGGTGGACTTGTTGCAGGATTTTGCTTCTGCATGGACAGGCCGCAGTACGAAATAAAGAGAGGATAGATTCAAAGAAAAGGGAGTAGCTGGCAGCAGGAACTATGACTCCCTTAAGGTAGCCAAATGCCTCGTCATCCGGCGAAGTACATTTGCAAACTCGAGAGAGTCGTAGTGTGAGTAACTGTGACGTCGTTAAGGTGGACATACAGTGGCATATCGGTTCTGTAGGACTGGCCATAGCAAGAATTTTAAAGGCCTAAAGAAATGGGAGCAGCCGGCAGGAGTAACTATGAGTCTCTTAAGGTAGCCAAATGCCTCGTCACTCAGCGAAATTTACTTGAAAACTTGAGGATATCGTCGTTGGAGTAACTCAGGCAACGTGAAGGTGGACTTGTTGCAGGATTTCGCTTCTGCATGGACAGGCCGCAGTACGAAATAAAGAGAGGATAGATTCAAAGAAAAGGGAGCAGCAGGCAGCAGGAACTATGACTCTCTTAAGGTAGCCAAATGCCTCGTCATCCGGCGAAGTACATTTGCAAACTCGAGAGACTCGTAGTGTGAGTAACTGTGACGACGTTAAGGTGGACATACAGTGGCATATCGGTTCTGTAGGACTGGCCATAGCAAGAATGTTAAAGGCCTAAAGAAATGGGAGCAGCCGGCAGGAGTAACTATGACTCTCTTAAGGTAGCCAAATTCCTCGTCACTCTGCGAAATTTACTTGAAAACTCGAGGATATCGTCGTTGGAGTAACTCAGGCAACGTGAAGGTGGACTTGTTGCAGCATTTCGCTTCTGCATGGACAGGCCGCAGTACGAAATAAAGAGAGGATAGATTCAAAGAAAAGGGAGCAGCTGGAAGCAGGAACTATGACTCTCTTAAGGTAGCCAAATGCCTCGTCATCCGGCGAAGTACTGTGAGTAACTGTGACGTCGTTAAGGTGGACATACAGTGGCATATTGATTCTGTAGGACTGGCCATAGCAAGAATGTTAAAGGCGTAAAGAAATGGGAGCAGCCGGCAGGAGTAACTATGACTCTCTTAAGGTAGCCAAATGCCTCGTCACTCTGCGAAATTTACTTGAAAACTCGAGGATATCGTCGTTGGAGTAACTCAGGCAACGTTAAGGTGGACTTGTTGCAGGATTTTGCTTCTGCATGGACAGGCCGCAGTACGAAAAAAAGAGAGGATAGATTCAAAGAAAAGGGAGTAGCTGGCAGCAGGAACTATGACTCCCTTAAGGTAGCCAAATGCCTCGTCATCCGGCGAAGTACATTTGCAAACTCGAGAGAGTCGAAGTGTGAGTAACTGTGACGTCGTTAAGGTGGACATACAGTGGCATATCGGTTCTGTAGGACTGGCCATAGCAAGAATGTTAAAGGCCTAAAGAAATGGGAGCAGCCGGCAGGAGTAACTATGACTCTCTTAAGGTAGCCAAATGCCTCGTCACTCTGCGAAATTTACTTGAAAACTCGAGGATATCGTCGTTGGAGTAACTCAGGCAACGTGAAGGTGGACTTGTTGCAGGATTTTGCTTCTGCATGGACAGGCCGCAGTACGAAATAAAGAGAGGATAGATTCAAAGAAAAGGGAGTAGCTGGCAGCAGGAACTATGACTCCCTTAAGGTAGCCAAATGCCTCGTCATCCGGCGAAGTACATTTGCAAACTCGAGAGAGTCGTAGTGTGAGTAACTGTGACGTCGTTAAGGTGGACATACAGTGGCATATCGGTTCTGTAGGACTGGCCATAGCAAGAATTTTAAAGGCCTAAAGAAATGGGAGCAGCCGGCAGGAGTAACTATGAGTCTCTTAAGGTAGCCAAATGCCTCGTCACTCAGCGAAATTTACTTGAAAACTTGAGGATATCGTCGTTGGAGTAACTCAGGCAACGTGAAGGTGGACTTGTTGCAGGATTTCGCTTCTGCATGGACAGGCCGCAGTACGAAATAAAGAGAGGATAGATTCAAAGAAAAGGGAGCAGCAGGCAGCAGGAACTATGACTCTCTTAAGGTAGCCAAATGCCTCGTCATCCGGCGAAGTACATTTGCAAACTCGAGAGACTCGTAGTGTGAGTAACTGTGACGACGTTAAGGTGGACATACAGTGGCATATCGGTTCTGTAGGACTGGCCATAGCAAGAATGTTAAAGGCCTAAAGAAATGGGAGCAGCCGGCAGGAGTAACTATGACTCTCTTAAGGTAGCCAAATTCCTCGTCACTCTGCGAAATTTACTTGAAAACTCGAGGATATCGTCGTTGGAGTAACTCAGGCAACGTGAAGGTGGACTTGTTGCAGCATTTCGCTTCTGCATGGACAGGCCGCAGTACGAAATAAAGAGAGGATAGATTCAAAGAAAAGGGAGCAGCTGGAAGCAGGAACTATGACTCTCTTAAGGTAGCCAAATGCCTCGTCATCCGGCGAAGTACTGTGAGTAACTGTGACGTTGTTAAGGTGGACATACAGTGGCATATCGATTCTGTAGGACTGGCCATAGCAAGAATGTTAAAGGCGTAAAGAAATGGGAGCAGCCGGCAGGAGTAACTATGACTCTCTTAAGGTAGCCAAATGCCTCGTCACTCTGCGAAATTTACTTGAAAACTCGAGGATATCGTCGTTGGAGTAACTCAGGCAACGTTAAGGTGGACTTGTTGCAGGATTTTGCTTCTGCATGGACAGGCCGCAGTACGAAAAAAAGAGAGGATAGATTCAAAGAAAAGGGAGTAGCTGGCAGCAGGAACTATGACTCCCTTAAGGTAGCCAAATGCCTCGTCATCCGGCGAAGTACATTTGCAAACTCGAGAGACTCGTAGTGTGAGTAACTGTGACGACGTTAAGGTGGACATACAGTGGCATATCGGTTCTGTAGGACTGGCCATAGCAAGAATGTTAAAGGCCTAAAGAAATGGGAGCAGCCGGCAGGAGTAACTATGACTCTCTTAAGGTAGCCAAATGCCTCGTCACTCTGCGAAATTTACTTGAAAACTCGAGGATATCGTCGTTGGAGTAACTCAGGCAACGTGAAGGTGGACTTGTTGCAGGATTTTGCTTCTGCATGGACAGGCCGCAGTACGAAATAAAGAGAGGATAGATTCAAAGAAAAGGGAGTAGCTGGCAGCAGGAACTATGACTCCCTTAAGGTAGCCAAATGCCTCGTCATCCGGCGAAGTACATTTGCAAACTCGAGAGAGTCGTAGTGTGAGTAACTGTGACGTCGTTAAGGTGGACATACAGTGGCATATCGGTTCTGTAGGACTGGCCATAGCAAGAATTTTAAAGGCCTAAAGAAATGGGAGCAGCCGGCAGTAGTAACTCTGAGTCTCTTAAGGTAGCCAAATGCCTCGTCACTCAGCGAAATTTACTTGAAAACTTGAGGATATCGTCGTTGGAGTAACTCAGGCAACGTGAAGGTGGACTTGTTGCAGGATTTCGCTTCTGCATGGACAGGCCGCAGTACGAAATAAAGAGAGGATAGATTCAAAGAAAAGGGAGCAGCAGGCAGCAGGAACTATGACTCTCTTAAGGTAGCCAAATGCCTCGTCATCCGGCGAAGTACATTTGCAAACTCGAGAGACTCGTAGTGTGAGTAACTGTGACGACGTTAAGGTGGACATACAGTGGCATATCGGTTCTGTAGGACTGGCCATAGCAAGAAT
Organism: Schistocerca piceifrons; assembly: GCF_021461385.2. NCBI lineage: Eukaryota > Metazoa > Arthropoda > Insecta > Orthoptera > Acrididae > Schistocerca > Schistocerca piceifrons. Next base: position 19,104,539 of record NC_060142.1, on the reverse strand, counting down.
GTTAAAGGCCTAAAGAAATGGGAGCAGCCGGCAGGAGTAACTATGACTCTCTTAAGGGGAGTTGGAATGCCCTATCTCGCCAATGTTAAATTTGCTAACTTTGTGTACCTTTTTCTTTGGAACTATTATCTTCAGAACTTTGAAATTCTGGCAGAGGTTTTCAGCATATATTGTGAGCCCACTGAACTAGAACCAATGTTTTCTTTTTGTTGGTATAGTATTTATGAATTTTTTACCATTAAGCCATTTTTTATTGGAAAAAGTATAACATAAACTTCCCTAGTTCAGAGAATAAGCCAGTTCTTGTCATGATTCTAGTTCAGTGGCCTCTTTGAACTGTTTTGCAGCATTTCTGAAAATTTGAATGTTGTTGGTTGAGTGGTTTATGAGATAAAGGTACATGTAACACTAAAAATGTCAAATGCCAGAAAATGCGATTAAAGTAATTTATTATGAAAATTCACAAATACCTTTTATTCTATTATCAAAAGTGTCCAGCAGAGTAATCAGGGTCATCTTCTAGTTCTTCTTCTTCACCTAGAAGCTTTCTTCTCCTTGCTGCCCTTGCTTTTTTTGTATTAAATTCAGCTGCATACTGAGCCTTCCTTACTCGCACGCTGTCCAGAAGCTGAAGACCTCTGATGGTGTTGATACCAGGAGCAATGCCGAGCCTTGCCATGACCTTTAGCCTACCCATATGACCATCATTGAATGAAATAACAGCATCACTGACTCCCCATTTCAATGTTTTTATCCCAACAAATACATTCTTAGGTACACGAGTCCAAATGAGGTTGTTGAACGACTCGTTTTGATTCTGGGTACAACCATGAAGACATTTTCGCAGAAGATCAGGATGCCCCAAGTCTCTATATATTGGTTTAATTACTTCCATAACAGCCAATGGAATATAATTTTTATGGTGATAAGGATCCCCAGTAGCTTGAGATTTTCTATAATTGCACCATGACTGAGGACCATCTGGACAAGCAAAATGTTGAGGATTATCATCAGTTGATGATCGATGTAAATATGTGGCCCATACAGCTTGTCTCATTTCCTGCAAATTATTTGCATTATTTCTTATTGCCATACCATAGTATTGTTGTAATTCATTTATAATTTTATCTGACAGGCGACCTCTAATGGTTTTACCATCTGACAAAATTTTGTCCTTCAGATTCTGTTTCAGTTTCCTTAGACGAGTGCCCATTCGTTTCTGAACATGACCGACACATTCTAGTTTAGTTATTGTCTTATTGACATATGGCATGGATTCTGTAACACTTTTGTATGCCTTGGAGTCCCCATCTCCAAGGAATTTTGTGTAAAATACTCCCCGTTCTTTTTCTGATCTGCTAAACATTTTCACAGCAGCGGCAGCCTCCATGCCTCCACTCGTACCTTCATAATTCTTGCTACATATGTGAGCTGCTTCTATCTTACCAGATGCACAATGGTAACAATGTTTAGTGAGCACTTCATAGTCCAAAACTTTACCGCTGTCCACACTAGTAACAGTAGCAACAGCATTTTTGGATGTGTGACCCCTTTTCTGCCAGGTTCCATCAAAAGCAACAGGGATATCTGGGTTTCCTTCATTTATATATTTTGCTTCACTGGCAGCAGCTTTCATTGATAAATCTGCTACAGACTGAACAGCATCTCCTATCACTTCAGTGTAATTGTCAATTTTAGCAGGTGGAGGTGGAAGATTCATTATGGCACAAAATGTTTGAGCAGCAGTATGTCCTTTACCAATTGCTCTCATTGCATACATTAGCCTGATATTACTCTCAAACAAATTGCTACTGCATGTTGTAGAGCTCCAAAAACAGGTCTCATTTTCACAACTGGCACAAACTATAGCAATTTTGCAGGAAAGTCCTATAGATTTTGTTATGTTCATATCAAAAGAACCTCCACAAAGATTACAACACAAACATTTCTTCATAAACTCAGTAAAAACAGGAAAGTCGACTAAAACATATTGTTCATTAGAAGCTTCATCTGTAATTTCACTTGCACAGTTTGATAACTTCTTTTTTGATGCACTGGTGGGCGTGTCTCCTTCACACATCTCAGCTGTACAAACGTCAGAACTTTCACCAGCATCAACAGGTGCTGAAGCAGAATCACTTGAACAAACGTTATTTGTAAATCTATTACCGCGAAACTTTCGCTTTTTAAATAATGATGCACTCCTAGGCATCGTAGAAACTACGCACTCACCACTGAAAGTCAAAACAAGACAGATAACAAACTCCAAATGAGCGACAAACTAAACTCGAGGCTCAAAACAAACACTCACAGATCAAAAACTGAACAATAAACACAGCTAGTCGTAAAAACAATGGTACCTATGGAAGGATCAAAGATTCTACAACTGAAGAGTGAAATCCACAGCCTTCTATATGTAATGTTTTCGGAAATGCGAAGATTTAAATGTGTACAAATCACAAGATGGGTAACTTTGCTGGGCGCACATGTAATTTTGAAAAATTAAATAAAAATACTTCCAATTGGAATTTCTTAACAAATTTTGCACCATTTTAAGCAGAAAATTTCAAATTAAGTTATAAGGTTAAAAACTGAAAATGTGAATTTTTTCCATTTTCCGGCATTCCAACTCCCCTTAAGGTAGCCAAATTCCTCGTCACTCTGCGAAATTTACTTGAAAACTCGAGGATATCGTCGTTGGAGTAACTCAGGCAACGTGAAGGTGGACTTGTTGCAGCATTTCGCTTCTGCATGGACAGGCCGCAGTACGAAATAAAGAGAGGATAGATTCAAAGAAAAGGGAGCAGCTGGAAGCAGGAACTATGACTCTCTTAAGGTAGCCAAATGCCTCGTCATCCGGCGAAGTACTGTGAGTAACTGTGACGTTGTTAAGGTGGACATACAGTGGCATATCGATTCTGTAGGACTGGCCATAGCAAGAATGTTAAAGGCGTAAAGAAATGGGAGCAGCCGGCAGGAGTAACTATGACTCTCTTAAGGTAGCCAAATGCCTCGTCACTCTGCGAAATTTACTTGAAAACTCGAGGATATCGTCGTTGGAGTAACTCAGGCAACGTTAAGGTGGACTTGTTGCAGGATTTTGCTTCTGCATGGACAGGCCGCAGTACGAAAAAAAGAGAGGATAGATTCAAAGAAAAGGGAGTAGCTGGCAGCAGGAACTATGACTCCCTTAAGGTAGCCAAATGCCTCGTCATCCGGCGAAGTACATTTGCAAACTCGAGAGACTCGTAGTGTGAGTAACTGTGACGACGTTAAGGTGGACATACAGTGGCATATCGGTTCTGTAGGACTGGCCATAGCAAGAATGTTAAAGGCCTAAAGAAATGGGAGCAGCCGGCAGGAGTAACTATGACTCTCTTAAGGTAGCCAAATGCCTCGTCACTCTGCGAAATTTACTTGAAAACTCGAGGATATCGTCGTTGGAGTAACTCAGGCAACGTGAAGGTGGACTTGTTGCAGGATTTTGCTTCTGCATGGACAGGCCGCAGTACGAAATAAAGAGAGGATAGATTCAAAGAAAAGGGAGTAGCTGGCAGCAGGAACTATGACTCCCTTAAGGTAGCCAAATGCCTCGTCATCCGGCGAAGTACATTTGCAAACTCGAGAGAGTCGTAGTGTGAGTAACTGTGACGTCGTTAAGGTGGACATACAGTGGCATATCGGTTCTGTAGGACTGGCCATAGCAAGAATTTTAAAGGCCTAAAGAAATGGGAGCAGCCGGCAGTAGTAACTCTGAGTCTCTTAAGGTAGCCAAATGCCTCGTCACTCAGCGAAATTTACTTGAAAACTTGAGGATATCGTCGTTGGAGTAACTCAGGCAACGTGAAGGTGGACTTGTTGCAGGATTTCGCTTCTGCATGGACAGGCCGCAGTACGAAATAAAGAGAGGATAGATTCAAAGAAAAGGGAGCAGCAGGCAGCAGGAACTATGACTCTCTTAAGGTAGCCAAATGCCTCGTCATCCGGCGAAGTACATTTGCAAACTCGAGAGACTCGTAGTGTGAGTAACTGTGACGACGTTAAGGTGGACATACAGTGGCATATCGGTTCTGTAGGACTGGCCATAGCAAGAATGTTAAAGGCCTAAAGAAATGGGAGCAGCCGGCAGGAGTAACTATGACTCTCTTAAGGTAGCCAAATTCCTCGTCACTCTGCGAAATTTACTTGAAAACTCGAGGATATCGTCGTTGGAGTAACTCAGGCAACGTGAAGGTGGACTTGTTGCAGCATTTCGCTTCTGCATGGACAGGCCGCAGTACGAAATAAAGAGAGGATAGATTCAAAGAAAAGGGAGCAGCTGGAAGCAGGAACTATGACTCTCTTAAGGTAGCCAAATGCCTCGTCATCCGGCGAAGTACTGTGAGTAACTGTGACGTTGTTAAGGTGGACATACAGTGGCATATCGATTCTGTAGGACTGGCCATAGCAAGAATGTTAAAGGCGTAAAGAAATGGGAGCAGCCGGCAGGAGTAACTATGACTCTCTTAAGGTAGCCAAATGCCTCGTCACTCTGCGAAATTTACTTGAAAACTCGAGGATATCGTCGTTGGAGTAACTCAGGCAACGTTAAGGTGGACTTGTTGCAGGATTTTGCTTCTGCATGGACAGGCCGCAGTACGAAAAAAAGAGAGGATAGATTCAAAGAAAAGGGAGTAGCTGGCAGCAGGAACTATGACTCCCTTAAGGTAGCCAAATGCCTCGTCATCCGGCGAAGTACATTTGCAAACTCGAGAGAGTCGTAGTGTGAGTAACTGTGACGTCGTTAAGGTGGACATACAGTGGCATATCGGTTCTGTAGGACTGGCCATAGCAAGACTGTTAAAAGCCTAAAGAAATGGGAGCAGCCGGCAGGAGTAACTATGACTCTCTTAAGGTAGCCAAATGCCTCGTCACTCTGCGAAATTTACTTGAAAACTCGAGGATATCGTCGTTGGAGTAACTCAGGCAACGTGAAGGTGGACTTGTTGCAGGATTTTGCTTCTGCATGGACAGGCCGCAGTACGAAATAAAGAGAGGATAGATTCAAAGAAAAGGGAGCAGCAGGCAGCAGGAACTATGACTCTCTTAAGGTAGCCAAATGCCTCGTCATCCGGCGAAGTACATTTGCAAACTCGAGAGACTCGTAGTGTGAGTAACTGTGACGACGTTAAGGTGGACATACAGTGGCATATCGGTTCTGTAGGACTTGCCATAGCAAGAATGTTAAAGGCCTAAAGAAATGGGAGCAGCCGGCAGGAGTAACTATGACTCTCTTAAGGTAGCCAAATGCCTCGTCACTCTGCGAAATTTACTTGAAAACTCGAGGATATCGTCGTTGGAGTAACTCAGGCAACGTGAAGGTGGACTTGTTGCAGCATTTCGCTTCTGCATGGACAGGCCGCAGTACGAAATAAAGAGAGGATAGATTCAAAGAAAAGGGAGCAGCTGGAAGCAGGAACTATGACTCTCTTAAGGTCGCCAAATGCCTCGTCATCCGGCGAAGTACTGTGAGTAACTGTGACGTCGTTAAGGTGGACATACAGTGGCATATCGATTCTGTAGGACTGGCCATAGCAAGAATGTTAAAGGCGTAAAGAAATGGGAGCAGGCGGCAGGAGTAACTATGACTCTCTTAAGGTAGCCAAATGCCTCGTCACTCAGCGAAATTTACTTGAAAACTCGAGGATATCGTCGTTGGAGTAACTCAGGCAACGTGAAGGTGGACTTGTTGCAGGATTTCGCTTCTGCATGGACAGGCCGCAGTACGAAATAAAGAGAGGATAGATTCAAAGAAAAGGGAGCAGCAGGCAGCAGGAACTATGACTCTCTTAAGGTAGCCAAATGCCTCGTCATCCGGCGAAGTACATTTGCAAACTCGAGAGACTCGTAGTGTGAGTAACTGTGACGACGTTAAGGTGGACATACAGTGGCATATCGGTTCTGTAGGACTTGCCATAGCAAGAATGTTAAAGGCCTAAAGAAATGGGAGCAGCCGGCAGGAGTAACTATGACTCTCTTAAGGTAGCCAAATGCCTCGTCACTCTGCGAAATTTACTTGAAAACTCGAGGATATCGTCGTTGGAGTAACTCAGGCAACGTGAAGGTGGACTTGTTGCAGCATTTCGCTTCTGCATGGACAGGCCGCAGTACGAAATAAAGAGAGGATAGATTCAAAGAAAAGGGAGCAGCTGGAAGCAGGAACTATGACTCTCTTAAGGTCGCCAAATGCCTCGTCATCCGGCGAAGTACTGTGAGTAACTGTGACGTCGTTAAGGTGGACATACAGTGGCATATCGATTCTGTAGGACTGGCCATAGCAAGAATGTTAAAGGCGTAAAGAAATGGGAGCAGGCGGCAGGAGTAACTATGACTCTCTTAAGGTAGCCAAATGCCTCGTCACTCAGCGAAATTTACTTGAAAACTCGAGGATATCGTCGTTGGAGTAACTCAGGCAACGTTAAGGTGGACTTGTTGCAGGATTTTGCTTCTGCATGGACAGGCCGCAGTACGAAAAAAAGAGAGGATAGATTCAAAGAAAAGGGAGTAGCTGGCAGCAGGAACTATGACTCCCTTAAGGTAGCCAAATGCCTCGTCATCCGGCGAAGTACATTTGCAAACTCGAGAGAGTCGTAGTGTGAGTAACTGTGACGTCGTTAAGGTGGACATACAGTGGCATATCGGTTCTGTAGGACTGGCCATAGCAAGACTGTTAAAAGCCTAAAGAAATGGGAGCAGCCGGCAGGAGTAACTATGACTCTCTTAAGGTAGCCAAATGCCTCGTCACTCTGCGAAATTTACTTGAAAACTCGAGGATATCGTCGTTGGAGTAACTCAGGCAACGTGAAGGTGGACTTGTTGCAGGATTTTGCTTCTGCATGGACAGGCCGCAGTACGAAATAAAGAGAGGATAGATTCAAAGAAAAGGGAGCAGCAGGCAGCAGGAACTATGACTCTCTTAAGGTAGCCAAATGCCTCGTCATCCGGCGAAGTACATTTGCAAACTCGAGAGACTCGTAGTGTGAGTAACTGTGACGACGTTAAGGTGGACATACAGTGGCATATCGGTTCTGTAGGACTTGCCATAGCAAGAATGTTAAAGGCCTAAAGAAATGGGAGCAGCCGGCAGGAGTAACTATGACTCTCTTAAGGTAGCCAAATGCCTCGTCACTCTGCGAAATTTACTTGAAAACTCGAGGATATCGTCGTTGGAGTAACTCAGGCAACGTGAAGGTGGACTTGTTGCAGCATTTCGCTTCTGCATGGACAGGCCGCAGTACGAAATAAAGAGAGGATAGATTCAAAGAAAAGGGAGCAGCTGGAAGCAGGAACTATGACTCTCTTAAGGTCGCCAAATGCCTCGTCATCCGGCGAAGTACTGTGAGTAACTGTGACGTCGTTAAGGTGGACATACAGTGGCATATCGATTCTGTAGGACTGGCCATAGCAAGAATGTTAAAGGCGTAAAGAAATGGGAGCAGGCGGCAGGAGTAACTATGACTCTCTTAAGGTAGCCAAATGCCTCGTCACTCAGCGAAATTTACTTGAAAACTCGAGGATATCGTCGTTGGAGTAACTCAGGCAACGTGAAGGTGGACTTGTTGCAGGATTTCGCTTCTGCATGGACAGGCCGCAGTACGAAATAAAGAGAGGATAGATTCAAAGAAAAGGGAGCAGCAGGCAGCAGGAACTATGACTCTCTTAAGGTAGCCAAATGCCTCGTCATCCGGCGAAGTACATTTGCAAACTCGAGAGACTCGTAGTGTGAGTAACTGTGACGACGTTAAGGTGGACATACAGTGGCATATCGGTTCTGTAGGACTGGCCATAACAAGAATGATAAAGGCCTAAAGAAATGGGAGCAGCCGGAAGAGTAACTATGACTCTTTTAAGGTAGCCAAATGCCTCAGCACTCTGCGATATTTATTTGAAAACTCGAGGATATCGTCGTTGGAGTAACTCAGACAACGTTTAGGTGGCCATGTTGCAGCATTTCGCTTCTGCAGGACTGGCCACAATACGAATTAAAGAGAGGAAAGATTCAAAGAAGGGGGAGCTGCTGGCAGCAGTAACTATGACTCTCTTAAGGAAGCCAAATGCCTCGTCTTCCGGCGAAGTACTTTTGCTAACTCGAGAAACTCGTAGTGGGAGTAACTGTGACGTCGTGAAGGTAAACATACAGTGGCATATCGGTTCTGTAGAACCGACCATAACAAGAATGATAAAAGCCCAAAGAAATGCGTTCAGCCTTCAGAATTAACAATGACTGTCTTAAGGTAGACAAATGTCTCGTCAATCTGCGAAATTTATTTGAAAACTCGAGGATTTCGTCGTTGGAGTAACTCAGACAACGTTAAGGTGGACATGCTGTAGCATTTTTTTTCTGCAGGACTGGCCACAATACGAATTAAAGCGAGGAAAGATTCAAACAAGGGGGTGCAGCTGGCAGCAGTAACTACGACTCTCTTAAGGGAGCCAAATGCCTCGTCACTCTGCCAAATTTATTTGAAAACTCGAGGATATCGTCGTTAGAGTAAGTCAGACAACGTTAAGGTGGACATGCTGTAGCATTTTGCTTCTGCAGGACTGGCCACAATACGAGAGGAAAGATTCAAAGAAGGGGGAGCAGCTGGCAGCACTAACTATGACTCTCTTAAGGTAGCCAAATGCCTCGTCATCCAGCGAAGTACTTTTGCTAACTCGATAAACTCGTAGTGGGAGTAACTGTGACGATGTGAAGGTAAACATACAGTGGCATATCGGTTCTGTAGGACCGACCATAGCAAGAATGATAAAAGCCTAAAGAAGCGGGTTCAGCTGGCAGCAGTAACTATGACTCTCTTAAGGTAGCCAAATGCGCGTCACTCTGCGTAATTAATTTGAAAACTCGAGGATATCGTCGTTGGAGTAACTCAGACACCGTTTAGGTGGCCATGTTGCAGTATTTCGCTTCTGCAGGACTGGCCACAATACGAATTAAAGAGAGGAAAGATTCAAAGAAGGGGAAGCAGCTGGCAGCAGTAACTGTGACTCTCTTAAGGAAGCCAAATGCTTCGCCATTGTGCGAAATTTATATGAAAACTCGAGGCTATCCTCGTTAGAGTAACTCAGACAACGTTTAGGTGGACATGCTGTAGCATTTTGCTTCTGCAGGACTGGCCGCAGTACGAATTAAAGAGAGGAAAGATTCAAAGAAAGGGGAGCAGCTGGCAGCAGGAACTATGACTCACTTAAGGTAGCCAAATGCCTCGTCACTCTGTGAAATTTATTAGAAAACTCGAGGCTATCGTCGTTGGAGTAACTCAGACAACGTTTAGGTGGCCATGTTGCAGCATTTCGCTTCTGCATGGACTGGCCGCAGTACGAATTAAAGAGAGGAAAGATTCAAAGAAAGGGGAGCAGCTGGCAGCAGGAACTATGACTCACTTAAGGTAGCCAAATGCCTCGTCATCCGGCGAAGTAATTATGCTAACGCGAAAAACTCGTAGTTTGAGAAACAGTGAAGTCGTTAAGGTGGACATACAGTGGCATGTCGGTTCCGTAGGACTGGCCGTAGCAAGAATGATAAAGGCCTAAAGAAAGGGGAGCAGCCGGCAGAATTAACTATGATTGTCTGAAGGTAGACAAATGCCTCGTCAGTCTGCGAAATTTATTTGAAAACTCGAGGATATCGTCGTTTGAGTAACTCAGACAACGTTAAGGTGGACATGCTGTAGCATTTTTCTTCTGCAGGACTGGTCACAATACGAATTAAAGCGAGGAAATATTCAAAGAAGGGGGAGCAGCTGGCAGCAGTAACTATGACTCTCTAAAGGTAGCAAATGCGTCGTCACGCTGAGAAATTTATGTGAGAAGTCGAGGCTATCGTCGTTGGAGTAACTCAGACAACGTTCAGGTGGACATGTTCCAGCATTTCGCTTCCGCATGGACAGGCCGCAGTACGAATTAAAGAGAGGAAAAGGGGAGCAGCTGGCAGCAGGAACTATGACTCTCTTAAGGTAGCCAAATGCCTCGTCATCCAGCGAAGTACTTTTGCTAACTATATAAACTCGTAGTGGGAGTAACTGTGACGATGTGAAGGTAAACATAAAGTGGCATATCGGTTCTGTAGGACCGACCATAGCAAGAATGATAAAAGCCTAAAGAAGCGGGTTCAGCTGGCAGCAGTAACTATGACTCTCTTAAGGTAGCCAAATGCGCGTCACTCTGCGTAATTAATTTGAAAACTCGAGGATATCGTCGTTGGAGTAACTCAGACACCGTTTAGGTGGCCATGTTGCAGTATTTCGCTTCTGCAGGACTGGCCACAATACGAATTAAAGAGAGGAAAGATTCAAAGAAGGGGAAGCAGCTGGCAGCAGTAACTATGACTCTCTTAAGGAAGCCAAATGCTTCGCCATTCTGCGAAATTTATATGAAAACTCGAGGCTATCGTCGTTAGAGTAACTCAGACAACGTTTAGGTGGACATGCTGTAGCATTTTGCTTCTGCAGGACTGGCCGCAGTACGAATTAAAGAGAGGAAAGATTCAAAGAAAGGGGAGCAGCTGGCAGCAGGAACTATGACTCACTTAAGGTAGCCAAATGCCTCGTCACTCTGTGAAATTTATTAGAAAACTCGAGGCTATCGTCGTTGGAGTAACTCAGACAACGTTTAGGTGGCCATGTTGCAGCATTTCGCTTCTGCATGGACTGGCCGCAGTACGAATTAAAGAGAGGAAAGATTCAAAGAAAGGGGAGCAGCTGGCAGCAGGAACTATGACTCACTTAAGGTAGCCAAATGCCTCGTCATCCGGCGAAGTAATTATGCTAACGCGAAAAACTCGTAGTTTGAGAAACAGTGAAGTCGTTAAGGTGGACATACAGTGGCATGTCGGTTCCGTAGGACTGGCCGTAGCAAGAATGATAAAGGCCTAAAGAAAGGGGAGCAGCCGGCAGAATTAACTATGATTGTCTGAAGGTAGACAAATGCCTCGTCAGTCTGCGAAATTTATTTGAAAACTCGAGGATATCGTCGTTTGAGTAACTCAGACAACGTTAAGGTGGACATGCTGTAGCATTTTTCTTCTGCAGGACTGGTCACAATACGAATTAAAGCGAGGAAATATTCAAAGAAGGGGGAGCAGCTGGCAGCAGTAACTATGACTCTCTAAAGGTAGCAAATGCGTCGTCACGCTGAGAAATTTATGTGAGAAGTCGAGGCTATCGTCGTTGGAGTAACTCAGACAACGTTCAGGTGGACATGTTCCAGCATTTCGCTTCCGCATGGACAGGCCGCAGTACGAATTAAAGAGAGGAAAAGGGGAGCAGCTGGCAGCAGGAACTATGACTCTCTTAAGGTAGCCAAATGCCTCGTCATCCGGCGCAGTACTTTTGTTAACTCGAGAAACTCGTAGTGGTAGTAACTGTGACGACGTGAAGTTAAACATACAGTGGCATATCGGTTCTTTAGGACTGACCATAGCAAGAATGATAAAAGCCTAAAGAAATGGGTGCAGCCGGCAGGAGTAACTATGACTCTCTTAAGGTAGCCAAATGCCTCGTCACTCTGCGAAATTTATTGGAAAACTCGAGGATATCGTCGTTGGAGTAACTCAGACATTGTTAAGGTGGACATGCTGTAGCATTTCGCTTCTGCAGGACTGGCCACAATACGAATTAAAGAGAGGAAAGATTCAAAGAAAGGGGGGCAGCTGGCAACAGTAACTATGACTCTCCTAAGGAAGCCAAATGCCTCGTCACGCTGCCAAATTTATTTGAAAACTCGAGGATATCGTCGTTAGAGTAACTCAGACAACGTTAAGGTGGACATGCTGTAGCATTTTGCTTCTGCAGGACTGGTTACAATACGAATTAAAGAGAGGAAAGATTCAAAGAAGGGGGAGCAGCTGGCAGCAGAAACTATGACACTCTTAAGGTAGCCAAATGCCTCGTCACTCTGTGAAATTTATTAGAAAACTCGAGGCTATCGTCGTTGGAGTAACTCAGACAACGTTTAGGTGGCCATGTTGCAGCATTTCGCTTCTGCATGGACTGGCCGCAGTACGAATTAAAGAGAGGAAAGGTTCAAAGAAAGGGGAGCAGCTGGCAGCAGTAACTATGACTCTCTTAAGGAAGCCAAATGCCTCGTCTTCCGGCGAAGTACTTTTGCTAACTCGAGAAACTCGTAGTGGGAGTAACCGTGACGTCGTGAAGGTAAACATACAGTGGCATATCGGGTCTGTAGGACCGACCATAGCAAGAATGATAAAAGCCCAAAGAAATGCGTTCAGCCTTCAGAATTAACAATGACTGTCTTAAGGTAGACAAATGTCTGGTCAATCTGCGAAATTTATTTGAAAACTCGAGGATATCGTCGTTGGAGTAACTCAGACAACGTTAAGGTGGACATGCTGTAGCATTTTTTTTCTGCAGGACTGGCCACAATACGAATTAAAGCGAGGAAAGATTCAAACAAGGGGGTGCAGCTGGCAGCAGTAACTACGACTCTCTTAAGGGAGCCAAATGCCTCGTCACTCTGCCAAATTTATTTGAAAACTCGAGGATATCGTCGTTAGAGTAAGTCAGACAACGTTAAGGTGGACATGCTGTAGCATTTTGCTTCTGCAGGACTGGCCACAATACGAGAGGAAAGATTCAAAGAAGGGGGAGCAGCTGGCAGCAGGAACTATGACTCTCTTAAGGTAGCCAAATGCCTCGTCATCCGGCGAAGTACTTTTGCTAACTCGATAAACTCGTAGTGGGAGTAACTGTGACGATGTGAAGGTAAACATACAGTGGCATATCGGTTCTGTAGGACCGACCATAGCAAGAATGATAAAAGCCTAAAGAAGCGGGTTCAGCTGGCAGCAGTAACTATGACTCTCTTAAGGTAGCCAAATGCGCGTCACTCTGCGAAATTAATTTGAAAACTCGAGGATATCGTCGTTGGAGTAACTCAGACACCGTTTAGGTGGCCATGTTGCAGTATTTCGCTTCTGCAGGACTGGCCACAATACGAATTAAAGAGAGGAAAGATTCAAAGAAGGGGAAGCAGCTGGCAGCAGTAACTATGACTCTCTTAAGGAAGCCAAATGCTTCGCCATTCTGCGAAATTTATATGAAAACTCGAGGCTATCGTCGTTAGAGTAACTCAGACAACGTTTAGGTGGACATGCTGTAGCATTTTGCTTCTGCAGGACTGGCCGCAGTACGAATTAAAGAGAGGAAAGATTCAAAGAAAGGGGAGCAGCTGGCAGCAGGAACTATGACTCACTTAAGGTAGCCTAATGCCTCGTCATCCGGCGAAGTAATTATGCTAACGCGAAAAACTCGTAGTTTGAGAAACAGTGAAGTCGTTAAGGTGGACATACAGTGGCATGTCGGTTCCGTAGGACTGGCCGTAGCAAGAATGATAAAGGCCTAAAGAAAGGGGAGCAGCCGGCAGAATTAACTATGATTGTCTGAAGGTAGACAAATGCCTCGTCAGTCTGCGAAATTTATTTGAAAACTCGAGGATATCGTCGTTTGAGTAACTCAGACAACGTTAAGGTGGACATGCTGTAGCATTTTTCTTCTGCAGGACTGGTCACAATACGAATTAAAGCGAGGAAATTTTCAAAGAAGGGGGAGCAGCTGGCAGCAGTAACTATGACTCTCTAAAGGTAGCAAATGCGTCGTCACGCTGAGAAATTTATGTGAGAAGTCGAGGCTATCGTCGTTGGAGTAACTCAGACAACGTTCAGGTGGACATGTTCCAGCATTTCGCTTCCGCATGGACAGGCCGCAGTACGAATTAAAGAGAGGAAAAGGGGAGCAGCTGGCAGCAGGAACTATGACTCTCTTAAGGAAGCCAAATGCCTCGTCATCCGGCGCAGTACTTTTGTTAACTCGAGAAACTCGTAGTGGTAGTAACTGTGACGACGTGAAGTTAAACATACAGTGGCATATCGGTTCTTTAGGACTGACCATAGCAAGAATGATAAAAGCCTAAAGAAATGGGTGCAGCCGGCAGGAGTAACTATGAGTCTCTTAAGGTAGCCACATGCCTCGTCACTCAGCGAAATTTACTTGAAAACTCGAGGATATCGTCGTTGGAGTAACTCAGGCAACGTGAAGGTGGACTTGTTGCAGGATTTCGCTTCTGCATGGACAGGCCGCAGTACGAAATAAAGAGAGGATAGATTCAAAGAAAAGGGAGCAGCAGGCAGCAGGAACTATGACTCTCTTAAGGTAGCCAAATGCCTCGTCATCCGGCGAAGTACATTTGCAAACTCGAGAGACTCGTAGTGTGAGTAACTGTGACGACGTTAAGGTGGACATACGGTGGCATATCGGTTCTGTAGGACTGGCCATAGCAAGAATGTTAAAGGCCTAAAGAAATGGGAGCAGCCGGCAGGAGTAACTATGACTCTCTTAAGGTAGCCAAATGCCTCGTCACTCTGCGAAATTTACTTGAAAACTCGAGGATATCGTCGTTGGAGTAACTCAGGCAACGTGAAGGTGGACTTGTTGCAGCATTTCGCTTCTGCATGGACAGGCCGCAGTACGAAATAAAGAGAGGATAGATTCAAAGAAAAGGGAGCAGCTGGAAGCAGGAACTATGACTCTCTTAAGGTAGCCAAATGCCTCGTCATCCGGCGAAGTACTGTGAGTAACTGTGACGTCGTTAAGGTGGACATACAGTGGCATATCGATTCTGTAGGACTGGCCATAGCAAGAATGTTAAAGGCGTAAAGAAATGGGAGCAGCCGGCAGGAGTAACTATGACTCTCTTAAGGTAGCCAAATGCCTCGTCACTCAGCGAAATTTACTTGAAAACTCGAGGATATCGTCGTTGGAGTAACTCAGGCAACGTGAAAGTGGACTTGTTGCAGGATTTCGCTTCTGCATGGACAGGCCGCAGTACGAAATAAAGAGAGGATAGATTCAAAGAAAAGGGAGCAGCAGGCAGCAGGAACTATGACTCTCTTAAGGTAGCCAAATGCCTCGTCATCCGGCGAAGTACATTTGCAAACTCGAGAGACTCGTAGTGTGAGTAACTGTGACGACGTTAAATTGGACATACAGTGGCATATCGGTTCTGTAGGACTGGCCATAACAAGAATGATAAAGGCCTAAAGAAATGGGAGCAGCCGGCAAGAGTAACTATGACTCTTTTAAGGTAGCCAAATGCCTCAGCACTCTGCGATATTTATTTGAAAACTCGAGGATATCGTCGTTGGAGTAACTCAGACAACGTTTAGGTGGCCATGTTGCAGCATTTCGCTTCTGCAGGACTGGCCACAATACGAATTAAAGAGAGGAAAGATTCAAAGAAGGGGGAGCTGCTGGCAGCAGTAACTATGACTCTCTTAAGGAAGCCAAATGCCTCGTCTTCCGGCGAAGTACTTTTGCTAACTCGAGAAACTCGTAGTGGGAGTAACTGTGACGTCGTGAAGGTAAACATACAGTGGCATATCGGTTCTGTAGGACCGACCATAGCAAGAATGATAAAAGCCCAAAGAAATGCGTTCAGACTTCAGAATTAACAATGACTGTCTTAAGGTAGACAAATGTCTCGTCAATCTGCGAAATTTATTTGAAAACTCGAGGATATCGTCGTTGGAGTAACTCAGACAACGTTAAGGTGGACATGCTGTAGCATTTTTTTTCTGCAGGACTGGCCACAATACGAATTAAAGCGAGGAAAGATTCAAACAAGGGGGTGCAGCTGGCAGCAGTAACTACGACTCTCTTAAGGGAGCCAAATGCCTCGTCACTCTGCCAAATTTATTTGAAAACTCGAGGATATCGTCGTTAGAGTAAGTCAGACAACGTTAAGGTGGACATGGTGTAGCATTTTACTTCTGCAGGACTGGCCACAATACGAGAGGAAAGATTCAAAGAAGGGGGAGCAGCTGGCAGCAGGAACTATGACTCTCTTAAGGTAGCCAAATGCCTCGTCATCCGGCGAAGTACTTTTGCTAACTCGATAAACTCGTAGTGGGAGTAACTGTGACGATGTGAAGGTAAACATACAGTGGCATATCGGTTCTGTAGGACCGACCATAGCAAGAATGATAAAAGCCTAAAGAAGCGGGTTCAGCTGGCAGCAGTAACTATGACTCTCTTAAGGTAGCCAAATGCGCGTCACTCTGCGAAATTAATTTGAAAACTCGAGGATATCGTCGTTGGAGTAACTCAGACACCGTTTAGGTGGCCATGTTGCAGTATTTCGCTTCTGCAGGACTGGCCACAATACGAATTAAAGAGAGGAAAGATTCAAAGAAGGGGAAGCAGCTGGCAGCAGTAACTATGACTCTTTTAAGGAAGCCAAATGCTTCGCCATTCTGCGAAATTTATATGAAAACTCGAGGCTATCGTCGTTAGAGTAACTCAGACAACGTTTAGGTGGACATGCTGTAGCATTTTGCTTCTGCAGGACTGGCCGCAGTACGAATTAAAGAGAGGAAAGATTCAAAGAAAGGGGAGCAGCTGGCAGCAGGAACTATGACTCACTTAAGGTAGCCAAATGCCTTGTCACTCTGTGAAATTTATTAGAAAACTCGAGGCTATCGTCGTTGGAGTAACTCAGACAACGTTTAGGTGGCCATGTTGCAGCATTTCGCTTCTGCATGGACTGGCCGCAGTACGAATTAAAGAGAGGAAAGATTCAAAGAAAGTTGAGCAGCTGGCAGCAGGAACTATGACTCACTTAAGGTAGCCAAATGCCTCGTCATCCGGCGAAGTAATTATGCTAACGCGAAAAACTCGTAGTTTGAGAAACAGTGAAGTCGTTAAGGTGGACATACAGTGGCATGTCGGTTCCGTACGACTGGCCGTAGCATGAATGATAAAGGCCTAAAGAAAGGGGAGCAGCCGGCAGAATTAACTATGATTGTCTGAAGGTAGACAAATGCCTCGTCAGTCTGCGAAATTTATTTGAAAACTCGAGGATATCGTCGTTTGAGTAACTCAGACAACGTTAAGGTGGACATGCTGTAGCATTTTTCTTCTGCAGGACTGGTCACAATACGAATTAAAGCGAGGAAATATTCAAAGAAGGGGGAGCAGCTGGCAGCAGTAACTATGACTCTCTAAAGGTAGCAAATGCGTCGTCACGCTGAGAAATTTATGTGAGAAGTCGAGGCTATCGTCGTTGGAGTAACTCAGACAACGTTCAGGTGGACATGTTCCAGCATTTCGCTTCCGCATGGACAGGCCGCAGTACGAATTAAAGAGAGGAAAAGGGGAGCAGCTGGCAGCAGGAACTATGACTCTCTTAAGGTAGCCAAATGCCTCGTCATCCGGCGCAGTACTTTTGTTAACTCGAGAAACTCGTAGTGGTAGTAACTGTGACGACGTGAAGTTAAACATACAGTGGCATATCGGTTCTTTAGGACTGACCATAGCAAGAATGATAAAAGCCTAAAGAAATGGGTGCAGCCGGCAGGAGTAACTATGACTCTCTTAAGGTAGCCAAATGCCTCGTCACTCTGCGAAATTTATTGGAAAACTCGAGGATATCGTCGTTGGAGTAACTCAGACATTGTTAAGGTGGACATGCTGTAGCATTTCGCTTCTGCAGGACTGGCCACAATACGAATTAAAGAGAGGAAAGATTCAAAGAAAGGGGGGCAGCTGGCAACAGTAACTATGACTCTCCTAAGGAAGCCAAATGCCTCGTCACGCTGCCAAATTTATTTGAAAACTCGAGGATATCGTCGTTAGAGTAACTCAGACAACGTTAAGGTGGACATGCTGTAGCATTTTGCTTCTGCAGGACTGGTTACAATACGAATTAAAGAGAGGAAAGATTCAAAGAAGGGGGAGCAGCTGGCAGCAGAAACTATGACACTCTTAAGGTAGCCAAATGCCTCGTCACTCTGTGAAATTTATTAGAAAACTCGAGGCTATCGTCGTTGGAGTAACTCAGACAACGTTTAGGTGGCCATGTTGCAGCATTTCGCTTCTGCATGGACTGGCCGCAGTACGAATTAAAGAGAGGAAAGGTTCAAAGAAAGGGGAGCAGCTGGCAGCAGTAACTATGACTCTCTTAAGGAAGCCAAATGCCTCGTCTTCCGGCGAAGTACTTTTGCTAACTCGAGAAACTCGTAGTGGGAGTAACCGTGACGTCGTGAAGGTAAACATACAGTGGCATATCGGGTCTGTAGGACCGACCATAGCAAGAATGATAAAAGCCCAAAGAAATGCGTTCAGCCTTCAGAATTAACAATGACTGTCTTAAGGTAGACAAATGTCTGGTCAATCTGCGAAATTTATTTGAAAACTCGAGGATATCGTCGTTGGAGTAACTCAGACAACGTTAAGGTGGACATGCTGTAGCATTTTTTTTCTGCAGGACTGGCCACAATACGAATTAAAGCGAGGAAAGATTCAAACAAGGGGGTGCAGCTGGCAGCAGTAACTACGACTCTCTTAAGGGAGCCAAATGCCTCGTCACTCTGCCAAATTTATTTGAAAACTCGAGGATATCGTCGTTAGAGTAAGTCAGACAACGTTAAGGTGGACATGCTGTAGCATTTTGCTTCTGCAGGACTGGCCACAATACGAGAGGAAAGATTCAAAGAAGGGGGAGCAGCTGGCAGCAGGAACTATGACTCTCTTAAGGTAGCCAAATGCCTCGTCATCCGGCGAAGTACTTTTGCTAACTCGATAAACTCGTAGTGGGAGTAACTGTGACGATGTGAAGGTAAACATACAGTGGCATATCGGTTCTGTAGGACCGACCATAGCAAGAATGATAAAAGCCTAAAGAAGCGGGTTCAGCTGGCAGCAGTAACTATGACTCTCTTAAGGTAGCCAAATGCGCGTCACTCTGCGAAATTAATTTGAAAACTCGAGGATATCGTCGTTGGAGTAACTCAGACACCGTTTAGGTGGCCATGTTGCAGTATTTCGCTTCTGCAGGACTGGCCACAATACGAATTAAAGAGAGGAAAGATTCAAAGAAGGGGAAGCAGCTGGCAGCAGTAACTATGACTCTCTTAAGGAAGCCAAATGCTTCGCCATTCTGCGAAATTTATATGAAAACTCGAGGCTATCGTCGTTAGAGTAACTCAGACAACGTTTAGGTGGACATGCTGTAGCATTTTGCTTCTGCAGGACTGGCCGCAGTACGAATTAAAGAGAGGAAAGATTCAAAGAAAGGGGAGCAGCTGGCAGCAGGAACTATGACTCACTTAAGGTAGCCAAATGCCTCGTCATCCGGCGAAGTAATTATGCTAACGCGAAAAACTCGTAGTTTGAGAAACAGTGAAGTCGTTAAGGTGGACATACAGTGGCATGTCGGTTCCGTAGGACTGGCCGTAGCAAGAATGATAAAGGCCTAAAGAAAGGGGAGCAGCCGGCAGAATTAACTATGATTGTCTGAAGGTAGACAAATGCCTCGTCAGTCTGCGAAATTTATTTGAAAACTCGAGGATATCGTCGTTTGAGTAACTCAGACAACGTTAAGGTGGACATGCTGTAGCATTTTTCTTCTGCAGGACTGGTCACAATACGAATTAAAGCGAGGAAATTTTCAAAGAAGGGGGAGCAGCTGGCAGCAGTAACTATGACTCTCTAAAGGTAGCAAATGCGTCGTCACGCTGAGAAATTTATGTGAGAAGTCGAGGCTATCGTCGTTGGAGTAACTCAGACAACGTTCAGGTGGACATGTTCCAGCATTTCGCTTCCGCATGGACAGGCCGCAGTACGAATTAAAGAGAGGAAAAGGGGAGCAGCTGGCAGCAGGAACTATGACTCTCTTAAGGTAGCCAAATGCCTCGTCATCCGGCGCAGTACTTTTGTTAACTCGAGAAACTCGTAGTGGTAGTAACTGTGACGACGTGAAGTTAAACATACAGTGGCATATCGGTTCTTTAGGACTGACCATAGCAAGAATGATAAAAGCCTAAAGAAATGGGTGCAGCCGGCAGGAGTAACTATGACTCTCTTAAGGTAGCCAAATGCCTCGTCACTCTGCGAAATTTATTGGAAAACTCGAGGATATCGTCGTTGGAGTAACTCAGACATTGTTAAGGTGGACATGCTGTAGCATTTCGCTTCTGCAGGACTGGCCACAATACGAATTAAAGAGAGGAAAGATTCAAAGAAAGGGGGGCAGCTGGCAACAGTAACTATGACTCTCCTAAGGAAGCCAAATGCCTCGTCACGCTGCCAAATTTATTTGAAAACTCGAGGATATCGTCGTTAGAGTAACTCAGACAACGTTAAGGTGGACATGCTGTAGCATTTTGCTTCTGCAGGACTGGTTACAATACGAATTAAAGAGAGGAAAGATTCAAAGAAGGGGGAGCAGCTGGCAGCAGAAACTATGACACTCTTAAGGTAGCCAAATGCCTCGTCACTCTGTGAAATTTATTAGAAAACTCGAGGCTATCGTCGTTGGAGTAACTCAGACAACGTTTAGGTGGCCATGTTGCAGCATTTCGCTTCTGCATGGACTGGCCGCAGTACGAATTAAAGAGAGGAAAGGTTCAAAGAAAGGGGAGCAGCTGGCAGCAGTAACTATGACTCTCTTAAGGAAGCCAAATGCCTCGTCTTCCGGCGAAGTACTTTTGCTAACTCGAGAAACTCGTAGTGGGAGTAACCGTGACGTCGTGAAGGTAAACATACAGTGGCATATCGGGTCTGTAGGACCGACCATAGCAAGAATGATAAAAGCCCAAAGAAATGCGTTCAGCCTTCAGAATTAACAATGACTGTCTTAAGGTAGACAAATGTCTGGTCAATCTGCGAAATTTATTTGAAAACTCGAGGATATCGTCGTTGGAGTAACTCAGACAACATTAAGGTGGACATGCTGTAGCATTTTTTTTCTGCAGGACTGGCCACAATACGAATTAAAGCGAGGAAAGATTCAAACAAGGGGGTGCAGCTGGCAGCAGTAACTACGACTCTCTTAAGGGAGCCAAATGCCTCGTCACTCTGCCAAATTTATTTGAAAACTCGAGGATATCGTCGTTAGAGTAAGTCAGACAACGTTAAGGTGGACATGCTGTAGCATTTTGCTTCTGCAGGACTGGCCACAATACGAGAGGAAAGATTCAAAGAAGGGGGAGCAGCTGGCAGCAGGAACTATGACTCTCTTAAGGTAGCCAAATGCCTCGTCATCCGGCGAAGTACTTTTGCTAACTCGATAAACTCGTAGTGGGAGTAACTGTGACGATGTGAAGGTAAACATACAGTGGCATATCGGTTCTGTAGGACCGACCATAGCAAGAATGATAAAAGCCTAAAGAAGCGGGTTCAGCTGGCAGCAGTAACTATGACTCTCTTAAGGTAGCCAAATGCGCGTCACTCTGCGAAATTAATTTGAAAACTCGAGGATATCGTCGTTGGAGTAACTCAGACACCGTTTAGGTGGCCATGTTGCAGTATTTCGCTTCTGCAGGACTGGCCACAATACGAATTAAAGAGAGGAAAGATTCAAAGAAGGGGAAGCAGCTGGCAGCAGTAACTATGACTCTCTTAAGGAAGCCAAATGCTTCGCCATTCTGCGAAATTTATATGAAAACTCGAGGCTATCGTCGTTAGAGTAACTCAGACACGTTTAGGTGGACATGCTGTAGCATTTTGCTTCTGCAGGACTGGCCGCAGTACGAATTAAAGAGAGGAAAGATTCAAAGAAAGGGGAGCAGCTGGCAGCAGGAACTATGACTCACTTAAGGTAGCCAAATGCCTTGTCACTCTGTGAAATTTATTAGAAAACTCGAGGCTATCGTCGTTGGAGTAACTCAGACAACGTTTAGGTGGCCATGTTGCAGCATTTCGCTTCTGCATGGACTGGCCGCAGTACGAATTAAAGAGAGGAAAGATTCAAAGAAAGTTGAGCAGCTGGCAGCAGGAACTATGACTCACTTAAGGTAGCCAAATGCCTCGTCATCCGGCGAAGTAATTATGCTAACGCGAAAAACTCGTAGTTTGAGAAACAGTGAAGTCGTTAAGGTGGACATACAGTGGCATGTCGGTTCCGTACGACTGGCCGTAGCAAGAATGATAAAGGCCTAAAGAAAGGGGAGCAGCCGGCAGAATTAACTATGATTGTCTGAAGGTAGACAAATGCCTCGTCAGTCTGCGAAATTTATTTGAAAACTCGAGGATATCGTCGTTTGAGTAACTCAGACAACGTTAAGGTGGACATGCTGTAGCATTTTTCTTCTGCAGGACTGGTCACAATACGAATTAAAGCGAGGAAATATTCAAAGAAGGGGGAGCAGCTGGCAGCAGTAACTATGACTCTCTAAAGGTAGCAAATGCGTCGTCACGCTGAGAAATTTATGTGAGAAGTCGAGGCTATCGTCGTTGGAGTAACTCAGACAACGTTCAGGTGGACATGTTCCAGCATTTCGCTTCCGCATGGACAGGCCGCAGTACGAATTAAAGAGAGGAAAAGGGGAGCAGCTGGCAGCAGGAACTATGACTCTCTTAAGGTAGCCAAATGCCTCGTCATCCGGCGCAGTACTTTTGTTAACTCGAGAAACTCGTAGTGGTAGTAACTGTGACGACGTGAAGTTAAACATACAGTGGCATATCGGTTCTTTAGGACTGACCATAGCAAGAATGATAAAAGCCTAAAGAAATGGGTGCAGCCGGCAGGAGTAACTATGACTCTCTTAAGGTAGCCAAATGCCTCGTCACTCTGCGAAATTTATTGGAAAACTCGAGGATATCGTCGTTGGAGTAACTCAGACATCGTTAAGGTGGACATGCTGTAGCATTTCGCTTCTGCAGGACTGGCCACAATACGAATTAAAGAGAGGAAAGATTCAAAGAAAGGGGGGCAGCTGGCAACAGTAACTATGACTCTCCTAAGGAAGCCAAATGCCTCGTCACGCTGCCAAATTTATTTGAAAACTCGAGGATATCGTCGTTAGAGTAACTCAGACAACGTTAAGGTGGACATGCTGTAGCATTTTGCTTCTGCAGGACTGGTTACAATACGAATTAAAGAGAGGAAAGATTCAAAGAAGGGGGAGCAGCAGGCAGCAGAAACTATGACACTCTTAAGGTAGCCAAATGCCTCGTCACTCTGTGAAATTTATTAGAAAACTCGAGGATATCGTCGTTGGAGTAACTCAGACAACGTTTAGGTGGCCATGTTGCAGCATTTCGCTTCTGCAGGACTGGCCACAATACGAATTAAAGAGAGGAAAGATTCAAAGAAGGGGGAGCTGCTGGCAGCAGTAACTATGACTCTCTTAAGGAAGCCAAATGCCTCGTCTTCCGGCGAAGTACTTTTGCTAACTCGAGAAACTCGTAGTGGGAGTAACCGTGACGTCGTGAAGGTAAACATACAGTGGCATATCGGTTCTGTAGGACCGACCATAGCAAGAATGATAAAAGCCCAAAGAAATGCGTTCAGCCTTCAGAATTAACAATGACTGTCTTAAGGTAGACAAATGTCTCGTCAATCTGCGAAATTTATTTGAAAACTCGAGGATATCGTCGTTGGAGTAACTCAGACAACGTTAAGGTGGACATGCTGTAGCATTTTTTTTCTGCAGGACTGGCCACAATACGAATTAAAGCGAGGAAAGATTCAAACAAGGGGGTGCAGCTGGCAGCAGTAACTACGACTCTCTTAAGGGAGCCAAATGCCTCGTCACTCTGCCAAATTTATTTGAAAACTCGAGGATATCGTCGTTTGAGTAACTCAGACAACGTTAAGGTGGACATGCTGTAGCATTTTTCTTCTGCAGGACTGGTCACAATACGAATTAAAGCGAGGAAATTTTCAAAGAAGGGGGAGCAGCTGGCAGCAGTAACTATGACTCTCTAAAGGTAGCAAATGCGTCGTCACGCTGAGAAATTTATGTGAGAAGTCGAGGCTATCGTCGTTGGAGTAACTCAGACAACGTTCAGGTGGACATGTTCCAGCATTTCGCTTCCGCATGGACAGGCCGCAGTACGAATTAAAGAGAGGAAAAGGGGAGCAGCTGGCAGCAGGAACTATGACTCTCTTAAGGTAGCCAAATGCCTCGTCATCCGGCGCAGTACTTTTGTTAACTCGAGAAACTCGTAGTGGTAGTAACTGTGACGACGTGAAGTTAAACATACAGTGGCATATCGGTTCTTTAGGACTGACCATAGCAAGAATGATAAAAGCCTAAAGAAATGGGTGCAGCCGGCAGGAGTAACTATGACTCTCTTAAGGTAGCCAAATGCCTCGTCACTCTGCGAAATTTATTGGAAAACTCGAGGATATCGTCGTTGGAGTAACTCAGACATTGTTAAGGTGGACATGCTGTAGCATTTCGCTTCTGCAGGACTGGCCACAATACGAATTAAAGAGAGGAAAGATTCAAAGAAAGGGGGGCAGCTGGCAACAGTAACTATGACTCTCCTAAGGAAGCCAAATGCCTCGTCACGCTGCCAAATTTATTTGAAAACTCGAGGATATCGTCGTTAGAGTAACTCAGACAACGTTAAGGTGGACATGCTGTAGCATTTTGCTTCTGCAGGACTGGTTACAATACGAATTAAAGAGAGGAAAGATTCAAAGAAGGGGGAGCAGCTGGCAGCAGAAACTATGACACTCTTAAGGTAGCCAAATGCCTCGTCACTCTGTGAAATTTATTAGAAAACTCGAGGCTATCGTCGTTGGAGTAACTCAGACAACGTTTAGGTGGCCATGTTGCAGCATTTCGCTTCTGCATGGACTGGCCGCAGTACGAATTAAAGAGAGGAAAGGTTCAAAGAAAGGGGAGCAGCTGGCAGCAGTAACTATGACTCTCTTAAGGAAGCCAAATGCCTCGTCTTCCGGCGAAGTACTTTTGCTAACTCGAGAAACTCGTAGTGGGAGTAACCGTGACGTCGTGAAGGTAAACATACAGTGGCATATCGGGTCTGTAGGACCGACCATAGCAAGAATGATAAAAGCCCAAAGAAATGCGTTCAGCCTTCAGAATTAACAATGACTGTCTTAAGGTAGACAAATGTCTGGTCAATCTGCGAAATTTATTTGAAAACTCGAGGATATCGTCGTTGGAGTAACTCAGACAACATTAAGGTGGACATGCTGTAGCATTTTTTTTCTGCAGGACTGGCCACAATACGAATTAAAGCGAGGAAAGATTCAAACAAGGGGGTGCAGCTGGCAGCAGTAACTACGACTCTCTTAAGGGAGCCAAATGCCTCGTCACTCTGCCAAATTTATTTGAAAACTCGAGGATATCGTCGTTAGAGTAAGTCAGACAACGTTAAGGTGGACATGCTGTAGCATTTTGCTTCTGCAGGACTGGCCACAATACGAGAGGAAAGATTCAAAGAAGGGGGAGCAGCTGGCAGCAGGAACTATGACTCTCTTAAGGTAGCCAAATGCCTCGTCATCCGGCGAAGTACTTTTGCTAACTCGATAAACTCGTAGTGGGAGTAACTGTGACGATGTGAAGGTAAACATACAGTGGCATATCGGTTCTGTAGGACCGACCATAGCAAGAATGATAAAAGCCTAAAGAAGCGGGTTCAGCTGGCAGCAGTAACTATGACTCTCTTAAGGTAGCCAAATGCGCGTCACTCTGCGAAATTAATTTGAAAACTCGAGGATATCGTCGTTGGAGTAACTCAGACACCGTTTAGGTGGCCATGTTGCAGTATTTCGCTTCTGCAGGACTGGCCACAATACGAATTAAAGAGAGGAAAGATTCAAAGAAGGGGAAGCAGCTGGCAGCAGTAACTATGACTCTCTTAAGGAAGCCAAATGCTTCGCCATTCTGCGAAATTTATATGAAAACTCGAGGCTATCGTCGTTAGAGTAACTCAGACAACGTTTAGGTGGACATGCTGTAGCATTTTGCTTCTGCAGGACTGGCCGCAGTACGAATTAAAGAGAGGAAAGATTCAAAGAAAGGGGAGCAGCTGGCAGCAGGAACTATGACTCACTTAAGGTAGCCAAATGCCTCGTCATCCGGCGAAGTAATTATGCTAACGCGAAAAACTCGTAGTTTGAGAAACAGTGAAGTCGTTAAGGTGGACATACAGTGGCATGTCGGTTCCGTAGGACTGGCCGTAGCAAGAATGATAAAGGCCTAAAGAAAGGGGAGCAGCCGGCAGAATTAACTATGATTGTCTGAAGGTAGACAAATGCCTCGTCAGTCTGCGAAATTTATTTGAAAACTCGAGGATATCGTCGTTTGAGTAACTCAGACAACGTTAAGGTGGACATGCTGTAGCATTTTTCTTCTGCAGGACTGGTCACAATACGAATTAAAGCGAGGAAATTTTCAAAGAAGGGGGAGCAGCTGGCAGCAGTAACTATGACTCTCTAAAGGTAGCAAATGCGTCGTCACGCTGAGAAATTTATGTGAGAATTCGAGGCTATCGTCGTTGGAGTAACTCAGACAACGTTCAGGTGGACATGTTCCAGCATTTCGCTTCCGCATGGACAGGCCGCAGTACGAATTAAAGAGAGGAAAAGGGGAGCAGCTGGCAGCAGGAACTATGACTCTCTTAAGGTAGCCAAATGCCTCGTCATCCGGCGCAGTACTTTTGTTAACTCGAGAAACTCGTAGTGGTAGTAACTGTGACGACGTGAAGTTAAACATACAGTGGCATATCGGTTCTTTAGGACTGACCATAGCAAGAATGATAAAAGCCTAAAGAAATGGGTGCAGCCGGCAGGAGTAACTATGAGTCTCTTAAGGTAGCCACATGCCTCGTCACTCAGCGAAATTTACTTGAAAACTCGAGGATATCGTCGTTGGAGTAACTCAGGCAACGTGAAGGTGGACTTGTTGCAGGATTTCGCTTCTGCATGGACAGGCCGCAGTACGAAATAAAGAGAGGATAGATTCAAAGAAAAGGGAGCAGCAGGCAGCAGGAACTATGACTCTCTTAAGGTAGCCAAATGCATCGTCATCCGGCGAAGTACATTTGCAAACTCGAGAGACTCGTAGTGTGAGTAACTGTGACGACGTTAAGGTGGACATACAGTGGCATATCGGTTCTGTAGGACTGGCCATAGCAAGAATGTTAAAGGCCTAAAGAAATGGGAGCAGCCGGCAGGAGTAACTATGACTCTCTTAAGGTAGCCAAATGCCTCGTCACTCTGCGAAA
Organism: Schistocerca piceifrons; assembly: GCF_021461385.2. Classification (NCBI taxonomy): domain Eukaryota; kingdom Metazoa; phylum Arthropoda; class Insecta; order Orthoptera; family Acrididae; genus Schistocerca; species Schistocerca piceifrons. The sequence continues at coordinate 19,077,501 of NC_060142.1, read as the reverse complement.
TTTACTTGAAAACTCGAGGATATCGTCGTTGGAGTAACTCAGGCAACGTGAAGGTGGACTTGTTGCAGCATTTCGCTTCTGCATGGACAGGCCGCAGTACGAAATAAAGAGAGGATAGATTCAAAGAAAAGGGAGCAGCTGGAAGCAGGAACTATGACTCTCTTAAGGTAGCCAAATGCCTCGTCATCCGGCGAAGTACTGTGAGTAACTGTGACGTTGTTAAGGTGGACATACAGTGGCATATCGATTCTGTAGGACTGGCCATAGCAAGAATGTTAAAGGCCTAAAGAAATGGGAGCAGCCGGCAGGAGTAACTATGACTCTCTTAAGGTAGCCAAATTCCTCGTCACTCTGTGAAATTTATTAGAAAACTCGAGGATATCGTCGTTGGAGTAACTCAGACAACGTTTAGGTGGCCATGTTGCAGCATTTCGCTTCTGCAGGACTGGCCACAATACGAATTAAAGAGAGGAAAGATTCAAAGAAGGGGGAGCTGCTGGCAGCAGTAACTATGACTCTCTTAAGGAAGCCAAATGCCTCGTCTTCCGGGGAAGTACTTTTGCTAACTCGAGAAACTCGTAGTGGGAGTAACCGTGACGTCGTGAAGGTAAACATACAGTGGCATATCGGTTCTGTAGGACCGACCATAGCAAGAATGATAAAAGCCCAAAGAAATGCGTTCAGCCTTCAGAATTAACAATGACTGTCTTAAGGTAGACAAATGTCTCGTCAATCTGCGAAATTTATTTGAAAACTCGAGGATATCGTCGTTGGAGTAACTCAGACAACGTTAAGGTGGACATGCTGTAGCATTTTTTTTCTGCAGGACTGGCCACAATACGAATTAAAGCGAGGAAAGATTCAAACAAGGGGGTGCAGCTGGCAGCAGTAACTACGACTCTCTTAAGGGAGCCAAATGCCTCGTCACTCTGCCAAATTTATTTGAAAACTCGAGGATATCGTCGTTAGAGTAAGTCAGACAACGTTAAGGTGGACATGCTGTAGCATTTTGCTTCTGCAGGACTGGCCACAATACGAGAGGAAAGATTCAAAGAAGGGGGAGCAGCTGGCAGCAGGAACTATGACTCTCTTAAGGTAGCCAAATGCCTCGTCATCCGGCGAAGTACTTTTGCTAACTCGATAAACTCGTAGTGGGAGTAACTGTGACGATGTGAAGGTAAACATACAGTGGCATATCGGTTCTGTAGGACCGACCATAGCAAGAATGATAAAAGCCTAAAGAAGCGGGTTCAGCTGGCAGCAGTAACTATGACTCTCTTAAGGTAGCCAAATGCGCGTCACTCTGCGAAATTAATTTGAAAACTCGAGGATATCGTCGTTGGAGTAACTCAGACACCGTTTAGGTGGCCATGTTGCAGTATTTCGCTTCTGCAGGACTGGCCACAATACGAATTAAAGAGAGGAAAGATTCAAAGAAGGGGAAGCAGCTGGCAGCAGTAACTATGACTCTCTTAAGGAAGCCAAATGCTTCGCCATTCTGCGAAATTTATATGAAAACTCGAGGCTATCGTCGTTAGAGTAACTCAGACAACGTTTAGGTGGACATGCTGTAGCATTTTGCTTCTGCAGGACTGGCCGCAGTACGAATTAAAGAGAGGAAAGATTCAAAGAAAGGGGAGCAGCTGGCAGCAGGAACTATGACTCACTTAAGGTAGCCAAATGCCTCGTCATCCGGCGAAGTAATTATGCTAACGCGAAAAACTCGTAGTTTGAGAAACAGTGAAGTCGTTAAGGTGGACATACAGTGGCATGTCGGTTCCGTAGGACTGGCCGTAGCAAGAATGATAAAGGCCTAAAGAAAGGGGAGCAGCCGGCAGAATTAACTATGATTGTCTGAAGGTAGACAAATGCCTCGTCAGTCTGCGAAATTTATTTGAAAACTCGAGGATATCGTCGTTTGAGTAACTCAGACAACGTTAAGGTGGACATGCTGTAGCATTTTTCTTCTGCAGGACTGGTCACAATACGAATTAAAGCGAGGAAATATTCAAAGAAGGGGGAGCAGCTGGCAGCAGTAACTATGACTCTCTAAAGGTAGCAAATGCGTCGTCACGCTGAGAAATTTATGTGAGAAGTCGAGGCTATCGTCGTTGGAGTAACTCAGACAACGTTCAGGTGGACATGTTCCAGCATTTCGCTTCCGCATGGACAGGCCGCAGTACGAATTAAAGAGAGGAAAAGGGGAGCAGCTGGCAGCAGGAACTATGACTCTCTTAAGGTAGCCAAATGCCTCGTCATCCGGCGCAGTACTTTTGTTAACTCGAGAAACTCGTAGTGGTAGTAACTGTGACGACGTGAAGTTAAACATACAGTGGCATATCGGTTCCTTAGGACTGACCATAGCAAGAATGATAAAAGCCTAAAGAAATGGGTGCAGCCGGCAGGAGTAACTATGAGTCTCTTAAGGTAGCCAAATGCCTCGTCACTCTGCGAAATTTACTTGAAAACTCGAGGATATCGTCGTTGGAGTAACTCAGGCAACGTTAAGGTGGACTTGTTGCAGGATTTTGCTTCTGCATGGACAGGCCGCAGTACGAAAAAAAGAGAGGATAGATTCAAAGAAAAGGGAGTAGCTGGCAGCAGGAACTATGACTCCCTTAAGGTAGCCAAATGCCTCGTCATCCGGCGAAGTACATTTGCAAACTCGAGAGACTCGTAGTGTGAGTAACTGTGACGACGTTAAGGTGGACATACAGTGGCATATCGGTTCTGTAGGACTGGCCATAGCAAGAATTTTAAAGGCCTAAAGAAATGGGAGCAGCCGGCAGGAGTAACTATGAGTCTCTTAAGGTAGCCAAATGCCTCGTCACTCAGCGAAATTTACTTGAAAACTTGAGGATATCGTCGTTGGAGTAACTCAGGCAACGTGAAGGTGGACTTGTTGCAGGATTTCGCTTCTGCATGGACAGGCCGCAGTACGAAATAAAGAGAGGATAGATTCAAAGAAAAGGGAGCAGCAGGCAGCAGGAACTATGACACTCTTAAGGTAGCCAAATGCCTCGTCATCCGGCGAAGTACATTTGCAAACTCGAGAGACTCGTAGTGTGAGTAACTGTGACGACGTTAAGGTGGACATACAGGGGCATATCGGTTCTGTAGGACTGGCCATAGCAAGAATGTTAAAGGCCTAAAGAAATGGGAGCAGCCGGCAGGAGTAACTATGACTCTCTTAAGGTAGCCAAATTCCTCGTCACTCTGCGAAATTTACTTGAAAACTCGAGGATATCGTCGTTGGAGTAACTCAGGCAACGTGAAGGTGGACTTGTTGCAGCATTTCGCTTCTGCATGGACAGGCCGCAGTACGAAATAAAGAGAGGATAGATTCAAAGAAAAGGGAGCAGCTGGAAGCAGGAACTATGACTCTCTTAAGGTAGCCAAATGCCTCGTCATCCGGCGAAGTACTGTGAGTAACTGTGACGTTGTTAAGGTGGACATACAGTGGCATATCGATTCTGTAGGACTGGCCATAGCAAGAATGTTAAAGGCCTAAAGAAATGGGAGCAGCCGGCAGGAGTAACTATGACTCTCTTAAGGTAGCCAAATTCCTCGTCACTCTGTGAAATTTATTAGAAAACTCGAGGATATCGTCGTTGGAGTAACTCAGACAACGTTTAGGTGGCCATGTTGCAGCATTTCGCTTCTGCAGGACTGGCCACAATACGAATTAAAGAGAGGAAAGATTCAAAGAAGGGGGAGCTGCTGGCAGCAGTAACTATGACTCTCTTAAGGAAGCCAAATGCCTCGTCTTCCGGGGAAGTACTTTTGCTAACTCGAGAAACTCGTAGTGGGAGTAACCGTGACGTCGTGAAGGTAAACATACAGTGGCATATCGGTTCTGTAGGACCGACCATAGCAAGAATGATAAAAGCCCAAAGAAATGCGTTCAGCCTTCAGAATTAACAATGACTGTCTTAAGGTAGACAAATGTCTCGTCAATCTGCGAAATTTATTTGAAAACTCGAGGATATCGTCGTTGGAGTAACTCAGACAACGTTAAGGTGGACATGCTGTAGCATTTTTTTTCTGCAGGACTGGCCACAATACGAATTAAAGCGAGGAAAGATTCAAACAAGGGGGTGCAGCTGGCAGCAGTAACTACGACTCTCTTAAGGGAGCCAAATGCCTCGTCACTCTGCCAAATTTATTTGAAAACTCGAGGATATCGTCGTTAGAGTAAGTCAGACAACGTTAAGGTGGACATGCTGTAGCATTTTGCTTCTGCAGGACTGGCCACAACACGAGAGGAAAGATTCAAAGAAGGGGGAGCAGCTGGCAGCAGGAACTATGACTCTCTTAAGGTAGCCAAATGCCTCGTCATCCGGCGAAGTACTTTTGCTAACTCGATAAACTCGTAGTGGGAGTAACTGTGACGATGTGAAGGTAAACATACAGTGGCATATCGGTTCTGTAGGACCGACCATAGCAAGAATGATAAAAGCCTAAAGAAGCGGGTTCAGCTGGCAGCAGTAACTATGACTCTCTTAAGGTAGCCAAATGCGCGTCACTCTGCGAAATTAATTTGAAAACTCGAGGATATCGTCGTTGGAGTAACTCAGACACCGTTTAGGTGGCCATGTTGCAGTATTTCGCTTCTGCAGGACTGGCCACAATACGAATTAAAGAGAGGAAAGATTCAAAGAAGGGGAAGCAGCTGGCAGCAGTAACTATGACTCTCTTAAGGAAGCCAAATGCTTCGCCATTCTGCGAAATTTATATGAAAACTCGAGGCTATCGTCGTTAGAGTAACTCAGACAACGTTTAGGTGGACATGCTGTAGCATTTTGCTTCTGCAGGACTGGCCGCAGTACGAATTAAAGAGAGGAAAGATTCAAAGAAAGGGGAGCAGCTGGCAGCAGGAACTATGACTCACTTAAGGTAGCCAAATGCCTCGTCATCCGGCGAAGTAATTATGCTAACGCGAAAAACTCGTAGTTTGAGAAACAGTGAAGTCGTTAAGGTGGACATACAGTGGCATGTCGGTTCCGTAGGACTGGCCGTAGCAAGAATGATAAAGGCCTAAAGAAAGGGGAGCAGCCGGCAGAATTAACTATGATTGTCTGAAGGTAGACAAATGCCTCGTCAGTCTGCGAAATTTATTTGAAAACTCGAGGATATCGTCGTTTGAGTAACTCAGACAACGTTAAGGTGGACATGCTGTAGCATTTTTCTTCTGCAGGACTGGTCACAATACGAATTAAAGCGAGGAAATATTCAAAGAAGGGGGAGCAGCTGGCAGCAGTAACTATGACTCTCTAAAGGTAGCAAATGCGTCGTCACGCTGAGAAATTTATGTGAGAAGTCGAGGCTATCGTCGTTGGAGTAACTCAGACAACGTTCAGGTGGACATGTTCCAGCATTTCGCTTCCGCATGGACAGGCCGCAGTACGAATTAAAGAGAGGAAAAGGGGAGCAGCTGGCAGCAGGAACTATGACTCTCTTAAGGTAGCCAAATGCCTCGTCATCCGGCGCAGTACTTTTGTTAACTCGAGAAACTCGTAGTGGTAGTAACTGTGACGACGTGAAGTTAAACATACAGTGGCATATCGGTTCCTTAGGACTGACCATAGCAAGAATGATAAAAGCCTAAAGAAATGGGTGCAGCCGGCAGGAGTAACTATGAGTCTCTTAAGGTAGCCAAATGCCTCGTCACTCTGCGAAATTTACTTGAAAACTCGAGGATATCGTCGTTGGAGTAACTCAGGCAACGTTAAGGTGGACTTGTTGCAGGATTTTGCTTCTGCATGGACAGGCCGCAGTACGAAAAAAAGAGAGGATAGATTCAAAGAAAAGGGAGTAGCTGGCAGCAGGAACTATGACTCCCTTAAGGTAGCCAAATGCCTCGTCATCCGGCGAAGTACATTTGCAAACTCGAGAGACTCGTAGTGTGAGTAACTGTGACGACGTTAAGGTGGACATACAGTGGCATATCGGTTCTGTAGGACTGGCCATAGCAAGAATTTTAAAGGCCTAAAGAAATGGGAGCAGCCGGCAGGAGTAACTATGAGTCTCTTAAGGTAGCCAAATGCCTCGTCACTCAGCGAAATTTACTTGAAAACTTGAGGATATCGTCGTTGGAGTAACTCAGGCAACGTGAAGGTGGACTTGTTGCAGGATTTCGCTTCTGCATGGACAGGCCGCAGTACGAAATAAAGAGAGGATAGATTCAAAGAAAAGGGAGCAGCAGGCAGCAGAAACTATGACACTCTTAAGGTAGCCAAATGCCTCGTCATCCGGCGAAGTACATTTGCAAACTCGAGAGACTCGTAGTGTGAGTAACTGTGACGACGTTAAGGTGGACATACAGGGGCATATCGGTTCTGTAGGACTGGCCATAGCAAGAATGTTAAAGGCCTAAAGAAATGGGAGCAGCCGGCAGGAGTAACTATGACTCTCTTAAGGTAGCCAAATTCCTCGTCACTCTGCGAAATTTACTTGAAAACTCGAGGATATCGTCGTTGGAGTAACTCAGGCAACGTGAAGGTGGACTTGTTGCAGCATTTCGCTTCTGCATGGACAGGCCGCAGTACGAAATAAAGAGAGGATAGATTCAAAGAAAAGGGAGCAGCTGGAAGCAGGAACTATGACTCTCTTAAGGTAGCCAAATGCCTCGTCATCCGGCGAAGTACTGTGAGTAACTGTGACGTTGTTAAGGTGGACATACAGTGGCATATCGATTCTGTAGGACTGGCCATAGCAAGAATGTTAAAGGCCTAAAGAAATGGGAGCAGCCGGCAGGAGTAACTATGACTCTCTTAAGGTAGCCAAATTCCTCGTCACTCTGTGAAATTTATTAGAAAACTCGAGGATATCGTCGTTGGAGTAACTCAGACAACGTTTAGGTGGCCATGTTGCAGCATTTCGCTTCTGCAGGACTGGCCACAATACGAATTAAAGAGAGGAAAGATTCAAAGAAGGGGGAGCTGCTGGCAGCAGTAACTATGACTCTCTTAAGGAAGCCAAATGCCTCGTCTTCCGGGGAAGTACTTTTGCTAACTCGAGAAACTCGTAGTGGGAGTAACCGTGACGTCGTGAAGGTAAACATACAGTGGCATATCGGTTCTGTAGGACCGACCATAGCAAGAATGATAAAAGCCCAAAGAAATGCGTTCAGCCTTCAGAATTAACAATGACTGTCTTAAGGTAGACAAATGTCTCGTCAATCTGCGAAATTTATTTGAAAACTCGAGGATATCGTCGTTGGAGTAACTCAGACAACGTTAAGGTGGACATGCTGTAGCATTTTTTTTCTGCAGGACTGGCCACAATACGAATTAAAGCGAGGAAAGATTCAAACAAGGGGGTGCAGCTGGCAGCAGTAACTACGACTCTCTTAAGGGAGCCAAATGCCTCGTCACTCTGCCAAATTTATTTGAAAACTCGAGGATATCGTCGTTAGAGTAAGTCAGACAACGTTAAGGTGGACATGCTGTAGCATTTTGCTTCTGCAGGACTGGCCACAACACGAGAGGAAAGATTCAAAGAAGGGGGAGCAGCTGGCAGCAGGAACTATGACTCTCTTAAGGTAGCCAAATGCCTCGTCATCCGGCGAAGTACTTTTGCTAACTCGATAAACTCGTAGTGGGAGTAACTGTGACGATGTGAAGGTAAACATACAGTGGCATATCGGTTCTGTAGGACCGACCATAGCAAGAATGATAAAAGCCTAAAGAAGCGGGTTCAGCTGGCAGCAGTAACTATGACTCTCTTAAGGTAGCCAAATGCGCGTCACTCTGCGAAATTAATTTGAAAACTCGAGGATATCGTCGTTGGAGTAACTCAGACACCGTTTAGGTGGCCATGTTGCAGTATTTCGCTTCTGCAGGACTGGCCACAATACGAATTAAAGAGAGGAAAGATTCAAAGAAGGGGAAGCAGCTGGCAGCAGTAACTATGACTCTCTTAAGGAAGCCAAATGCTTCGCCATTCTGCGAAATTTATATGAAAACTCGAGGCTATCGTCGTTAGAGTAACTCAGACAACGTTTAGGTGGACATGCTGTAGCATTTTGCTTCTGCAGGACTGGCCGCAGTACGAATTAAAGAGAGGAAAGATTCAAAGAAAGGGGAGCAGCTGGCAGCAGGAACTATGACTCACTTAAGGTAGCCAAATGCCTCGTCATCCGGCGAAGTAATTATGCTAACGCGAAAAACTCGTAGTTTGAGAAACAGTGAAGTCGTTAAGGTGGACATACAGTGGCATGTCGGTTCCGTAGGACTGGCCGTAGCAAGAATGATAAAGGCCTAAAGAAAGGGGAGCAGCCGGCAGAATTAACTATGATTGTCTGAAGGTAGACAAATGCCTCGTCAGTCTGCGAAATTTATTTGAAAACTCGAGGATATCGTCGTTTGAGTAACTCAGACAACGTTAAGGTGGACATGCTGTAGCATTTTTCTTCTGCAGGACTGGTCACAATACGAATTAAAGCGAGGAAATATTCAAAGAAGGGGGAGCAGCTGGCAGCAGTAACTATGACTCTCTAAAGGTAGCAAATGCGTCGTCACGCTGAGAAATTTATGTGAGAAGTCGAGGCTATCGTCGTTGGAGTAACTCAGACAACGTTCAGGTGGACATGTTCCAGCATTTCGCTTCCGCATGGACAGGCCGCAGTACGAATTAAAGAGAGGAAAAGGGGAGCAGCTGGCAGCAGGAACTATGACTCTCTTAAGGTAGCCAAATGCCTCGTCATCCGGCGCAGTACTTTTGTTAACTCGAGAAACTCGTAGTGGTAGTAACTGTGACGACGTGAAGTTAAACATACAGTGGCATATCGGTTCCTTAGGACTGACCATAGCAAGAATGATAAAAGCCTAAAGAAATGGGTGCAGCCGGCAGGAGTAACTATGAGTCTCTTAAGGTAGCCAAATGCCTCGTCACTCTGCGAAATTTACTTGAAAACTCGAGGATATCGTCGTTGGAGTAACTCAGGCAACGTTAAGGTGGACTTGTTGCAGGATTTTGCTTCTGCATGGACAGGCCGCAGTACGAAAAAAAGAGAGGATAGATTCAAAGAAAAGGGAGTAGCTGGCAGCAGGAACTATGACTCCCTTAAGGTAGCCAAATGCCTCGTCATCCGGCGAAGTACATTTGCAAACTCGAGAGACTCGTAGTGTGAGTAACTGTGACGACGTTAAGGTGGACATACAGTGGCATATCGGTTCTGTAGGACTGGCCATAGCAAGAATTTTAAAGGCCTAAAGAAATGGGAGCAGCCGGCAGGAGTAACTATGAGTCTCTTAAGGTAGCCAAATGCCTCGTCACTCAGCGAAATTTACTTGAAAACTTGAGGATATCGTCGTTGGAGTAACTCAGGCAACGTGAAGGTGGACTTGTTGCAGGATTTCGCTTCTGCATGGACAGGCCGCAGTACGAAATAAAGAGAGGATAGATTCAAAGAAAAGGGAGCAGCAGGCAGCAGGAACTATGACACTCTTAAGGTAGCCAAATGCCTCGTCATCCGGCGAAGTACATTTGCAAACTCGAGAGACTCGTAGTGTGAGTAACTGTGACGACGTTAAGGTGGACATACAGGGGCATATCGGTTCTGTAGGACTGGCCATAGCAAGAATGTTAAAGGCCTAAAGAAATGGGAGCAGCCGGCAGGGGTCACTATGACTCTCTTAAGGTAGCCAAATTCCTCGTCACTCTGCGAAATTTACTTGAAAACTCGAGGATATCGTCGTTGGAGTAACTCAGGCAACGTGAAGGTGGACTTGTTGCAGCATTTCGCTTCTGCATGGACAGGCCGCAGTACGAAATAAAGAGAGGATAGATTCAAAGAAAAGGGAGCAGCTGCAAGCAGGAACTATGACTCTCTTAAGGTAGCCAAATGCCTCGTCATCCGGCGAAGTACTGTGAGTAACTGTGACGACGTTAAGGTGGACATACAGTGGCATATCGATTCTGTAGGACTTGCCATAGCAAGAATGTTAAAGGCCTAAAGAAATGGGAGCAGCCGGCAGGAGTAACTATGACTCTCTTAAGGTAGCCAAATGCCTCGTCACTCTGCGAAATTTACTTGAAAACTCGAGGATATCGTCGTTGGAGTAACTCGGGCAACGTTAAGGTGGACTTGTTGCAGGATTTTACTTCTGCATGGACAGGCCGCAGTACGAAAAAAAGAGAGGATAGATTCAAAGAAAAGGGAGTAGCTGGCAGCAGGAACTATGACTCCCTTAAGGTAGCCAAATGCCTCGTCATCCGGCGAAGTACATTTGCAAACTCGAGAAAGTCGTAGTGTGAGTAACTGTGACGTCGTTAAGGTGGACATACAGTGGCATATCGGTTCTGTAGGACTGGCCATAGCAAGAATGTTAAAGGCCTAAAGAAATGGGAGCAGCCGGCAGGAGTAACTATGACTCTCTTAAGGTAGCCAAATGCCTCGTCACTCTGCGAAATTTACTTGAAAACTCGAGGATATCGTCGTTGGAGTAACTCAGGCAACGTGAAGGTGGACTTGTTGCAGGATTTTGCTTCTGCATGGACAGGCCGCAGTACGAAATAAAGAGAGGATAGATTCAAAGAAAAGGGAGTAGCTGGCAGCAGGAACTATGACTCCCTTAAGGTAGCCAAATGCCTCGTCATCCGGCGAAGTACATTTGCAAACTCGAGAGAGTCGTAGTGTGAGTAACTGTGACGTCGTTAAGGTGGACATACAGTGGCATATCGGTTCTGTAGGACTGGCCATAGCAAGAATTTTAAAGGCCTACAGAAATGGGAGCAGCCGGCAGGAGTAACTATGAGTCTCTTAAGGTAGCCACATGCCTCGTCACTCAGCGAAATTTACTTGAAAACTCGAGGATATCGTCGTTGGAGTAACTCAGGCAACGTAAAGGTGGACTTGTTGCAGGATTTCGCTTCTGCATGGACAGGCCGCAGTACGAAATAAAGAGAGGATAGATTCAAAGAAAAGGGAGCAGCAGGCAGCAGGAACTATGACACTCTTAAGGTAGCCAAATGCCTCGTCATCCGGCGAAGTACATTTGCAAACTCGAGAGACTCGTAGTGTGAGTAACTGTGACGACGTTAAGGTGGACATACAGGGGCATATCGGTTCTGTAGGACTGGCCATAGCAAGAATGTTAAAGGCCTAAAGAAATGGGAGCAGCCGGCAGGAGTAACTATGACTCTCTTAAGGTAGCCAAATTCCTCGTCACTCTGCGAAATTTACTTGAAAACTCGAGGATATCGTCGTTGGAGTAACTCAGGCAACGTGAAGGTGGACTTGTTGCAGCATTTCGCTTCTGCATGGACAGGCCGCAGTACGAAATAAAGAGAGGATAGATTCAAAGAAAAGGGAGCAGCTGGAAGCAGGAACTATTGCTCTCTTAAGGTAGCCAAATGCCTCGTCATCCGGCGAAGTACTGTGAGTAACTGTGACGACGTTAAGGTGGACATACAGTGGCATATCGATTCTGTAGGACTGGCCATAGCAAGAATGTTAAAGGCCTAAAGAAATGGGAGCAGCCGGCAGGAGTAACTATGACTCTCTTAAGGTAGCCAAATGCCTCGTCACTCTGCGAAATTTACTTGAAAACTCGAGGATATCGTCGTTGGAGTAACTCAGGCAACGTTAAGGTGGACTTGTTGCAGGATTTTACTTCTGCATGGACAGGCCGCAGTACGAAAAAAAGAGAGGATAGATTCAAAGAAAAGGGAGTAGCTGGCAGCAGGAACTATGACTCCCTTAAGGTAGCCAAATGCCTCGTCATCCGGCGAAGTACATTTGCAAACTCGAGAAAGTCGTAGTGTGAGTAACTGTGACGTCGTTAAGGTGGACATACAGTGGCATATCGGTTCTGTAGGACTGGACATAGCAAGAATGTTAAAATCCTAAAGAAATGGGAGCAGCCGGCAGGAGTAACTATGACTCTCTTAAGGTAGCCAAATGCCTCGTCACTCTGCGAAATTTACTTGAAAACTCGAGGATATCGTCGTTGGAGTAACTCAGGCAACGTGAAGGTGGACTTGTTGCAGGATTTTGCTTCTGCATGGACAGGCCGCAGTACGAAATAAAGAGAGGATAGATTCAAAGAAAAGGGAGTAGCTGGCAGCAGGAACTATGACTCCCTTAAAGTAGCCAAATGCCTCGTCATCCGGCGAAGTACATTTGCAAACTCGAGAGAGTCGTAGTGTGAGTAACTGTGACGTCGTTAAGGTGGACATACAGTGGCATATCGGTTCTGTAGGACTGGCCATAGCAAGAATTTTAAAGGCCTAAAGAAATGGGAGCAGCCGGCAGGAGTAACTATGAGTCTCTTAAGGTAGCCACATGCCTCGTCACTCAGCGAAATTTACTTGAAAACTCGAGGATATCGTCGTTGGAGTAACTCAGGCAACGTGAAGGTGGACTTGTTGCAGGATTTCGCTTCTGCATGGACAGGCCGCAGTACGAAATAAAGAGAGGATAGATTCAAAGAAAAGGGAGCAGCAGGCAGCAGGAACTATGACTCTCTTAAGGTAGCCAAATGCCTCGTCATCCGGCGAAGTACATTTGCAAACTCGAGAGACTCGTAGTGTGAGTAACTGTGACGACGTTAAGGTGGACATACAGTGGCATATCGGTTCTGTAGGACTTGCCATAGCAAGAATGTTAAAGGCCTAAAGAAATGGGAGCAGCCGGCAGGAGTAACTATGACTCTCTTAAGGTAGCCAAATGCCTCGTCACTCTGCGAAATTTACTTGAAAACTCGAGGATATCGTCGTTGGAGTAACTCAGGCAACGTGAAGGTGGACTTGTTGCAGCATTTCGCTTCTGCATGGACAGGCCGCAGTACGAAATAAAGAGAGGATAGATTCAAAGAAAAGGGAGCAGCTGGAAGCAGGAACTATGACTCTCTTAAGGTCGCCAAATGCCTCGTCATCCGGCGAAGTACTGTGAGTAACTGTGACGTCGTTAAGGTGGACATACAGTGGCATATCGATTCTGTAGGACTGGCCATAGCAAGAATGTTAAAGGCGTAAAGAAATGGGAGCAGCCGGCAGGAGTAACTATGACTCTCTTAAGGAAACCAAATGCCTCGTCACTCAGCGAAATTTACTTGAAAACTCGAGGATATCGTCGTTGGAGTAACTCAGGCAACGTGAAGGTGGACTTGTTGCAGGATTTCGCTTCTGCATGGACAGGCCGCAGTACGAAATAAAGAGAGGATAGATTCAAAGAAAAGGGAGCAGCAGGCAGCAGGAACTATGACTCTCTTAAGGTAGCCAAATGCCTCGTCATCCGGCGAAGTACATTTGCAAACTCGAGAGACTCGTAGTGTGAGTAACTGTGACGACGTTAAGGTGGACATACAGTGGCATATCGGTTCTGTAGGACTGGCCATAACAAGAATGATAAAGGCCTAAAGAAATGGGAGCAGCCGGCAAGAGTAACTATGACTCTTTTAAGGTAGCCAAATGCCTCAGCACTCTGCGATATTTATTTGAAAACTCGAGGATATCGTCGTTGGAGTAACTCAGACAACGTTTAGGTGGCCATGTTGCAGCATTTCGCTTCTGCAGGACTGGCCACAATACGAATTAAAGAGAGGAAAGATTCAAAGAAGGGGGAGCTGCTGGCAGCAGTAACTATGACTCTCTTAAGGAAGCCAAATGCCTCGTCTTCCGGCGAAGTACTTTTGCTAACTCGAGAAACTCGTAGTGGGAGTAACTGTGACGTCGTGAAGGTAAACATACAGTGGCATATCGGTTCTGTAGGACCGACCATAGCAAGAATGATAAAAGCCCAAAGAAATGCGTTCAGCCTTCACAATTAACAATGACTGTCTTAAGGTAGACAAATGTCTCGTCAATCTGCGAAATTTATTTGAAAACTCGAGGATATCGTCGTTGGAGTAACTCAGACAACGTTAAGGTGGACATGCTGTAGCATTTTTTTTCTGCAGGACTGGCCACAATACGAATTAAAGCGAGGAAAGATTCAAACAAGGGGGTGCAGCTGGCAGCAGTAACTACGACTCTCTTAAGGGAGCCAAATGCCTCGTCACTCTGCCAAATTTATTTGAAAACTCGAGGATATCGTCGTTAGAGTAAGTCAGACAACGTTAAGGTGGACATGCTGTAGCATTTTGCTTCTGCAGGACTGGCCACAATACGAGAGGAAAGATTCAAAGAAGGGGGAGCAGCTGGCAGCAGGAACTATGACTCTCTTAAGGTAGCCAAATGCCTCGTCATCCAGCGAAGTACTTTTGCTAACTCGATAAACTCGTAGTGGGAGTAACTGTGACGATGTGAAGGTAAACATACAGTGGCATATCGGTTCTGTAGGACCGACCATAGCAAGAATGATAAAAGCCTAAAGAAGCGGGTTCAGCTGGCAGCAGTAACTATGACTCTCTTAAGGTAGCCAAATGCGCGTCACTCTGCGTAATTAATTTGAAAACTCGTGGATATCGTCGTTGGAGTAACTCAGACACCGTTTAGGTGGCCATGTTGCAGTATTTCGCTTCTGCAGGACTGGCCACAATACGAATTAAAGAGAGGAAAGATTCAAAGAAGGGGAAGCAGCTGGCAGCAGTAACTATGACTCTCTTAAGGAAGCCAAATGCTTCGCCATTGTGCGAAATTTATATGAAAACTCGAGGCTATCGTCGTTAGAGTAACTCAGACAACGTTTAGGTGGACATGCTGTAGCATTTTGCTTCTGCAGGACTGGCCGCAGTACGAATTAAAGAGAGGAAAGATTCAAAGAAAGGGGAGCAGCTGGCAGCAGGAACTATGTCTCACTTAAGGTAGCCAAATGCCTCGTCACTCTGTGAAATTTATTAGAAAACTCGAGGCTATCGTCGTTGGAGTAACTCAGACAACGTTTAGGTGGCCATGTTGCAGCATTTCGCTTCTGCATGGACTGGCCGCAGTACGAATTAAAGAGAGGAAAGATTCAAAGAAAGGGGAGCAGCTGGCAGCAGGAACTATGACTCACTTAAGGTAGCCAAATGCCTCGTCATCCGGCGAAGTAATTATGCTAACGCGAAAAACTCGTAGTTTGAGAAACAGTGAAGTCGTTAAGGTGGACATACAGTGGCATGTCGGTTCCGTAGGACTGGCCGTAGCAAGAATGATAAAGGCCTAAAGAAAGGGGAGCAGCCGGCAGAATTAACTATGATTGTCTGAAGGTAGACAAATGCCTCGTCAGTCTGCGAAATTTATTTGAAAACTCGAGGATATCGTCGTTTGAGTAACTCAGACAACGTTAAGGTGGACATGCTGTAGCATTTTTCTTCTGCAGGACTGGTCACAATACGAATTAAAGCGAGGAAATATTCAAAGAAGGGGGAGCAGCTGGCAGCAGTAACTATGACTCTCTAAAGGTAGCAAATGCGTCGTCACGCTGAGAAATTTATGTGAGAAGTCGAGGCTATCGTCGTTGGAGTAACTCAGACAACGTTCAGGTGGACATGTTCCAGCATTTCGCTTCCGCATGGACAGGCCGCAGTACGAATTAAAGAGAGGAAAAGGGGAGCAGTTGGCAGCAGGAACTATGACTCTCTTAAGGTAGCCAAATGCCTCGTCATCCAGCGAAGTACTTTTGCTAACTCGATAAACTCGTAGTGGGAGTAACTGTGACGATGTGAAGGTAAACATACAGTGGCATATCGGTTCTGTAGGACCGACCATAGCAAGAATGATAAAAGCCTAAAGAAGCGGGTTCAGCTGGCAGCAGTAACTATGACTCTCTTAAGGTAGCCAAATGCGCGTCACTCTGCGTAATTAATTTGAAAACTCGAGGATATCGTCGTTGGAGTAACTCAGACACCGTTTAGGTGGCCATGTTGCAGTATTTCGCTTCTGCAGGACTGGCCACAATACGAATTAAAGAGAGGAAAGATTCAAAGAAGGGGAAGCAGCTGGCAGCAGTAACTATGACTCTCTTAAGGAAGCCAAATGCTTCGCCATTGTGCGAAATTTATATGAAAACTCGAGGCTATCGTCGTTAGAGTAACTCAGACAACGTTTAGGTGGACATGCTGTAGCATTTTGCTTCTGCAGGACTGGCCGCAGTACGAATTAAAGAGAGGAAAGATTCAAAGAAAGGGGAGCAGCTGGCAGCAGGAACTATGACTCACTTAAGGTAGCCAAATGCCTCGTCACTCTGTGAAATTTATTAGAAAACTCGAGGCTATCGTCGTTGGAGTAACTCAGACAACGTTTAGGTGGCCATGTTGCACCATTTCGCTTCTGCATGGACTGGCCGCAGTACGAATTAAAGAGAGGAAAGATTCAAAGAAAGGGGAGCAGCTGGCAGCAGGAACTATGACTCACTTAAGGTAGCCAAATGCCTCGTCATCCGGCGAAGTAATTATGCTAACGCGAAAAACTCGTAGTTTGAGAAACAGTGAAGTCGTTAAGGTGGACATACAGTGGCATGTCGGTTCCGTAGGACTGGCCGTAGCAAGAATGATAAAGGCCTAAAGAAAGGGGAGCAGCCGGCAGAATTAACTATGATTGTCTGAAGGTAGACAAATGCCTCGTCAGTCTGCGAAATTTATTTGAAAACTCGAGGATATCGTCGTTTGAGTAACTCAGACAACGTTAAGGTGGACATGCTGTAGCATTTTTCTTCTGCAGGACTGGTCACAATACGAATTAAAGCGAGGAAATATTCAAAGAAGGGGGAGCAGCTGGCAGCAGTAACTATGACTCTCTAAAGGTAGCAAATGCGTCGTCACGCTGAGAAATTTATGTGAGAAGTCGAGGCTATCGTCGTTGGAGTAACTCAGACAACGTTCAGGTGGACATGTTCCAGCATTTCGCTTCCGCATGGACAGGCCGCAGTACGAATTAAAGAGAGGAAAAGGGGAGCAGCTGGCAGCAGGAACTATGACTCTCTTAAGGTAGCCAAATGCCTCGTCATCCGGCGCAGTACTTTTGTTAACTCGAGAAACTCGTAGTGGTAGTAACTGTGACGACGTGAAGTTAAACATACAGTGGCATATCGGTTCTTTAGGACTGACCATAGCAAGAATGATAAAAGCCTAAAGAAATGGGTGCAGCCGGCAGGAGTAACTATGACTCTCTTAAGGTAGCCAAATGCCTCGTCACTCTGCGAAATTTATTGGAAAACTCGAGGATATCGTCGTTGGAGTAACTCAGACATCGTTAAGGTGGACATGCTGTAGCATTTCGCTTCTGCAGGACTGGCCACAATACGAATTAAAGAGAGGAAAGATTCAAAGAAAGGGGGGCAGCTGGCAACAGTAACTATGACTCTCCTAAGGAAGCCAAATGCCTCGTCACGCTGCCAAATTTATTTGAAAACTCGAGGATATCGTCGTTAGAGTAACTCAGACAACGTTAAGGTGGACATGCTGTAGCATTTTGCTTCTGCAGGACTGGTTACAATACGAATTAAAGAGAGGAAAGATTCAAAGAAGGGGGAGCAGCTGGCAGCAGAAACTATGACACTCTTAAGGTAGCCAAATGCCTCGTCACTTTGTGAAATTTATTAGAAAACTCGAGGCTATCGTCGTTGGAGTAACTCAGACAACGTTTAGGTGGCCATGTTGCAGCATTTCGCTTCTGCATGGACTGGCCGCAGTACGAATTAAAGAGAGGAAAGATTCAAAGAAAGGGGAGCAGCTGGCAGCAGTAACTATGACTCTCTTAAGGAAGCCAAATGCCTCGTCTTCCGGCGAAGTACTTTTGCTAACTCGAGAAACTCGTAGTGGGAGTAACCGTGACGTCGTGAAGGTAAACATACAGTGGCATATCGGTTCTGTAGGACCGACCATAGCAAGAATGATAAAAGCCCAAAGAAATGCGTTCAGCCTTCAGAATTAACAATGACTGTCTTAAGGTAGACAAATGTCTCGTCAATCTGCGAAATTTATTTGAAAACTCGAGGATATCGTCGTTGGAGTAACTCAGACAACGTTAAGGTGGACATGCTGTAGCATTTTTTTTCTGCAGGACTGGCCACAATACGAATTAAAGCGAGGAAAGATTCAAACAAGGGGGTGCAGCTGGCAGCAGTAACTACGACTCTCTTAAGGGAGCCAAATGCCTCGTCACTCTGCCAAATTTATTTGAAAACTCGAGGATATCGTCGTTAGAGTAAGTCAGACAACGTTAAGGTGGACATGCTGTAGCATTTTGCTTCTGCAGGACTGGCCACAG
The DNA here is from genome assembly GCF_021461385.2 of Schistocerca piceifrons. NCBI lineage: Eukaryota > Metazoa > Arthropoda > Insecta > Orthoptera > Acrididae > Schistocerca > Schistocerca piceifrons. The sequence goes on along the minus strand of NC_060142.1, from coordinate 19,059,366 downwards.
TACGAGAGGAAAGATTCAAAGAAGGGGGAGCAGCTGGCAGCAGGAACTATGACTCTCTTAAGGTAGCCAAATGCCTCGTCATCCGGCGAAGTACTTTTGCTAACTCGATAAACTCGTAGTGGGAGTAACTGTGACGATGTGAAGGTAAACATACAGTGGCATATCGGTTCTGTAGGACCGACCATAGCAAGAATGATAAAAGCCTAAAGAAGCGGGTTCAGCTGGCAGCAGTAACTATGACTCTCTTAAGGTAGCCAAATGCGCGTCACTCTGCGAAATTAATTTGAAAACTCGAGGATATCGTCGTTGGAGTAACTCAGACACCGTTTAGGTGGCCATGTTGCAGTATTTCGCTTCTGCAGGACTGGCCACAATACGAATTAAAGAGAGGAAAGATTCAAAGAAGGGGAAGCAGCTGGCAGCAGTAACTATGACTCTCTTAAGGAAGCCAAATGCTTCGCCATTCTGCGAAATTTATATGAAAACTCGAGGCTATCGTCGTTAGAGTAACTCAGACAACGTTTAGGTGGACATGCTGTAGCATTTTGCTTCTGCAGGACTGGCCGCAGTACGAATTAAAGAGAGGAAAGATTCAAAGAAAGGGGAGCAGCTGGCAGCAGGAACTATGACTCACTTAAGGTAGCCAAATGCCTCGTCATCCGGCGAAGTAATTATGCTAACGCGAAAAACTCGTAGTTTGAGAAACAGTGAAGTCGTTAAGGTGGACATATAGTGGCATGTCGGTTCCGTAGGACTGGCCGTAGCAAGAATGATAAAGGCCTAAAGAAAGGGGAGCAGCCGGCAGAATTAACTATGATTGTCTGAAGGTAGACAAATGCCTCGTCAGTCTGCGAAATTTATTTGAAAACTCGAGGATATCGTCGTTTGAGTAACTCAGACAACGTTAAGGTGGACATGCTGTAGCATTTTTCTTCTGCAGGACTGGTCACAATACGAATTAAAGCGAGGAAATATTCAAAGAAGGGGGAGCAGCTGGCAGCAGTAACTATGACTCTCTAAAGGTAGCAAATGCGTCGTCACGCTGAGAAATTTATGTGAGAAGTCGAGGCTATCGTCGTTGGAGTAACTCAGACAACGTTCAGGTGGACATGTTCCAGCATTTCGCTTCCGCATGGACAGGCCGCAGTACGAATTAAAGAGAGGAAAAGGGGAGCAGCTGGCAGCAGGAACTATGACTCTCTTAAGGTAGCCAAATGCCTCGTCATCCGGCGCAGTACTTTTGTTAACTCGAGAAACTCGTAGTGGTAGTAACTGTGACGACGTGAAGTTAAACATACAGTGGCATATCGGTTCCTTAGGACTGACCATAGCAAGAATGATAAAAGCCTAAAGAAATGGGTGCAGCCGGCAGGAGTAACTATGAGTCTCTTAAGGTAGCCAAATGCCTCGTCACTCTGCGAAATTTACTTGAAAACTCGAGGATATCGTCGTTGGAGTAACTCAGGCAACGTTAAGGTGGACTTGTTGCAGGATTTTGCTTCTGCATGGACAGGCCGCAGTACGAAAAAAAGAGAGGATAGATTCAAAGAAAAGGGAGTAGCTGGCAGCAGGAACTATGACTCCCTTAAGGTAGCCAAATGCCTCGTCATCCGGCGAAGTACATTTGCAAACTCGAGAGACTCGTAGTGTGAGTAACTGTGACGACGTTAAGGTGGACATACAGTGGCATATCGGTTCTGTAGGACTGGCCATAGCAAGAATTTTAAAGGCCTAAAGAAATGGGAGCAGCCGGCAGGAGTAACTATGAGTCTCTTAAGGTAGCCAAATGCCTCGTCACTCAGCGAAATTTACTTGAAAACTTGAGGATATCGTCGTTGGAGTAACTCAGGCAACGTGAAGGTGGACTTGTTGCAGGATTTCGCTTCTGCATGGACAGGCCGCAGTACGAAATAAAGAGAGGATAGATTCAAAGAAAAGGGAGCAGCAGGCAGCAGGAACTATGACACTCTTAAGGTAGCCAAATGCCTCGTCATCCGGCGAAGTACATTTGCAAACTCGAGAGACTCGTAGTGTGAGTAACTGTGACGACGTTAAGGTGGACATACAGTGGCATATCGGTTCTGTAGTACTGGCCATAGCAAGAATGTTAAAGGCCTAAAGAAATGGGAGCAGCCGGCAGGAGTAACTATGACTCTCTTAAGGTAGCCAAATGCCTCGTCACTCTGCGAAATTTACTTGAAAACTCGAGGATATCGTCGTTGGAGTAACTCAGGCAACGTTAAGGTGGACTTGTTGCAGGATTTTACTTCTGCATGGACAGGCCGCAGTACGAAAAAAAGAGAGGATAGATTCAAAGAAAAGGGAGTAGCTGGCAGCAGGAACTATGACTCTCAAAGCCCACCTGATGCGTAATATATGGACCCTCTCGATTCACCCCTCAGCATCCTTGTGATGTCGGGTGGATGATGGTTCAATTAGCCTCTCGGTGGGAAATCCTAGCTCTGGCCTTCAAGTGGCGGGAGTCGTGAGGGTGCTGCGGAAGGTTTCGCGTAGGTGTACCTTTCCAGCATCCCGACCGACAGAGCAGGGTGCTTTTTCGGGCTTGGGGGTTACCTCCCCCCCTGCCTTTGTTACAGCTGGTGCAACTAACAGAAGCAAACGTGGTACCAGGCCTCCCGCTGGAGCGCCTGTGCCAGCTGATGAGCCAGCCAACCAGCCAACCGGTGCGGGTCGAGCGCTGCTTCCCGCCATCTGCCCTGACTGTATGCGGTCCTTCTCCACCAAGACCGGACTTGGTGTCCATCGGCGTCGCGCCCATCCGATTGCTGCTAATGCTGAGATCAAGACCGAGAGGAAGAAGGCCAGGTGGTCCCAGGAAGAGCTCCTGCGTTTGGCCCATGCAGAAGCGACTCTTGCCACCCAGGGTTGCAGATTTTTAAACCAGGAACTTGCAAAGGCCTTCCCCGAGCGTACGCTGGAATCAATTAAGTGTCAGCGTAAAGCGCAGCCCTACAAAGACATGGTGGCGAATTTTGTCACCGAGCTCACTAGCGTGGATCGCGGCCTTCAGGGTCCTCCTAGCGAGCCTGCAGTCAGTCATTCTTTGCCACAGTCTCCACCTCGAGGGGAAGATGTTGACCTAGCCATCTGGTCATTTGTAGTAGAACTTCCCCAATCAGACCGCCGATTCCGCTCGCTTGATGATCTCGTGGCTCTGGGTCCCACCACTAGCCGTGAAACAATCCAGGCTATGTTGCTGTCTGTTCTTGATGAAGTAGGCAGCAGGGAGCCAGCCGTCCACCAAGCTGCAAGTATGCGGACCCAACAGCCCCCAGAGCGGAAGCGTGCACGCAGGAGATGGGAGTATGCGGTGGTCCAGCGTGCTTTCAAGAAGAACGGAGCACGCTGTATCAACGGACTTCTCGATGGCACACTCTTGCATCAGCCACCATCCATCCCAGGGCTGATTGAGTTTTGGACAGACCTCTTCTCTCCACCACGTGTCAGGTCTCGACCTCCGCGTGGGGAGGGTCTGTCCGATGAGCTGCTGCCATTCTCGAAGAGGGTGCCCTTCCGTGACCTCTGGGCTCCCATTTCTGCAGAAGAAGCCACCGCTGCTCTCCCGCCTCGCAATTCTGCTGCAGGTCCTGACGGCCTCACGCCGACACAACTGCGTCGCCTTCCCCGGGAGGTTCTCCTCAAGATCCTTAATTTCCTCCTCCTTTCCCGTTCCCTTCCTTCCCGACTCCTTCAGGCCAGAACAACCCTGCTGCCCAAGAAGACCGCCGCAGCATCCCCTGCTGACTTTCGTCCGATCACAGTGTGCTCGGTGCTGACCAGAGCCTTTCACAAGGTTCTGGTTGGCCGCCTGATGCGCTACTGTGTGTTGGACGGTCGCCAGCGGGCTTTCATCCCTCAGGATGGGATGCTTCACAACACCTTTCTTCTAGATCTGGCGATGACCCAGGCGTGCCGAGCTGCCGGCTCGCTGTACTTGGCATCTCTGGATGTGTCAAAGGCCTTCGACTCGCTTGCCCATGGTGCCCTTGGCCCGGTGCTAAGGGCCCACGGTTTGCCGGTCGAGTTTGTTGACTACATCCAGGGATGCTATGAGGCGGGATCGACGGTTATCTGCGCGGATGGGAAGTCGTCAGATCTAGTGCGGCCTTCGAGGGGTGTTCGGCAGGGTGACCCGCTGTCTCCTATCCTCTTCAACATGTCCATTGACATTCTCTTGTCTCGCCTGCCTGCTCATATTGGTGCACGCATTCTTGGACGGCGGATAAATGCGGCTGCATTCGCCGATGACCTCCTGCTGTTTGCCGAGACTCGTGATGGATTGCAGGAACTTCTCACCATCGCCACGTCGGCCCTGGGGGATCTCGGGCTCGAGGTCAACCCACGGAAGTGTTTTTCTCTCGCCCTTGTCTCATCAGGCCGGGAGAAGAAAACCAAGGTCGACGAGACTGTCATCTTTCGTGCTGGGGGGAACAACATCCCAGCACTGGCGATGGGAGATACTTTCAAGTATCTAGGCCTGCAATTTTCCACGTGCGGACGCAGTCTTTTTCATCCCCGGCGGGAGGTCGAGAAGCAGATGAACATCATCAAGCGTGCACCACTCAAACCTCAGCAGCGGCTTTTTGCCCTTCGTTCTGTTATCCTCCCGGGTATTTTCCATGGCCTCGCCCTGGGGAGGACTCGTCTTGGGGCCCTCTCTTCCCTTGACGTCTGTGTTCGTGCAGCTGTTCGATCTTGGCTGCACCTGCCAGCGGATACGCCGGTCGGTTACTTCCACGCCCCCATCTCTCATGGGGGCTTGGGGGTGCCTGCAGCCCGCTGGCTGGGCCCTCTTCTTCGTAGGAGAAGATTGGCGAAGATGCAGGGACTGGGTGCGGCAGCGGACGATTCTTCCCAGGACTTAATCCAGCGAGAAATTCACCAACTGGACCACGCCCTGCAATGGCAGGGGGAAGTTATAAAGTCCAGTTACCAGTTGGGCCGGTGTTGGGCCGACCGCCTGCACTCGTCGGTCGACGGCGCTGCGCTACGAGAGTCTGCCCGAACACCAGGGCAGCACTGCTGGGTCTCCAATACGCGGCAGTTCGTAACCGGCCGCGACTACATCTCAGGCCTGCGTGTCCGGATTAATGCCTTACCTACTCGGGCACGGCTGCTACGTGGGAGGGAAGGTGACACCAGATGCCGCGCTGGCTGCAATGCTACGGAGACTGCCAACCATGTCATTCAACAGTGCTGGAGAAGCGACGGGGCTCGCATTGCTCGACACGATGCCATGGCGTCCTATCTGGCGCGAGGCCTCCGCCGCAGAGGCTACAATGTTCTGCTAGAGCCTCACCTTCGTACATCTGAAGGCCTGAAAAAGCCAGACATCGTGGCGGTCCGTGACACTGCAGCATTTGTCATCGATGCGCAGGTGGTTGGCGACAACCGTGATCTTGGTAGGTGTCACCGCGAGAAAGTAGCCGTCTACGACAAGCAGGCAGTTTACGACAAGATACGTGAGCTGTTTCCAGTGGCTACGGAATTCACCACCACGTCGGCGACCATCAACTGGCGTGGGGTTTGGTCTCCAGCCTCTGCCAAAGCATTGCAGGAGGTTGGCGTGACGAAGGGCCACCTTTCAACATTGAGCACCAGAGTACTTCTGGGCAGCATCATGGCGGCGCGGCGTTTCGAATCTATGACTGCCCCTCGCCGCCGCACGATGCCCCGCACTGGCGTTGGTTAGCGTGGTCTCAACTCTTCGGCTGCTGCCTGGCCACTCAGGCATAATACCTCTCTTTATTCATGTACATTACTATTAAGTGTGTTTGTATTTATGTACCAACTGTAAACCCGCTTTGTGGGTATTCACTTATTTTGTATGTTATTCACTGTACGTGAATAAAGACGGCTGTGATAGCCAAATGCCTCGTCATCCGGCGAAGTACATTTGCAAACTCGAGAAAGTCGTAGTGTGAGTAACTGTGACGTCGTTAAGGTGGACATACAGTGGCATATCGGTTCTGTAGGACTGGCCATAGCAAGAATGTTAAAGGCCTAAAGAAATGGGAGCAGCCGGCAGGAGTAACTATGACTCTCTTAAGGTAGCCAAATGCCTCGTCACTCTGCGAAATTTACTTGAAAACTCGAGGATATCGTCGTTGGAGTAACTCAGGCAACGTGAAGGTGGACTTGTTGCAGGATTTTGCTTCTGCATGGACAGGCCGCAGTACGAAATAAAGAGAGGATAGATTCAAAGAAAAGGGAGTAGCTGGCAGCAGGAACTATGACTCCCTTAAGGTAGCCAAATGCCTCGTCATCCGGCGAAGTACATTTGCAAACTCGAGAGAGTCGTAGTGTGAGTAACTGTGACGTCGTTAAGGTGGACATACAGTGGCATATCGGTTCTGTAGGACTGGCCATAGCAAGAATTTTAAAGGCCTAAAGAAATGGGAGCAGCCGGCAGGAGTAACTATGAGTCTCTTAAGGTAGCCAAATGCCTCGTCACTCAGCGAAATTTACTTGAAAACTCGAGGATATCGTCGTTGGAGTAACTCAGGCAACGTGAAGGTGGACTTGTTGCAGGATTTCGCTTCTGCATGGACAGGCCGCAGTACGAAATAAAGAGAGGATAGATTCAAAGAAAAGGGAGCAGCAGGCAGCAGGAACTATGACTCTCTTAAGGTAGCCAAATGCCTCGTCATCCGGCGAAGTACATTTGCAAACTCGAGAGACTCGTAGTGTGAGTAACTGTGACGACGTTAAGGTGGACATACAGTGGCATATCGGTTCTGTAGGACTTGCCATAGCAAGAATGTTAAAGGCCTAAAGAAATGGGAGCAGCCGGCAGGAGTAACTATGACTCTCTTAAGGTAGCCAAATGCCTCGTCACTCTGCGAAATTTACTTGAAAACTCGAGGATATCGTCGTTGGAGTAACTCAGGCAACGTGAAGGTGGACTTGTTGCAGCATTTCGCTTCTGCATGGACAGGCCGCAGTACGAAATAAAGAGAGGATAGATTCAAAGAAAAGGGAGCAGCTGGAAGCAGGAACTATGACTCTCTTAAGGTCGCCAAATGCCTCGTCATCCGGCGAAGTACTGTGAGTAACTGTGACGTCGTTAAGGTGGACATACAGTGGCATATCGATTCTGTAGGACTGGCCATAGCAAGAATGTTAAAGGCGTAAAGAAATGGGAGCAGCCGGCAGGAGTAACTATGACTCTCTTAAGGAAACCAAATGCCTCGTCACTCAGCGAAATTTACTTGAAAACTCGAGGATATCGTCGTTGGAGTAACTCAGGCAACGTGAAGGTGGACTTGTTGCAGGATTTCGCTTCTGCATGGACAGGCCGCAGTACGAAATAAAGAGAGGATAGATTCAAAGAAAAGGGAGCAGCAGGCAGCAGGAACTATGACTCTCTTAAGGTAGCCAAATGCCTCGTCATCCGGCGAAGTACATTTGCAAACTCGAGAGACTCGTAGTGTGAGTAAGTGTGACGACGTTAAGGTGGACATACAGTGGCATATCGGTTCTGTAGGACTGGCCATAACAAGAATGATAAAGGCCTAAAGAAATGGGAGCAGCCGGCAAGAGTAACTATGACTCTTTTAAGGTAGCCAAATGCCTCAGCACTCTGCGATATTTATTTGAAAACTCGAGGATATCGTCGTTGGAGTAACTCAGACAACGTTTAGGTGGCCATGTTGCAGCATTTCGCTTCTGCAGGACTGGCCACAATACGAATTAAAGAGAGGAAAGATTCAAAGAAGGGGGAGCTGCTGGCAGCAGTAACTATGACTCTCTTAAGGAAGCCAAATGCCTCGTCTTCCGGCGAAGTACTTTTGCTAACTCGAGAAACTCGTAGTGGGAGTAACTGTGACGTCGTGAAGGTAAACATACAGTGGCATATCGGTTCTGTAGGACCGACCATAGCAAGAATGATAAAAGCCCAAAGAAATGCGTTCAGCCTTCAGAATTAACAATGACTGTCTTAAGGTAGACAAATGTCTCGTCAATCTGCGAAATTTATATGAAAACTCGAGGCTATCGTCGTTAGAGTAACTCAGACAACGTTTAGGTGGACATGCTGTAGCATTTTGCTTCTGCAGGACTGGCCGCAGTACGAATTAAAGAGAGGAAAGATTCAAAGAAAGGGGAGCAGCTGGCAGCAGGAACTATGACTCACTTAAGGTAGCCAAATGCCTCGTCACTCTGTGAAATTTGTTAGAAAACTCGAGGCTATCGTCGTTGGAGTAACTCAGACAACGTTTAGGTGGCCATGTTGCACCATTTCGCTTCTGCATGGACTGGCCGCAGTACGAATTAAAGAGAGGAAAGATTCAAAGAAAGGGGAGCAGCTGGCAGCAGGAACTATGACTCACTTAAGGTAGCCAAATGCCTCGTCATCCGGCGAAGTAATTATGCTAATGCGAAAAACTCGTAGTTTGAGAAACAGTGAAGTCGTTAAGGTGGACATACAGTGGCATGTCGGTTCCGTAGGACTGGCCGTAGCAAGAATGATAAAGGCCTAAAGAAAGGGGAGCAGCCGGCAGAATTAACTATGATTGTCTGAAGGTAGACAAATGCCTCGTCAGTCTGCGAAATTTATTTGAAAACTCGAGGATATCGTCGTTTGAGTAACTCAGACAACGTTAAGGTGGACATGCTGTAGCATTTTTCTTCTGCAGGACTGGTCACAATACGAATTAAAGCGAGGAAATATTCAAAGAAGGGGGAGCAGCTGGCAGCAGTAACTATGACTCTCTAAAGGTAGCAAATGCGTCGTCACGCTGAGAAATTTATGTGAGAAGTCGAGGCTATCGTCGTTGGAGTAACTCAGACAACGTTCAGGTGGACATGTTCCAGCATTTCGCTTCCGCATGGACAGGCCGCAGTACGAATTAAAGAGAGGAAAAGGGGAGCAGCTGGCAGCAGGAACTATGACTCTCTTAAGGTAGCCAAATGCCTCGTCATCCGGCGCAGTACTTTTGTTAACTCGAGAAACTCGTAGTGGTAGTAACTGTGACGACGTGAACTTAAACATACAGTGGCATATCGGTTCTTTAGGACTGACCATAGCAAGAATGATAAAAGCCTAAAGAAATGGGTGCAGCCGGCAGGAGTAACTATGACTCTCTTAAGGTAGCCAAATGCCTCGTCACTCTGCGAAATTTATTGGAAAACTCGAGGATATCGTCGTTGGAGTAACTCAGACATCGTTAAGGTGGACATGCTGTAGCATTTCGCTTCTGCAGGACTGGCCACAATACGAATTAAAGAGAGGAAAGATTCAAAGAAAGGGGGGCAGCTGGCAACAGTAACTATGACTCTCCTAAGGAAGCCAAATGCCTCGTCACGCTGCCAAATTTATTTGAAAACTCGAGGATATCGTCGTTAGAGTAACTCAGACAACGTTAAGGTGGACATGCTGTAGCATTTTGCTTCTGCAGGACTGGTTACAATACGAATTAAAGAGAGGAAAGATTCAAAGAAGGGGGAGCAACTGGCAGCAGAAACTATGACACTCTTAAGGTAGCCAAATGCCTCGTCACTCTGTGAAATTTATTAGAAAACTCGAGGCTATCGTCGTTGGAGTAACTCAGACAACGTTTAGGTGGCCATGTTGCAGCATTTCGCTTCTGCATGGACTGGCCGCAGTACGAATTAAAGAGAGGAAAGATTCAAAGAAAGGGGAGCAGCTGGCAGCAGTAACTATGACTCTCTTAAGGAAGCCAAATGCCTCGTCTTCCGGCGAAGTACTTTTGCTAACTCGAGAAACTCGTAGTGGGAGTAACTGTGACGTCGTGAAGGTAAACATACAGTGGCATATCGGTTCTGTAGGACCGACCATAGCAAGAATGATAAAAGCCCAAAGAAATGCGTTCAGCCTTCAGAATTAACAATGACTGTCTTAAGGTAGACAAATGTCTCGTCAATCTGCGAAATTTATTTGAAAACTCGAGGATATCGTCGTTGGAGTAACTCAGACAACGTTAAGGTGGACATGCTGTAGCATTTTTTTTCTGCAGGACTGGCCACAATACGAATTAAAGCGAGGAAAGATTCAAACAAGGGGGTGCAGCTGGCAGCAGTAACTACGACTCTCTTAAGGGAGCCAAATGCCTCGTCACTCTGCCAAATTTATTTGAAAACTCGAGGATATCGTCGTTAGAGTAAGTCAGACAACGTTAAGGTGGACATGCTGTAGCATTTTGCTTCTGCAGGACTGGCCACAATACGAGAGGAAAGATTCAAAGAAGGGGGAGCAGCTGGCAGCAGGAACTATGACTCTCTTAAGGTAGCCAAATGCCTCGTCATCCAGCGAAGTACTTTTGCTAACTCGATAAACTCGTAGTGGGAGTAACTGTGACGATGTGAAGGTAAACATACAGTGGCATATCGGTTCTGTAGGACCGACCATAGCAAGAATGATAAAAGCCTAAAGAAGCGGGTTCAGCTGGTAGCAGTAACTATGACTCTCTTAAGGTAGCCAAATGCGCGTCACTCTGCGTAATTAATTTGAAAACTCGAGGATATCGTCGTTGGAGTAACTCAGACACCGTTTAGGTGGCCATGTTGCAGTATTTCGCTTCTGCAGGACTGGCCACAATACGAATTAAAGAGAGGAAAGATTCAAAGAAGGGGAAGCAGCTGGCAGCAGTAACTATGACTCTCTTAAGGAAGCCAAATGCTTCGCCATTGTGCGAAATTTATATGAAAACTCGAGGCTATCGTCGTTAGAGTAACTCAGACAACGTTTAGGTGGACATGCTGTAGCATTTTGCTTCTGCAGGACTGGCCGCAGTACGAATTAAAGAGAGGAAAGATTCAAAGAAAGGGGAGCAGCTGGCAGCAGGAACTATGTCTCACTTAAGGTAGCCAAATGCCTCGTCACTCTGTGAAATTTATTAGAAAACTCGAGGCTATCGTCGTTGGAGTAACTCAGACAACGTTTAGGTGGCCATGTTGCAGCATTTCGCTTCTGCATGGACTGGCCGCAGTACGAATTAAAGAGAGGAAAGATTCAAAGAAAGGGGAGCAGCTGGCAGCAGGAACTATGACTCACTTAAGGTAGCCAAATGCCTCGTCATCCGGCGAAGTAATTATGCTAACGCGAAAAACTCGTAGTTTGAGAAACAGTGAAGTCGTTAAGGTGGACATACAGTGGCATGTCGGTTCCGTAGGACTGGCCGTAGCAAGAATGATAAAGGCCTAAAGAAAGGGGAGCAGGCGGCAGAATTAACTATGATTGTCTGAAGGTAGACAAATGCCTCGTCAGTCTGCGAAATTTATTTGAAAACTCGAGGATATCGTCGTTTGAGTAACTCAGACAACGTTAAGGTGGACATGCTGTAGCATTTTTCTTCTGCAGGACTGGTCACAATACGAATTAAAGCGAGGAAATATTCAAAGAAGGGGGAGCAGCTGGCAGCAGTAACTATGACTCTCTAAAGGTAGCAAATGCGTCGTCACGCTGAGAAATTTATGTGAGAAGTCGAGGCTATCGTCGTTGGAGTAACTCAGACAACGTTCAGGTGGACATGTTCCAGCATTTCGCTTCCGCATGGACAGGCCGCAGTACGAATTAAAGAGAGGAAAAGGGGAGCAGTTGGCAGCAGGAACTATGACTCTCTTAAGGTAGCCAAATGCCTCGTCATCCAGCGAAGTACTTTTGCTAACTCGATAAACTCGTAGTGGGAGTAACTGTGACGATGTGAAGGTAAACATACAGTGGCATATCGGTTCTGTAGGACCGACCATAGCAAGAATGATAAAAGCCTAAAGAAGCGGGTTCAGCTGGCAGCAGTAACTATGACTCTCTTAAGGTAGCCAAATGCGCGTCACTCTGCGTAATTAATTTGAAAACTCGAGGATATCGTCGTTGGAGTAACTCAGACACCGTTTAGGTGGCCATGTTGCAGTATTTCGCTTCTGCAGGACTGGCCACAATACGAATTAAAGAGAGGAAAGATTCAAAGAAGGGGAAGCAGCTGGCAGCAGTAACTATGACTCTCTTAAGGAAGCCAAATGCTTCGCCATTGTGCGAAATTTATATGAAAACTCGAGGCTATCGTCGTTAGAGTAACTCAGACAACGTTTAGGTGGACATGCTGTAGCATTTTGCTTCTGCAGGACTGGCCGCAGTACGAATTAAAGAGAGGAAAGATTCAAAGAAAGGGGAGCAGCTGGCAGCAGGAACTATGACTCACTTAAGGTAGCCAAATGCCTCGTCACTCTGTGAAATTTGTTAGAAAACTCGAGGCTATCGTCGTTGGAGTAACTCAGACAACGTTTAGGTGGCCATGTTGCACCATTTCGCTTCTGCATGGACTGGCCGCAGTACGAATTAAAGAGAGGAAAGATTCAAAGAAAGGGGAGCAGCTGGCAGCAGGAACTATGACTCACTTAAGGTAGCCAAATGCCTCGTCATCCGGCGAAGTAATTATGCTAACGCGAAAAACTCGTAGTTTGAGAAACAGTGAAGTCGTTAAGGTGGACATACAGTGGCATGTCGGTTCCGTAGGACTGGCCGTAGCAAGAATGATAAAGGCCTAAAGAAAGGGGAGCAGCCGGCAGAATTAACTATGATTGTCTGAAGGTAGACAAATGCCTCGTCAGTCTGCGAAATTTATTTGAAAACTCGAGGATATCGTCGTTTGAGTAACTCAGACAACGTTAAGGTGGACATGCTGTAGCATTTTTCTTCTGCAGGACTGGTCACAATACGAATTAAAGCGAGGAAATATTCAAAGAAGGGGGAGCAGCTGGCAGCAGTAACTATGACTCTCTAAAGGTAGCAAATGCGTCGTCACGCTGAGAAATTTATGTGAGAAGTCGAGGCTATCGTCGTTGGAGTAACTCAGACAACGTTCAGGTGGACATGTTCCAGCATTTCGCTTCCGCATGGACAGGCCGCAGTACGAATTAAAGAGAGGAAAAGGGGAGCAGCTGGCAGCAGGAACTATGACTCTCTTAAGGTAGCCAAATGCCTCGTCATCCGGCGCAGTACTTTTGTTAACTCGAGAAACTCGTAGTGGTAGTAACTGTGACGACGTGAAGTTAAACATACAGTGGCATATCGGTTCTTTAGGACTGACCATAGCAAGAATGATAAAAGCCTAAAGAAATGGGTGCAGCCGGCAGGAGTAACTATGACTCTCTTAAGGTAGCCAAATGCCTCGTCACTCTGCGAAATTTATTGGAAAACTCGAGGATATCGTCGTTGGAGTAACTCAGACATCGTTAAGGTGGACATGCTGTAGCATTTCGCTTCTGCAGGACTGGCCACAATACGAATTAAAGAGAGGAAAGATTCAAAGAAAGGGGGGCAGCTGGCAACAGTAACTATGACTCTCCTAAGGAAGCCAAATGCCTCGTCACGCTGCCAAATTTATTTGAAAACTCGAGGATATCGTCGTTAGAGTAACTCAGACAACGTTAAGGTGGACATGCTGTAGCATTTTGCTTCTGCAGGACTGGTTACAATACGAATTAAAGAGAGGAAAGATTCAAAGAAGGGGGAGCAACTGGCAGCAGAAACTATGACACTCTTAAGGTAGCCAAATGCCTCGTCACTCTGTGAAATTTATTAGAAAACTCGAGGCTATCGTCGTTGGAGTAACTCAGACAACGTTTAGGTGGCCATGTTGCAGCATTTCGCTTCTGCATGGACTGGCCGCAGTACGAATTAAAGAGAGGAAAGATTCAAAGAAAGGGGAGCAGCTGGCAGCAGTAACTATGACTCTCTTAAGGAAGCCAAATGCCTCGTCTTCCGGCGAAGTACTTTTGCTAACTCGAGAAACTCGTAGTGGGAGTAACCGCGACGTCGTGAAGGTAAACATACAGTGGCATATCGGTTCTGTAGGACCGACCATAGCAAGAATGATAAAAGCCCAAAGAAATGCGTTCAGCCTTCAGAATTAACAATGACTGTCTTAAGGTAGACAAATGTCTCGTCAATCTGCGAAATTTATTTGAAAACTCGAGGATATCGTCGTTGGAGTAACTCAGACAACGTTAAGGTGGACATGCTGTAGCATTTTTTTTCTGCAGGACTGGCCACAATACGAATTAAAGCGAGGAAAGATTCAAACAAGGGGGTGCAGCTGGCAGCAGTAACTACGACTCTCTTAAGGGAGCCAAATGCCTCGTCACTCTGCCAAATTTATTTGAAAACTCGAGGATATCGTCGTTAGAGTAAGTCAGACAACGTTAAGGTGGACATGCTGTAGCATTTTGCTTCTGCAGGACTGGCCACAATACGAGAGGAAAGATTCAAAGAAGGAGGAGCAGCTGGCAGCAGGAACTATGACTCTCTTAAGGTAGCCAAATGCCTCGTCATCCGGCGAAGTACTTTTGCTAACTCGATAAACTCGTAGTGGGAGTAACTGTGACGATGTGAAGGTAAACATACAGTGGCATATCGGTTCTGTAGGACCGACCATAGCAAGAATGATAAAAGCCTAAAGAAGCGGGTTCAGCTGGCAGCAGTAACTATGACTCTCCTAAGGAAGCCAAATGCCTCGTCACGCTGCCAAATTTATTTGAAAACTCGAGGATATCGTCGTTAGAGTAACTCAGACAACGTTAAGGTGGACATGCTGTAGCATTTTGCTTCTGCAGGACTGGTTACAATACGAATTAAAGAGAGGAAAGATTCAAAGAAGGGGGAGCAGCTGGCAGCAGAAACTATGACACTCTTAAGGTAGCCAAATGCCTCGTCACTCTGTGAAATTTATTAGAAAACTCGAGGCTATCGTCGTTGGAGTAACTCAGACAACGTTTAGGTGGCCATGTTGCAGCATTTCGCTTCTGCATGGACTGGCCGCAGTACGAATTAAAGAGAGGAAAGATTCAAAGAAAGGGGAGCAGCTGGCAGCAGTAACTATGACTCTCTTAAGGAAGCCAAATGCCTCGTCTTCCGGCGAAGTACTTTTGCTAACTCGAGAAACTCGTAGTGGGAGTAACCGTGACGTCGTGAAGGTAAACATACAGTGGCATATCGGTTCTGTAGGACCGACCATAGCAAGAATGATAAAAGCCCAAAGAAATGCGTTCAGCCTTCAGAATTAACAATGACTGTCTTAAGGTAGACAAATGTCTCGTCAATCTGCGAAATTTATTTGAAAACTCGAGGATATCGTCGTTGGAGTAACTCAGACAACGTTAAGGTGGACATGCTGTAGCATTTTTTTTCTGCAGGACTGGCCACAATACGAATTAAAGCGAGGAAAGATTCAAACAAGGGGGTGCAGCTGGCAGCAGTAACTACGACTCTCTTAAGGGAGCCAAATGCCTCGTCACTCTGCCAAATTTATTTGAAAACTCGAGGATATCGTCGTTAGAGTAAGTCAGACAACGTTAAGGTGGACATGCTGTAGCATTTTGCTTCTGCAGGACTGGCCACAATACGAGAGGAAAGATTCAAAGAACGGGGAGCAGCTGGCAGCAGGAACTATGACTCTCTTAAGGTAGCCAAATGCCTCGTCATCCGGCGAAGTACTTTTGCTAACTCGATAAACTCGTAGTGGGAGTAACTGTGACGATGTGAAGGTAAACATACAGTGGCATATCGGTTCTGTAGGACCGACCATAGCAAGAATGATAAAAGCCTAAAGAAGCGGGTTCAGCTGGCAGCAGTAACTATGACTCTCTTAAGGTAGCCAAATGCGCGTCACTCTGCGAAATTAATTTGAAAACTCGAGGATATCGTCGTTGGAGTAACTCAGACACCGTTTAGGTGGCCATGTTGCAGTATTTCGCTTCTGCAGGACTGGCCACAATACGAATTAAAGAGAGGAAAGATTCAAAGAAGGGGAAGCAGCTGGCAGCAGTAACTATGACTCTCTTAAGGAAGCCAAATGCTTCGCCATTCTGCGAAATTTATATGAAAACTCGAGGCTATCGTCGTTAGAGTAACTCAGACAACGTTTAGGTGGACATGCTGTAGCATTTTGCTTCTGCAGGACTGGCCGCAGTACGAATTAAAGAGAGGAAAGATTCAAAGAAAGGGGAGCAGCTGGCAGCAGGAACTATGACTCACTTAAGGTAGCCAAATGCCTCGTCATCCGGCGAAGTAATTATGCTAACGCGAAAAACTCGTAGTTTGAGAAACAGTGAAGTCGTTAAGGTGGACATACAGTGGCATGTCGGTTCCGTAGGACTGGCCGTAGCAAGAATGATAAAGGCCTAAAGAAAGGGGAGCAGCCGGCAGAATTAACTATGATTGTCTGAAGGTAGACAAATGCCTCGTCAGTCTGCGAAATTTATTTGAAAACTCGAGGATATCGTCGTTTGAGTAACTCAGACAACGTTAAGGTGGACATGCTGTAGCATTTTTCTTCTGCAGGACTGGTCACAATACGAATTAAAGCGAGGAAATATTCAAAGAAGGGGGAGCAGCTGGCAGCAGTAACTATGACTCTCTAAAGGTAGCAAATGCGTCGTCACGCTGAGAAATTTATGTGAGAAGTCGAGGCTATCGTCGTTGGAGTAACTCAGACAACGTTCAGGTGGACATGTTCCAGCATTTCGCTTCCGCATGGACAGGCCGCAGTACGAATTAAAGAGAGGAAAAGGGGAGCAGCTGGCAGCAGGAACTATGACTCTCTTAAGGTAGCCAAATGCCTCGTCATCCGGCGCAGTACTTTTGTTAACTCGAGAAACTCGTAGTGGTAGTAACTGTGACGACGTGAAGTTAAACATACAGTGGCATATCGGTTCTTTAGGACTGACCATAGCAAGAATGATAAAAGCCTAAAGAAATGGGTGCAGCCGGCAGGAGTAACTATGAGTCTCTTAAGGTAGCCACATGCCTCGTCACTCAGCGAAATTTACTTGAAAACTCGAGGATATCGTCGTTGGAGTAACTCAGGCAACGTGAAGGTGGACTTGTTGCAGGATTTCGCTTCTGCATGGACAGGCCGCAGTACAAAGTAAAGAGAGGATAGATTCAAAGAAAAGGGAGCAGCAGGCAGCAGGAACTATGACTCTCTTAAGGTAGCCAAATGCCTCGTCATCCGGCGAAGTACATTTGCAAACTCGAGAGACTCGTAGTGTGAGTAACTGTGACGACGTTAAGGTGGACATACAGTGGCATATCGGTTCTGTAGGACCGACCATAGCAAGAATGATAAAAGCCTAAAGAAGCGGGTTCAGCTGGCAGCAGTAACTATGACTCTCTTAAGGTAGCCAAATGCGCGTCACTCTGCGAAATTAATTTGAAAACTCGAGGATATCGTCGTTGGAGTAACTCAGACACCGTTTAGGTGGCCATGTTGCAGTATTTCGCTTCTGCAGGACTGGCCACAATACGAATTAAGGAGAGGAAAGATTCAAAGAAGGGGAAGCAGCTGGCAGCAGTAACTATGACTCTCTTAAGGAAGCCAAATGCTTCGCCATTCTGCGAAATTTATATGAAAACTCGAGGCTATCGTCGTTAGAGTAACTCAGACAACGTTTAGGTGGACATGCTGTAGCATTTTGCTTCTGCAGGACTGGCCGCAGTACGAATTAAAGAGAGGAAAGATTCAAAGAAAGGGGAGCAGCTGGCAGCAGGAACTATGACTCACTTAAGGTAGCCAAATGCCTCGTCATCCGGCGAAGTAATTATGCTAACGCGAAAAACTCGTAGTTTGAGAAACAGTGAAGTCGTTAAGGTGGACATACAGTGGCATGTCGGTTCCGTAGGACTGGCCGTAGCAAGAATGATAAAGGCCTAAAGAAAGGGGAGCAGCCGGCAGAATTAACTATGATTGTCTGAAGGTAGACAAATGCCTCGTCAGTCTGCGAAATTTATTTGAAAACTCGAGGATATCGTCGTTTGAGTAACTCAGACAACGTTAAGGTGGACATGCTGTAGCATTTTTCTTCTGCAGGACTGGTCACAATACGAATTAAAGCGAGGAAATATTCAAAGAAGGGGGAGCAGCTGGCAGCAGTAACTATGACTCTCTAAAGGTAGCAAATGCGTCGTCACGCTGAGAAATTTATGTGAGAAGTCGAGGCTATCGTCGTTGGAGTAACTCAGACAACGTTCAGGTGGACATGTTCCAGCATTTCGCTTCCGCATGGACAGGCCGCAGTACGAATTAAAGAGAGGAAAAGGGGAGCAGCTGGCAGCAGGAACTATGACTCTCTTAAGGTAGCCAAATGCCTCGTCATCCAGCGAAGTACTTTTGCTAACTCGATAAACTCGTAGTGGGAGTAACTGTGACGATGTGAAGGTAAACATACAGTGGCATATCGGTTCTGTAGGACCGACCATAGCAAGAATGATAAAAGCCTAAAGAAGCGGGTTCAGCTGGCAGCAGTAACTATGACTCTCTTAAGGTAGCCAAATGCGCGTCACTCTGCGTAATTAATTTGAAAACTCGAGGATATCGTCGTTGGAGTAACTCAGACACCGTTTAGGTGGCCATGTTGCAGTATTTCGCTTCTGCAGGACTGGCCACAATACGAATTAAAGAGAGGAAAGATTCAAAGAAGGGGAAGCAGCTGGCAGCAGTAACTATGACTCTCTTAAGGAAGCCAAATGCTTCGCCATTGTGCGAAATTTATATGAAAACTCGAGGCTATCGTCGTTAGAGTAACTCAGACAACGTTTAGGTGGACATGCTGTAGCATTTTGCTTCTGCAGGACTGGCCGCAGTACGAATTAAAGAGAGGAAAGATTCAAAGAAAGGGGAGCAGCTGGCAGCAGGAACTATGACTCACTTAAGGTAGCCAAATGCCTCGTCACTCTGTGAAATTTATTAGAAAACTCGAGGCTATCGTCGTTGGAGTAACTCAGACAACGTTTAGGTGGCCATGTTGCAGCATTTCGCTTCTGCATGGACTGGCCGCAGTACGAATTAAAGAGAGGAAAGATTCAAAGAAAGGGGAGCAGCTGGCAGCAGGAACTATGACTCACTTAAGGTAGCCAAATGCCTCGTCATCCGGCGAAGTAATTATGCTAACGCGAAAAACTCGTAGTTTGAGAAACAGTGAAGTCGTTAAGGTGGACATACAGTGGCATGTCGGTTCCGTAGGACTGGCCGTAGCAAGAATGATAAAGGCCTAAAGAAAGGGGAGCAGCCGGCAGAATTAACTATGATCGTCTGAAGGTAGACAAATGCCTCGTCAGTCTGCGAAATTTATTTGAAAACTCGAGGATATCGTCGTTTGAGTAACTCAGACAACGTTAAGGTGGACATGCTGTAGCATTTTTCTTCTGCAGGACTGGTCACAATACGAATTAAAGCGAGGAAATATTCAAAGAAGGGGGAGCAGCTGGCAGCAGTAACTATGACTCTCTAAAGGTAGCAAATGCGTCGTCACGCTGAGAAATTTATGTGAGAAGTCGAGGCTATCGTCGTTGGAGTAACTCAGACAACGTTCAGGTGGACATGTTCCAGCATTTCGCTTCCGCATGGACAGGCCGCAGTACGAATTAAAGAGAGGAAAAGGGGAGCAGCTGGCAGCAGGAACTATGACTCTCTTAAGGTAGCCAAATGCCTCGTCATCCGGCGCAGTACTTTTGTTAACTCGAGAAACTCGTAGTGGTAGTAACTGTGACGACGTGAAGTTAAACATACAGTGGCATATCGGTTCTTTAGGACTGACCATAGCAAGAATGATAAAAGCCTAAAGAAATGGGTGCAGCCGGCAGGAGTAACTATGACTCTCTTAAGGTAGCCAAATGCCTCGTCACTCTGCGAAATTTATTGGAAAACTCGAGGATATCGTCGTTGGAGTAACTCAGACATCGTTAAGGTGGACATGCTGTAGCATTTCGCTTCAGCAGGACTGGCCACATTACGAATTAAAGAGAGGAAAGATTCAAAGAAAGGGGGGCAGCTGGCAACAGTAACTATGACTCTCCTAAGGAAGCCAAATGCCTCGTCACGCTGCCAAATTTATTTGAAAACTCGAGGATATCGTCGTTAGAGTAACTCAGACAACGTTAAGGTGGACATGCTGTAGCATTTTGCTTCTGCAGGACTGGTTACAATACGAATTAAAGAGAGGAAAGATTCAAAGAAATGGGTGCAGCCGGCAGGAGTAACTATGACTCTCTTAAGGTAGACAAATGTCTCGTCAATCTGCGAAATTTATTTGAAAACTCGAGGATATCGTCGTTGGAGTAACTCAGACAACGTTAAGGTGGACATGCTGTAGCATTTTTTTTCTGCAGGACTGGCCACAATACGAATTAAAGCGAGGAAAGATTCAAACAAGGGGGTGCAGCTGGCAGCAGTAACTACGACTCTCTTAAGGGAGCCAAATGCCTCGTCACTCTGCCAAATTTATTTGAAAACTCGAGGATATCGTCGTTAGAGTAAGTCAGACAACGTTAAGGTGGACATGCTGTAGCATTTTGCTTCTGCAGGACTGGCCACAATACGAGAGGAAAGATTCAAAGAAGGGGGAGCAGCTGGCAGCAGGAACTATGACTCTCTTAAGGTAGCCAAATGCCTCGTCATCCGGTGAAGTACTTTTGCTAACTCGATAAACTCGTAGTGGGAGTAACTGTGACGATGTGAAGGTAAACATACAGTGGCATATCGGTTCTGTAGGACCGACCATAGCAAGAATGATAAAAGCCTAAAGAAGCGGGTTCAGCTGGCAGCAGTAACTATGACTCTCTTAAGGTAGCCAAATGCGCGTCACTCTGCGAAATTAATTTGAAAACTCGAGGATATCGTCGTTGGAGTAACTCAGACACCGTTTAGGTGGCCATGTTGCAGTATTTCGCTTCTGCAGGACTGGCCACAATACGAATTAAAGAGAGGAAAGATTCAAAGAAGGGGAAGCAGCTGGCAGCAGTAACTATGACTCTCTTAAGGAAGCCAAATGCTTCGCCATTCTGCGAAATTTATATGAAAACTCGAGGCTATCGTCGTTAGAGTAACTCAGACAACGTTTAGGTGGACATGCTGTAGCATTTTGCTTCTGCAGGACTGGCCGCAGTACGAATTAAAGAGAGGAAAGATTCAAAGAAAGGGGAGCAGCTGGCAGCAGGAACTATGACTCACTTAAGGTAGCCAAATGCCTCGTCACTCTGTGAAATTTATTAGAAAACTCGAGGCTATCGTCGTTGGAGTAACTCAGACAACGTTTAGGTGGCCATGTTGCAGCATTTCGCTTCTGCATGGACTGGCCGCAGTACGAATTAAAGAGAGGAAAGATTCAAAGAAAGGGGAGCAGCTGGCAGCAGGAACTATGACTCACTTAAGGTAGCCAAATGCCTCGTCATCCGGCGAAGTAATTATGCTAACGCGAAAAACTCGTAGTTTGAGAAACAGTGAAGTCGTTAAGGTGGACATACAGTGGCATGTCGGTTCCGTAGGACTGGCCGTAGCAAGAATGATAAAGGCCTAAAGAAAGGGGAGCAGCCGGCAGAATTAACTATGATTGTCTGAAGGTAGACAAATGCCTCGTCAGTCTGCGAAATTTATTTGAAAACTCGAGGATATCGTCGTTTGAGTAACTCAGACAACGTTAAGGTGGACATGCTGTAGCATTTTTCTTCTGCAGGACTGGTCACAATACGAATTAAAGCGAGGAAATATTCAAAGAAGGGGGAGCAGCTGGCAGCAGTAACTATGACTCTCTAAAGGTAGCAAATGCGTCGTCACGCTGAGAAATTTATGTGAGAAGTCGAGGCTATCGTCGTTGGAGTAACTCAGACAACGTTCAGGTGGACATGTTCCAGCATTTCGCTTCCGCATGGACAGGCCGCAGTACGAATTAAAGAGAGGAAAAGGGGAGCAGCTGGCAGCAGGAACTATGACTCTCTTAAGGTAGCCAAATGCCTCGTCATCCAGCGAAGTACTTTTGCTAACTCGATAAACTCGTAGTGGGAGTAACTGTGACGATGTGAAGGTAAACATACAGTGGCATATCGGTTCTGTAGGACCGACCATAGCAAGAATGATAAAAGCCTAAAGAAGCGGGTTCAGCTGGTAGCAGTAACTATGACTCTCTTAAGGTAGCCAAATGCGCGTCACTCTGCGAAATTAATTTGAAAACTCGAGGATATCGTCGTTGGAGTAACTCAGACACCGTTTAGGTGGCCATGTTGCAGTATTTCGCTTCTGCAGGACTGGCCACAATACGAATTAAAGAGAGGAAAGATTCAAAGAAGGGGAAGCAGCTGGCAGCAGTAACTATGACTCTTTTAAGGAAGCCAAATGCTTCGCCATTGTGCGAAATTTATATGAAAACTCGAGGCTATCGTCGTTAGAGTAACTCAGACAACGTTTAGGTGGACATGCTGTAGCATTTTGCTTCTGCAGGACTGGCCGCAGTACGAATTAAAGAGAGGAAAGATTCAAAGAAAGGGGAGCAGCTGGCAGCAGGAACTATGACTCACTTAAGGTAGCCAAATGCCTCGTCACTCTGTGAAATTTATTAGAAAACTCGAGGCTATCGTCGTTGGAGTAACTCAGACAACGTTTAGGTGGCCATGTTGCAGCATTTCGCTTCTGCATGGACTGGCCGCAGTACGAATTAAAGAGAGGAAAGATTCAAAGAAAGGGGAGCAGCTGGCAGCAGGAACTATGACTCACTTAAGGTAGCCAAATGCCTCGTCATCCGGCGAAGTAATTATGCTAACGCGAAAAACTCGTAGTTTGAGAAACAGTGAAGTCGTTAAGGTGGACATACAGTGGCATGTCGGTTCCGTAGGACTGGCCGTAGCAAGAATGATAAAGGCCTAAAGAAAGGGGAGCAGCCGGCAGAATTAACTATGATTGTCTGAAGGTAGACAAATGCCTCGTCAGTCTGCGAAATTTATTTGAAAACTCGAGGATATCGTCGTTTGAGTAACTCAGACAACGTTAAGGTGGACATGCTGTAGCATTTTTCTTCTGCAGGACTGGTCACAATACGAATTAAAGCGAGGAAATATTCAAAGAAGGGGGAGCAGCTGGCAGCAGTAACTATGACTCTCTAAAGGTAGCAAATGCGTCGTCACGCTGAGAAATTTATGTGAGAAGTCGAGGCTATCGTCGTTGGAGTAACTCAGACAACGTTCAGGTGGACATGTTCCAGCATTTCGCTTCCGCATGGACAGGCCGCAGTACGAATTAAAGAGAGGAAAAGGGGAGCAGCTGGCAGCAGGAACTATGACTCTCTTAAGGTAGCCAAATGCCTCGTCATCCAGCGAAGTACTTTTGCTAACTCGATAAACTCGTAGTGGGAGTAACTGTGACGATGTGAAGGTAAACATACAGTGGCATATCGGTTCTGTAGGACCGACCATAGCAAGAATGATAAAAGCCTAAAGAAGCGGGTTCAGCTGGCAGTAGTAACTATGACTCTCTTAAGGTAGCCAAATGCGCGTCACTCTGCGTAATTAATTTGAAAACTCGAGGATATCGTCGTTGGAGTAACTCAGACACCGTTTAGGTGGCCATGTTGCAGTATTTCGCTTCTGCAGGACTGGCCACAATACGAATTAAAGAGAGGAAAGATTCAAAGAAGGGGAAGCAGCTGGCAGCAGTAACTATGACTCTCTTAAGGAAGCCAAATGCTTCGCCATTGTGCGAAATTTATATGAAAACTCGAGGCTATCGTCGTTAGAGTAACTCAGACAACGTTTAGGTGGACATGCTGTAGCATTTTGCTTCTGCAGGACTGGCCGCAGTACGAATTAAAGAGAGGAAAGATTCAAAGAAAGGGGAGCAGCTGGCAGCAGGAACTATGACTCACTTAAGGTAGCCAAATGCCTCGTCACTCTGTGAAATTTATTAGAAAACTCGAGGCTATCGTCGTTGGAGTAACTCAGACAACGTTTAGGTGGCCATGTTGCAGCATTTCGCTTCTGCATGGACTGGCCGCAGTACGAATTAAAGAGAGGAAAGATTCAAAGAAAGGGGAGCAGCTGGCAGCAGGAACTATGACTCACTTAAGGTAGCCAAATGCCTCGTCATCCGGCGAAGTAATTATGCTAACGCGAAAAACTCGTAGTTTGAGAAACAGTGAAGTCGTTAAGGTGGACATACAGTGGCATGTCGGTTCCGTAGGACTGGCCGTAGCAAGAATGATAAAGGCCTAAAGAAAGGGGAGCAGCCGGCAGAATTAACTATGATCGTCTGAAGGTAGACAAATGCCTCGTCAGTCTGCGAAATTTATTTGAAAACTCGAGGATATCGTCGTTTGAGTAACTCAGACAACGTTAAGGTGGACATGCTGTAGCATTTTTCTTCTGCAGGACTGGTCACAATACGAATTAAAGCGAGGAAATATTCAAAGAAGGGGGAGCAGCTGGCAGCAGTAACTATGACTCTCTAAAGGTAGCAAATGCGTCGTCACGCTGAGAAATTTATGTGAGAAGTCGAGGCTATCGTCGTTGGAGTAACTCAGACAACGTTCAGGTGGACATGTTCCAGCATTTCGCTTCCGCATGGACAGGCCGCAGTACGAATTAAAGAGAGGAAAAGGGGAGCAGCTGGCAGCAGGAACTATGACTCTCTTAAGGTAGCCAAATGCCTCGTCATCCGGCGCAGTACTTTTGTTAACTCGAGAAACTCGTAGTGGTAGTAACTGTGACGACGTGAAGTTAAACATACAGTGGCATATCGGTTCTTTAGGACTGACCATAGCAAGAATGATAAAAGCCTAAAGAAATGGGTGCAGCCGGCAGGAGTAACTATGACTCTCTTAAGGTAGCCAAATGCCTCGTCACTCTGCGAAATTTATTGGAAAACTCGAGGATATCGTCGTTGGAGTAACTCAGACATCGTTAAGGTGGACATGCTGTAGCATTTCGCTTCTGCAGGACTGGCCACATTACGAATTAAAGAGAGGAAAGATTCAAAGAAAGGGGGGCAGCTGGCAACAGTAACTATGACTCTCCTAAGGAAGCCAAATGCCTCGTCACGCTGCGAAATTTATTTGAAAACTCGAGGATATCGTCGTTAGAGTAACTCAGACAACGTTAAGGTGGACATGCTGTAGCATTTTGCTTCTGCAGGACTGGTTACAATACGAATTAAAGAGAGGAAAGATTCAAAGAAATGGGTGCAGCCGGCAGGAGTAACTATGACTCTCTTAAGGTAGACAAATGTCTCGTCAATCTGCGAAATTTATTTGAAAACTCGAGGATATCGTCGTTGGAGTAACTCAGACAACGTTAAGGTGGACATGCTGTAGCATTTTTTTTCTGCAGGACTGGCCGCAATACGAATTAAAGCGAGGAAAGATTCAAACAAGGGGGTGCAGCTGGCAGCAGTAACTACGACTCTCTTAAGGGAGCCAAATGCCTCGTCACTCTGCCAAATTTATTTGAAAACTCGAGGATATCGTCGTTAGAGTAAGTCAGACAACGTTAAGGTGGACATGCTGTAGCATTTTGCTTCTGCAGGACTGGCCACAATACGAGAGGAAAGATTCAAAGAAGGGGGAGCAGCTGGCAGCAGGAACTATGACTCTCTTAAGGTAGCCAAATGCCTCGTCATCCAGCGAAGTACTTTTGCTAACTCGATAAACTCGTAGTGGGAGTAACTGTGACGATGTGAAGGTAAACATACAGTGGCATATCGGTTCTGTAGGACCGACCATAGCAAGAATGATAAAAGCCTAAAGAAGCGGGTTCAGCTGGCAGCAGTAACTATGACTCTCTTAAGGTAGCCAAATGCGCGTCACTCTGCGAAATTAATTTGAAAACTCGAGGATATCGTCGTTGGAGTAACTCAGACACCGTTTAGGTGGCCATGTTGCAGTATTTCGCTTCTGCAGGACTGGCCACAATACGAATTAAAGAGAGGAAAGATTCAAAGAAGGGGAAGCAGCTGGCAGCAGTAACTATGACTCTCTTAAGGAAGCCAAATGCTTCGCCATTCTGCGAAATTTATATGAAAACTCGAGGCTATCGTCGTTAGAGTAACTCAGACAACGTTTAGGTGGACATGCTGTAGCATTTTGCTTCTGCAGGACTGGCCGCAGTACGAATTAAAGAGAGGAAAGATTCAAAGAAAGGGGAGCAGCTGGCAGCAGGAACTATGACTCACTTAAGGTAGCCAAATGCCTCGTCACTCTGTGAAATTTATTAGAAAACTCGAGGCTATCGTCGTTGGAGTAACTCAGACAACGTTTAGGTGGCCATGTTGCAGCATTTCGCTTCTGCATGGACTGGCCACAGTACGAATTAAAGAGAGGAAAGATTCAAAGAAAGGGGAGCAGCTGGCAGCAGGAACTATGACTCACTTAAGGTAGCCAAATGCCTCGTCATCCGGCGAAGTAATTATGCTAACGCGAAAAACTCGTAGTTTGAGAAACAGTGAAGTCGTTAAGGTGGACATACAGTGGCATGTCGGTTCCGTAGGACTGGCCGTAGCAAGAATGATAAAGGCCTAAAGAAAGGGGAGCAGCCGGCAGAATTAACTATGATTGTCTGAAGGTAGACAAATGCCTCGTCAGTCTGCGAAATTTATTTGAAAACTCGAGGATATCGTCGTTTGAGTAACTCAGACAACGTTAAGGTGGACATGCTGTAGCATTTTTCTTCTGCAGGACTGGTCACAATACGAATTAAAGCGAGGAAATATTCAAAGAAGGGGGAGCAGCTGGCAGCAGTAACTATGACTCTCTAAAGGTAGCAAATGCGTCGTCACGCTGAGAAATTTATGTGAGAAGTCGAGGCTATCGTCGTTGGAGTAACTCAGACAACGTTCAGGTGGACATGTTCCAGCATTTCGCTTCCGCATGGACAGGCCGCAGTACGAATTAAAGAGAGGAAAAGGGGAGCAGCTGGCAGCAGGAACTATGACTCTCTTAAGGTAGCCAAATGCCTCGTCATCCAGCGAAGTACTTTTGCTAACTCGATAAACTCGTAGTGGGAGTAACTGTGACGATGTGAAGGTAAACATACAGTGGCATATCGGTTCTGTAGGACCGACCATAGCAAGAATGATAAAAGCCTAAAGAAGCGGGTTCAGCTGGCAGTAGTAACTATGACTCTCTTAAGGTAGCCAAATGCGCGTCACTCTGCGTAATTAATTTGAAAACTCGAGGATATCGTCGTTGGAGTAACTCAGACACCGTTTAGGTGGCCATGTTGCAGTATTTCGCTTCTGCAGGACTGGCCACAATACGAATTAAAGAGAGGAAAGATTCAAAGAAGGGGAAGCAGCTGGCAGCAGTAACTATGACTCTCTTAAGGAAGCCAAATGCTTCGCCATTGTGCGAAATTTATATGAAAACTCGAGGCTATCGTCGTTAGAGTAACTCAGACAACGTTTAGGTGGACATGCTGTAGCATTTTGCTTCTGCAGGACTGGCCGCAGTACGAATTAAAGAGAGGAAAGATTCAAAGAAAGGGGAGCAGCTGGCAGCAGGAACTATGACTCACTTAAGGTAGCCAAATGCCTCGTCACTCTGTGAAATTTATTAGAAAACTCGAGGCTATCGTCGTTGGAGTAACTCAGACAACGTTTAGGTGGCCATGTTGCAGCATTTCGCTTCTGCATGGACTGGCCGCAGTACGAATTAAAGAGAGGAAAGATTCAAAGAAAGGGGAGCAGCTGGCAGCAGGAACTATGACTCACTTAAGGAAGCCAAATGCCTCGTCATCCGGCGAAGTAATTATGCTAACGCGAAAAACTCGTAGTTTGAGAAACAGTGAAGTCGTTAAGGTGGACATACAGTGGCATGTCGGTTCCGTAGGACTGGCCGTAGCAAGAATGATAAAGGCCTAAAGAAAGGGGAGCAGCCGGCAGAATTAACTATGATCGTCTGAAGGTAGACAAATGCCTCGTCAGTCTGCGAAATTTATTTGAAAACTCGAGGATATCGTCGTTTGAGTAACTCAGACAACGTTAAGGTGGACATGCTGTAGCATTTTTCTTCTGCAGGACTGGTCACAATACGAATTAAAGCGAGGAAATATTCAAAGAAGGGGGAGCAGCTGGCAGCAGTAACTATGACTCTCTAAAGGTAGCAAATGCGTCGTCACGCTGAGAAATTTATGTGAGAAGTCGAGGCTATCGTCGTTGGAGTAACTCAGACAACGTTCAGGTGGACATGTTCCAGCATTTCGCTTCCGCATGGACAGGCCGCAGTACGAATTAAAGAGAGGAAAAGGGGAGCAGCTGGCAGCAGGAACTATGACTCTCTTAAGGTAGCCAAATGCCTCGTCATCCGGCGCAGTACTTTTGTTAACTCGAGAAACTCGTAGTGGTAGTAACTGTGACGACGTGAAGTTAAACATACAGTGGCATATCGGTTCTTTAGGACTGACCATAGCAAGAATGATAAAAGCCTAAAGAAATGGGTGCAGCCGGCAGGAGTAACTATGAGTCTCTTAAGGTAGCCACATGCCTCGTCACTCAGCGAAATTTACTTGAAAACTCGAGGATATCGTCGTTGGAGTAACTCAGGCAACGTGAAGGTGGACTTGTTGCAGGATTTCGCTTCTGCATGGACAGGCCGCAGTACGAAATAAAGAGAGGATAGATTCAAAGAAAAGGGAGCAGCAGGCAGCAGGAACTATGACTCTCTTAAGGTAGCCAAATGCCTCGTCATCCGGCGAAGTACATTTGCAAACTCGAGAGACTCGTAGTGTGAGTAACTGTGAGGACGTTAAGGTGGACATACAGTGGCATATCGGTTCTGTAGGACCGACCATAGCAAGAATGATAAAAGCCTAAAGAAGCGGGTTCAGCTGGCAGCAGTAACTATGACTCTCTTAAGGTAGCCAAATGCGCGTCACTCTGCGAAATTAATTTGAAAACTCGAGGATATCGTCGTTGGAGTAACTCAGACACCGTTTAGGTGGCCATGTTGCAGTATTTCGCTTGTGCAGGACTGGCCACAATACGAATTAAAGAGAGGAAAGATTCAAAGAAGGGGAAGCAGCTGGCAGCAGTAACTATGACTCTCTTAAGGAAGCCAAATGCTTCGCCATTCTGCGAAATTTATATGAAAACTCGAGGCTATCGTCGTTAGAGTAACTCAGACAACGTTTAGGTGGACATGCTGTAGCATTTTGCTTCTGCAGGACTGGCCGCAGTACGAATTAAAGAGAGGAAAGATTCAAAGAAAGGGGAGCAGCTGGCAGCAGGAACTATGACTCACTTAAGGTAGCCAAATGCCTCGTCATCCGGCGAAGTAATTATGCTAACGCGAAAAACTCGTAGTTTGAGAAACAGTGAAGTCGTTAAGGTGGACATACAGTGGCATGTCGGTTCCGTAGGACTGGCCGTAGCAAGAATGATAAAGGCCTAAAGAAAGGGGAGCAGCCGGCAGAATTAACTATGATCGTCTGAAGGTAGACAAATGCCTCGTCAGTCTGCGAAATTTATTTGAAAACTCGAGGATATCGTCGTTTGAGTAACTCAGACAACGTTAAGGTGGACATGCTGTAGCATTTTTCTTCTGCAGGACTGGTCACAATACGAATTAAAGCGAGGAAATATTCAAAGAAGTTGGAGCAGCTGGCAGCAGTAACTATGACTCTCTAAAGGTAGCAAATGCGTCGTCACGCTGAGAAATTTATGTGAGAAGTCGAGGCTATCGTCGTTGGAGTAACTCAGACAACGTTCAGGTGGACATGTTCCAGCATTTCGCTTCCGCATGGACAGGCCGCAGTACGAATTAAAGAGAGGAAAAGGGGAGCAGCTGGCAGCAGGAACTATGACTCTCTTAAGGTAGCCAAATGCCTCGTCATCCGGCGCAGTACTTTTGTTAACTCGAGAAACTCGTAGTGGTAGTAACTGTGACGACGTGAAGTTAAACATACAGTGGCATATCGGTTCTTTAGGACTGACCATAGCAAGAATGATAAAAGCCTAAAGAAATGGGTGCAGCCGGCAGGAGTAACTATGAGTCTCTTAAGGTAGCCACATGCCTCGTCACTCAGCGAAATTTACTTGAAACCCGAGGATATCGTCGTTGGAGTAACTCAGGCAACGTGAAGGTGGACTTGTTGCAGGATTTCGCTTCTGCATGGACAGGCCGCAGTACGAAATAAAGAGAGGATAGATTCAAAGAAAAGGGAGCAGCAGGCAGCAGGAACTAAGACTCTCTTAAGGTAGCCAAATGCCTCGTCATCCGGCGAAGTACATTTGCAAACTCGAGAGACTCGTAGTGTGAGTAACTGTGACGACGTTAAGGTGGACATACAGTGGCATATCGGTTCTGTAGGACCGACCATAGCAAGAATGATAAAAGCCTAAAGAAGCGGGTTCAGCTGGCAGCAGTAACTATGACTCTCTTAAGGTAGCCAAATGCGCGTCACTCTGCGAAATTAATTTGAAAACTCGAGGATATCGTCGTTGGAGTAACTCAGACACCGTTTAGGTGGCCATGTTGCAGTATTTCGCTTCTGCAGGACTGGCCACAATACGAATTAAAGAGAGGAAAGATTCAAAGAAGGGGAAGCAGCTGGCAGCAGTAACTATGACTCTCTTAAGGAAGCCAAATGCTTCGCCATTCTGCGAAATTTATATGAAAACTCGAGGCTATCGTCGTTAGAGCAACTCAGACAACGTTTAGGTGGACATGCTGTAGCATTTTGCTTCTGCAGGACTGGCCGCAGTACGAATTAAAGAGAGGAAAGATTCAAAGAAAGGGGAGCAGCTGGCAGCAGGAACTATGACTCACTTAAGGTAGCCAAATGCCTCGTCATCCGGCGAAGTAATTATGCTAACGCGAAAAACTCGTAGTTTGAGAAACAGTGAAGTCGTTAAGGTGGACATACAGTGGCATGTCGGTTCCGTAGGACTGGCCGTAGCAAGAACGATAAAGGCCTAAAGAAAGGGGAGCAGCCGGCAGAATTAACTATGATTGTCTGAAGGTAGACAAATGCCTCGTCAGTCTGCGAAATTTATTTGAAAACTCGAGGATATCGTCGTTTGAGTAACTCAGACAACGTTAAGGTGGACATGCTGTAGCATTTTTCTTCTGCAGGACTGGTCACAATACGAATTAAAGCGAGGAAATATTCAAAGAAGGGGGAGCAGCTGGCAGCAGTAACTATGACTCTCTAAAGGTAGCAAATGCGTCGTCACGCTGAGAAATTTATGTGAGAAGTCGAGGCTATCGTCGTTGGAGTAACTCAGACAACGTTCAGGTGGACATGTTCCAGCATTTCGCTTCCGCATGGACAGGCCGCAGTACGAATTAAAGAGAGGAAAAGGGGAGCAGCTGGCAGCAGGAACTATGTCTCTCTTAAGGTAGCCAAATGCCTCGTCATCCGGCGCAGTACTTTTGTTAACTCAAGAAACTCGTAGTGGTAGTAACTGTGACGACGTGAAGTTAAACATACAGTGGCATATCGGTTCTTTAGGACTGACCATAGCAAGAATGATAAAAGCCTAAAGAAATGGGTGCAGCCGGCAGGAGTAACTATGAGTCTCTTAAGGTAGCCACATGCCTCGTCACTCAGCGAAATTTACTTGAAAACTCGAGGATATTGTCGTTGGAGTAACTCAGGCAACGTGAAGGTGGACTTGTTGCAGGATTTCGCTTCTGCATGGACAGGCCGCAGTACGAAATAAAGAGAGGATAGATTCAAAGAAAAGGGAGCAGCAGGCAGCAGGAACTATGACTCTCTTAAGGTAGCCAAATGCCTCGTCATCCGGCGAAGTACATTTGCAAACTCGAGAGACTCGTAGTGTGAGTAACTGTGACGACGTTAAGGTGGACATACAGTGGCATATCGGTTCTGTAGGACCGACCATAGCAAGAATGATAAAAGCCTAAAGAAGCGGGTTCAGCTGGCAGCAGTAACTATGACTCTCTTAAGGTAGCCAAATGCGCGTCACTCTGCGAAATTAATTTGAAAACTCGAGGATATCGTCGTTGGAGTAACTCAGACACCGTTTAGGTGGCCATGTTGCAGTATTTCGCTTCTGCAGGACTGGCCACAATACGAATTAAAGAGAGGAAAGATTCAAAGAAGGGGAGCAGCTGGCAGCAGTAACTATGACTCTCTTAAGGAAGCCAAATGCTTCGCCATTCTGCGAAATATATATGAAAACTCGAGGCTATCGTCGTTAGAGCAACTCAGACAACGTTTAGGTGGACATGCTGTAGCATTTTGCTTCTGCAGGACTGGCCGCAGTACGAATTAAAGAGAGGAAAGATTCAAAGAAAGGGGAGCAGCTGGCAGCAGGAACTATGACTCACTTAAGGTAGCCAAATGCCTCGTCATCCGGCGAAGTAATTATGCTAACGCGAAAAACTCGTAGTTTGAGAAACAGTGAAGTCGTTAAGGTGGACATACAGTGGCATGTCGGTTCCGTAGGACTGGCCGTAGCAAGAATGATAAAGGCCTAAAGAAAGGGGAGCAGCCGGCAGAATTAACTATGATTGTCTGAAGGTAGACAAATGCCTCGTCAGTCTGCGAAATTTATTTGAAAACTCGAGGATATCGTCGTTTGAGTAACTCAGACAACGTTAAGGTGGACATGCTGTAGCATTTTTCTTCTGCAGGACTGGTCACAATACGAATTAAAGCGAGGAAATATTCAAAGAAGGGGGAGCAGCTGGCAGCAGTAACTATGACTCTCTAAAGGTAGCAAATGCGTCGTCACGCTGAGAAATTTATGTGAGAAGTCGAGGCTATCGTCGTTGGAGTAACTCAGACAACGTTCAGGTGGACATGTTCCAGCATTTCGCTTCCGCATGGACAGGCCGCAGTACGAATTAAAGAGAGGAAAAGGGGAGCAGCTGGCAGCAGGAACTATGACTCTTTTAAGGTAGCCAAATGCCTCGTCATCCGGCGCAGTACTTTTGTTAACTCGAGAAACTCGTAGTGGTAGTAACTGTGACGACGTGAAGTTAAACATACAGTGGCATATCGGTTCTTTAGGACTGACCATAGCAAGAATGATAAAAGCCTAAAGAAATGGGTGCAGCCGGCAGGAGTAACTATGAGTCTCTTATGGTAGCCACATGCCTCGTCACTCAGCGAAATTTACTTGAAAACTCGAGGATATCGTCGTTGGAGTAACTCAGGCAACGTGAAGGTGGACTTGTTGCAGGATTTCGCTTCTGCATGGACAGGCCGCAGTACGAAATAAAGAGAGGATAGATTCAAAGAAAAGGGAGCAGCAGGCAGCAGGAACTATGACTCTCTTAAGGTAGCCAAATGCCTCGTCATCCGGCGAAGTACATTTGCAAACTCGAGAGACTCGTAGTGTGAGTAACTGTGACGACGTTAAGGTGGACATACAGTGGCATATCGGTTCTGTAGGACCGACCATAGCAAGAATGATAAAAGCCTAAAGAAGCGGGTTCAGCTGGCAGCAGTAACTATGACTCTCTTAAGGTAGCCAAATGCGCGTCACTCTGCGAAATTAATTTGAAAACTCGAGGATATCGTCGTTGGAGTAACTCAGACACCGTTTAGGTGGCCATGTTGCAGTATTTCGCTTGTGCAGGACTGGCCACAATACGAATTAAAGAGAGGAAAGATTCAAAGAAGGGGAAGCAGCTGGCAGCAGTAACTATGACTCTCTTAAGGAAGCCAAACGCTTCGCCATTCTGCGAAATTTATATGAAAACTCGAGGCTATCGTCGTTAGAGTAACTCAGACAACGTTTAGGTGGACATGCTGTAGCATTTTGCTTCTGCAGGACTGGCCGCAGTACGAATTAAAGAGAGGAAAGATTCAAAGAAAGGGGAGCAGCTGGCAGCAGGAACTATGACTCACTTAAGGTAGCCAAATGCCTCGTCATCCGGCGAAGTAATTATGCTAACGCGAAAAACTCGTAGTTTGAGAAACAGTGAAGTCGTTAAGGTGGACATACAGTGGCATGTCGGTTCCGTAGGACTGGCCGTAGCAAGAATGATAAAGGCCTAAAGAAAGGGGAGCAGCCGGCAGAATTAACTATGATTGTCTGAAGGTAGACAAATGCCTCGTCAGTCTGCGAAATTTATTTGAAAACTCGAGGATATCGTCGTTTGAGTAACTCAGACAACGTTAAGGTGGACATGCTGTAGCATTTTTCTTCTGCAGGACTGGTCACAATACGAATTAAAGCGAGGAAATATTCAAAGAAGGGGGAGCAGCTGGCAGCAGTAACTATGACTCTCTAAAGGTAGCAAATGCGTCGTCACGCTGAGAAATTTATGTGAGAAGTCGAGGCTATCGTCGTTGGAGTAACTCAGACAACGTTCAGGTGGACATGTTCCAGCATTTCGCTTCCGCATGGACAGGCCGCAGTACGAATTAAAGAGAGGAAAAGGGGAGCAGCTGGCAGCAGGAACTATGTCTCTCTTAAGGTAGCCAAATGCCTCGTCATCCGGCGCAGTACTTTTGTTAACTCAAGAAACTCGTAGTGGTAGTAACTGTGACGACGTGAAGTTAAACATACAGTGGCATATCGGTTCTTTAGGACTGACCATAGCAAGAATGATAAAAGCCTAAAGAAATGGGTGCAGCCGGCAGGAGTAACTATGAGTCTCTTAAGGTAGCCACATGCCTCGTCACTCAGCGAAATTTACTTGAAAACTCGAGGATATTGTCGTTGGAGTAACTCAGGCAACGTGAAGGTGGACTTGTTGCAGGATTTCGCTTCTGCATGGACAGGCCGCAGTACGAAATAAAGAGAGGATAGATTCAAAGAAAAGGGAGCAGCAGGCAGCAGGAACTATGACTCTCTTAAGGTAGCCAAATGCCTCGTCATCCGGCGAAGTACATTTGCAAACTCGAGAGACTCGTAGTGTGAGTAACTGTGACGACGTTAAGGTGGACATACAGTGGCATATCGGTTCTGTAGGACCGACCATAGCAAGAATGATAAAAGCCTAAAGAAGCGGGTTCAGCTGGCAGCAGTAACTATGACTCTCTTAAGGTAGCCAAATGCGCGTCACTCTGCGAAATTAATTTGAAAACTCGAGGATATCGTCGTTGGAGTAACTCAGACACCGTTTAGGTGGCCATGTTGCAGTATTTCGCTTCTGCAGGACTGGCCACAATACGAATTAAAGAGAGGAAAGATTCAAAGAAGGGGAGCAGCTGGCAGCAGTAACTATGACTCTCTTAAGGAAGCCAAATGCTTCGCCATTCTGCGAAATATATATGAAAACTCGAGGCTATCGTCGTTAGAGCAACTCAGACAACGTTTAGGTGGACATGCTGTAGCATTTTGCTTCTGCAGGACTGGCCGCAGTACGAATTAAAGAGAGGAAAGATTCAAAGAAAGGGGAGCAGCTGGCAGCAGGAACTATGACTCACTTAAGGTAGCCAAATGCCTCGTCATCCGGCGAAGTAATTATGCTAACGCGAAAAACTCGTAGTTTGAGAAACAGTGAAGTCGTTAAGGTGGACATACAGTGGCATGTCGGTTCCGTAGGACTGGCCGTAGCAAGAATGATAAAGGCCTAAAGAAAGGGGAGCAGCCGGCAGAATTAACTATGATTGTCTGAAGGTAGACAAATGCCTCGTCAGTCTGCGAAATTTATTTGAAAACTCGAGGATATCGTCGTTTGAGTAACTCAGACAACGTTAAGGTGGACATGCTGTAGCATTTTTCTTCTGCAGGACTGGTCACAATACGAATTAAAGCGAGGAAATATTCAAAGAAGGGGGAGCAGCTGGCAGCAGTAACTATGACTCTCTAAAGGTAGCAAATGCGTCGTCACGCTGAGAAATTTATGTGAGAAGTCGAGGCTATCGTCGTTGGAGTAACTCAGACAACGTTCAGGTGGACATGTTCCAGCATTTCGCTTCCGCATGGACAGGCCGCAGTACGAATTAAAGAGAGGAAAAGGGGAGCAGCTGGCAGCAGGAACTATGACTCTTTTAAGGTAGCCAAATGCCTCGTCATCCGGCGCAGTACTTTTGTTAACTCGAGAAACTCGTAGTGGTAGTAACTGTGACGACGTGAAGTTAAACATACAGTGGCATATCGGTTCTTTAGGACTGACCATAGCAAGAATGATAAAAGCCTAAAGAAATGGGTGCAGCCGGCAGGAGTAACTATGAGTCTCTTATGGTAGCCACATGCCTCGTCACTCAGCGAAATTTACTTGAAAACTCGAGGATATCGTCGTTGGAGTAACTCAGGCAACGTGAAGGTGGACTTGTTGCAGGATTTCGCTTCTGCATGGACAGGCCGCAGTACGAAATAAAGAGAGGATAGATTCAAAGAAAAGGGAGCAGCAGGCAGCAGGAACTATGACTCTCTTAAGGTAGCCAAATGCCTCGTCATCCGGCGAAGTACATTTGCAAACTCGAGAGACTCGTAGTGTGAGTAACTGTGACGACGTTAAGGTGGACATACAGTGGCATATCGGTTCTGTAGGACCGACCATAGCAAGAATGATAAAAGCCTAAAGAAGCGGGTTCAGCTGGCAGCAGTAACTATGACTCTCTTAAGGTAGCCAAATGCGCGTCACTCTGCGAAATTAATTTGAAAACTCGAGGATATCGTCGTTGGAGTAACTCAGACACCGTTTAGGTGGCCATGTTGCAGTATTTCGCTTGTGCAGGACTGGCCACAATACGAATTAAAGAGAGGAAAGATTCAAAGAAGGGGAAGCAGCTGGCAGCAGTAACTATGACTCTCTTAAGGAAGCCAAACGCTTCGCCATTCTGCGAAATTTATATGAAAACTCGAGGCTATCGTCGTTAGAGTAACTCAGACAACGTTTAGGTGGACATGCTGTAGCATTTTGCTTCTGCAGGACTGGCCGCAGTACGAATTAAAGAGAGGAAAGATTCAAAGAAAGGGGAGCAGCTGGCAGCAGGAACTATGACTCACTTAAGGTAGCCAAATGCCTCGTCATCCGGCGAAGTAATTATGCTAACGCGAAAAACTCGTAGTTTGAGAAACAGTGAAGTCGTTAAGGTGGACATACAGTGGCATGTCGGTTCCGTAGGACTGGCCGTAGCAAGAATGATAAAGGCCTAAAGAAAGGGGAGCAGCCGGCAGAATTAACTATGATTGTCTGAAGGTAGACAAATGCCTCGTCAGTCTGCGAAATTTATTTGAAAACTCGAGGATATCGTCGTTTGAGTAACTCAGACAACGTTAAGGTGGACATGCTGTAGCATTTTTCTTCTGCAGGACTGGTCACAATACGAATTAAAGCGAGGAAATATTCAAAGAAGGGGGAGCAGCTGGCAGCAGTAACTATGACTCTCTAAAGGTAGCAAATGCGTCGTCACGCTGAGAAATTTATGTGAGAAGTCGAGGCTATCGTCGTTGGAGTAACTCAGACAACGTTCAGGTGGACATGTTCCAGCATTTCGCTTCCGCATGGACAGGCCGCAGTACGAATTAAAGAGAGGAAAAGGGGAGCAGCTGGCAGCAGGAACTATGACTCTTTTAAGGTAGCCAAATGCCTCGTCATCCGGCGCAGTACTTTTGTTAACTCGAGAAACTCGTAGTGGTAGTAACTGTGACGACGTGAAGTTAAACATACAGTGGCATATCGGTTCTTTAGGACTGACCATAGCAAGAATGATAAAAGCCTAAAGAAATGGGTGCAGCCGGCAGGAGTAACTATGAGTCTCTTAAGGTAGCCACATGCCTCGTCACTCAGCGAAATTTACTTGAAAACTCGAGGATATCGTCGTTGGAGTAACTCAGGCAACGTGAAGGTGGACTTGTTGCAGGATTTCGCTTCTGCATGGACAGGCCGCAGTACGAAATAAAGAGAGGATAGATTCAAAGAAAAGGGAGCAGCAGGCAGCAGGAACTATGACTCTCTTAAGGTAGCCAAATGCCTCGTCATCCGGCGAAGTACATTTGCAAACTCGAGAGACTCGTAGTGTGAGTAACTGTGACGACGTTAAGGTGGACATACAGTGGCATATCGGTTCTGTAGGACTGGCCATAGCAAGAATGTTAAAGGCCTAAAGAAATGGGAGCAGCCGGCAGGAGTAACTATGACTCTCTTAAGGTAGCCAAATGCCTCGTCACTCTGCGAAATTTACTTGAAAACTCGAGGATATCGTCGTTGGAGTAACTCAGGCAACGTGAAGGTGGACTTGTTGCAGCATTTCGCTTCTGCATGGACAGGCCGCAGTACGAAATAAAGAGAGGATAGATTCAAAGAAAAGGGAGCAGCTGGAAGCAGGAACTATGACTCTCTTAAGGTAGCCAAATGCCTCGTCATCCGGCGCAGTACTTTTGTTAACTCGAGAAACTCGTAGTGGTAGTAACTGTGACGACGTGAAGTTAAACATACAGTGGCATATCGGTTCTTTAGGACTGACCATAGCAAGAATGATAAAAGCCTAAAGAAATGGGTGCAGCCGGCAGGAGTAACTATGAGTCTCTTAAGGTAGCCACATGCCTCGTCACTCAGCGAAATTTACTTGAAAACTCGAGGATATCGTCGTTGGAGTAACTCAGGCAACGTGAAGGTGGACTTGTTGCAGGATTTCGCTTCTGCATGGACAGGCCGCAGTACGAAATAAAGAGAGGATAGATTCAAAGAAAAGGGAGCAGCAGGCAGCAGGAACTATGACTCTCTTAAGGTAGCCAAATGCCTCGTCATCCGGCGAAGTACATTTGCAAACTCGAGAGACTCGTAGTGTGAGTAACTGTGAGGACGTTAAGGTGGACATACAGTGGCATATCGGTTCTGTAGGACCGACCATAGCAAGAATGATAAAAGCCTAAAGAAGCGGGTTCAGCTGGCAGCAGTAACTATGACTCTCTTAAGGTAGCCAAATGCGCGTCACTCTGCGAAATTAATTTGAAAACTCGAGGATATCGTCGTTGGAGTAACTCAGACACCGTTTAGGTGGCCATGTTGCAGTATTTCGCTTCTGCAGGACTGGCCACAATACGAATTAAAGAGAGGAAAGATTCAAAGAAGGGGAAGCAGCTGGCAGCAGTAACTATGACTCTCTTAAGGAAGCCAAATGCTTCGCCATTCTGCGAAATTTATATGAAAACTCGAGGCTATCGTCGTTAGAGCAACTCAGACAACGTTTAGGTGGACATGCTGTAGCATTTTGCTTCTGCAGGACTGGCCGCAGTACGAATTAAAGAGAGGAAAGATTCAAAGAAAGGGGAGCAGCTGGCAGCAGGAACTATGACTCACTTAAGGTAGCCAAATGCCTCGTCATCCGGCGAAGTAATTATGCTAACGCGAAAAACTCGTAGTTTGAGAAACAGTGAAGTCGTTAAGGTGGACATACAGTGGCATGTCGGTTCCGTAGGACTGGCCGTAGCAAGAATGATAAAGGCCTAAAGAAAGGGGAGCAGCCGGCAGAATTAACTATGATTGTCTGAAGGTAGACAAATGCCTCGTCAGTCTGCGAAATTTATTTGAAAACTCGAGGATATCGTCGTTTGAGTAACTCAGACAACGTTAAGGTGGACATGCTGTAGCATTTTTCTTCTGCAGGACTGGTCACAATACGAATTAAAGCGAGGAAATATTCAAAGAAGGGGGAGCAGCTGGCAGCAGTAACTATGACTCTCTAAAGGTAGCAAATGCGTCGTCACGCTGAGAAATTTATGTGAGAAGTCGAGGCTATCGTCGTTGGAGTAACTCAGACAACGTTCAGGTGGACATGTTCCAGCATTTCGCTTCCGCATGGACAGGCCGCAGTACGAATTAAAGAGAGGAAAAGGGGAGCAGCTGGCAGCAGGAACTATGACTCTTTTAAGGTAGCCAAATGCCTCGTCATCCGGCGCAGTACTTTTGTTAACTCGAGAAACTCGTAGTGGTAGTAACTGTGACGACGTGAAGTTAAACATACAGTGGCATATCGGTTCTTTAGGACTGACCATAGCAAGAATGATAAAAGCCTAAAGAAATGGGTGCAGCCGGCAGGAGTAACTATGAGTCTCTTAAGGTAGCCACATGCCTCGTCACTCAGCGAAATTTACTTGAAAACTCGAGGATATCGTCGTTGGAGTAACTCAGGCAACGTGAAGGTGGACTTGTTGCAGGATTTCGCTTCTGCATGGACAGGCCGCAGTACGAAATAAAGAGAGGATAGATTCAAAGAAAAGGGAGCAGCAGGCAGCAGGAACTATGACTCTCTTAAGGTAGCCAAATGCCTCGTCATCCGGCGAAGTACATTTGCAAACTCGAGAGACTCGTAGTGTGAGTAACTGTGACGACGTTAAGGTGGACATACAGTGGCATATCGGTTCTGTAGGACCGACCATAGCAAGAATGATAAAAGCCTAAAGAAGCGGGTTCAGCTGGCAGCAGTAACTATGACTCTCTTAAGGTAGCCAAATGCGCGTCACTCTGCGAAATTAATTTGAAAACTCGAGGATATCGTCGTTGGAGTAACTCAGACACCGTTTAGGTGGCCATGTTGCAGTATTTCGCTTCTGCAGGACTGGCCACAATACGAATTAAAGAGAGGAAAGATTCTAAGAAGGGGAAGCAGCTGGCAGCAGTAACTATGACTCTCTTAAGGAAGCCAAATGCTTCGCCATTCTGCGAAATTTATATGAAAACTCGAGGCTATCGTCGTTAGAGCAACTCAGACAACGTTTAGGTGGACATGCTGTAGCATTTTGCTTCTGCAGGACTGGCCGCAGTACGAATTAAAGAGAGGAAAGATTCAAAGAAAGGGGAGCAGCTGGCAGCAGGAACTATGACTCACTTAAGGTAGCCAAATGCCTCGTCATCCGGCGAAGTAATTATGCTAACGCGAAAAACTCGTAGTTTGAGAAACAGTGAAGTCGTTAAGGTGGACATACAGTGGCATGTCGGTTCCGTAGGACTGGCCGTAGCAAGAACGATAAAGGCCTAAAGAAAGGGGAGCAGCCGGCAGAATTAACTATGATTGTCTGAAGGTAGACAAATG
The DNA here is from genome assembly GCF_021461385.2 of Schistocerca piceifrons. Classification (NCBI taxonomy): domain Eukaryota; kingdom Metazoa; phylum Arthropoda; class Insecta; order Orthoptera; family Acrididae; genus Schistocerca; species Schistocerca piceifrons. Next base: position 19,018,673 of record NC_060142.1, on the reverse strand, counting down.
CCTCGTCAGTCTGCGAAATTTATTTGAAAACTCGAGGATATCGTCGTTTGAGTAACTCAGACAACGTTAAGGTGGACATGCTGTAGCATTTTTCTTCTGCAGGACTGGTCACAATACGAATTAAAGCGAGGAAATATTCAAAGAAGGGGGAGCAGCTGGCAGCAGTAACTATGACTCTCTAAAGGTAGCAAATGCGTCGTCACGCTGAGAAATTTATGTGAGAAGTCGAGGCTATCGTCGTTGGAGTAACTCAGACAACGTTCAGGTGGACATGTTCCAGCATTTCGCTTCCGCATGGACAGGCCGCAGTACGAATTAAAGAGAGGAAAAGGGGAGCAGCTGGCAGCAGGAACTATGTCTCTCTTAAGGTAGCCAAATGCCTCGTCATCCGGCGCAGTACTTTTGTTAACTCAAGAAACTCGTAGTGGTAGTAACTGTGACGACGTGAAGTTAAACATACAGTGGCATATCGGTTCTTTAGGACTGACCATAGCAAGAATGATAAAAGCCTAAAGAAATGGGTGCAGCCGGCAGGAGTAACTATGAGTCTCTTAAGGTAGCCACATGCCTCGTCACTCAGCGAAATTTACTTGAAAACTCGAGGATATTGTCGTTGGAGTAACTCAGGCAACGTGAAGGTGGACTTGTTGCAGGATTTCGCTTCTGCATGGACAGGCCGCAGTACGAAATAAAGAGAGGATAGATTCAAAGAAAAGGGAGCAGCAGGCAGCAGGAACTATGACTCTCTTAAGGTAGCCAAATGCCTCGTCATCCGGCGAAGTACATTTGCAAACTCGAGAGACTCGTAGTGTGAGTAACTGTGACGACGTTAAGGTGGACATACAGTGGCATATCGGTTCTGTAGGACCGACCATAGCAAGAATGATAAAAGCCTAAAGAAGCGGGTTCAGCTGGCAGCAGTAACTATGACTCTCTTAAGGTAGCCAAATGCGCGTCACTCTGCGAAATTAATTTGAAAACTCGAGGATATCGTCGTTGGAGTAACTCAGACACCGTTTAGGTGGCCATGTTGCAGTATTTCGCTTCTGCAGGACTGGCCACAATACGAATTAAAGAGAGGAAAGATTCAAAGAAGGGGAGCAGCTGGCAGCAGTAACTATGACTCTCTTAAGGAAGCCAAATGCTTCGCCATTCTGCGAAATATATATGAAAACTCGAGGCTATCGTCGTTAGAGCAACTCAGACAACGTTTAGGTGGACATGCTGTAGCATTTTGCTTCTGCAGGACTGGCCGCAGTACGAATTAAAGAGAGGAAAGATTCAAAGAAAGGGGAGCAGCTGGCAGCAGGAACTATGACTCACTTAAGGTAGCCAAATGCCTCGTCATCCGGCGAAGTAATTATGCTAACGCGAAAAACTCGTAGTTTGAGAAACAGTGAAGTCGTTAAGGTGGACATACAGTGGCATGTCGGTTCCGTAGGACTGGCCGTAGCAAGAATGATAAAGGCCTAAAGAAAGGGGAGCAGCCGGCAGAATTAACTATGATTGTCTGAAGGTAGACAAATGCCTCGTCAGTCTGCGAAATTTATTTGAAAACTCGAGGATATCGTCGTTTGAGTAACTCAGACAACGTTAAGGTGGACATGCTGTAGCATTTTTCTTCTGCAGGACTGGTCACAATACGAATTAAAGCGAGGAAATATTCAAAGAAGGGGGAGCAGCTGGCAGCAGTAACTATGACTCTCTAAAGGTAGCAAATGCGTCGTCACGCTGAGAAATTTATGTGAGAAGTCGAGGCTATCGTCGTTGGAGTAACTCAGACAACGTTCAGGTGGACATGTTCCAGCATTTCGCTTCCGCATGGACAGGCCGCAGTACGAATTAAAGAGAGGAAAAGGGGAGCAGCTGGCAGCAGGAACTATGACTCTTTTAAGGTAGCCAAATGCCTCGTCATCCGGCGCAGTACTTTTGTTAACTCGAGAAACTCGTAGTGGTAGTAACTGTGACGACGTGAAGTTAAACATACAGTGGCATATCGGTTCTTTAGGACTGACCATAGCAAGAATGATAAAAGCCTAAAGAAATGGGTGCAGCCGGCAGGAGTAACTATGAGTCTCTTAAGGTAGCCACATGCCTCGTCACTCAGCGAAATTTACTTGAAAACTCGAGGATATCGTCGTTGGAGTAACTCAGGCAACGTGAAGGTGGACTTGTTGCAGGATTTCGCTTCTGCATGGACAGGCCGCAGTACGAAATAAAGAGAGGATAGATTCAAAGAAAAGGGAGCAGCAGGCAGCAGGAACTATGACTCTCTTAAGGTAGCCAAATGCCTCGTCATCCGGCGAAGTACATTTGCAAACTCGAGAGACTCGTAGTGTGAGTAACTGTGACGACGTTAAGGTGGACATACAGTGGCATATCGGTTCTGTAGGACCGACCATAGCAAGAATGATAAAAGCCTAAAGAAGCGGGTTCAGCTGGCAGCAGTAACTATGACTCTCTTAAGGTAGCCAAATGCGCGTCACTCTGCGAAATTAATTTGAAAACTCGAGGATATCGTCGTTGGAGTAACTCAGACACCGTTTAGGTGGCCATGTTGCAGTATTTCGCTTGTGCAGGACTGGCCACAATACGAATTAAAGAGAGGAAAGATTCAAAGAAGGGGAAGCAGCTGGCAGCAGTAACTATGACTCTCTTAAGGAAGCCAAATGCTTCGCCATTCTGCGAAATTTATATGAAAACTCGAGGCTATCGTCGTTAGAGTAACTCAGACAACGTTTAGGTGGACATGCTGTAGCATTTTGCTTCTGCAGGACTGGCCGCAGTACGAATTAAAGAGAGGAAAGATTCAAAGAAAGGGGAGCAGCTGGCAGCAGGAACTATGACTCACTTAAGGTAGCCAAATGCCTCGTCATCCGGCGAAGTAATTATGCTAACGCGAAAAACTCGTAGTTTGAGAAACAGTGAAGTCGTTAAGGTGGACATACAGTGGCATGTCGGTTCCGTAGGACTGGCCGTAGCAAGAATGATAAAGGCCTAAAGAAAGGGGAGCAGCCGGCAGAATTAACTATGATTGTCTGAAGGTAGACAAATGCCTCGTCAGTCTGCGAAATTTATTTGAAAACTCGAGGATATCGTCGTTTGAGTAACTCAGACAACGTTAAGGTGGACATGCTGTAGCATTTTTCTTCTGCAGGACTGGTCACAATACGAATTAAAGCGAGGAAATATTCAAAGAAGGGGGAGCAGCTGGCAGCAGTAACTATGACTCTCTAAAGGTAGCAAATGCGTCGTCACGCTGAGAAATTTATGTGAGAAGTCGAGGCTATCGTCGTTGGAGTAACTCAGACAACGTTCAGGTGGACATGTTCCAGCATTTCGCTTCCGCATGGACAGGCCGCAGTACGAATTAAAGAGAGGAAAAGGGGAGCAGCTGGCAGCAGGAACTATGACTCTTTTAAGGTAGCCAAATGCCTCGTCATCCGGCGCAGTACTTTTGTTAACTCGAGAAACTCGTAGTGGTAGTAACTGTGACGACGTGAAGTTAAACATACAGTGGCATATCGGTTCTTTAGGACTGACCATAGCAAGAATGATAAAAGCCTAAAGAAATGGGTGCAGCCGGCAGGAGTAACTATGAGTCTCTTAAGGTAGCCACATGCCTCGTCACTCAGCGAAATTTACTTGAAAACTCGAGGATATCGTCGTTGGAGTAACTCAGGCAACGTGAAGGTGGACTTGTTGCAGGATTTCGCTTCTGCATGGACAGGCCGCAGTACGAAATAAAGAGAGGATAGATTCAAAGAAAAGGGAGCAGCAGGCAGCAGGAACTATGACTCTCTTAAGGTAGCCAAATGCCTCGTCATCCGGCGAAGTACATTTGCAAACTCGAGAGACTCGTAGTGTGAGTAACTGTGACGACGTTAAGGTGGACATACAGTGGCATATCGGTTCTGTAGGACTGGCCATAGCAAGAATGTTAAAGGCCTAAAGAAATGGGAGCAGCCGGCAGGAGTAACTATGACTCTCTTAAGGTAGCCAAATGCCTCGTCACTCTGCGAAATTTACTTGAAAACTCGAGGATATCGTCGTTGGAGTAACTCAGGCAACGTGAAGGTGGACTTGTTGCAGCATTTCGCTTCTGCATGGACAGGCCGCAGTACGAAATAAAGAGAGGATAGATTCAAAGAAAAGGGAGCAGCTGGAAGCAGGAACTATGACTCTCTTAAGGTAGCCAAATGCCTCGTCATCCGGCGCAGTACTTTTGTTAACTCGAGAAACTCGTAGTGGTAGTAACTGTGACGACGTGAAGTTAAACATACAGTGGCATATCGGTTCTTTAGGACTGACCATAGCAGGAATGATAAAAGCCTAAAGAAATGGGTGCAGCCGGCAGGAGTAACTATGAGTCTCTTAAGGTAGCCACATGCCTCGTCACTCAGCGAAATTTACTTGAAAACTCGAGGATATCGTCGTTGGAGTAACTCAGGCAACGTGAAGGTGGACTTGTTGCAGGATTTCGCTTCGGCATGGACAGGCCGCAGTACGAAATAAAGAGAGGATAGATTCAAAGAAAAGGGAGCAGCAGGCAGCAGGAACTATGACTCTCTTAAGGTAGCCAAATGCCTCGTCATCCGGCGAAGTACATTTGCAAACTCGAGAGACTCGTAGTGTGAGTAACTGTGAGGACGTTAAGGTGGACATACAGTGGCATATCGGTTCTGTAGGACCGACCATAGCAAGAATGATAAAAGCCTAAAGAAGCGGGTTCAGCTGGCAGCAGTAACTATGACTCTCTTAAGGTAGCCAAATGCGCGTCACTCTGCGAAATTAATTTGAAAACTCGAGGATATCGTCGTTGGAGTAACTCAGACACCGTTTAGGTGGCCATGTTGCAGTATTTCGCTTCTGCAGGACTGGCCACAATACGAATTAAAGAGAGGAAAGATTCAAAGAAGGGGAAGCAGCTGGCAGCAGTAACTATGACTCTCTTAAGGAAGCCAAATGCTTCGCCATTCTGCGAAATTTATATGAAAACTCGAGGCTATCGTCGTTAGAGCAACTCAGACAACGTTTAGGTGGACATGCTGTAGCATTTTGCTTCTGCAGGACTGGCCGCAGTACGAATTAAAGAGAGGAAAGATTCAAAGAAAGGGGAGCAGCTGGCAGCAGGAACTATGACTCACTTAAGGTAGCCAAATGCCTCGTCATCCGGCGAAGTAATTATGCTAACGCGAAAAACTCGTAGTTTGAGAAACAGTGAAGTCGTTAAGGTGGACATACAGTGGCATGTCGGTTCCGTAGGACTGGCCGTAGCAAGAATGATAAAGGCCTAAAGAAAGGGGAGCAGCCGGCAGAATTAACTATGATTGTCTGAAGGTAGACAAATGCCTCGTCAGTCTGCGAAATTTATTTGAAAACTCGAGGATATCGTCGTTTGAGTAACTCAGACAACGTTAAGGTGGACATGCTGTAGCATTTTTCTTCTGCAGGACTGGTCACAATACGAATTAAAGCGAGGAAATATTCAAAGAAGGGGGAGCAGCTGGCAGCAGTAACTATGACTCTCTAAAGGTAGCAAATGCGTCGTCACGCTGAGAAATTTATGTGAGAAGTCGAGGCTATCGTCGTTGGAGTAACTCAGACAACGTTCAGGTGGACATGTTCCAGCATTTCGCTTCCGCATGGACAGGCCGCAGTACGAATTAAAGAGAGGAAAAGGGGAGCAGCTGGCAGCAGGAACTATGACTCTTTTAAGGTAGCCAAATGCCTCGTCATCCGGCGCAGTACTTTTGTTAACTCGAGAAACTCGTAGTGGTAGTAACTGTGACGACGTGAAGTTAAACATACAGTGGCATATCGGTTCTTTAGGACTGACCATAGCAAGAATGATAAAAGCCTAAAGAAATGGGTGCAGCCGGCAGGAGTAACTATGAGTCTCTTAAGGTAGCCACATGCCTCGTCACTCAGCGAAATTTACTTGAAAACTCGAGGATATCGTCGTTGGAGTAACTCAGGCAACGTGAAGGTGGACTTGTTGCAGGATTTCGCTTCTGCATGGACAGGCCGCAGTACGAAATAAAGAGAGGATAGATTCAAAGAAAAGGGAGCAGCAGGCAGCAGGAACTATGACTCTCTTAAGGTAGCCAAATGCCTCGTCATCCGGCGAAGTACATTTGCAAACTCGAGAGACTCGTAGTGTGAGTAACTGTGACGACGTTAAGGTGGACATACAGTGGCATATCGGTTCTGTAGGACCGACCATAGCAAGAATGATAAAAGCCTAAAGAAGCGGGTTCAGCTGGCAGCAGTAACTATGACTCTCTTAAGGTAGCCAAATGCGCGTCACTCTGCGAAATTAATTTGAAAACTCGAGGATATCGTCGTTGGAGTAACTCAGACACCGTTTAGGTGGCCATGTTGCAGTATTTCGCTTGTGCAGGACTGGCCACAATACGAATTAAAGAGAGGAAAGATTCAAAGAAGGGGAAGCAGCTGGCAGCAGTAACTATGACTCTCTTAAGGAAGCCAAATGCTTCGCCATTCTGCGAAATTTATATGAAAACTCGAGGCTATCGTCGTTAGAGTAACTCAGACAACGTTTAGGTGGACATGCTGTAGCATTTTGCTTCTGCAGGACTGGCCGCAGTACGAATTAAAGAGAGGAAAGATTCAAAGAAAGGGGAGCAGCTGGCAGCAGGAACTATGACTCACTTAAGGTAGCCAAATGCCTCGTCATCCGGCGAAGTAATTATGCTAACGCGAAAAACTCGTAGTTTGAGAAACAGTGAAGTCGTTAAGGTGGACATACAGTGGCATGTCGGTTCCGTAGGACTGGCCGTAGCAAGAATGATAAAGGCCTAAAGAAAGGGGAGCAGCCGGCAGAATTAACTATGATTGTCTGAAGGTAGACAAATGCCTCGTCAGTCTGCGAAATTTATTTGAAAACTCGAGGATATCGTCGTTTGAGTAACTCAGACAACGTTAAGGTGGACATGCTGTAGCATTTTTCTTCTGCAGGACTGGTCACAATACGAATTAAAGCGAGGAAATATTCAAAGAAGGGGGAGCAGCTGGCAGCAGTAACTATGACTCTCTAAAGGTAGCAAATGCGTCGTCACGCTGAGAAATTTATGTGAGAAGTCGAGGCTATCGTCGTTGGAGTAACTCAGACAACGTTCAGGTGGACATGTTCCAGCATTTCGCTTCCGCATGGACAGGCCGCAGTACGAATTAAAGAGAGGAAAAGGGGAGCAGCTGGCAGCAGGAACTATGACTCTTTTAAGGTAGCCAAATGCCTCGTCATCCGGCGCAGTACTTTTGTTAACTCGAGAAACTCGTAGTGGTAGTAACTGTGACGACGTGAAGTTAAACATACAGTGGCATATCGGTTCTTTAGGACTGACCATAGCAAGAATGATAAAAGCCTAAAGAAATGGGTGCAGCCGGCAGGAGTAACTATGAGTCTCTTAAGGTAGCCACATGCCTCGTCACTCAGCGAAATTTACTTGAAAACTCGAGGCTATCGTCGTTGGAGTAACTCAGGCAACGTGAAGGTGGACTTGTTGCAGGATTTCGCTTCTGCATGGACAGGCCGCAGTACGAAATAAAGAGAGGATAGATTCAAAGAAAAGGGAGCAGCAGGCAGCAGGAACTATGACTCTCTTAAGGTAGCCAAATGCCTCGTCATCCGGCGAAGTACATTTGCAAACTCGAGAGACTCGTAGTGTGAGTAACTGTGACGACGTTAAGGTGGACATACAGTGGCATATCGGTTCTGTAGGACTGGCCATAGCAAGAATGTTAAAGGCCTAAAGAAATGGGAGCAGCCGGCAGGAGTAACTATGACTCTCTTAAGGTAGCCAAATGCCTCGTCACTCTGCGAAATTTACTTGAAAACTCGAGGATATCGTCGTTGGAGTAACTCAGGCAACGTGAAGGTGGACTTGTTGCAGCATTTCGCTTCTGCATGGACAGGCCGCAGTACGAAATAAAGAGAGGATAGATTCAAAGAAAAGGGAGCAGCTGGAAGCAGGAACTATGACTCTCTTAAGGTAGCCAAATGCCTCGTCATCCGGCGCAGTACTTTTGTTAACTCGAGAAACTCGTAGTGGTAGTAACTGTGACGACGTGAAGTTAAACATACAGTGGCATATCGGTTCTTTAGGACTGACCATAGCAGGAATGATAAAAGCCTAAAGAAATGGGTGCAGCCGGCAGGAGTAACTATGAGTCTCTTAAGGTAGCCACATGCCTCGTCACTCAGCGAAATTTACTTGAAAACTCGAGGATATCGTCGTTGGAGTAACTCAGGCAACGTGAAGGTGGACTTGTTGCAGGATTTCGCTTCTGCATGGACAGGCCGCAGTACGAAATAAAGAGAGGATAGATTCAAAGAAAAGGGAGCAGCAGGCAGCAGGAACTATGACTCTCTTAAGGTAGCCAAATGCCTCGTCATCCGGCGAAGTACATTTGCAAACTCGAGAGACTCGTAGTGTGAGTAACTGTGAGGACGTTAAGGTGGACATACAGTGGCATATCGGTTCTGTAGGACCGACCATAGCAAGAATGATAAAAGCCTAAAGAAGCGGGTTCAGCTGGCAGCAGTAACTATGACTCTCTTAAGGTAGCCAAATGCGCGTCACTCTGCGAAATTAATTTGAAAACTCGAGGATATCGTCGTTGGAGTAACTCAGACACCGTTTAGGTGGCCATGTTGCAGTATTTCGCTTCTGCAGGACTGGCCACAATACGAATTAAAGAGAGGAAAGATTCAAAGAAGGGGAAGCAGCTGGCAGCAGTAACTATGACTCTCTTAAGGAAGCCAAATGCTTCGCCATTCTGCGAAATTTATATGAAAACTCGAGGCTATCGTCGTTAGAGCAACTCAGACAACGTTTAGGTGGACATGCTGTAGCATTTTGCTTCTGCAGGACTGGCCGCAGTACGAATTAAAGAGAGGAAAGATTCAAAGAAAGGGGAGCAGCTGGCAGCAGGAACTATGACTCACTTAAGGTAGCCAAATGCCTCGTCATCCGGCGAAGTAATTATGCTAACGCGAAAAACTCGTAGTTTGAGAAACAGTGAAGTCGTTAAGGTGGACATACAGTGGCATGTCGGTTCCGTAGGACTGGCCGTAGCAAGAATGATAAAGGCCTAAAGAAAGGGGAGCAGCCGGCAGAATTAACTATGATTGTCTGAAGGTAGACAAATGCCTCGTCAGTCTGCGAAATTTATTTGAAAACTCGAGGATATCGTCGTTTGAGTAACTCAGACAACGTTAAGGTGGACATGCTGTAGCATTTTTCTTCTGCAGGACTGGTCACAATACGAATTAAAGCGAGGAAATATTCAAAGAAGGGGGAGCAGCTGGCAGCAGTAACTATGACTCTCTAAAGGTAGCAAATGCGTCGTCACGCTGAGAAATTTATGTGAGAAGTCGAGGCTATCGTCGTTGGAGTAACTCAGACAACGTTCAGGTGGACATGTTCCAGCATTTCGCTTCCGCATGGACAGGCCGCAGTACGAATTAAAGAGAGGAAAAGGGGAGCAGCTGGCAGCAGGAACTATGACTCTTTTAAGGTAGCCAAATGCCTCGTCATCCGGCGCAGTACTTTTGTTAACTCGAGAAACTCGTAGTGGTAGTAACTGTGACGACGTGAAGTTAAACATACAGTGGCATATCGGTTCTTTAGGACTGACCATAGCAAGAATGATAAAAGCCTAAAGAAATGGGTGCAGCCGGCAGGAGTAACTATGAGTCTCTTAAGGTAGCCACATGCCTCGTCACTCAGCGAAATTTACTTGAAAACTCGAGGATATCGTCGTTGGAGTAACTCAGGCAACGTGAAGGTGGACTTGTTGCAGGATTTCGCTTCTGCATGGACAGGCCGCAGTACGAAATAAAGAGAGGATAGATTCAAAGAAAAGGGAGCAGCAGGCAGCAGGAACTATGACTCTCTTAAGGTAGCCAAATGCCTCGTCATCCGGCGAAGTACATTTGCAAACTCGAGAGACTCGTAGTGTGAGTAACTGTGACGACGTTAAGGTGGACATACAGTGGCATATCGGTTCTGTAGGACTGGCCATAGCAAGAATGTTAAAGGCCTAAAGAAATGGGAGCAGCCGGCAGGAGTAACTATGACTCTCTTAAGGTAGCCAAATGCCTCGTCACTCTGCGAAATTTACTTGAAAACTCGAGGATATCGTCGTTGGAGTAACTCAGGCAACGTGAAGGTGGACTTGTTGCAGCATTTCGCTTCTGCATGGACAGGCCGCAGTACGAAATAAAGAGAGGATAGATTCAAAGAAAAGGGAGCAGCTGGAAGCAGGAACTATGACTCTCTTAAGGTAGCCAAATGCCTCGTCATCCGGCGCAGTACTTTTGTTAACTCGAGAAACTCGTAGTGGTAGTAACTGTGACGACGTGAAGTTAAACATACAGTGGCATATCGGTTCTTTAGGACTGACCATAGCAAGAATGATAAAAGCCTAAAGAAATGGGTGCAGCCGGCAGGAGTAACTATGAGTCTCTTAAGGTAGCCACATGCCTCGTCACTCAGCGAAATTTACTTGAAAACTCGAGGATATCGTCGTTGGAGTAACTCAGGCAACGTGAAGGTGGACTTGTTGCAGGATTTCGCTTCTGCATGGACAGGCCGCAGTACGAAATAAAGAGAGGATAGATTCAAAGAAAAGGGAGCAGCAGGCAGCAGGAACTATGACTCTCTTAAGGTAGCCAAATGCCTCGTCATCCGGCGAAGTACATTTGCAAACTCGAGAGACTCGTAGTGTGAGTAACTGTGAGGACGTTAAGGTGGACATACAGTGGCATATCGGTTCTGTAGGACCGACCATAGCAAGAATGATAAAAGCCTAAAGAAGCGGGTTCAGCTGGCAGCAGTAACTATGACTCTCTTAAGGTAGCCAAATGCGCGTCACTCTGCGAAATTAATTTGAAAACTCGAGGATATCGTCGTTGGAGTAACTCAGACACCGTTTAGGTGGCCATGTTGCAGTATTTCGCTTCTGCAGGACTGGCCACAATACGAATTAAAGAGAGGAAAGATTCAAAGAAGGGGAAGCAGCTGGCAGCAGTAACTATGACTCTCTTAAGGAAGCCAAATGCTTCGCCATTCTGCGAAATTTATATGAAAACTCGAGGCTATCGTCGTTAGAGTAACTCAGACAACGTTTAGGTGGACATGCTGTAGCATTTTGCTTCTGCAGGACTGGCCGCAGTACGAATTAAAGAGAGGAAAGATTCAAAGAAAGGGGAGCAGCTGGCAGCAGGAACTATGACTCACTTAAGGTAGCCAAATGCCTCGTCATCCGGCGAAGTAATTATGCTAACGCGAAAAACTCGTAGTTTGAGAAACAGTGAAGTCGTTAAGGTGGACATACAGTGGCATGTCGGTTCCGTAGGACTGGCCGTAGCAAGAATGATAAAGGCCTAAAGAAAGGGGAGCAGCCGGCAGAATTAACTATGATTGTCTGAAGGTAGACAAATGCCTCGTCAGTCTGCGAAATTTATTTGAAAACTCGAGGATATCGTCGTTTGAGTAACTCAGACAACGTTAAGGTGGACATGCTGTAGCATTTTTCTTCTGCAGGACTGGTCACAATACGAATTAAAGCGAGGAAATATTCAAAGAAGGGGGAGCAGCTGGCAGCAGTAACTATGACTCTCTAAAGGTAGCAAACGCGTCGTCACGCTGAGAAATTTATGTGAGAAGTCGAGGCTATCGTCGTTGGAGTAACTCAGACAACGTTCAGGTGGACATGTTCCAGCATTTCGCTTCCGCATGGACAGGCCGCAGTACGAATTAAAGAGAGGAAAAGGGGAGCAGCTGGCAGCAGGAACTATGACTCTTTTAAGGTAGCCAAATGCCTCGTCATCCGGCGCAGTACTTTTGTTAACTCGAGAAACTCGTAGTGGTAGTAACTGTGACGACGTGAAGTTAAACATACAGTGGCATATCGGTTCTTTAGGACTGACCATAGCAAGAATGATAAAAGCCTAAAGAAATGGGTGCAGCCGGCAGGAGTAACTATGAGTCTCTTAAGGTAGCCACATGCCTCGTCACTCTGCGAAATTTATTGGAAAACTCGAGGATATCGTCGTTGGAGTAACTCAGACATCGTTAAGGTGGACATGCTGTAGCATTTCGCTTCTGCAGGACTGGCCACAATACGAATTAAAGAGAGGAAAGATTCAAAGAAAGGGGGGCAGCTGGCAACAGTAACTATGACTCTCCTAAGGAAGCCAAATGCCTCGTCACGCTGCCAAATTTATTTGAAAACTCGAGGATATCGTCGTTAGAGTAACTCAGACAACGTTAAGGTGGACATGCTGTAGCATTTTGCTTCTTCAGGACTGGTTACAATACGAATTAAAGAGAGGAAAGATTCAAAGAAGGGGGAGCAGCTGGCAGCAGAAACTATGACACTCTTAAGGTAGCCAAATGCCTCGTCACTCTGTGAAATTTATTAGAAAACTCGAGGCTATCGTCGTTGGAGTAACTCAGACAACGTTTAGGTGGCCATGTTGCAGCATTTCGCTTCTGCATGGACTGGCCGCAGTACGAATTAAAGAGAGGAAAGATTCAAAGAAAGGGGAGCAGCTGGCAGCAGTAACTACGACTCTCTTAAGGTAGCCAAATGCGCGTCACTCTGCGAAATTAATTTGAAAACTCGAGGATATCGTCGTTGGAGTAACTCAGACACCGTTTAGGTGGCCATGTTGCAGTATTTCGCTTCTGCAGGACTGGCCACAATACGAATTAAAGAGAGGAAAGATTCAAAGAAGGGGAAGCAGCTGGCAGCAGTAACTATGACTCTCTTAAGGAAGCCAAATGCTTCGCCATTCTGCGAAATTTATATGAAAACTCGAGGCTATCGTCGTTAGAGTAACTCAGACAACGTTTAGGTGGACATGCTGTAGCATTTTGCTTCTGCAGGACTGGCCGCAGTACGAATTAAAGAGAGGAAAGATTCAAAGAAAGGGGAGCAGCTGGCAGCAGGAACTATGACTCACTTAAGGTAGCCAAATGCCTTGTCACTCTGTGAAATTTATTAGAAAACTCGAGGCTATCGTCGTTGGAGTAACTCAGACAACGTTTAGGTGGCCATGTTGCAGCATTTCGCTTCTGCATGGACTGGCCGCAGTACGAATTAAAGAGAGGAAAGATTCAAAGAAAGGGGAGCAGCTGGCAGCAGGAACTATGACTCACTTAAGGTAGCCAAATGCCTCGTCATCCGGCGAAGTAATTATGCTAACGCGAAAAACTCGTAGTTTGAGAAACAGTGAAGTCGTTAAGGTGGACATACAGTGGCATGTCGGTTCCGTACGACTGGCCGTAGCAAGAATGATAAAGGCCTAAAGAAAGGGGAGCAGCCGGCAGAATTAACTATGATTGTCTGAAGGTAGACAAATGCCTCGTCAGTCTGCGAAATTTATTTGAAAACTCGAGGATATCGTCGTTTGAGTAACTCAGACAACGTTAAGGTGGACATGCTGTAGCATTTTTCTTCTGCAGGACTGGTCACAATACGAATTAAAGCGAGGAAATATTCAAAGAAGGGGGAGCAGCTGGCAGCAGTAACTATGACTCTCTAAAGGTAGCAAATGCGTCGTCACGCTGAGAAATTTATGTGAGAAGTCGAGGCTATCGTCGTTGGAGTAACTCAGACAACGTTCAGGTGGACATGTACCAGCATTTCGCTTCCGCATGGACAGGTCGCAGTACGAATTAAAGAGAGGAAAAGGGGAGCAGCTGGCAGCAGGAACTATGACTCTCTTAAGGTAGCCAAATGCCTCGTCATCCGGCGCAGTACTTTTGTTAACTCGAGAAACTCGTAGTGGTAGTAACTGTGACGACGTGAAGTTAAACATACAGTGGCATATCGGTTCTTTAGGACTGACCATAGCAAGAATGATAAAAGCCTAAAGAAATGGGTGCAGCCGGCAGGAGTAACTATGACTCTCTTAAGGTAGCCAAATGCCTCGTCACTCTGCGAAATTTATTGGAAAACTCGAGGATATCGTCGTTGGAGTAACTCAGACATCGTTAAGGTGGACATGCTGTAGCATTTCGCTTCTGCAGGACTGGCCACAATACGAATTAAAGAGAGGAAAGATTCAAAGAAAGGGGGGCAGCTGGCAACAGTAACTATGACTCTCCTAAGGAAGCCAAATGCCTCGTCACGCTGCCAAATTTATTTGAAAACTCGAGGATATCGTCGTTAGAGTAACTCAGACAACGTTAAGGTGGACATGCTGTAGCATTTTGCTTCTGCAGGACTGGTTACAATACGAATTAAAGAGAGGAAAGATTCAAAGAAGGGGGAGCAGCTGGCAGCAGAAACTATGACACTCTTAAGGTAGCCAAATGCCTCGTCACTCTGTGAAATTTATTAGAAAACTCGAGGCTATCGTCGTTGGAGTAACTCAGACAACGTTTAGGTGGCCATGTTGCAGCATTTCGCTTCTGCATGGACTGGCCGCAGTACGAATTAAAGAGAGGAAAGATTCAAAGAAAGGGGAGCAGCTGGCAGCAGGAACTATGACTCTCTTAAGGTATCAAAATTCCTCGTCATCTGACGAAGTACATTTGCTAACTCGAGGAACTCGTAGTGGGAGTAACTGTGACGACGTTAAGGTGGACATACAGTGGCATATCGGTTCTGTAGGACTGGCCATAGCAAGAATGTTAAAGGCCTAAAGAAATGGGAGCAGCTGGCAGGAGTAACTATGACTCTCTTAAGGTAGCCAAATGCCTCGTCACTCTGCGAAATTTACTTGAAAACTCGAGGATATCGTCGTTGGAGTAACTCAGGCAACGTGAAGGTGGACTTGTTGCAGGATTTCGCTTCTGCATGGACAGGCCGCAGTACGAAATAAAGAGAGGATAGATTCAAAGAAAAGGGAGCAGCAGGCAGCAGGAACTATGACTCTCTTAAGGTAGCCAAATGCCTCGTCATCCGGCGAAGTACATTTGCAAACTCGAGAGACTCGTAGTGTGAGTAACTGTGACGACGTTAAGGTGGACATACAGTGGCATATCGGTTCTGTAGGACTGGCCATAGCAAGAATGTTAAAGGCCTAAAGAAATGGGAGCAGCCGGCAGGAGTAACTATGACTCTCTTAAGGTAGCCAAATGCCTCGTCACTCTGCGAAATTTACTTGAAAACTCGAGGATATCGTCGTTGGAGTAACTCAGGCAACGTGAAGGTGGACTTGTTGCAGCATTTCGCTTCTGCATGGACAGGCCGCAGTACGAAATAAAGAGAGGATAGATTCAAAGAAAAGGGAGCAGCTGGAAGCAGGAACTATGACTCTCTTAAGGTAGCCAAATGCCTCGTCATCCGGCGAAGTACTGTGAGTAACTGTGACGTCGTTAAGGTGGACATACAGTGGCATATCGATTCTGTAGGACTGGCCATAGCAAGAATGTTAAAGGCGTAAAGAAATGGGAGCAGCCGGCAGGAGTAACTATGACTCTCTTAAGGTAGCCAAATGCCTCGTCACTCAGCGAAATTTACTTGAAAACTCGAGGATATCGTCGTTGGAGTAACTCAGGCAACGTGAAAGTGGACTTGTTGCAGGATTTCGCTTCTGCATGGACAGGCCGCAGTACGAAATAAAGAGAGGATAGATTCAAAGAAAAGGGAGCAGCAGGCAGCAGGAACTATGACTCTCTTAAGGTAGCCAAATGCCTCGTCATCCGGCGAAGTACATTTGCAAACTCGAGAGACTCGTAGTGTGAGTAACTGTGACGACGTTAAGGTGGACATACAGTGCCATATCGGTTCTGTAGGACTGGCCATAACAAGAATGATAAAGGCCTAAAGAAATGGGAGCAGCCGGCAAGAGTAACTATGACTCTTTTAAGGTAGCCAAATGCCTCAGCACTCTGCGATATTTATTTGAAAACTCGAGGATATCGTCGTTGGAGTAACTCAGACAACGTTTAGGTGGCCATGTTGCAGCATTTCGCTTCTGCAGGACTGGCCACAATACGAATTAAAGAGAGGAAAGATTCAAAGAAGGGGGAGCTGCTGGCAGCAGTAACTATGACTCTCTTAAGGAAGCCAAATGCCTCGTCTTCCGGCGAAGTACTTTTGCTAACTCGAGAAACTCGTAGTGGGGGTAACTGTGACGTCGTGAAGGTAAACATACAGTGGCATATCGGTTCTGTAGGACCGACCATAGCAAGAATGATAAAAGCCCAAAGAAATGCGTTCAGCCTTCAGAATTAACAATGACTGTCTTAAGGTAGACAAATGTCTCGTCAATCTGCGAAATTTATTTGAAAACTCGAGGATATCGTCGTTGGAGTAACTCAGACAACGTTAAGGTGGACATGCTGTAGCATTTTTTTTCTGCAGGACTGGCCACAATACGAATTAAAGCGAGGAAAGATTCAAACAAGGGGGTGCAGCTGGCAGCAGTAACTACGACTCTCTTAAGGGAGCCAAATGCCTCGTCACTCTGCCAAATTTATTTGAAAACTCGAGGATATCGTCGTTAGAGTAAGTCAGACAACGTTAAGGTGGACATGGTGTAGCATTTTACTTCTGCAGGACTGGCCACAATACGAGAGGAAAGATTCAAAGAAGGGGGAGCAGCTGGCAGCAGGAACTATGACTCTCTTAAGGTAGCCAAATGCCTCGTTATCCGGCGAAGTACTTTTGCTAACTCGATAAACTCGTAGTGGGAGTAACTGTGACGATGTGAAGGTAAACATACAGTGGCATATCGGTTCTGTAGGACCGACCATAGCAAGAATGATAAAAGCCTAAAGAAGCGGGTTCAGCTGGCAGCAGTAACTATGACTCTCTTAAGGTAACCAAATGCGCGTCACTCTGCGAAATTAATTTGAAAACTCGAGGATATCGTCGTTGGAGTAACTCAGACACCGTTTAGGTGGCCATGTTGCAGTATTTCGCTTCTGCAGGACTGGCCACAATACGAATTAAAGAGAGGAAAGATTCAAAGAAGGGGAAGCAGCTGGCAGCAGTAACTATGACTCTCTTAAGGAAGCCAAATGCTTCGCCATTCTGCGAAATTTATATGAAAACTCGAGGCTATCGTCGTTAGAGTAACTCAGACAACGTTTAGGTGGACATGCTGTAGCATTTTGCTTCTGCAGGACTGGCCGCAGTACGAATTAAAGAGAGGAAAGATTCAAAGAAAGGGGAGCAGCTGGCAGCAGGAACTATGACTCACTTAAGGTAGCCAAATGCCTTGTCACTCTGTGAAATTTATTAGAAAACTCGAGGCTATCGTCGTTGGAGTAACTCAGACAACGTTTAGGTGGCCATGTTGCAGCATTTCGCTTCTGCATGGACTGGCCGCAGTACGAATTAAAGAGAGGAAAGATTCAAAGAAAGGGGAGCAGCTGGCAGCAGGAACTATGACTCACTTAAGGTAGCCAAATGCCTCGTCATCCGGCGAAGTAATTATGCTAACGCGAAAAACTCGTAGTTTGAGAAACAGTGAAGTCGTTAAGGTGGACATACAGTGGCATGTCGGTTCCGTAGGACTGGCCGTAGCAAGAATGATAAAGGCCTAAAGAAAGGGGAGCAGCCGGCAGAATTAACTATGATTGTCTGAAGGTAGACAAATGCCTCGTCAGTCTGCGAAATTTATTTGAAAACTCGAGGATATCGTCGTTTGAGTAACTCAGACAACGTTAAGGTGGACATGCTGTAGCATTTTTCTTCTGCAGGACTGGTCACAATACGAATTAAAGCGAGGAAATATTCAAAGAAGGGGGAGCAGCTGGCAGCAGTAACTATGACTCTCTAAAGGTAGCAAATGCGTCGTCACGCTGAGAAATTTATGTGAGAAGTCGAGGCTATCGTCGTTGGAGTAACTCAGACAACGTTCAGGTGGACATGTTCCAGCATTTCGCTTCCGCATGGACAGGCCGCAGTACGAATTAAAGAGAGGAAAAGGGGAGCAGCTGGCAGCAGGAACTATGACTCTCTTAAGGTAGCCAAATGCCTCGTCATCCGGCGCAGTACTTTTGTTAACTCGAGAAACTCGTAGTGGTAGTAACTGTGACGACGTGAAGTTAAACATACAGTGGCATATCGGTTCTTTAGGACTGACCATAGCAAGAATGATAAAAGCCTAAAGAAATGGGTGCAGCCGGCAGGAGTAACTATGACTCTCTTAAGGTAGCCAAATGCCTCGTCACTCTGCGAAATTTATTGGAAAACTCGAGGATATCGTCGTTGGAGTAACTCAGACATCGTTAAGGTGGACATGCTGTAGCATTTCGCTTCTGCAGGACTGGCCACAATACGAATTAAAGAGAGGAAAGATTCAAAGAAAGGGGGGCAGCTGGCAACAGTAACTATGACTCTCCTAAGGAAGCCAAATGCCTCGTCACGCTGCCAAATTTATTTGAAAACTCGAGGATATCGTCGTTAGAGTAACTCAGACAACGTTAAGGTGGACATGCTGTAGCATTTTGCTTCTGCAGGACTGGTTACAATACGAATTAAAGAGAGGAAAGATTCAAAGAAGGGGGAGCAGCTGGCAGCAGAAACTATGACACTCTTAAGGTAGCCAAATGCCTCGTCACTCTGTGAAATTTATTAGAAAACTCGAGGCTATCGTCGTTGGAGTAACTCAGACAACGTTTAGGTGGCCATGTTGCAGCATTTCGCTTCTGCATGGACTGGCCGCAGTACGAATTAAAGAGAGGAAAGATTCAAAGAAAGGGGAGCAGCTGGCAGCAGTAACTATGACTCTCTTAAGGAAGCCAAATGCCTCGTCTTCCGGCGAAGTACTTTTGCTAACTCGAGAAACTCGTAGTGGGAGTAACCGTGACGTCGTGAAGGTAAACATACAGTGGCATATCGGTTCTGTAGGACCGACCATAGCAAGAATGATAAAACCCAAAGAAATGCGTTCTGCCTTCAGAATTAACAATGACTGTCTTAAGGTAGACAAATGTCTCGTCAATCTGCGAAATTTATTTGAAAACTCGAGGATATCGTCGTTGGAGTAACTCAGACAACGTTAAGGTGGACATGCTGTAGCATTTTTTTTCTGCAGGACTGGCCACAATACGAATTAAAGCGAGGAAAGATTCAAACAAGGGGGTGCAGCTGGCAGCAGTAACTACGACTCTCTTAAGGGAGCCAAATGCCTCGTCACTCTGCCAAATTTATTTGAAAACTCGAGGATATCGTCGTTAGAGTAAGTCAGACAACGTTAAGGTGGACATGCTGTAGCATTTTGCTTCTGCAGGACTGGCCACAATACGAGAGGAAAGATTCAAAGAAGGGGGAGCAGCTGGCAGCAGGAACTATGACTCTCTTAAGGTAGCCAAATGCCTCGTCATCCGGCGAAGTACTTTTGCTAACTCGATAAACTCGTAGTGGGAGTAACTGTGACGATGTGAAGGTAAACATACAGTGGCATATCGGTTCTGTAGGACCGACCATAGCAAGAATGATAAAAGCCTAAAGAAGTGGGTTCAGCTGGCAGCAGTAACTATGACTCTCTTAAGGTAGCCAAATGCGCGTCACTCTGCGAAATTAATTTGAAAACTCGAGGATATCGTCGTTGGAGTAACTCAGACACCGTTTAGGTGGCCATGTTGCAGTATTTCGCTTCTGCAGGACTGGCCACAATACGAATTAAAGAGAGGAAAGATTCAAAGAAGGGGAAGCAGCTGGCAGCAGTAACTATGACTCTCTTAAGGAAGCCAAATGCTTCGCCATTCTGCGAAATTTATATGAAAACTCGAGGCTATCGTCGTTAGAGTAACTCAGACAACGTTTAGGTGGACATGCTGTAGCATTTTGCTTCTGCAGGACTGGCCGCAGTACGAATTAAAGAGAGGAAAGATTCAAAGAAAGGGGAGCAGCTGGCAGCAGGAACTATGACTCACTTAAGGTAGCCAAATGCCTCGTCATCCGGCGAAGTAATTATGCTAACGCGAAAAACTCGTAGTTTGAGAAACAGTGAAGTCGTTAAGGTGGACATACAGTGGCATGTCGGTTTCGTAGGACTGGCCGTAGCAAGAATGATAAAGGCCTAAAGAAAGGGGAGCAGCCGGCAGAATTAACTATGATTGTCTGAAGGTAGACAAATGCCTCGTCAGTCTGCGAAATTTATTTGAAAACTCGAGGATATCGTCGTTTGAGTAACTCAGACAACGTTAAGGTGGACATGCTGTAGCATTTTTCTTCTGCAGGACTGGTCACAATACGAATTAAAGCGAGGAAATATTCAAAGAAGGGGGAGCAGCTGGCAGCAGTAACTATGACTCTCTAAAGGTAGCAAATGCGTCGTCACGCTGAGAAATTTATGTGAGAAGTCGAGGCTATCGTCGTTGGAGTAACTCAGACAACGTTCAGGTGGACATGTTCCAGCATTTCGCTTCCGCATGGACAGGCCGCAGTACGAATTAAAGAGAGGAAAAGGGGAGCAGCTGGCAGCAGGAACTATGACTCTCTTAAGGTAGCCAAATGCCTCGTCATCCGGCGCAGTACTTTTGTTAACTCGAGAAACTCGTAGTGGTAGTAACTGTGACGACGTGAAGTTAAACATACAGTGGCATATCGGTTCTTTAGGACTGACCATAGCAAGAATGATAAAAGCCTAAAGAAATGGGTGCAGCCGGCAGGAGTAACTATGACTCTCTTAAGGTAGCCAAATGCCTCGTCACTCTGCGAAATTTATTGGAAAACTCGAGGATATCGTCGTTGGAGTAACTCAGACATCGTTAAGGTGGACATGCTGTAGCATTTCGCTTCTGCAGGACTGGCCACAATACGAATTAAAGAGAGGAAAGATTCAAAGAAAGGGGGGCAGCTGGCAACAGTAACTATGACTCTCCTAAGGAAGCCAAATGCCTCGTCACGCTGCCAAATTTATTTGAAAACTCGAGGATATCGTCGTTAGAGTAACTCAGACAACGTTAAGGTGGACATGCTGTAGCATTTTGCTTCTGCAGGACTGGTTACAATACGAATTAAAGAGAGGAAAGATTCAAAGAAGGGGGAGCAGCTGGCAGCAGAAACTATGACACTCTTAAGGTAGCCAAATGCCTCGTCACTCTGTGAAATTTATTAGAAAACTCGAGGCTATCGTCGTTGGAGTAACTCAGACAACGTTTAGGTGGCCATGTTGCAGCATTTCGCTTCTGCATGGACTGGCCGCAGTACGAATTAAAGAGAGGAAAGATTCAAAGAAAGGGGAGCAGCTGGCAGCAGGAACTATGACTCTCTTAAGGTATCAAAATTCCTCGTCATCTGACGAAGTACATTTGCTAACTCGAGGAACTCGTAGTGGGAGTAACTGTGACGACGTTAAGGTGGACATACAGTGGCATATCGGTTCTGTAGGACTGGCCATAGCAAGAATGTTAAAGGCCTAAAGAAATGGGAGCAGCTGGCAGGAGTAACTATGACTCTCTTAAGGTAGCCAAATGCCTCGTCACTCTGCGAAATTTACTTGAAAACTCGAGGATATCGTCGTTGGAGTAACTCAGGCAACGTGAAGGTGGACTTGTTGCAGGATTTCGCTTCTGCATGGACAGGCCGCAGTACGAAATAAAGAGAGGATAGATTCAAAGAAAAGGGAGCAGCAGGCAGCAGGAACTATGACTCTCTTAAGGTAGCCAAATGCCTCGTCATCCGGCGAAGTACATTTGCAAACTCGAGAGACTCGTAGTGTGAGTAACTGTGACGACGTTAAGGTGGACATACAGTGGCATATCGGTTCTGTAGGACTGGCCATAGCAAGAATGTTAAAGGCCTAAAGAAATGGGAGCAGCCGGCAGGAGTAACTATGACTCTCTTAAGGTAGCCAAATGCCTCGTCACTCTGCGAAATTTACTTGAAAACTCGAGGATATCGTCGTTGGAGTAACTCAGGCAACGTGAAGGTGGACTTGTTGCAGCATTTCGCTTCTGCATGGACAGGCCGCAGTACGAAATAAAGAGAGGATAGATTCAAAGAAAAGGGAGCAGCTGGAAGCAGGAACTATGACTCTCTTAAGGTAGCCAAATGCCTCGTCATCCGGCGAAGTACTGTGAGTAACTGTGACGTCGTTAAGGTGGACATACAGTGGCATATCGATTCTGTAGGACTGGCCATAGCAAGAATGTTAAAGGCGTAAAGAAATGGGAGCAGCCGGCAGGAGTAACTATGACTCTCTTAAGGTAGCCAAATGCCTCGTCACTCAGCGAAATTTACTTGAAAACTCGAGGATATCGTCGTTGGAGTAACTCAGGCAACGTGAAAGTGGACTTGTTGCAGGATTTCGCTTCTGCATGGACAGGCCGCAGTACGAAATAAAGAGAGGATAGATTCAAAGAAAAGGGAGCAGCAGGCAGCAGGAACTATGACTCTCTTAAGGTAGCCAAATGCCTCGTCATCCGGCGAAGTACATTTGCAAACTCGAGAGACTCGTAGTGTGAGTAACTGTGACGACGTTAAGGTGGACATACAGTGCCATATCGGTTCTGTAGGACTGGCCATAACAAGAATGATAAAGGCCTAAAGAAATGGGAGCAGCCGGCAAGAGTAACTATGACTCTTTTAAGGTAGCCAAATGCCTCAGCACTCTGCGATATTTATTTGAAAACTCGAGGATATCGTCGTTGGAGTAACTCAGACAACGTTTAGGTGGCCATGTTGCAGCATTTCGCTTCTGCAGGACTGGCCACAATACGAATTAAAGAGAGGAAAGATTCAAAGAAGGGGGAGCTGCTGGCAGCAGTAACTATGACTCTCTTAAGGAAGCCAAATGCCTCGTCTTCCGGCGAAGTACTTTTGCTAACTCGAGAAACTCGTAGTGGGGGTAACTGTGACGTCGTGAAGGTAAACATACAGTGGCATATCGGTTCTGTAGGACCGACCATAGCAAGAATGATAAAAGCCCAAAGAAATGCGTTCAGCCTTCAGAATTAACAATGACTGTCTTAAGGTAGACAAATGTCTCGTCAATCTGCGAAATTTATTTGAAAACTCGAGGATATCGTCGTTGGAGTAACTCAGACAACGTTAAGGTGGACATGCTGTAGCATTTTTTTTCTGCAGGACTGGCCACAATACGAATTAAAGCGAGGAAAGATTCAAACAAGGGGGTGCAGCTGGCAGCAGTAACTACGACTCTCTTAAGGGAGCCAAATGCCTCGTCACTCTGCCAAATTTATTTGAAAACTCGAGGATATCGTCGTTAGAGTAAGTCAGACAACGTTAAGGTGGACATGGTGTAGCATTTTACTTCTGCAGGACTGGCCACAATACGAGAGGAAAGATTCAAAGAAGGGGGAGCAGCTGGCAGCAGGAACTATGACTCTCTTAAGGTAGCCAAATGCCTCGTTATCCGGCGAAGTACTTTTGCTAACTCGATAAACTCGTAGTGGGAGTAACTGTGACGATGTGAAGGTAAACATACAGTGGCATATCGGTTCTGTAGGACCGACCATAGCAAGAATGATAAAAGCCTAAAGAAGCGGGTTCAGCTGGCAGCAGTAACTATGACTCTCTTAAGGTAACCAAATGCGCGTCACTCTGCGAAATTAATTTGAAAACTCGAGGATATCGTCGTTGGAGTAACTCAGACACCGTTTAGGTGGCCATGTTGCAGTATTTCGCTTCTGCAGGACTGGCCACAATACGAATTAAAGAGAGGAAAGATTCAAAGAAGGGGAAGCAGCTGGCAGCAGTAACTATGACTCTCTTAAGGAAGCCAAATGCTTCGCCATTCTGCGAAATTTATATGAAAACTCGAGGCTATCGTCGTTAGAGTAACTCAGACAACGTTTAGGTGGACATGCTGTAGCATTTTGCTTCTGCAGGACTGGCCGCAGTACGAATTAAAGAGAGGAAAGATTCAAAGAAAGGGGAGCAGCTGGCAGCAGGAACTATGACTCACTTAAGGTAGCCAAATGCCTTGTCACTCTGTGAAATTTATTAGAAAACTCGAGGCTATCGTCGTTGGAGTAACTCAGACAACGTTTAGGTGGCCATGTTGCAGCATTTCGCTTCTGCATGGACTGGCCGCAGTACGAATTAAAGAGAGGAAAGATTCAAAGAAAGGGGAGCAGCTGGCAGCAGGAACTATGACTCACTTAAGGTAGCCAAATGCCTCGTCATCCGGCGAAGTAATTATGCTAACGCGAAAAACTCGTAGTTTGAGAAACAGTGAAGTCGTTAAGGTGGACATACAGTGGCATGTCGGTTCCGTAGGACTGGCCGTAGCAAGAATGATAAAGGCCTAAAGAAAGGGGAGCAGCCGGCAGAATTAACTATGATTGTCTGAAGGTAGACAAATGCCTCGTCAGTCTGCGAAATTTATTTGAAAACTCGAGGATATCGTCGTTTGAGTAACTCAGACAACGTTAAGGTGGACATGCTGTAGCATTTTTCTTCTGCAGGACTGGTCACAATACGAATTAAAGCGAGGAAATATTCAAAGAAGGGGGAGCAGCTGGCAGCAGTAACTATGACTCTCTAAAGGTAGCAAATGCGTCGTCACGCTGAGAAATTTATGTGAGAAGTCGAGGCTATCGTCGTTGGAGTAACTCAGACAACGTTCAGGTGGACATGTTCCAGCATTTCGCTTCCGCATGGACAGGCCGCAGTACGAATTAAAGAGAGGAAAAGGGGAGCAGCTGGCAGCAGGAACTATGACTCTCTTAAGGTAGCCAAATGCCTCGTCATCCGGCGCAGTACTTTTGTTAACTCGAGAAACTCGTAGTGGTAGTAACTGTGACGACGTGAAGTTAAACATACAGTGGCATATCGGTTCTTTAGGACTGACCATAGCAAGAATGATAAAAGCCTAAAGAAATGGGTGCAGCCGGCAGGAGTAACTATGACTCTCTTAAGGTAGCCAAATGCCTCGTCACTCTGCGAAATTTATTGGAAAACTCGAGGATATCGTCGTTGGAGTAACTCAGACATCGTTAAGGTGGACATGCTGTAGCATTTCGCTTCTGCAGGACTGGCCACAATACGAATTAAAGAGAGGAAAGATTCAAAGAAAGGGGGGCAGCTGGCAACAGTAACTATGACTCTCCTAAGGAAGCCAAATGCCTCGTCACGCTGCCAAATTTATTTGAAAACTCGAGGATATCGTCGTTAGAGTAACTCAGACAACGTTAAGGTGGACATGCTGTAGCATTTTGCTTCTGCAGGACTGGTTACAATACGAATTAAAGAGAGGAAAGATTCAAAGAAGGGGGAGCAGCTGGCAGCAGAAACTATGACACTCTTAAGGTAGCCAAATGCCTCGTCACTCTGTGAAATTTATTAGAAAACTCGAGGCTATCGTCGTTGGAGTAACTCAGACAACGTTTAGGTGGCCATGTTGCAGCATTTCGCTTCTGCATGGACTGGCCGCAGTACGAATTAAAGAGAGGAAAGATTCAAAGAAAGGGGAGCAGCTGGCAGCAGTAACTATGACTCTCTTAAGGAAGCCAAATGCCTCGTCTTCCGGCGAAGTACTTTTGCTAACTCGAGAAACTCGTAGTGGGAGTAACCGTGACGTCGTGAAGGTAAACATACAGTGGCATATCGGTTCTGTAGGACCGACCATAGCAAGAATGATAAAACCCAAAGAAATGCGTTCTGCCTTCAGAATTAACAATGACTGTCTTAAGGTAGACAAATGTCTCGTCAATCTGCGAAATTTATTTGAAAACTCGAGGATATCGTCGTTGGAGTAACTCAGACAACGTTAAGGTGGACATGCTGTAGCATTTTTTTTCTGCAGGACTGGCCACAATACGAATTAAAGCGAGGAAAGATTCAAACAAGGGGGTGCAGCTGGCAGCAGTAACTACGACTCTCTTAAGGGAGCCAAATGCCTCGTCACTCTGCCAAATTTATTTGAAAACTCGAGGATATCGTCGTTAGAGTAAGTCAGACAACGTTAAGGTGGACATGCTGTAGCATTTTGCTTCTGCAGGACTGGCCACAATACGAGAGGAAAGATTCAAAGAAGGGGGAGCAGCTGGCAGCAGGAACTATGACTCTCTTAAGGTAGCCAAATGCCTCGTCATCCGGCGAAGTACTTTTGCTAACTCGATAAACTCGTAGTGGGAGTAACTGTGACGATGTGAAGGTAAACATACAGTGGCATATCGGTTCTGTAGGACCGACC
Source organism: Schistocerca piceifrons (assembly GCF_021461385.2). Classification (NCBI taxonomy): domain Eukaryota; kingdom Metazoa; phylum Arthropoda; class Insecta; order Orthoptera; family Acrididae; genus Schistocerca; species Schistocerca piceifrons. The sequence goes on along the minus strand of NC_060142.1, from coordinate 18,992,569 downwards.
ATAGCAAGAATGATAAAAGCCTAAAGAAGTGGGTTCAGCTGGCAGCAGTAACTATGACTCTCTTAAGGTAGCCAAATGCGCGTCACTCTGCGAAATTAATTTGAAAACTCGAGGATATCGTCGTTGGAGTAACTCAGACACCGTTTAGGTGGCCATGTTGCAGTATTTCGCTTCTGCAGGACTGGCCACAATACGAATTAAAGAGAGGAAAGATTCAAAGAAGGGGAAGCAGCTGGCAGCAGTAACTATGACTCTCTTAAGGAAGCCAAATGCTTCGCCATTCTGCGAAATTTATATGAAAACTCGAGGCTATCGTCGTTAGAGTAACTCAGACAACGTTTAGGTGGACATGCTGTAGCATTTTGCTTCTGCAGGACTGGCCGCAGTACGAATTAAAGAGAGGAAAGATTCAAAGAAAGGGGAGCAGCTGGCAGCAGGAACTATGACTCACTTAAGGTAGCCAAATGCCTCGTCATCCGGCGAAGTAATTATGCTAACGCGAAAAACTCGTAGTTTGAGAAACAGTGAAGTCGTTAAGGTGGACATACAGTGGCATGTCGGTTTCGTAGGACTGGCCGTAGCAAGAATGATAAAGGCCTAAAGAAAGGGGAGCAGCCGGCAGAATTAACTATGATTGTCTGAAGGTAGACAAATGCCTCGTCAGTCTGCGAAATTTATTTGAAAACTCGAGGATATCGTCGTTTGAGTAACTCAGACAACGTTAAGGTGGACATGCTGTAGCATTTTTCTTCTGCAGGACTGGTCACAATGCGAATTAAAGCGAGGAAATATTCAAAGAAGGGGGAGCAGCTGGCAGCAGTAACTATGACTCTCTAAAGGTAGCAAATGCGTCGTCACGCTGAGAAATTTATGTGAGAAGTCGAGGCTATCGTCGTTGGAGTAACTCAGACAACGTTCAGGTGGACATGTTCCAGCATTTCGCTTCCGCATGGACAGGCCGCAGTACGAATTAAAGAGAGGAAAAGGGGAGCAGCTGGCAGCAGGAACTATGACTCTCTTAAGGTAGCCAAATGCCTCGTCATCCGGCGCAGTACTTTTGTTAACTCGAGAAACTCGTAGTGGTAGTAACTGTGACGACGTGAAGTTAAACATACAGTGGCATATCGGTTCTTTAGGACTGGCCATAACAAGAATGATAAAGGCCTAAAGAAATGGGAGCAGCCGGCAAGAGTAACTATGACTCTTTTAAGGTAGCCAAATGACTCAGCACTCTGCGATATTTATTTGAAAACTCGAGGATATCGTCGTTGGAGTAACTCAGACAACGTTTAGGTGGCCATGTTGCAGCATTTCGCTTCTGCAGGACTGGCCACAATACGAATTAAAGAGAGGAAAGATTCAAAGAAGGGGGAGCTGCTGGCAGCAGTAACTATGACTCTCTTAAGGAAGCCAAATGCCTCGTCTTCCGGCGAAGTACTTTTGCTAACTCGAGAAACTCGTAGTGGGAGTAACCGTGACGTCGTGAAGGTAACCATACAGTGGCATATCGGTTCTGTAGGACCGACCATAGCAAGAATGATAAAAGCCCAAAGAAATGCGTTCAGCCTTCAGAATTAACAATGACTGTCTTAAGGTAGACAAATGTCTCGTCAATCTGCGAAATTTATTTGAAAACTCGAGGATATCGTCGTTGGAGTAACTCAGACAACGTTAAGGTGGACATGCTGTAGCATTTTTTTTCTGCAGGACTGGCCACAATACGAATTAAAGCGAGGAAAGATTCAAACAAGGGGGTGCAGCTGGCAGCAGTAACTACGACTCTCTTAAGGGAGCCAAATGCCTCGTCACTCTGCCAAATTTATTTGAAAACTCGAGGATATCGTCGTTAGAGTAAGTCAGACAACGTTAAGGTGGACATGCTGTAGCATTTTGCTTCTGCAGGACTGGCCACAATACGAGAGGAAAGATTCAAAGAAGGGGGAGCAGCTGGCAGCAGGAACTATGACTCTCTTAAGGTAGCCAAATGCCTCGTCATCCAGCGAAGTACTTTTGCTAACTCGATAAACTCGTAGTGGGAGTAACTGTGACGATGTGAAGGTAAACATACAGTGGCATATCGGTTCTGTAGGACCGACCATAGCAAGAATGATAAAAGCCTAAAGAAGCGGGTTCAGCTGGCAGCAGTAACTATGACTCTCTTAAGGTAGCCAAATGCGCGTCACTCTGCGAAATTAATTTGAAAACTCGAGGATATCGTCGTTGGAGTAACTCAGACACCGTTTAGGTGGCCATGTTGCAGTATTTCGCTTCTGCAGGACTGGCCACAATACGAATTAAAGAGAGGAAAGATTCAAAGAAGGGGAAGCAGCTGGCAGCAGTAACTATGACTCTCTTAAGGAAGCCAAATGCTTCGCCATTCTGCGAAATTTATATGAAAACTCGAGGCTATCGTCGTTAGAGTAACTCAGACAACGTTTAGGTGGACATGCTGTAGCATTTTGCTTCTGCAGGACTGGCCGCAGTACGAATTAAAGAGAGGAAAGATTCAAAGAAAGGGGAGCAGCTCGCAGCAGGAACTATGACTCACTTAAGGTAGCCAAATGCCTCGTCACTCTGTGAAATTTATTAGAAAGCTCGAGGCTATCGTCGTTGGAGTAACTCAGACAACGTTTAGGTGGCCATGTTGCAGCATTTCGCTTCTGCATGGACTGGCCGCAGTACGAATTAAAGAGAGGAAAGATTCAAAGAAAGGGGAGCAGCTGGCAGCAGGAACTATGACTCACTTAAGGTAGCCAAATGCCTCGTCATCCGGCGAAGTAATTATGCTAACGCGAAAAACTCGTAGTTTGAGAAACAGTGAAGTCGTTAAGGTGGACATACAGTGGCATGTCTGTTCCGTAGGACTGGCCGTAGCAAGAATGATAAAGGCCTAAAGAAAGGGGAGCAGCCGGCAGAATTAACTATGATTGTCTGAAGGTAGACAAATGCCTCGTCAGTCTGCGAAATTTATTTGAAAACTCGAGGATATCGTCGTTTGAGTAACTCAGACAACGTTAAGGTGGACATGCTGTAGCATTTTTCTTCTGCAGGACTGGTCACAATACGAATTAAAGCGAGGAAATATTCAAAGAAGGGGGAGCAGCTGGCAGCAGTAACTATGACTCTCTAAAGGTAGCAAATGCGTCGTCACGCTGAGAAATTTATGTGAGAAGTCGAGGCTATCGTCGTTGGAGTAACTCAGACAACGTTCAGGTGGACATGTTCCAGCATTTCGCTTCCGCATGGACAGGCCGCAGTACGAATTAAAGAGAGGAAAAGGGGAGCAGCTGGCAGCAGGAACTATGACTCTGTTAAGGTAGCCAAATGCCTCGTCATCCGGCGCAGTACTTTTGTTAACTCGAGAAATTCGTAGTGGTAGTAACTGTGACGACGTGAAGTTAAACATACAGTGGCATATCGGTTCTTTAGGACTGACCATAGCAAGAATGATAAAAGCCTAAAGAAATGGGTGCAGCCGGCAGGAGTAACTATGACTCTCTTAAGGTAGCCAAATGCCTCGTCACTCTGCGAAATTTATTGGAAAACTCGAGGATATCGTCGTTGGAGTAACTCAGACATCGTTAAGGTGGACATGCTGTAGCATTTCGCTTCTGCAGGACTGGCCACAATACGAATTAAAGAGAGGAAAGATTCAAAGAAAGGGGGGCAGCTGGCAACAGTAACTATGACTCTCCTAAGGAAGCCAAATGCCTCGTCACGCTGCCAAATTTATTTGAAAACTCGAGGATATCGTCGTTAGAGTAACTCAGACAACAATAAGGTGGACATGCTGTAGCATTTTGCTTCTGCAGGACTGGTTACAATACGAATTAAAGAGAGGAAAGATTCAAAGAAAGGGGAGCAGCTGGCAGCAGGAACTATGACTCTCTTAAGGTATCCAAATGCCTCGTCATCTGACGAAGTACATTTGCTAACTCGAGGAACTCGTAGTGGGAGTAACTGTGACGACGTTAAGGTGGACATACAGTGGCATATCGGTTCTGTAGGACTGGCCATAACAAGAATGATAAAGGCCTAAAGAAATGGGAGCAGCCGGCAAGAGTAACTATGACTCTTTTAAGGTAGCCAAATGCCTCAGCACTCTGCGATATTTATTTGAAAACTCGAGGATATCGTCGTTGGAGTAACTCAGACAACGTTTAGGTGGCCATGTTGCAGCATTTCGCTTCTGCAGGACTGGCCACAATACGAATTAAAGAGAGGAAAGATTCAAAGAAGGGGGAGCTGCTGGCAGCAGTAACTATGACTCTCTTAAGGAAGCCAAATGCCTCGTCTTCCGGCGAAGTACTTTTGCTAACTCGAGAAACTCGTAGTGGGAGTAACCGTGACGTCGTGAAGGTAAACATACAGTGGCATATCGGTTCTGTAGGACCGACCATGGCAAGAATGATAAAAGCCCAAAGAAATGCGTTCAGCCTTCAGAATTAACAATGACTGTCTTAAGGTTGACAAATGTCTCGTCAATCTGCGAAATTTATTTGAAAACTCGAGGATATCGTCGTTGGAGTAACTCAGACAACGTTAAGGTGGACATGCTGTAGCATTTTTTTTCTGCAGGACTGGCCACAATACGAATTAAAGCGAGGAAAGATTCAAACAAGGGGGTGCAGCTGGCAGCAGTAACTACGACTCTCTTAAGGGAGCCAAATGCCTCGTCACTCTGCCAAATTTATTTGAAAACTCGAGGATATCGTCGTTAGAGTAAGTCAGACAACGTTAAGGTGGACATGCTGTAGCATTTTGCTTCTGCAGGACTGGCCACAATACGAGAGGAAAGATTCAAAGAAGGGGGAGCAGCTGGCAGCTGGAACTATGACTCTCTTAAGGTAGCCAAATGCCTCGTCATCCAGCGAAGTACTTTTGCTAACTCGATAAACTCGTAGTGGGAGTAACTGTGACGATGTGAAGGTAAACATACAGTGGCATATCGGTTCTGTAGGACCGACCATAGCAAGAATGATAAAAGCCTAAAGAAGCGGGTTCAGCTGGCAGCAGTAACTATGACTCTCTTAAGGTAGCCAAATGCGCGTCACTCTGCGAAATTAATTTGAAAACTCGAGGATATCGTCGTTGGAGTAACTCAGACACCGTTTAGGTGGCCATGTTGCAGTATTTCGCTTCTGCAGGACTGGCCACAATACGAATTAAAGAGAGGAAAGATTCAAAGAAGGGGAAGCAGCTGGCAGCAGTAACTATGACTCTCTTAAGGAAGCCAAATGCTTCGCCATTCTGCGAAATTTATATGAAAACTCGAGGCTATCGTCGTTAGAGTAACTCAGACAACGTTTAGGTGGACATGCTGTAGCATTTTGCTTCTGCAGGACTGGCCGCAGTACGAATTAAAGAGAGGAAAGATTCAAAGAAAGGGGAGCAGCTGGCAGCAGGAACTATGACTCACTTAAGGTAGCCAAATGCCTCGTCACTCTGTGAAATTTATTCGAAAACTCGAGGCTATCGTCGTTGGAGTAACTCAGACAACGTTTAGGTGGCTATGTTGCAGCATTTCGCTTCTGCATGGACTGGCCGCAGTACGAATTAAAGAGAGGAAAGATTCAAAGAAAGGGGAGCAGCTGGCAGCAGGAACTATGACTCACTTAAGGTAGCCAAATGCCTCGTCATCCGGCGAAGTAATTATGCTAACGCGAAAAACTCGTAGTTTGAGAAACAGTGAAGTCGTTAAGGTGGACATACAGTGGCATGTCGGTTCCGTAGGACTGGCCGTAGCAAGAATGATAAAGGCCTAAAGAAAGGGGAGCAGCCGGCAGAATTAACTATGATTGTCTGAAGGTAGACAAATGCCTCGTCAGTCTGCGAAATTTATTTGAAAACTCGAGGATATCGTCGTTTGAGTAACTCAGACAACGTTAAGGTGGACATGCTGTAGCATTTTTCTTCTGCAGGACTGGTCACAATACGAATTAAAGCGAGGAAATATTCAAAGAAGGGGGAGCAGCTGGCAGCAGTAACTATGACTCTCTAAAGGTAGCAAATGCGTCGTCACGCTGAGAAATTTATGTGAGAAGTCGAGGCTATCGTCGTTGGAGTAACTCAGACAACGTTCAGGTGGACATGTTCCAGCATTTCGCTTCCGCATGGACAGGCCGCAGTACGAATTAAAGAGAGGAAAAGGGGAGCAGCTGGCAGCAGGAACTATGACTCTGTTAAGGTAGCCAAATGCCTCGTCATCCGGCGCAGTACTTTTGTTAACTCGAGAAACTCGTAGTGGTAGTAACTGTGACGACGTGAAGTTAAACATACAGTGGCATATCGGTTCTTTAGGACTGACCATAGCAAGAATGATAAAAGCCTAAAGAAATGGGTGCAGCCGGCAGGAGTAACTATGACTCTCTTAAGGTAGCCAAATGCCTCGTCACTCTGCGAAATTTATTGGAAAACTCGAGGATATCGTCGTTGGAGTAACTCAGACATCGTTAAGGTGGACATGCTGTAGCATTTCGCTTCTGCAGGACTGGCCACAATACGAATTAAAGAGAGGAAAGATTCAAAGAAAGGGGGGCAGCTGGCAACAGTAACTATGACTCTCCTAAGGAAGCCAAATGCCTCGTCACGCTGCCAAATTTATTTGAAAACTCGAGGATATCGTCGTTAGAGTAACTCAGACAACAATAAGGTGGACATGCTGTAGCATTTTGCTTCTGCAGGACTGGTTACAATACGAATTAAAGAGAGGAAAGATTCAAAGAAAGGGGAGCAGCTGGCAGCAGGAACTATGACTCTCTTAAGGTATCCAAATGCCTCGTCATCTGACGAAGTACATTTGCTAACTCGAGGAACTCGTAGTGGGAGTAACTGTGACGACGTTAAGGTGGACATACAGTGGCATATCGGTTCTGTAGGACTGGCCATAACAAGAATGATAAAGGCCTAAAGAAATGGGAGCAGCCGGCAAGAGTAACTATGACTCTTTTAAGGTAGCCAAATGCCTCAGCACTCTGCGATATTTATTTGAAAACTCGAGGATATCGTCGTTGGAGTAACTCAGACAACGTTTAGGTGGCCATGTTGCAGCATTTCGCTTCTGCAGGACTGGCCACAATACGAATTAAAGAGAGGAAAGATTCAAAGAAGGGGGAGCTGCTGGCAGCAGTAACTATGACTCTCTTAAGGAAGCCAAATGCCTCGTCTTCCGGCGAAGTACTTTTGCTAACTCGAGAAACTCGTAGTGGGAGTAACCGTGACGTCGTGAAGGTAAACATACAGTGGCATATCGGTTCTGTAGGACCGACCATGGCAAGAATGATAAAAGCCCAAAGAAATGCGTTCAGCCTTCAGAATTAACAATGACTGTCTTAAGGTTGACAAATGTCTCGTCAATCTGCGAAATTTATTTGAAAACTCGAGGATATCGTCATTGGAGTAACTCAGACAACGTTAAGGTGGACATGCTGTAGCATTTTTTTTCTGCAGGACTGGCCACAATACGAATTAAAGCGAGGAAAGATTCAAACAAGGGGGTGCAGCTGGCAGCAGTAACTACGACTCTCTTAAGGGAGCCAAATGCCTCGTCACTCTGCCAAATTTATTTGAAAACTCGAGGATATCGTCGTTAGAGTAAGTCAGACAACGTTAAGGTGGACATGCTGTAGCATTTTGCTTCTGCAGGACTGGCCACAATACGAGAGGAAAGATTCAAAGAAGGGGGAGCAGCTGGCAGCAGGAACTATGACTCTCTTAAGGTAGCCAAATGCCTCGTCATCCAGCGAAGTACTTTTGCTAACTCGATAAACTCGTAGTGGGAGTAACTGTGACGATGTGAAGGTAAACATACAGTGGCATATCGGTTCTGTAGGACCGACCATAGCAAGAATGATAAAAGCCTAAAGAAGCGGGTTCAGCTGGCAGCAGTAACTATGACTCTCTTAAGGTAGCCAAATGCGCGTCACTCTGCGAAATTAATTTGAAAACTCGAGGATATCGTCGTTGGAGTAACTCAGACACCGTTTAGGTGGCCATGTTGCAGTATTTCGCTTCTGCAGGACTGGCCACAATACGAATTAAAGAGAGGAAAGATTCAAAGAAGGGGAAGCAGCTGGCAGCAGTAACTATGACTCTCTTAAGGAAGCCAAATGCTTCGCCATTCTGCGAAATTTATATGAAAACTCGAGGCTATCGTCGTTAGAGTAACTCAGACAACGTTTAGGTGGACATGCTGTAGCATTTTGCTTCTGCAGGACTGGCCGCAGTACGAATTAAAGAGAGGAAAGATTCAAAGAAAGGGGAGCAGCTGGCAGCAGGAACTATGACTCACTTAAGGTAGCCAAATGCCTCGTCACTCTGTGAAATTTATTCGAAAACTCGAGGCTATCGTCGTTGGAGTAAAACAGACAACGTTTAGGTGGCTATGTTGCAGCATTTCGCTTCTGCATGGACTGGCCGCAGTACGAATTAAAGAGAGGAAAGATTCAAAGAAAGGGGAGCAGCTGGCAGCAGGAACTATGACTCACTTAAGGTAGCCAAATGCCTCGTCATCCGGCGAAGTAATTATGCTAACGCGAAAAACTCGTAGTTTGAGAAACAGTGAAGTCGTTAAGGTGGACATACAGTGGCATGTCGGTTCCGTAGGACTGGCCGTAGCAAGAATGATAAAGGCCTAAAGAAAGGGGAGCAGCCGGCAGAATTAACTATGATTGTCTGAAGGTAGACAAATGCCTCGTCAGTCTGCGAAATTTATTTGAAAACTCGAGGATATCGTCGTTTGAGTAACTCAGACAACGTTAAGGTGGACATGCTGTAGCATTTTTCTTCTGCAGGACTGGTCACAATACGAATTAAAGCGAGGAAATATTCAAAGAAGGGGGAGCAGCTGGCAGCAGTAACTATGACTCTCTAAAGGTAGCAAATGCGTCGTCACGCTGAGAAATTTATGTGAGAAGTCGAGGCTATCGTCGTTGGAGTAACTCAGACAACGTTCAGGTGGACATGTTCCAGCATTTCGCTTCCGCATGGACAGGCCGCAGTACGAATTAAAGAGAGGAAAAGGGGAGCAGCTGGCAGCAGGAACTATGACTCTGTTAAGGTAGCCAAATGCCTCGTCATCCGGCGCAGTACTTTTGTTAACTCGAGAAACTCGTAGTGGTAGTAACTGTGACGACGTGAAGTTAAACATACAGTGGCATATCGGTTCTTTAGGACTGACCATAGCAAGAATGATAAAAGCCTAAAGAAATGGGTGCAGCCGGCAGGAGTAACTATGACTCTCTTAAGGTAGCCAAATGCCTCGTCACTCTGCGAAATTTATTGGAAAACTCGAGGATATCGTCGTTGGAGTAACTCAGACATCGTTAAGGTGGACATGCTGTAGCATTTCGCTTCTGCAGGACTGGCCACAATACGAATTAAAGAGAGGAAAGATTCAAAGAAAGGGGGGCAGCTGGCAACAGTAACTATGACTCTCCTAAGGAAGCCAAATGCCTCGTCACGCTGCCAAATTTATTTGAAAACTCGAGGATATCGTCGTTAGAGTAACTCAGACAACAATAAGGTGGACATGCTGTAGCATTTTGCTTCTGCAGGACTGGTTACAATACGAATTAAAGAGAGGAAAGATTTAAAAGAAAGGGGAGCAGCTGGCAGCAGGAACTATGACTCTCTTAAGGTATCCAAATGCCTCGTCATCTGACGAAGTACATTTGCTAACTCGAGGAACTCGTAGTGGGAGTAACTGTGACGACGTTAAGGTGGACATACAGTGGCATATCGGTTCTGTAGGACTGGCCATAACAAGAATGATAAAGGCCTAAAGAAATGGGAGCAGCCGGCAAGAGTAACTATGACTCTTTTAAGGTAGCCAAATGCCTCAGCACTCTGCGATATTTATTTGAAAACTCGAGGATATCGTCGTTGGAGTAACTCAGACAACGTTTAGGTGGCCATGTTGCAGCATTTCGCTTCTGCAGGACTGGCCACAATACGAATTAAAGAGAGGAAAGATTCAAAGAAGGGGGAGCTGCTGGCAGCAGTAACTATGACTCTCTTAAGGAAGCCAAATGCCTCGTCTTCCGGCGAAGTACTTTTGCTAACTCGAGAAACTCGTAGTGGGAGTAACCGTGACGTCGTGAAGGTAAACATACAGTGGCATATCGGTTCTGTAGGACCGACCATGGCAAGAATGATAAAAGCCCAAAGAAATGCGTTCAGCCTTCAGAATTAACAATGACTGTCTTAAGGTTGACAAATGTCTCGTCAATCTGCGAAATTTATTTGAAAACTCGAGGATATCGTCATTGGAGTAACTCAGACAACGTTAAGGTGGACATGCTGTAGCATTTTTTTTCTGCAGGACTGGCCACAATACGAATTAAAGCGAGGAAAGATTCAAACAAGGGGGTGCAGCTGGCAGCAGTAACTACGACTCTCTTAAGGGAGCCAAATGCCTCGTCACTCTGCCAAATTTATTTGAAAACTCGAGGATATCGTCGTTAGAGTAAGTCAGACAACGTTAAGGTGGACATGCTGTAGCATTTTGCTTCTGCAGGACTGGCCACAATACGAGAGGAAAGATTCAAAGAAGGGGGAGCAGCTGGCAGCAGGAACTATGACTCTCTTAAGGTAGCCAAATGCCTCGTCATCCAGCGAAGTACTTTTGCTAACTCGATAAACTCGTAGTGGGAGTAACTGTGACGATGTGAAGGTAAACATACAGTGGCATATCGGTTCTGTAGGACCGACCATAGCAAGAATGATAAAAGCCTAAAGAAGCGGGTTCAGCTGGCAGCAGTAACTATGACTCTCTTAAGGTAGCCAAATGCGCGTCACTCTGCGAAATTAATTTGAAAACTCGAGGATATCGTCGTTGGAGTAACTCAGACACCGTTTAGGTGGCCATGTTGCAGTATTTCGCTTCTGCAGGACTGGCCACAATACGAATTAAAGAGAGGAAAGATTCAAAGAAGGGGAAGCAGCTGGCAGCAGTAACTATGACTCTCTTAAGGAAGCCAAATGCTTCGCCATTCTGCGAAATTTATATGAAAACTCGAGGCTATCGTCGTTAGAGTAACTCAGACAACGTTTAGGTGGACATGCTGTAGCATTTTGCTTCTGCAGGACTGGCCGCAGTACGAATTAAAGAGAGGAAAGATTCAAAGAAAGGGGAGCAGCTGGCAGCAGGAACTATGACTCACTTAAGGTAGCCAAATGCCTCGTCACTCTGTGAAATTTATTCGAAAACTCGAGGCTATCGTCGTTGGAGTAAAACAGACAACGTTTAGGTGGCTATGTTGCAGCATTTCGCTTCTGCATGGACTGGCCGCAGTACGAATTAAAGAGAGGAAAGATTCAAAGATAGGGGAGCAGCTGGCAGCAGGAACTATGACTCACTTAAGGTAGCCAAATGCCTCGTCATCCGGCGAAGTAATTATGCTAACGCGAAAAACTCGTAGTTTGAGAAACAGTGAAGTCGTTAAGGTGGACATACAGTGGCATGTCGGTTCCGTAGGACTGGCCGTAGCAAGAATGATAAAGGCCTAAAGAAAGGGGAGCAGCCGGCAGAATTAACTATGATTGTCTGAAGGTAGACAAATGCCTCGTCAGTCTGCGAAATTTATTTGAAAACTCGAGGATATCGTCGTTTGAGTAACTCAGACAACGTTAAGGTGGACATGCTGTAGCATTTTTCTTCTGCAGGACTGGTCACAATACGAATTAAAGCGAGGAAATATTCAAAGAAGGGGGAGCAGCTGGCAGCAGTAACTATGACTCTCTAAAGGTAGCAAATGCGTCGTCACGCTGAGAAATTTATGTGAGAAGTCGAGGCTATCGTCGTTGGAGTAACTCAGACAACGTTCAGGTGGACATGTTCCAGCATTTCGCTTCCGCATGGACAGGCCGCAGTACGAATTAAAGAGAGGAAAAGGGGAGCAGCTGGCAGCAGGAACTATGACTCTCTTAAGGTAGCCAAATGCCTCGTCATCCGGCGCAGTACTTTTGTTAACTCGAGAAACTCGTAGTGGTAGTAACTGTGACGACGTGAAGTTAAACATACAGTGGCATATCGGTTCTTTAGGACTGGCCATAGCAAGAATGATAAAAGCCTAAAGAAATGGGTGCAGCCGGCAGGAGTAACTATGACTCTCTTAAGGTAGCCAAATGCCTCGTCACTCTGCGAAATTTATTGGAAAACTCGAGGATATCGTCGTTGGAGTAACTCAGACATCGTTAAGGTGGACATGCTGTAGCATTTCGCTTCTGCAGGACTGGCCACAATACGAATTAAAGAGAGGAAAGATTCAAAGAAAGGCGGGCAGCTGGCAACAGTAACTATGACTCTCCTAAGGAAGCCAAATGCCTCGTCACGCTGCCAAATTTATTTGAAAACTCGAGGATATCGTCGTTAGAGTAACTCAGACAACTTTAAGGTGGACATGCTGTAGCATTTTGCTTCTGCAGGACTGGTTACAATACGAATTAAAGAGAGGAAAGATTCAAAGAAGGGGGAGCAGCTGGCAGCAGAAACTATGACACTCTTAAGGTAGCCAAATGCCTCGTCACTCTGTGAAATTTATTAGAAAACTCGAGGCTATCGTCGTTGGAGTAACTCAGACAACGTTTAGGTGGCCATGTTGCAGCATTTCGCTTCTGCATGGACTGGCCGCAGTACGAATTAAAGAGAGGAAAGATTCAAAGAAAGGGGAGCAGCTGGCAGCAGGAACTATGACTCTCTTAAGGTATCCAAATGCCTCGTCATCTGGCGAAGTACATTTGCTAACTCGAGGAACTCGTAGTGGGAGTAACTGTGACGACGTTAAGGTGGACATACAGTGGCATATCGGTTCTGTAGGACTGGCCATAACAAGAATGATAAAGGCCTAAAGAAATGGGAGCAGCCGGCAAGAGTAACTATGACTCTTTTAAGGTAGCCAAATGCCTCAGCACTCTGCGATATTTATTTGAAAACTCGAGGATATCGTCGTTGGAGTAACTCAGACAACGTTTAGGTGGCCATGTTGCAGCATTTCGCTTCTGCAGGACTGGCCACAATACGAATTAAAGAGAGGAAAGATTCAAAGAAGGGGGAGCTGCTGGCAGCAGTAACTATGACTCTCTTAAGGAAGCCAAATGCCTCGTCTTCCGGCGAAGTACTTTTGCTAACTCGAGAAACTCGTAGTGGGAGTAACCGTGACGTCGTGAAGGTAAACATACAGTGGCATATCGGTTCTGTAGGACCGACCATAGCAAGAATGATAAAAGCCCAAAGAAATGCGTTCAGCCTTCAGAATTAACAATGACTGTCTTAAGGTAGACAAATGTCTCGTCAATCTGCGAAATTTATTTGAAAACTCGAGGATATCGTCGTTGGAGTAACTCAGACAACGTTAAGGTGGACATGCTGTAGCATTTTTTTTCTGCAGGACTGGCCACAATACGAATTAAAGCGAGGAAAGATTCAAACAAGGGGGTGCAGCTGGCAGCAGTAACTACGACTCTCTTAAGGGAGCCAAATGCCTCGTCACTCTGCCAAATTTATTTGAAAACTCGAGGATATCGTCGTTAGAGTAAGTCAGACAACGTTAAGGTGGACATGCTGTAGCATTTTGCTTCTGCAGGACTGGCCACAATACGAGAGGAAAGATTCAAAGAAGGGGGAGCAGCTGGCAGCAGGAACTATGACTCTCTTAAGGTAGCCAAATGCCTCGTCATCCGGCGAAGTACTTTTGCTAACTCGATAAACTCGTAGTGGGAGTAACTGTGACGATGTGAAGGTAAACATACAGTGGCATATCGGTTCTGTAGGACCGACCATAGCAAGAATGATAAAAGCCTAAAGAAGCGGGTTCAGCTGGCAGCAGTAACTATGACTCTCTTAAGGAAGCCAAATGCTTCGCCATTCTGCGAAATTTATATGAAAACTCGAGGCTATCGTCGTTAGAGTAACTCAGACAACGTTTAGGTGGACATGCTGTAGCATTTTGCTTCTGCAGGACTGGCCCCAATACGAATTAAAGAGAGGAAAGATTCAAAGAAGGGGGAGAAGCTTGCAGCAGTAACTATGACACTCTTAAGGTAGCCAAATTCCTCGTCACTCTGTGAAATTTATTAGAAAACTCGAGGCTATCGTCGTTGGAGTAACTCAGACAACGTTTAGGTGGCCATGTTGCAGCATTTCGCTTCTGCATGGACTGGCCGCAGTACGAATTAAAGAGAGGAAAGATTCAAAGAAAGGGGAGCAGCTGGCAGCAGGAACTATGACTCACTTAAGGTAGCCAAATGCCTCGTCATCCGGCGAAGTAATTATGCTAACGCGAAAAACTCGTAGTTTGAGAAACAGTGAAGGCGTTAAGGTGGACATACAGTGGCATGTCGGTTCCGTAGGACTGGCCGTAGCAAGAATGATAAAGGCCTAAAGAAAGGGGAGCAGCCGGCAGAATTAACTATGATTGTCTGAAGGTAGACAAATGCCTCGTCAGTCTGCGAAATTTATTTGAAAACTCGAGGATATCGTCGTTTGAGTAACTCAGACAACGTTAAGGTGGACATGCTGTAGCATTTTTCTTCTGCAGGACTGGTCACAATACGAATTAAAGCGAGGAAATATTCAAAGAAGGGGGAGCAGCTGGCAGCAGTAACTATGACTCTCTAAAGGTAGCAAATGCGTCGTCACGCTGAGAAATTTATGTGAGAAGTCGAGGCTATCGTCGTTAGAGTAACTCAGACAACGTTTAGGTGGACATGCTGTAGCATTTTGCTTCTGCAGGACTGGCCGCAGTACGAATTAAAGAGAGGAAAGATTCAAAGAAAGGGGAGCAGCTGGCAGCAGGAACTATGACTCACTTAAGGTAGCCAAATGCCTCGTCACTCTGTGAAATTTATTCGAAAACTCGAGGCTATCGTCGTTGGAGTAACTCAGACCCTATACGTGTAGATACTTGGTAAGTGTTGCTGTGTTATAGATTGTAAGTAAGAACTTGCTAACATGAAAGAAAATTAGACAAGGGGAAATAGTAGAACTCATGAGAATTTTATAACATGTTGTTATTTAATTATCATAAATTTAACGAAAAGTTTTTTTTAGTCGAAAGGACGGACTCGCAGTGCGCAATATTCTGTCAGGTACTTAAGCTGAGACCTTCATAAAAGTCTTAGTATATTGGCACAGAACGGGGAAGTCGCCAGTCTCCTGCAAACTTCGGTAGTCTCTGACACTCCCCAATAACGGTTGTGTTTCATTTGACCGGCAAAAGACAGCTTTTACGCAGTGCTTCTTCAGTATGCACTCCACTTCTGCCACAGCGCGGCACGCGGTACAAAGGCTGTGGGCATTTTTCTTCTGCAGGACTGGTCACAATACGAATTAAAGCGAGGAAATATTCAAAGAAGGGGGAGCAGCTGGCAGCAGTAACTATGACTCTCTAAAGGTAGCAAATGCGTCGTCACGCTGAGAAATTTATGTGAGAAGTCGAGGCTATCGTCGTTGGAGTAACTCAGACAACGTTCAGGTGGACATGTTCCAGCATTTCGCTTCCGCATGGACAGGCCGCAGTACGAATTAAAGAGAGGAAAAGGGGAGCAGCTGGCAGCAGGAACTATGACTCTGTTAAGGTAGCCAAATGCCTCGTCATCCGGCGCAGTACTTTTGTTAACTCGAGAAACTCGTAGTGGTAGTAACTGTGACGACGTGAAGTTAAACATACAGTGGCATATCGGTTCTTTAGGACTGACCATAGCAAGAATGATAAAAGCCTAAAGAAATGGGTGCAGCCGGCAGGAGTAACTATGACTCTCTTAAGGTAGCCAAATGCCTCGTCACTCTGCGAAATTTATTGGAAAACTCGAGGATATCGTCGTTGGAGTAACTCAGACATCGTTAAGGTGGACATGCTGTAGCATTTCGCTTCTGCAGGACTGGCCACAATACGAATTAAAGAGAGGAAAGATTCAAAGAAAGGGGGGCAGCTGGCAACAGTAACTATGACTCTCCTAAGGAAGCCAAATGCCTCGTCACGCTGCCAAATTTATTTGAAAACTCGAGGATATCGTCGTTAGAGTAACTCAGACAACAATAAGGTGGACATGCTGTAGCATTTTGCTTCTGCAGGACTGGTTACAATACGAATTAAAGAGAGGAAAGATTCAAAGAAAGGGGAGCAGCTGGCAGCAGGAACTATGACTCTCTTAAGGTATCCAAATGCCTCGTCATCTGACGAAGTACATTTGCTAACTCGAGGAACTCGTAGTGGGAGTAACTGTGACGACGTTAAGGTGGACATACAGTGGCATATCGGTTCTGTAGGACTGGCCATAACAAGAATGATAAAGGCCTAAAGAAATGGGAGCAGCCGGCAAGAGTAACTATGACTCTTTTAAGGTAGCCAAATGCCTCAGCACTCTGCGATATTTATTTGAAAACTCGAGGATATCGTCGTTGGAGTAACTCAGACAACGTTTAGGTGGCCATGTTGCAGCATTTCGCTTCTGCAGGACTGGCCACAATACGAATTAAAGAGAGGAAAGATTCAAAGAAGGGGGAGCTGCTGGCAGCAGTAACTATGACTCTCTTAAGGAAGCCAAATGCCTCGTCTTCCGGCGAAGTACTTTTGCTAACTCGAGAAACTCGTAGTGGGAGTAACCGTGACGTCGTGAAGGTAAACATACAGTGGCATATCGGTTCTGTAGGACCGACCATGGCAAGAATGATAAAAGCCCAAAGAAATGCGTTCAGCCTTCAGAATTAACAATGACTGTCTTAAGGTTGACAAATGTCTCGTCAATCTGCGAAATTTATTTGAAAACTCGAGGATATCGTCATTGGAGTAACTCAGACAACGTTAAGGTGGACATGCTGTAGCATTTTTTTTCTGCAGGACTGGCCACAATACGAATTAAAGCGAGGAAAGATTCAAACAAGGGGGTGCAGCTGGCAGCAGTAACTACGACTCTCTTAAGGGAGCCAAATGCCTCGTCACTCTGCCAAATTTATTTGAAAACTCGAGGATATCGTCGTTAGAGTAAGTCAGACAACGTTAAGGTGGACATGCTGTAGCATTTTGCTTCTGCAGGACTGGCCACAATACGAGAGGAAAGATTCAAAGAAGGGGGAGCAGCTGGCAGCAGAAACTATGACTCTCTTAAGGTAGCCAAATGCCTCGTCATCCAGCGAAGTACTTTTGCTAACTCGATAAACTCGTAGTGGGAGTAACTGTGACGATGTGAAGGTAAACATACAGTGGCATATCGGTTCTGTAGGACCGACCATAGCAAGAATGATAAAAGCCTAAAGAAGCGGGTTCAGCTGGCAGCAGTAACTATGACTCTCTTAAGGTAGCCAAATGCGCGTCACTCTGCGAAATTAATTTGAAAACTCGAGGATATCGTCGTTGGAGTAACTCAGACACCGTTTAGGTGGCCATGTTGCAGTATTTCGCTTCTGCAGGACTGGCCACAATACGAATTAAAGAGAGGAAAGATTCAAAGAAGGGGAAGCAGCTGGCAGCAGTAACTATGACTCTCTTAAGGAAGCCAAATGCTTCGCCATTCTGCGAAATTTATATGAAAACTCGAGGCTATCGTCGTTAGAGTAACTCAGACAACGTTTAGGTGGACATGCTGTAGCATTTTGCTTCTGCAGGACTGGCCGCAGTACGAATTAAAGAGAGGAAAGATTCAAAGAAAGGGGAGCAGCTGGCAGCAGGAACTATGACTCACTTAAGGTAGCCAAATGCCTCGTCACTCTGTGAAATTTATTCGAAAACTCGAGGCTATCGTCCTTGGAGTAAAACAGACAACGTTTAGGTGGCTATGTTGCAGCATTTCGCTTCTGCATGGACTGGCCGCAGTACGAATTAAAGAGAGGAAAGATTCAAAGAAAGGGGAGCAGCTGGCAGCAGGAACTATGACTCACTTAAGGTAGCCAAATGCCTCGTCATCCGGCGAAGTAATTATGCTAACGCGAAAAACTCGTAGTTTGAGAAACAGTGAAGTCGTTAAGGTGGACATACAGTGGCATGTCGGTTCCGTAGGACTGGCCGTAGCAAGAATGATAAAGGCCTAAAGAAAGGGGAGCAGCCGGCAGAATTAACTATGATTGTCTGAAGGTAGACAAATGCCTCGTCAGTCTGCGAAATTTATTTGAAAACTCGAGGATATCGTCGTTTGAGTAACTCAGACAACGTTAAGGTGGACATGCTGTAGCATTTTTCTTCTGCAGGACTGGTCACAATACGAATTAAAGCGAGGAAATATTCAAAGAAGGGGGAGCAGCTGGCAGCAGTAACTATGACTCTCTAAAGGTAGCAAATGCGTCGTCACGCTGAGAAATTTATGTGAGAAGTCGAGGCTATCGTCGTTGGAGTAACTCAGACAACGTTCAGGTGGACATGTTCCAGCATTTCGCTTCCGCATGGACAGGCCGCAGTACGAATTAAAGAGAGGAAAAGGGGAGCAGCTGGCAGCAGGAACTATGACTCTGTTAAGGTAGCCAAATGCCTCGTCATCCGGCGCAGTACTTTTGTTAACTCGAGAAACTCGTAGTGGTAGTAACTGTGACGACGTGAAGTTAAACATACAGTGGCATATCGGTTCTTTAGGACTGACCATAGCAAGAATGATAAAAGCCTAAAGAAATGGGTGCAGCCGGCAGGAGTAACTATGACTCTCTTAAGGTAGCCAAATGCCTCGTCACTCTGCGAAATTTATTGGAAAACTCGAGGATATCGTCGTTGGAGTAACTCAGACATCGTTAAGGTGGACATGCTGTAGCATTTCGCTTCTGCAGGACTGGCCACAATACGAATTAAAGAGAGGAAAGATTCAAAGAAAGGGGGGCAGCTGGCAACAGTAACTATGACTCTCCTAAGGAAGCCAAATGCCTCGTCACGCTGCCAAATTTATTTGAAAACTCGAGGATATCGTCGTTAGAGTAACTCAGACAACAATAAGGTGGACATGCTGTAGCATTTTGCTTCTGCAGGACTGGTTACAATACGAATTAAAGAGAGGAAAGATTCAAAGAAAGGGGAGCAGCTGGCAGCAGGAACTATGACTCTCTTAAGGTATCCAAATGCCTCGTCATCTGACGAAGTACATTTGCTAACTCGAGGAACTCGTAGTGGGAGTAACTGTGACGACGTTAAGGTGGACATACAGTGGCATATCGGTTCTGTAGGACTGGCCATAACAAGAATGATAAAGGCCTAAAGAAATGGGAGCAGCCGGCAAGAGTAACTATGACTCTTTTAAGGTAGCCAAATGCCTCAGCACTCTGCGATATTTATTTGAAAACTCGAGGATATCGTCGTTGGAGTAACTCAGACAACGTTTAGGTGGCCATGTTGCAGCATTTCGCTTCTGCAGGACTGGCCACAATACGAATTAAAGAGAGGAAAGATTCAAAGAAGGGGGAGCTGCTGGCAGCAGTAACTATGACTCTCTTAAGGAAGCCAAATGCCTCGTCTTCCGGCGAAGTACTTTTGCTAACTCGAGAAACTCGTAGTGGGAGTAACCGTGACGTCGTGAAGGTAAACATACAGTGGCATATCGGTTCTGTAGGACCGACCATGGCAAGAATGATAAAAGCCCAAAGAAATGCGTTCAGCCTTCAGAATTAACAATGACTGTCTTAAGGTTGACAAATGTCTCGTCAATCTGCGAAATTTATTTGAAAACTCGAGGATATCGTCATTGGAGTAACTCAGACAACGTTAAGGTGGACATGCTGTAGCATTTTTTTTCTGCAGGACTGGCCACAATACGAATTAAAGCGAGGAAAGATTCAAACAAGGGGGTGCAGCTGGCAGCAGTAACTACGACTCTCTTAAGGGAGCCAAATGCCTCGTCACTCTGCCAAATTTATTTGAAAACTCGAGGATATCGTCGTTAGAGTAAGTCAGACAACGTTAAGGTGGACATGCTGTAGCATTTTGCTTCTGCAGGACTGGCCACAATACGAGAGGAAAGATTCAAAGAAGGGGGAGCAGCTGGCAGCAGGAACTATGACTCTCTTAAGGTAGCCAAATGCCTCGTCATCCAGCGAAGTACTTTTGCTAACTCGATAAACTCGTAGTGGGAGTAACTGTGACGATGTGAAGGTAAACATACAGTGGCATATCGGTTCTGTAGGACCGACCATAGCAAGAATGATAAAAGCCTAAAGAAGCGGGTTCAGCTGGCAGCAGTAACTATGACTCTCTTAAGGTAGCCAAATGCGCGTCACTCTGCGAAATTAATTTGAAAACTCGAGGATATCGTCGTTGGAGTAACTCAGACACCGTTTAGGTGGCCATGTTGCAGTATTTCGCTTCTGCAGGACTGGCCACAATACGAATTAAAGAGAGGAAAGATTCAAAGAAGGGGAAGCAGCTGGCAGCAGTAACTATGACTCTCTTAAGGAAGCCAAATGCTTCGCCATTCTGCGAAATTTATATGAAAACTCGAGGCTATCGTCGTTAGAGTAACTCAGACAACGTTTAGGTGGACATGCTGTAGCATTTTGCTTCTGCAGGACTGGCCGCAGTACGAATTAAAGAGAGGAAAGATTCAAAGAAAGGGGAGCAGCTGGCAGCAGGAACTATGACTCACTTAAGGTAGCCAAATGCCTCGTCACTCTGTGAAATTTATTCGAAAACTCGAGGCTATCGTCGTTGGAGTAAAACAGACAACGTTTAGGTGGCTATGTTGCAGCATTTCGCTTCTGCATGGACTGGCCGCAGTACGAATTAAAGAGAGGAAAGATTCAAAGAAAGGGGAGCAGCTGGCAGCAGGAACTATGACTCACTTAAGGTAGCCAAATGCCTCGTCATCCGGCGAAGTAATTATGCTAACGCGAAAAACTCGTAGTTTGAGAAACAGTGAAGTCGTTAAGGTGGACATACAGTGGCATGTCGGTTCCGTAGGACTGGCCGTAGCAAGAATGATAAAGGCCTAAAGAAAGGGGAGCAGCCGGCAGAATTAACTATGATTGTCTGAAGGTAGACAAATGCCTCGTCAGTCTGCGAAATTTATTTGAAAACTCGAGGATATCGTCGTTTGAGTAACTCAGACAACGTTAAGGTGGACATGCTGTAGCATTTTTCTTCTGCAGGACTGGTCACAATACGAATTAAAGCGAGGAAATATTCAAAGAAGGGGGAGCAGCTGGCAGCAGTAACTATGACTCTCTAAAGGTAGCAAATGCGTCGTCACGCTGAGAAATTTATGTGAGAAGTCGAGGCTATCGTCGTTGGAGTAACTCAGACAACGTTCAGGTGGACATGTTCCAGCATTTCGCTTCCGCATGGACAGGCCGCAGTACGAATTAAAGAGAGGAAAAGGGGAGCAGCTGGCAGCAGGAACTATGACTCTCTTAAGGTAGCCAAATGCCTCGTCATCCGGCGCAGTACTTTTGTTAACTCGAGAAACTCGTAGTGGTAGTAACTGTGACGACGTGAAGTTAAACATACAGTGGCATATCGGTTCTTTAGGACTGGCCATAGCAAGAATGATAAAAGCCTAAAGAAATGGGTGCAGCCGGCAGGAGTAACTATGACTCTCTTAAGGTAGCCAAATGCCTCGTCACTCTGCGAAATTTATTGGAAAACTCGAGGATATCGTCGTTGGAGTAACTCAGACATCGTTAAGGTGGACATGCTGTAGCATTTCGCTTCTGCAGGACTGGCCACAATACGAATTAAAGAGAGGAAAGATTCAAAGAAAGGCGGGCAGCTGGCAACAGTAACTATGACTCTCCTAAGGAAGCCAAATGCCTCGTCACGCTGCCAAATTTATTTGAAAACTCGAGGATATCGTCGTTAGAGTAACTCAGACAACTTTAAGGTGGACATGCTGTAGCATTTTGCTTCTGCAGGACTGGTTACAATACGAATTAAAGAGAGGAAAGATTCAAAGAAGGGGGAGCAGCTGGCAGCAGAAACTATGACACTCTTAAGGTAGCCAAATGCCTCGTCACTCTGTGAAATTTATTAGAAAACTCGAGGCTATCGTCGTTGGAGTAACTCAGACAACGTTTAGGTGGCCATGTTGCAGCATTTCGCTTCTGCATGGACTGGCCGCAGTACGAATTAAAGAGAGGAAAGATTCAAAGAAAGGGGAGCAGCTGGCAGCAGGAACTATGACTCTCTTAAGGTATCCAAATGCCTCGTCATCTGGCGAAGTACATTTGCTAACTCGAGGAACTCGTAGTGGGAGTAACTGTGACGACGTTAAGGTGGACATACAGTGGCATATCGGTTCTGTAGGACTGGCCATAACAAGAATGATAAAGGCCTAAAGAAATGGGAGCAGCCGGCAAGAGTAACTATGACTCTTTTAAGGTAGCCAAATGCCTCAGCACTCTGCGATATTTATTTGAAAACTCGAGGATATCGTCGTTGGAGTAACTCAGACAACGTTTAGGTGGCCATGTTGCAGCATTTCGCTTCTGCAGGACTGGCCACAATACGAATTAAAGAGAGGAAAGATTCAAAGAAGGGGGAGCTGCTGGCAGCAGTAACTATGACTCTCTTAAGGAAGCCAAATGCCTCGTCTTCCGGCGAAGTACTTTTGCTAACTCGAGAAACTCGTAGTGGGAGTAACCGTGACGTCGTGAAGGTAAACATACAGTGGCATATCGGTTCTGTAGGACCGACCATAGCAAGAATGATAAAAGCCCAAAGAAATGCGTTCAGCCTTCAGAATTAACAATGACTGTCTTAAGGTAGACAAATGTCTCGTCAATCTGCGAAATTTATTTGAAAACTCGAGGATATCGTCGTTGGAGTAACTCAGACAACGTTAAGGTGGACATGCTGTAGCATTTTTTTTCTGCAGGACTGGCCACAATACGAATTAAAGCGAGGAAAGATTCAAACAAGGGGGTGCAGCTGGCAGCAGTAACTACGACTCTCTTAAGGGAGCCAAATGCCTCGTCACTCTGCCAAATTTATTTGAAAACTCGAGGATATCGTCGTTAGAGTAAGTCAGACAACGTTAAGGTGGACATGCTGTAGCATTTTGCTTCTGCAGGACTGGCCACAATACGAGAGGAAAGATTCAAAGAAGGGGGAGCAGCTGGCAGCAGGAACTATGACTCTCTTAAGGTAGCCAAATGCCTCGTCATCCGGCGAAGTACTTTTGCTAACTCGATAAACTCGTAGTGGGAGTAACTGTGACGATGTGAAGGTAAACATACAGTGGCATATCGGTTCTGTAGGACCGACCATAGCAAGAATGATAAAAGCCTAAAGAAGCGGGTTCAGCTGGCAGCAGTAACTATGACTCTCTTAAGGAAGCCAAATGCTTCGCCATTCTGCGAAATTTATATGAAAACTCGAGGCTATCGTCGTTAGAGTAACTCAGACAACGTTTAGGTGGACATGCTGTAGCATTTTGCTTCTGCAGGACTGGCCCCAATACGAATTAAAGAGAGGAAAGATTCAAAGAAGGGGGAGAAGCTTGCAGCAGTAACTATGACACTCTTAAGGTAGCCAAATTCCTCGTCACTCTGTGAAATTTATTAGAAAACTCGAGGCTATCGTCGTTGGAGTAACTCAGACAACGTTTAGGTGGCCATGTTGCAGCATTTCGCTTCTGCATGGACTGGCCGCAGTACGAATTAAAGAGAGGAAAGATTCAAAGAAAGGGGAGCAGCTGGCAGCAGGAACTATGACTCACTTAAGGTAGCCAAATGCCTCGTCATCCGGCGAAGTAATTATGCTAACGCGAAAAACTCGTAGTTTGAGAAACAGTGAAGGCGTTAAGGTGGACATACAGTGGCATGTCGGTTCCGTAGGACTGGCCGTAGCAAGAATGATAAAGGCCTAAAGAAAGGGGAGCAGCCGGCAGAATTAACTATGATTGTCTGAAGGTAGACAAATGCCTCGTCAGTCTGCGAAATTTATTTGAAAACTCGAGGATATCGTCGTTTGAGTAACTCAGACAACGTTAAGGTGGACATGCTGTAGCATTTTTCTTCTGCAGGACTGGTCACAATACGAATTAAAGCGAGGAAATATTCAAAGAAGGGGGAGCAGCTGGCAGCAGTAACTATGACTCTCTAAAGGTAGCAAATGCGTCGTCACGCTGAGAAATTTATGTGAGAAGTCGAGGCTATCGTCGTTGGAGTAACTCAGACAACGTTCAGGTGGACATGTTCCAGCATTTCGCTTCCGCATGGACAGGCCGCAGTACGAATTAAAGAGAGGAAAAGGGGAGCAGCTGGCAGCAGGAACTATGACTCTCTTAAGGTAGCGAAATGCCTCGTCATCCGGCGCAGTACTTTTGTTAACTCGAGAAACTCGTAGTGGTAGTAATTGTGACGACGTGAAGTTAAACATACAGTGGCATATCGGTTCTTTAGGACTGACCATAGCAAGAATGATAAAAGCCTAAAGAAATGGGTGCAGCCGGCAGGAGTAACTATGACTCTCTTAAGGTAGCCAAATGCCTCGTCACTCTGCGAAATTTATTGGAAAACTCGAGGATATCGTCGTTGGAGTAACTCAGACATCGTTAAGGTGGACATGCTGTAGCATTTCGCTTCTGCAGGACTGGCCACAATACGAATTAAAGAGAGGAAAGATTCAAAGAAAGGGGGGCAGCTGGCAACAGTAACTATGACTCTCCTAAGGAAGCCAAATGCCTCGTCACGCTGCCAAATTTATTTGAAAACTCGAGGATATCGTCGTTAGAGTAACTCAGACAACGTTAAGGTGGACATGCTGTAGCATTTTGCTTCTGCAGGACTGGTTACAATACGAATTAAAGAGAGGAAAGATTCAAAGAAGGGGGAGCAGCTGGCAGCAGAAACTATGACACTCTTAAGGTAGCCAAATGCCTCGTCACTCTGTGAAATTTATTAGAAAACTCGAGGCTATCGTCGTTGGAGTAACTCAGACAACGTTTAGGTGGCCATGTTGCAGCATTTCGCTTCTGCATGGACTGGCCGCAGTACGAATTAAAGAGAGGAAAGATTCAAAGAAAGGGGAGCAGCTGGCAGCAGGAACTATGACTCTCTTAAGGTATCCAAATGCCTCGTCATCTGGCGAAGTACATTTGCTAACTCGAGGAACTCGTAGTGGGAGTAACTGTGACGACGTTAAGGTGGACATACAGTGGCATATCGGTTCTGTAGGACTGGCCATAACAAGAATGATAAAGGCCTAAAGAAATGGGAGCAGCCGGCAAGAGTAACTATGACTCTTTTAAGGTAGCCAAATGCCTCAGCACTCTGCGATATTTATTTGAAAACTCGAGGATATCGTCGTTGGAGTAACTCAGACAACGTTTAGGTGGCCATGTTGCAGCATTTCGCTTCTGCAGGACTGGCCACAATACGAATTAAAGAGAGGAAAGATTCAAAGAAGGGGGAGCTGCTGGCAGCAGTAACTATGACTCTCTTAAGGAAGCCAAATGCCTCGTCTTCCGGCGAAGTACTTTTGCTAACTCGAGAAACTCGTAGTGGGAGTAACCGTGACGTCGTGAAGGTAAACATACAGTGGCATATCGGTTCTGTAGGACCGACCATAGCAAGAATGATAAAAGCCCAAAGAAATGCGTTCAGCCTTCAGAATTAACAATGACTGTCTTAAGGTAGACAAATGTCTCGTCAATCTGCGAAATTTATTTGAAAACTCGAGGATATCGTCGTTGGAGTAACTCAGACAACGTTAAGGTGGACATGCTGTAGCATTTTTTTTCTGCAGGACTGGCCACAATACGAATTAAAGCGAGGAAAGATTCAAACAAGGGGGTGCAGCTGGCAGCAGTAACTACGACTCTCTTAAGGGAGCCAAATGCCTCGTCACTCTGCCAAATTTATTTGAAAACTCGAGGATATCGTCGTTAGAGTAAGTCAGACAACGTTAAGGTGGACATGCTGTAGCATTTTGCTTCTGCAGGACTGGCCACAATACGAGAGGAAAGATTCAAAGAAGGGGGAGCAGCTGGCAGCAGGAACTATGACTCTCTTAAGGTAGCCAAATGCCTCGTCATCCGGCGAAGTACTTTTGCTAACTCGATAAACTCGTAGTGGGAGTAACTGTGACGATGTGAAGGTAAACATACAGTGGCATATCGGTTCTGTAGGACCGACCATAGCAAGAATGATAAAAGCCTAAAGAAGCGGGTTCAGCTGGCAGCAGTAACTATGACTCTCTTAAGGAAGCCAAATGCTTCGCCATTCTGCGAAATTTATATGAAAACTCGAGGCTATCGTCGTTAGAGTAACTCAGACAACGTTTAGGTGGACATGCTGTAGCATTTTGCTTCTGCAGGACTGGCCCCAATACGAATTAAAGAGAGGAAAGATTCAAAGAAGGGGGAGAAGCTTGCAGCAGTAACTATGACACTCTTAAGGTAGCCAAATTCCTCGTCACTCTGTGAAATTTATTAGAAAACTCGAGGCTATCGTCGTTGGAGTAACTCAGACAACGTTTAGGTGGCCATGTTGCAGCATTTCGCTTCTGCATGGACTGGCCGCAGTACGAATTAAAGAGAGGAAAGATTCAAAGAAAGGGGAGCAGCTGGCAGCAGGAACTATGACTCTCTTAAGGTAGCCAAATGCCTCGTCATCCGGCGAAGTAATTATGCTAACGCGAAAAACTCGTAGTTTGAGAAACAGTGAAGGCGTTAAGGTGGACATACAGTGGCATGTCGGTTCCGTAGGACTGGCCGTAGCAAGAATGATAAAGGCCTAAAGAAAGGGGAGCAGCCGGCAGAATTAACTATGATTGTCTGAAGGTAGACAAATGCCTCGTCAGTCTGCGAAATTTATTTGAAAACTCGAGGATATCGTCGTTTGAGTAACTCAGACAACGTTAAGGTGGACATGCTGTAGCATTTTTCTTCTGCAGGACTGGTCACAATACGAATTAAAGCGAGGAAATATTCAAAGAAGGGGGAGCAGCTGGCAGCAGTAACTATGACTCTCTAAAGGTAGCAAATGCGTCGTCACGCTGAGAAATTTATGTGAGAAGTCGAGGCTATCGTCGTTGGAGTAACTCAGACAACGTTCAGGTGGACATGTTCCAGCATTTCGCTTCCGCATGGACAGGCCGCAGTACGAATTAAAGAGAGGAAAAGGGGAGCAGCTGGCAGCAGGAACTATGACTCTCTTAAGGTAGCGAAATGCCTCGTCATCCGGCGCAGTACTTTTGTTAACTCGAGAAACTCGTAGTGGTAGTAATTGTGACGACGTGAAGTTAAACATACAGTGGCATATCGGTTCTTTAGGACTGACCATAGCAAGAATGATAAAAGCCTAAAGAAATGGGTGCAGCCGGCAGGAGTAACTATGACTCTCTTAAGGTAGCCAAATGCCTCGTCACTCTGCGAAATTTATTGGAAAACTCGAGGATATCGTCGTTGGAGTAACTCAGACATCGTTAAGGTGGACATGCTGTAGCATTTCGCTTCTGCAGGACTGGCCACAATACGAATTAAAGAGAGGAAAGATTCAAAGAAAGGGGGGCAGCTGGCAACAGTAACTATGACTCTCCTAAGGAAGCCAAATGCCTCGTCACGCTGCCAAATTTATTTGAAAACTCGAGGATATCGTCGTTAGAGTAACTCAGACAACGTTAAGGTGGACATGCTGTAGCATTTTGCTTCTGCAGGACTGGTTACAATACGAATTAAAGAGAGGAAAGATTCAAAGAAGGGGGAGCAGCTGGCAGCAGAAACTATGACACTCTTAAGGTAGCCAAATGCCTCGTCACTCTGTGAAATTTATTAGAAAACTCGAGGCTATCGTCGTTGGAGTAACTCAGACAACGTTTAGGTGGCCATGTTGCAGCATTTCGCTTCTGCATGGACTGGCCGCAGTACGAATTAAAGAGAGGAAAGATTCAAAGAAAGGGGAGCAGCTGGCAGCAGGAACTATGACTCTCTTAAGGTATCCAAATGCCTCGTCATCTGGCGAAGTACATTTGCTAACTCGAGGAACTCGTAGTGGGAGTAACTGTGACGACGTTAAGGTGGACATACAGTGGCATATCGGTTGTGTAGGACTGGCCATAACAAGAATGATAAAGGCCTAAAGAAATGGGAGCAGCCGGCAAGAGTAACTATGACTCTTTTAAGGTAGCCAAATGCCTCAGCACTCTGCGATATTTATTTGAAAACTCGAGGATATCGTCGTTGGAGTAACTCAGACAACGTTTAGGTGGCCATGTTGCAGCATTTCGCTTCTGCAGGACTGGCCACAATACGAATTAAAGAGAGGAAAGATTCAAAGAAGGGGGAGCTGCTGGCAGCAGTAACTATGACTCTCTTAAGGAAGCCAAATGCCTCGTGTTCCGGCGAAGTACTTTTGCTAACTCGAGAAACTCGTAGTGGGAGTAACCGTGACGTCGTGAAGGTAAACATACAGTGGCATATCGGTTCTGTAGGACCGACCATAGCAAGAACGATAAAAGCCCAAAGAAATGCGTTCAGCCTTCAGAATTAACAATGACTGTCTTAAGGTAGACAAATGTCTCGTCAATCTGCGAAATTTATTTGAAAACTCGAGGATATCGTCGTTGGAGTAACTCAGACAACGTTAAGGTGGACATGCTGTAGCATTTTTTTTCTGCAGGACTGGCCACAATACGAATTAAAGCGAGGAAAGATTCAAACAAGGGGGTGCAGCTGGCAGCAGTAACTACGACTCTCTTAAGGGAGCCAAATGCCTCGTCACTCTGCCAAATTTATTTGAAAACTCGAGGATATCGTCGTTAGAGTAAGTCAGACAACGTTAAGGTGGACATGCTGTAGCATTTTGCTTCTGCAGGACTGGCCACAATACGAGAGGAAAGATTCAAAGAAGGGGGAGCAGCTGGCAGCAGGAACTATGACTCTCTTAAGGTAGCCAAATGCCTCGTCATCCGGCGAAGTACTTTTGCTAACTCGATAAACTCGTAGTGGGAGTAACTGTGACGATGTGAAGGTAAACATACAGTGGCATATCGGTTCTGTAGGACCGACCATAGCAAGAATGATAAAAGCCTAAAGAAGCGGGTTCAGCTGGCAGCAGTAACTATGACTCTCTTAAGGTAGCCAAATGCGCGTCACTCTGCGAAATTAATTTGAAAACTCGAGGATATCGTCGTTGGAGTAACTCAGACACCGTTTAGGTGGCCATGTTGCAGTATTTCGCTTCTGCAGGACTGGCCACAATACGAATTAAAGAGAGGAAAGATTCAAAGAAGGGGAAGCAGCTGGCAGCAGTAACTATGACTCTCTTAAGGAAGCCAAATGCTTCGCCATTCTGCGAAATTTATATGAAAACTCGAGGCTATCGTCGTTAGAGTAACTCAGACAACGTTTAGGTGGACATGCTGTAGCATTTTGCTTCTGCAGGACTGGCCCCAATACGAATTAATGAGAGGAAAGATTCAAAGAAGGGGGAGAAGCTTGCAGCAGTAACTATGACACTCTTAAGGTAGCCAAATTCCTCGTCACTCTGTGAAATTTATTAGAAAACTCGAGGCTATCGTCGTTGGAGTAACTCAGACAACGTTTAGGTGGCCATGTTGCAGCATTTCGCTTCTGCATGGACTGGCCGCAGTACGAATTAAAGAGAGGAAAGATTCAAAGAAAGGGGAGCAGCTGGCAGCAGGAACTATGACTCACTTAAGGTAGCCAAATGCCTCGTCATCCGGCGAAGTAATTATGCTAACGCGAAAAACTCGTAGTTTGAGAAACAGTGAAGGCGTCAAGGTGGACATACAGTGGCATGTCGGTTCCGTAGGACTGGCCGTAGCAAGAATGATAAAAGCCTAAAGAAATGGGTGCAGCCGGCAGGAGTAACTATGACTCTCTTAAGGTAGCCAAATGCCTCGTCACTCTGCGAAATTTATTGGAAAACTCGAGGATATCGTCGTTGGAGTAACTCAGACATCGTTAAGGTGGACATGCTGTAGCATTTCGCTTCTGCAGGACTGGCCACAATACGAATTAAAGAGAGGAAAGATTCAAAGAAAGGGGGGCAGCTGGCAACAGTAACTATGACTCTCCTAAGGAAGCCAAATGCCTCGTCACGCTGCCAAATTTATTTGAAAACTCGAGGATATCGTCGTTAGAGTAACTCAGACAACGTTAAGGTGGACATGCTGTAGCATTTTGCTTCTGCAGGACTGGTTACAATACGAATTAAAGAGAGGAAAGATTCAAAGAAGGGGGAGCAGCTGGCAGCAGAAACTATGACACTCTTAAGGTAGCCAAATGCCTCGTCACTCTGTGAAATTTATTAGAAAACTCGAGGCTATCGTCGTTGGAGTAACTCAGACAACGTTTAGGTGGCCATGTTGCAGCATTTCGCTTCTGCATGGACTGGCCGCAGTACGAATTAAAGAGAGGAAAGATTCAAAGAAAGGGGAGCAGCTGGCAGCAGGAACTATGACTCTCTTAAGGTATCCAAATGCCTCGTCATCTGGCGAAGTACATTTGCTAACTCGAGGAACTCGTAGTGGGAGTAACTGTGACGACGTTAAGGTGGACATACAGTGGCATATCGGTTCTGTAGGACTGGCCATAACAAGAATGATAAAGGCCTAAAGAAATGGGAGCAGCCGGCAAGAGTAACTATGACTCTTTTAAGGTAGCCAAATGCCTCAGCACTC
The DNA here is from genome assembly GCF_021461385.2 of Schistocerca piceifrons. Taxonomy (NCBI): domain Eukaryota; kingdom Metazoa; phylum Arthropoda; class Insecta; order Orthoptera; family Acrididae; genus Schistocerca; species Schistocerca piceifrons. The sequence goes on along the minus strand of NC_060142.1, from coordinate 18,962,021 downwards.
TGCGATATTTATTTGAAAACTCGAGGATATCGTCGTTGGAGTAACTCAGACAACGTTTAGGTGGCCATGTTGCAGCATTTCGCTTCTGCAGGACTGGCCACAATACGAATTAAAGAGAGGAAAGATTCAAAGAAGGGGGAGCTGCTGGCAGCAGTAACTATGACTCTCTTAAGGAAGCCAAATGCCTCGTCTTCCGGCGAAGTACTTTTGCTAACTCGAGAAACTCGTAGTGGGAGTAACCGTGACGTCGTGAAGGTAAACATACAGTGGCATATCGGTTCTGTAGGACCGACCATAGCAAGAATGATAAAAGCCCAAAGAAATGCGTTCAGCCTTCAGAATTAACAATGACTGTCTTAAGGTAGACAAATGTCTCGTCAATCTGCGAAATTTGTTTGAAAACTCGAGGATATCGTCGTTGGAGTAACTCAGACAACGTTAAGGTGGACATGCTGTAGCATTTTTTTTCTGCAGGACTGGCCACAATACGAATTAAAGCGAGGAAAGATTCAAACAAGGGGGTGCAGCTGGCAGCAGTAACTACGACTCTCTTAAGGGAGCCAAATGCCTCGTCACTCTGCCAAATTTATTTGAAAACTCGAGGATATCGTCGTTAGAGTAAGTCAGACAACGTTAAGGTGGACATGCTGTAGCATTTTGCTTCTGCAGGACTGGCCACAATACGAGAGGAAAGATTCAAAGAAGGGGGAGCAGCTGGCAGCAGGAACTATGACTCTCTTAAGGTAGCCAAATGCCTCGTCATCCGGCGAAGTACTTTTGCTAACTCGATAAACTCGTAGTGGGAGTAACTGTGACGATGTGAAGGTAAACATACAGTGGCATATCGGTTCTGTAGGACCGACCATAGCAAGAATGATAAAAGCCTAAAGAAGCGGGTTCAGCTGGCAGCAGTAACTATGACTCTCTTAAGGTAGCCAAATGCGCGTCACTCTGCGAAATTAATTTGAAAACTCGAGGATATCGTCGTTGGAGTAACTCAGACACCGTTTAGGTGGCCATGTTGCAGTATTTCGCTTCTGCAGGACTGGCCACAATACGAATTAAAGAGAGGAAAGATTCAAAGAAGGGGAAGCAGCTGGCAGCAGTAACTATGACTCTCTTAAGGAAGCCAAATGCTTCGCCATTCTGCGAAATTTATATGAAAACTCGAGGCTATCGTCGTTAGAGTAACTCAGACAACGTTTAGGTGGACATGCTGTAGCATTTTGCTTCTGCAGGACTGGCCCCAATACGAATTAAAGAGAGGAAAGATTCAAAGAAGGGGGAGAAGCTTGCAGCAGTAACTATGACACTCTTAAGGTAGCCAAATTCCTCGTCACTCTGTGAAATTTATTAGAAAACTCGAGGCTATCGTCGTTGGAGTAACTCAGACAACGTTTAGGTGGCCATGTTGCAGCATTTCGCTTCTGCATGGACTGGCCGCAGTACGAATTAAAGAGAGGAAAGATTCAAAGAAAGGGGAGCAGCTGGCAGCAGGAACTATGACTCACTTAAGGTAGCCAAATGCCTCGTCATCCGGCGAAGTAATTATGCTAACGCGAAAAACTCGTAGTTTGAGAAACAGTGAAGGCGTTAAGGTGGACATACAGTGGCATGTCGGTTCCGTAGGACTGGCCGTAGCAAGAATGATAAAGGCCTAAAGAAAGGGGAGCAGCCGGCAGAATTAACTATGATTGTCTGAAGGTAGACAAATGCCTCGTCAGTCTGCGAAATTTATTTGAAAACTCGAGGATATCGTCGTTTGAGTAACTCAGACAACGTTAAGGTGGACATGCTGTAGCATTTTTCTTCTGCAGGACTGGTCACAATACGAATTAAAGCGAGGAAATATTCAAAGAAGGGGGAGCAGCTGGCAGCAGTAACTATGACTCTCTAAAGGTAGCAAATGCCTCGTCACGCTGAGAAATTTATGTGAGAAGTCGAGGCTATCGTCGTTGGAGTAACTCAGACAACGTTCAGGTGGACATGTTCCAGCATTTCGCTTCCGCATGGACAGGCCGCAGTACGAATTAAAGAGAGGAAAAGGGGAGCAGCTGGCAGCAGGAACTATGACTCTGTTAAGGTAGCCAAATGCCTCGTCATCCGGCGCAGTACTTTTGTTAACTCGAGAAACTCGTAGTGGTAGTAACTGTGACGACGTGAAGTTAAACATACAGTGGCATATCGGTTCTTTAGGACTGACCATAGCAAGAATGATAAAAGCCTAAAGAAATGGGTGCAGCCGGGCGGAGTAACTATGACTCTCTTAAGGTAGCCAAATGCCTCGTCACTCTGCGAAATTTATTGGAAAACTCGAGGATATCGTCGTTGGAGTAACTCAGACATCGTTAAGGTGGACATGCTGTAGCATTTCGCTTCTGCAGGACTGGCCACAATACGAATTAAAGAGAGGAAAGATTCAAAGAAAGGGGGGCAGCTGGCAACAGTAACTATGACTCTCCTAAGGAAGCCAAATGCCTCGTCACGCTGCCAAATTTATTTGAAAACTCGAGGATATCGTCGTTAGAGTAACTCAGACAACATTAAGGTGGACATGCTGTAGCATTTTGCTTCTGCAGGACTGGTTACAATACGAATTAAAGAGAGGAAAGATTCAAAGAAGGGGGAGCAGCTGGCAGCAGAAACTATGACACTCTTAAGGTAGCCAAATGCCTCGTCACTCTGTGAAATTTATTAGAAAACTCGAGGCTATCGTCGTTGGAGTAACTCAGACAACGTTTAGGTGGCCATGTTGCAGCATTTCGCTTCTGCATGGACTGGCCGCAGTACGAATTAAAGAGAGGAAAGATTCAAAGAAAGGGGAGCAGCTGGCAGCAGGAACTATGACTCTCTTAAGGTATCCAAATGCCTCGTCATCTGGCGAAGTACATTTGCTAACTCGAGGAACTCGTAGTGGGAGTAACTGTGACGACGTTAAGGTGGACATACAGTGGCATATCGGTTCTGTAGGACTGGCCATAACAAGAATGATAAAGGCCTAAAGAAATGGGAGCAGCCGGCAAGAGTAACTATGACTCTTTTAAGGTAGCCAAATGCCTCAGCACTCTGCGATATTTATTTGAAAACTCGAGGATATCGTCGTTGGAGTAACTCAGACAACGTTTAGGTGGCCATGTTGCAGCATTTCGCTTCTGCAGGACTGGCCACAATACGAATTAAAGAGAGGAAAGATTCAAAGAAGGGGGAGCTGCTGGCAGCAGTAACTATGACTCTCTTAAGGAAGCCAAATGCCTCGTCTTCCGGCGAAGTACTTTTGCTAACTCGAGAAACTCGTAGTGGGAGTAACCGTGACGTCGTGAAGGTAAACATACAGTGGCATATCGGTTCTGTAGGACCGACCATAGCAAGAATGATAAAAGCCCAAAGAAATGCGTTCAGCCTTCAGAATTAACAATGACTGTCTTAAGGTAGACAAATGTCTCGTCAATCTGCGAAATTTATTTGAAAACTCGAGGATATCGTCGTTGGAGTAACTCAGACAACGTTAAGGTGGACATGCTGTAGCATTTTTTTTCTGCAGGACTGGCCACAATACGAATTAAAGCGAGGAAAGATTCAAACAAGGGGGTGCAGCTGGCAGCAGTAACTACGACTCTCTTAAGGGAGCCAAATGCCTCGTCACTCTGCCAAATTTATTTGAAAACTCGAGGATATCGTCGTTAGAGTAAGTCAGACAACGTTAAGGTGGACATGCTGTAGCATTTTGCTTCTGCAGGACTGGCCACAATACGAGAGGAAAGATTCAAAGAAGGGGGAGCAGCTGGCAGCAGGAACTATGACTCTCTTAAGGTAGCCAAATGCCTCGTCATCCGGCGAAGTACTTTTGCTAACTCGATAAACTCGTAGTGGGAGTAACTGTGACGATGTGAAGGTAAACATACAGTGGCATATCGGTTCTGTAGGACCGACCATAGCAAGAATGATAAAAGCCTAAAGAAGCGGGTTCAGCTGGCAGCAGTAACTATGACTCTCTTAAGGTAGCCAAATGCGCGTCACTCTGCGAAATTAATTTGAAAACTCGAGGATATCGTCGTTGGAGTAACTCAGACACCGTTTAGGTGGCCATGTTGCAGTATTTCGCTTCTGCAGGACTGGCCACAATACGAATTAAAGAGAGGAAAGATTCAAAGAAGGGGAAGCAGCTGGCAGCAGTAACTATGACTCTCTTAAGGAAGCCAAATGCTTCGCCATTCTGCGAAATTTATATGAAAACTCGAGGCTATCGTCGTTAGAGTAACTCAGACAACGTTTAGGTGGACATGCTGTAGCATTTTGCTTCTGCAGGACTGGCCCCAATACGAATTAAAGAGAGGAAAGATTCAAAGAAGGGGGAGAAGCTTGCAGCAGTAACTATGACACTCTTAAGGTAGCCAAATTCCTCGTCACTCTGTGAAATTTATTAGAAAACTCGAGGCTATCGTCGTTGGAGTAACTCAGACAACGTTTAGGTGGCCATGTTGCAGCATTTCGCTTCTGCATGGACTGGCCGCAGTACGAATTAAAGAGAGGAAAGATTCAAAGAAAGGGGAGCAGCTGGCAGCAGGAACTATGACTCACTTAAGGTAGCCAAATGCCTCGTCATCCGGCGAAGTAATTATGCTAACGCGAAAAACTCGTAGTTTGAGAAACAGTGAAGGCGTTAAGGTGGACATACAGTGGCATGTCGGTTCCGTAGGACTGGCCGTAGCAAGAATGATAAAGGCCTAAAGAAAGGGGAGCAGCCGGCAGAATTAACTATGATTGTCTGAAGGTAGACAAATGCCTCGTCAGTCTGCGAAATTTATTTGAAAACTCGAGGATATCGTCGTTTGAGTAACTCAGACAACGTTAAGGTGGACATGCTGTAGCATTTTTCTTCTGCAGGACTGGTCACAATACGAATTAAAGCGAGGAAATATTCAAAGAAGGGGGAGCAGCTGGCAGCAGTAACTATGACTCTCTAAAGGTAGCAAATGCCTCGTCACGCTGAGAAATTTATGTGAGAAAGTCGAGGCTATCGTCGTTGGAGTAACTCAGACAACGTTCAGGTGGACATGTTCCAGCATTTCGCTTCCGCATGGACAGGCCGCAGTACGAATTAAAGAGAGGAAAAGGGGAGCAGCTGGCAGCAGGAACTATGACTCTCTTAAGGTAGCCAAATGCCTCGTCATCCGGCGCAGTACTTTTGTTAACTCGAGAAACTCGTAGTGGTAGTAACTGTGACGACGTGAAGTTAAACATACAGTGGCATATCGGTTCTTTAGGACTGACCATAGCAAGAATGATAAAAGCCTAAAGAAATGGGTGCAGCCGGGCGGAGTAACTATGACTCTCTTAAGGTAGCCAAATGCCTCGTCACTCTGCGAAATTTATTGGAAAACTCGAGGATATCGTCGTTGGAGTAACTCAGACATCGTTAAGGTGGACATGCTGTAGCATTTCGCTTCTGCAGGACTGGCCACAATACGAATTAAAGAGAGGAAAGATTCAAAGAAAGGGGGGCAGCTGGCAACAGTAACTATGACTCTCCTAAGGAAGCCAAATGCCTCGTCACGCTGCCAAATTTATTTGAAAACTCGAGGATATCGTCGTTAGAGTAACTCAGACAACGTTAAGGTGGACATGCTGTAGCATTTTGCTTCTGCAGGACTGGTTACAATACGAATTAAAGAGAGGAAAGATTCAAAGAAGGGGGAGCAGCTGGCAGCAGAAACTATGACACTCTTAAGGTAGCCAAATGCCTCGTCACTCTGTGAAATTTATTAGAAAACTCGAGGCTATCGTCGTTGGAGTAACTCAGACAACGTTTAGGTGGCCATGTTGCAGCATTTCGCTTCTGCATGGACTGGCCGCAGTACGAATTAAAGAGAGGAAAGATTCAAAGAAAGGGGAGCAGCTGGCAGCAGGAACTATGACTCTCTTAAGGTATCCAAATGCCTCGTCATCTGGCGAAGTACATTTGCTAACTCGAGGAACTCGTAGTGGGAGTAACTGTGACGACGTTAAGGTGGACATACAGTGGCATATCGGTTCTGTAGGACTGGCCATAACAAGAATGATAAAGGCCTAAAGAAATGGGAGCAGCCGGCAAGAGTAACTATGACTCTTTTAAGGTAGCCAAATGCCTCAGCACTCTGCGATATTTATTTGAAAACTCGAGGATATCGTCGTTGGAGTAACTCAGACAACGTTTAGGTGGCCATGTTGCAGCATTTCGCATCTGCAGGACTGGCCACAATACGAATTAAAGAGAGGAAAGATTCAAAGAAGGGGGAGCTGCTGGCAGCAGTAACTATGACTCTCTTAAGGAAGCCAAATGCCTCGTCTTCCGGCGAAGTACTTTTGCTAACTCGAGAAACTCGTAGTGGGAGTAACCGTGACGTCGTGAAGGTAAACATACAGTGGCATATCGGTTCTGTAGGACCGACCATAGCAAGAACGATAAAAGCCCAAAGAAATGCGTTCAGCTTTCAGAATTAACAATGACTGTCTTAAGGTAGACAAATGTCTCGTCAATCTGCGAAATTTATTTGAAAACTCGAGGATATCGTCGTTGGAGTAACTCAGACAACGTTAAGGTGGACATGCTGTAGCATTTTTTTTCTGCAGGACTGGCCACAATACGAATTAAAGCGAGGAAAGATTCAAACAAGGGGGTGCAGCTGGCAGCAGTAACTACGACTCTCTTAAGGGAGCCAAATGCCTCGTCACTCTGCCAAATTTATTTGAAAACTCGAGGATATGGTCGTTAGAGTAAGTCAGACAACGTTAAGGTGGACATGCTGTAGCATTTTGCTTCTGCAGGACTGGCCACAATACGAGAGGAAAGATTCAAAGAAGGGGGAGCAGCTGGCAGCAGGAACTATGACTCTCTTAAGGTAGCCAAATGCCTCGTCATCCGGCGAAGTACTTTTGCTAACTCGATAAACTCGTAGTGGGAGTAACTGTGACGATGTGAAGGTAATCATACAGTGGCATATCGGTTCTGTAGGACCGACCATAGCAAGAATGATAAAAGCCTAAAGAAGCGGGTTCAGCTGGCAGCAGTAACTATGACTCTCTTAAGGTAGCCAAATGCGCGTCACTCTGCGAAATTAATTTGAAAACTCGAGGATATCGTCGTTGGAGTAACTCAGACACCGTTTAGGTGGCCATGTTGCAGTATTTCGCTTCTGCAGGACTGGCCACAATACGAATTAAAGAGAGGAAAGATTCAAAGAAGGGGAAGCAGCTGGCAGCAGTAACTATGACTCTCTTAAGGAAGCCAAATGCTTCGCCATTCTGCGAAATTTATATGAAAACTCGAGGCTATCGTCGTTAGAGTAACTCAGACAACGTTTAGGTGGACATGCTGTAGCATTTTGCTTCTGCAGGACTGGCCCCAATACGAATTAAAGAGAGGAAAGATTCAAAGAAGGGGGAGAAGCTTGCAGCAGTAACTATGACACTCTTAAGGTAGCCAAATTCCTCGTCACTCTGTGAAATTTATTAGAAAACTCGAGGCTATCGTCGTTGGAGTAACTCAGACAACGTTTAGGTGGCCATGTTGCAGCATTTCGCTTCTGCATGGACTGGCCGCAGTACGAATTAAAGAGAGGAAAGATTCAAAGAAAGGGGAGCAGCTGGCAGCAGGAACTATGACTCACTTAAGGTAGCCAAATGCCTCGTCATCCGGCGAAGTAATTATGCTAACGCGAAAAACTCGTAGTTTGAGAAACAGTGAAGGCGTTAAGGTGGACATACAGTGGCATGTCGGTTCCGTAGGACTGGCCGTAGCAAGAATGATAAAGGCCTAAAGAAAGGGGAGCAGCCGGCAGAATTAACTATGATTGTCTGAAGGTAGACAAATGCCTCGTCAGTCTGCGAAATTTATTTGAAAACTCGAGGATATCGTCGTTTGAGTAACTCAGACAACGTTAAGGTGGACATGCTGTAGCATTTTTCTTCTGCAGGACTGGTCACAATACGAATTAAAGCGAGGAAATATTCAAAGAAGGGGGAGCAGCTGGCAGCAGTAACTATGACTCTCTAAAGGTAGCAAATGCCTCGTCACGCTGAGAAATTTATGTGAGAAGTCGAGGCTATCGTCGTTGGAGTAACTCAGACAACGTTCAGGTGGACATATTCCAGCATTTCGCTTCCGCATGGACAGGCCGCAGTACGAATTAAAGAGAGGAAAAGGGGAGCAGCTGGCAGCAGGAACTATGACTCTCTTAAGGTAGCCAAATGCCTCGTCATCCGGCGCAGTACTTTTGTTAACTCGAGAAACTCGTAGTGGTAGTAACTGTGACGACGTGAAGTTAAACATACAGTGGCATATCGGTTCTTTAGGACTGACCATAGCAAGAATGATAAAAGCCTAAAGAAATGGGTGCAGCCGGGCGGAGTAACTATGACTCTCTTAAGGTAGCCAAATGCCTCGTCACTCTGCGAAATTTATTGGAAAACTCGAGGATATCGTCGTTGGAGTAACTCAGACATCGTTAAGGTGGACATGCTGTAGCATTTCGCTTCTGCAGGACTGGCCACAATACGAATTAAAGAGAGGAAAGATTCAAAGAAAGGGGGGCAGCTGGCAACAGTAACTATGACTCTCCTAAGGAAGCCAAATGCCTCGTCACGCTGCCAAATTTATTTGAAAACTCGAGGATATCGTCGTTAGAGTAACTCAGACAACGTTAAGGTGGACATGCTGTAGCATTTTGCTTCTGCAGGACTGGTTACAATACGAATTAAAGAGAGGAAAGATTCAAAGAAGGGGGAGCAGCTGGCAGCAGAAACTATGACACTCTTAAGGTAGCCAAATGCCTCGTCACTCTGTGAAATTTATTAGAAAACTCGAGGCTATCGTCGTTGGAGTAACTCAGACAACGTTTAGGTGGCCATGTTGCAGCATTTCGCTTCTGCATGGACTGGCCGCAGTACGAATTAAAGAGAGGAAAGATTCAAAGAAAGGGAAGCAGCTGGCAGCAGGAACTATGACTCTCTTAAGGTATCCAAATGCCTCGTCATCTGGCGAAGTACATTTGCTAACTCGAGGAACTCGTAGTGGGAGTAACTGTGACGACGTTAAGGTGGACATACAGTGGCATATCGGTTCTGTAGGACTGGCCATAACAAGAATGATAAAGGCCTAAAGAAATGGGAGCAGCCGGCAAGAGTAACTATGACTCTTTTAAGGTAGCCAAATGCCTCAGCACTCTGCGATATTTATTTGAAAACTCGAGGATATCGTCGTTGGAGTAACTCAGACAACGTTTAGGTGGCCATGTTGCAGCATTTCGCATCTGCAGGACTGGCCACAATACGAATTAAAGAGAGGAAAGATTCAAAGAAGGGGGAGCTGCTGGCAGCAGTAACTATGACTCTCTTAAGGAAGCCAAATGCCTCGTCTTCCGGCGAAGTACTTTTGCTAACTCGAGAAACTCGTAGTGGGAGTAACCGTGACGTCGTGAAGGTAAACATACAGTGGCATATCGGTTCTGTAGGACCGACCATAGCAAGAACGATAAAAGCCCAAAGAAATGCGTTCAGCTTTCAGAATTAACAATGACTGTCTTAAGGTAGACAAATGTCTCGTCAATCTGCGAAATTTATTTGAAAACTCGAGGATATCGTCGTTGGAGTAACTCAGACAACGTTAAGGTGGACATGCTGTAGCATTTTTTTTCTGCAGGACTGGCCACAATACGAATTAAAGCGAGGAAAGATTCAAACAAGGGGGTGCAGCTGGCAGCAGTAACTACGACTCTCTTAAGGGAGCCAAATGCCTCGTCACTCTGCCAAATTTATTTGAAAACTCGAGGATATCGTCGTTAGAGTAAGTCAGACAACGTTAAGGTGGACATGCTGTAGCATTTTGCTTCTGCAGGACTGGCCACAATACGAGAGGAAAGATTCAAAGAAGGGGGAGCAGCTGGCAGCAGGAACTATGACTCTCTTAAGGTAGTCAAATGCCTCGTCATCCGGCGAAGTACTTTTGCTAACTCGATAAACTCGTAGTGGGAGTAACTGTGACGATGTGAAGGTAATCATACAGTGGCATATCGGTTCTGTAGGACCGACCATAGCAAGAATGATAAAAGCCTAAAGAAGCGGGTTCAGCTGGCAGCAGTAACTATGACTCTCTTAAGGTAGCCAAATGCGCGTCACTCTGCGAAATTAATTTGAAAACTCGAGGATATCGTCGTTGGAGTAACTCAGACACCGTTTAGGTGGCCATGTTGCAGTATTTCGCTTCTGCAGGACTGGCCACAATACGAATTAAAGAGAGGAAGGATTCAAAGAAGGGGAAGCAGCTGGCAGCAGTAACTATGACTCTCTTAAGGAAGCCAAATGCTTCGCCATTCTGCGAAATTTATATGAAAACTCGAGGCTATCGTCGTTAGAGTAACTCAGACAACGTTTAGGTGGACATGCTGTAGCATTTTGCTTCTGCAGGACTGGCCCCAATACGAATTAAAGAGAGGAAAGATTCAAAGAAGGGGGAGAAGCTTGCAGCAGTAACTATGACACTCTTAAGGTAGCCAAATTCCTCGTCACTCTGTGAAATTTATTAGAAAACTCGAGGCTATCGTCGTTGGAGTAACTCAGACAACGTTTAGGTGGCCATGTTGCAGCATTTCGCTTCTGCATGGACTGGCCGCAGTACGAATTAAAGAGAGGAAAGATTCAAAGAAAGGGGAGCAGCTGGCAGCAGGAACTATGACTCACTTAAGGTAGCCAAATGCCTCGTCATCCGGCGAAGTAATTATGGTAACGCGAAAAACTCGTAGTTTGAGAAACAGTGAAGGCGTTAAGGTGGACATACAGTGGCATGTCGGTTCCGTAGGACTGGCCGTAGCAAGAATGATAAAGGCCTAAAGAAAGGGGAGCAGCCGGCAGAATTAACTATGATTGTCTGAAGGTAGACAAATGCCTCGTCAGTCTGCGAAATTTATTTGAAAACTCGAGGATATCGTCGTTTGAGTAACTCAGACAACGTTAAGGTGGACATGCTGTAGCATTTTTCTTCTGCAGGACTGGTCACAATACGAATTAAAGCGAGGAAATATTCAAAGAAGGGGGAGCAGCTGGCAGCAGTAACTATGACTCTCTAAAGGTAGCAAATGCCTCGTCACGCTGAGAAATTTATGTGAGAAGTCGAGGCTATCGTCGTTGGAGTAACTCAGACAACGTTCAGGTGGACATGTTCCAGCATTTCGCTTCCGCATGGACAGGCCGCAGTACGAATTAAAGAGAGGAAAAGGGGAGCAGCTGGCAGCAGGAACTATGACTCTCTTAAGGTAGCCAAATGCCTCGTCATCCGGCGCAGTACTTTTGTTAACTCGAGAAACTCGTAGTGGTAGTAACTGTGACGACGTGAAGTTAAACATACAGTGGCATATCGGTTCTTTAGGACTGACCATAGCAAGAATGATAAAAGCCTAAAGAAATGGGTGCAGCCGGGCGGAGTAACTATGACTCTCTTAAGGTAGCCAAATGCCTCGTCACTCTGCGAAATTTATTGGAAAACTCGAGGATATCGTCGTTGGAGTAACTCAGACATCGTTAAGGTGGACATGCTGTAGCATTTCGCTTCTGCAGGACTGGCCACAATACGAATTAAAGAGAGGAAAGATTCAAAGAAAGGGGGGCAGCTGGCAACAGTAACTATGACTCTCCTAAGGAAGCCAAATGCCTCGTCACGCTGCCAAATTTATTTGAAAACTCGAGGATATCGTCGTTAGAGTAACTCAGACAACGTTAAGGTGGACATGCTGTAGCATTTTGCTTCTGCAGGACTGGTTACAATACGAATTAAAGAGAGGAAAGATTCAAAGAAGGGGGAGCAGCTGGCAGCAGAAACTATGACACTCTTAAGGTAGCCAAATGCCTCGTCACTCTGTGAAATTTATTAGAAAACTCGAGGCTATCGTCGTTGGAGTAACTCAGACAACGTTTAGGTGGCCATGTTGCAGCATTTCGCTTCTGCATGGACTGGCCGCAGTACGAATTAAAGAGAGGAAAGATTCAAAGAAAGGGGAGCAGCTGGCAGCAGGAACTATGACTCTCTTAAGGTATCCAAATGCCTCGTCATCTGGCGAAGTACATTTGCTAACTCGAGGAACTCGTAGTGGGAGTAACTGTGACGACGTTAAGGTGGACATACAGTGGCATATCGGTTCTGTAGGACTGGCCATAACAAGAATGATAAAGGCCTAAAGAAATGGGAGCAGCCGGCAAGAGTAACTATGACTCTTTTAAGGTAGCCAAATGCCTCAGCACTCTGCGATATTTATTTGAAAACTCGAGGATATCGTCGTTGGAGTAACTCAGACAACGTTTAGGTGGCCATGTTGCAGCATTTCGCATCTGCAGGACTGGCCACAATACGAATTAAAGAGAGGAAAGATTCAAAGAAGGGGGAGCTGCTGGCAGCAGTAACTATGACTCTCTTAAGGAAGCCAAATGCCTCGTCTTCCGGCGAAGTACTTTTGCTAACTCGAGAAACTCGTAGTGGGAGTAACCGTGACGTCGTGAAGGTAAACATACAGTGGCATATCGGTTCTGTAGGACCGACCATAGCAAGAACGATAAAAGCCCAAAGAAATGCGTTCAGCCTTCAGAATTAACAATGACTGTCTTAAGGTAGACAAATGTCTCGTCAATCTGCGAAATTTATTTGAAAACTCGAGGATATCGTCGTTGGAGTAACTCAGACAACGTTAAGGTGGACATGCTGTAGCATTTTTTTTCTGCAGGACTGGCCACAATACGAATTAAAGCGAGGAAAGATTCAAACAAGGGGGTGCAGCTGGCAGCAGTAACTACGACTCTCTTAAGGGAGCCAAATGCCTCGTCACTCTGCCAAATTTATTTGAAAACTCGAGGATATCGTCGTTGGAGTAACTCAGACAACGTTAAGGTGGACATGCTGTAGCATTTTTTTTCTGCAGGACTGGCCACAATACGAATTAAAGCGAGGAAAGATTCAAACAAGGGGGTGCAGCTGGCAGCAGTAACTACGACTCTCTTAAGGGAGCCAAATGCCTCGTCACTCTGCCAAATTTATTTGAAAACTCGAGGATATCGTCGTTGGAGTAACTCAGACAACGTTAAGGTGGACATGCTGTAGCATTTTTTTTCTGCAGGACTGGCCACAATACGAATTAAAGCGAGGAAAGATTCAAACAAGGGGGTGCAGCTGGCAGCAGTAACTACGACTCTCTTAAGGGAGCCAAATGCCTCGTCACTCTGCCAAATTTATTTGAAAACTCGAGGATATCGTCGTTAGAGTAAGTCAGACAACGTTAAGGTGGACATGCTGTAGCATTTTGCTTCTGCAGGACTGGCCACAATACGAGAGGAAAGATTCAAAGAAGGGGGAGCAGCTGGCAGCAGGAACTATGACTCTCTTAAGGTAGCCAAATGCCTCGTCATCCGGCGAAGTACTTTTGCTAACTCGATAAACTCGTAGTGGGAGTAACTGTGACGATGTGAAGGTAATCATACAGTGGCATATCGGTTCTGTAGGACCGACCATAGCAAGAATGATAAAAGCCTAAAGAAGCGGGTTCAGCTGGCAGCAGTAACTATGACTCTCTTAAGGTAGCCAAATGCGCGTCACTCTGCGAAATTAATTTGAAAACTCGAGGATATCGTCGTTGGAGTAACTCAGACACCGTTTAGGTGGCCATGTTGCAGTATTTCGCTTCTGCAGGACTGGCCACAATACGAATTAAAGAGAGGAAAGATTCAAAGAAGGGGAAGCAGCTGGCAGCAGTAACTATGACTCTCTTAAGGAAGCCAAATGCTTCGCCATTCTGCGAAATTTATATGAAAACTCGAGGCTATCGTCGTTAGAGTAACTCAGACAACGTTTAGGTGGACATGCTGTAGCATTTTGCTTCTGCAGGACTGGCCCCAATACGAATTAAAGAGAGGAAAGATTCAAAGAAGGGGGAGAAGCTTGCAGCAGTAACTATGACACTCTTAAGGTAGCCAAATTCCTCGTCACTCTGTGAAATTTATTAGAAAACTCGAGGCTATCGTCGTTGGAGTAACTCAGACAACGTTTAGGTGGCCATGTTGCAGCATTTCGCTTCTGCATGGACTGGCCGCAGTACGAATTAAAGAGAGGAAAGATTCAAAGAAAGGGGAGCAGCTGGCAGCAGGAACTATGACTCACTTAAGGTAGCCAAATGCCTCGTCATCCGGCGAAGTAATTATGCTAACGCGAAAAACTCGTAGTTTGAGAAACAGTGAAGGCGTTAAGGTGGACATACAGTGGCATGTCGGTTCCGTAGGACTGGCCGTAGCAAGAATGATAAAGGCCTAAAGAAAGGGGAGCAGCCGGCAGAATTAACTATGATTGTCTGAAGGTAGACAAATGCCTCGTCAGTCTGCGAAATTTATTTGAAAACTCGAGGATATCGTCGTTTGAGTAACTCAGACAACGTTAAGGTGGACATGCTGTAGCATTTTTCTTCTGCAGGACTGGTCACAATACGAATTAAAGCGAGGAAATATTCAAAGAAGGGGGAGCAGCTGGCAGCAGTAACTATGACTCTCTAAAGGTAGCAAATGCCTCGTCACGCTGAGAAATTTATGTGAGAAGTCGAGGCTATCGTCGTTGGAGTAACTCAGACAACGTTCAGGTGGACATGTTCCAGCATTTCGCTTCCGCATGGACAGGCCGCAGTACGAATTAAAGAGAGGAAAAGGGGAGCAGCTGGCAGCAGGATCTATGACTCTCTTAAGGTAGCCAAATGCCTCGTCATCCGGCGCAGTACTTTTGTTAACTCGAGAAACTCGTAGTGGTAGTAACTGTGACGACGTGAAGTTAAACATACAGTGGCATATCGGTTCTTTAGGACTGACCATAGCAAGAATGATAAAAGCCTAAAGAAATGGGTGCAGCCGGGCGGAGTAACTATGACTCTCTTAAGGTAGCCAAATGCCTCGTCACTCTGCGAAATTTATTGGAAAACTCGAGGATATCGTCGTTGGAGTAACTCAGACATCGTTAAGGTGGACATGCTGTAGCATTTCGCTTCTGCAGGACTGGCCACAATACGAATTAAAGAGAGGAAAGATTCAAAGAAAGGGGGGCAGCTGGCAACAGTAACTATGACTCTCCTAAGGAAGCCAAATGCCTCGTCACGCTGCCAAATTTATTTGAAAACTCGAGGATATCGTCGTTAGAGTAACTCAGACAACGTTAAGGTGGACATGCTGTAGCATTTTGCTTCTGCAGGACTGGTTACAATACGAATTAAAGAGAGGAAAGATTCAAAGAAGGGGGAGCAGCTGGCAGCAGAAACTATGACACTCTTAAGGTAGCCAAATGCCTCGTCACTCTGTGAAATTTATTAGAAAACTCGAGGCTATCGTCGTTGGAGTAACTCAGACAACGTTTAGGTGGCCATGTTGCAGCATTTCGCTTCTGCATGGACTGGCCGCAGTACGAATTAAAGAGAGGAAAGATTCAAAGAAAGGGGAGCAGCTGGCAGCAGGAACTATGACTCTCTTAAGGTATCCAAATGCCTCGTCATCTGGCGAAGTACATTTGCTAACTCGAGGAACTCGTAGTGGGAGTAACTGTGACGACGTTAAGGTGGACATACAGTGGCATATCGGTTCTATAGGACTGGCCATAACAAGAATGATAAAGGCCTAAAGAAATGGGAGCAGCCGGCAAGAGTAACTATGACTCTTTTAAGGTAGCCAAATGCCTCAGCACTCTGCGATATTTATTTGAAAACTCGAGGATATCGCCGTTGGAGTAACTCAGACAACGTTTAGGTGGCCATGTTGCAGCATTTCGCTTCTGCAGGACTGGCCACAATACGAATTAAAGAGAGGAAAGATTCAAAGAAGGGGGAGCTGCTGGCAGCAGTAACTATGACTCTCTTAAGGAAGCCAAATGCCTCGTCTTCCGGCGAAGTACTTTTGCTAACTCGAGAAACTCGTAGTGGGAGTAACCGTGACGTCGTGAAGGTAAACATACAGTGGCATATCGGTTCTGTAGGACCGACCATAGCAAGAATGATAAAAGCCCAAAGAAATGCGTTCAGCCTTCAGAATTAACAATGACTGTCTTAAGGTAGACAAATGTCTCGTCAATCTGCGAAATTTATTTGAAAACTCGAGGGTATCGTCGTTGGAGTAACTCAGACAACGTTAAGGTGGACATGCTGTAGCATTTTTTTTCTGCAGGACTGGCCACAATACGAATTAAAGCGAGGAAAGATTCAAACAAGGGGGTGCAGCTGGCAGCAGTAACTACGACTCTCTTAAGGGAGCCAAATGCCTCGTCACTCTGCCAAATTTATTTGAAAACTCGAGGATATCGTCGTTAGAGTAAGTCAGACAACGTTAAGGTGGACATGCTGTAGCATTTTGCTTCTGCAGGACTGGCCACAATACGAGAGGAAAGATTCAAAGAAGGGGGAGCAGCTGGCAGCAGGAACTATGACTCTCTTAAGGTAGCCAAATGCCTCGTCATCCGGCGAAGTACTTTTGCTAACTCGATAAACTCGTAGTGGGAGTAACTGTGACGATGTGAAGGTAAACATACAGTGGCATATCGGTTCTGTAGGACCGACCATAGCAAGAATGATAAAAGCCTAAAGAAGCGGGTTCAGCTGGCAGCAGTAACTATGACTCTCTTAAGGTAGCCAAATGCGCGTCACTCTGCGAAATTAATTTGAAAACTCGAGGATATCGTCGTTGGAGTAACTCAGACACCGTTTAGGTGGCCATGTTGCAGTATTTCGCTTCTGCAGGACTGGCCACAATACGAATTAAAGAGAGGAAAGATTCAAAGAAGGGGAAGCAGCTGGCAGCAGTAACTATGACTCTCTTAAGGAAGCCAAATGCTTCGCCATTCTGCGAAATTTATATGAAAACTCGAGGCTATCGTCGTTAGAGTAACTCAGACAACGTTTAGGTGGACATGCTGTAGCATTTTGCTTCTGCAGGACTGGCCCCAATACGAATTAAAGAGAGGAAAGATTCAAAGAAGGGGGAGAAGCTTGCAGCAGTAACTATGACACTCTTAAGGTAGCCAAATTCCTCGTCACTCTGTGAAATTTATTAGAAAACTCGAGGCTATCGTCGTTGGAGTAACTCAGACAACGTTTAGGTGGCCATGTTGCAGCATTTCGCTTCTGCATGGACTGGCCGCAGTACGAATTAAAGAGAGGAAAGATTCAAAGAAAGGGGAGCAGCTGGCAGCAGGAACTATGACTCACTTAAGGTAGCCAAATGCCTCGTCATCCGGCGAAGTAATTATGCTAACGCGAAAAACTCGTAGTTTGAGAAACAGTGAAGGCGTTAAGGTGGACATACAGTGGCATGTCGGTTCCGTAGGACTGGCCGTAGCAAGAATGATAAAGGCCTAAAGAAAGGGGAGCAGCCGGCAGAATTAACTATGATTGTCTGAAGGTAGACAAATGCCTCGTCAGTCTGCGAAATTTATTTGAAAACTCGAGGATATCGTCGTTTGAGTAACTCAGACAACGTTAAGGTGGACATGCTGTAGCATTTTTCTTCTGCAGGACTGGTCACAATACGAATTAAAGCGAGGAAATATTCAAAGAAGGGGGAGCAGCTGGCAGCAGTAACTATGACTCTCTAAAGGTAGCAAATGCCTCGTCACGCTGAGAAATTTATGTGAGAAGTCGAGGCTATCGTCGTTGGAGTAACTCAGACAACGTTCAGGTGGACATGTTCCAGCATTTCGCTTCCGCATGGACAGGCCGCAGTACGAATTAAAGAGAGGAAAAGGGGAGCAGCTGGCAGCACGAACTATGACTCTCTTAAGGTAGCCAAATGCCTCGTCATCCGGAGCAGTACTTTTGTTAACTCGAGAAACTCGTAGTGGTAGTAACTGTGACGACGTGAAGTTAAACATACAGTGGCATATCGGTTCTTTAGGACTGACCATAGCAAGAATGATAAAAGCCTAAAGAAATGGGTGCAGCCGGCAGGAGTAACTATGACTCTCTTAAGGTAGCCAAATGCCTCGTCACTCTGCGAAATTTATTGGAAAACTCGAGGATATCGTCGTTGGAGTAACTCAGACATCGTTAAGGTGGACATGCTGTAGCATTTCGCTTCTGCAGGACTGGCCACAATACGAATTAAAGAGAGGAAAGATTCAAAGAAAGGGGGGCAGCTGGCAACAGTAACTATGACTCTCCTAAGGAAGCCAAATGCCTCGTCACGCTGCCAAATTTATTTGAAAACTCGAGGATATCGTCGTTAGAGTAACTCAGACAACGTTAAGGTGGACATGCTGTAGCATTTTGCTTCTGCAGGACTGGTTACAATACGAATTAAAGAGAGGAAAGATTCAAAGAAGGGGGAGCAGCTGGCAGCAGAAACTATGACACTCTTAAGGTAGCCAAATGCCTCGTCACTCTGTGAAATTTATTAGAAAACTCGAGGCTATCGTCGTTGGAGTAACTCAGACAACGTTTAGGTGGCCATGTTGCAGCATTTCGCTTCTGCATGGACTGGCCGCAGTACGAATTAAAGAGAGGAAAGATTCAAAGAAAGGGGAGCAGCTGGCAGCAGGAACTATGACTCTCTTAAGGTATCCAAATGCCTCGTCATCTGGCGAAGTACATTTGCTAACTCGAGGAACTCGTAGTGGGAGTAACTGTGACGACGTTAAGGTGGACATACAGTGGCATATCGGTTCTGTAGGACTGGCCATAACAAGAATGATAAAGGCCTAAAGAAATGGGAGCAGCCGGCAAGAGTAACTATGACTCTTTTAAGGTAGCCAAATGCCTCAGCACTCTGCGATATTTATTTGAAAACTCGAGGATATCGTCGTTGGAGTAACTCAGACAACGTTTAGGTGGCCATGTTGCAGCATTTCGCTTCTGCAGGACTGGCCACAATACGAATTAAAGAGAGGAAAGATTCAAAGAAGGGGGAGCTGCTGGCAGCAGTAACTATGACTCTCTTAAGGAAGCCAAATGCCTCGTCTTCCGGCGAAGTACTTTTGCTAACTCGAGAAACTCGTAGTGGGAGTAACCGTGACGTCGTGAAGGTAAACATACAGTGGCATATCGGTTCTGTAGGACCGACCATAGCAAGAATGATAAAAGCCCAAAGAAATGCGTTCAGCCTTCAGAATTAACAATGACTGTCTTAAGGTAGACAAATGTCTCGTCAATCTGCGAAATTTATTTGAAAACTCGAGGGTATCGTCGTTGGAGTAACTCAGACAACGTTAAGGTGGACATGCTGTAGCATTTTTTTTCTGCAGGACTGGCCACAATACGAATTAAAGCGAGGAAAGATTCAAACAAGGGGGTGCAGCTGGCAGCAGTAACTACGACTCTCTTAAGGGAGCCAAATGCCTCGTCACTCTGCCAAATTTATTTGAAAACTCGAGGATATCGTCGTTAGAGTAAGTCAGACAACGTTAAGGTGGACATGCTGTAGCATTTTGCTTCTGCAGGACTGGCCACAATACGAGAGGAAAGATTCAAAGAAGGGGGAGCAGCTGGCAGCAGGAACTATGACTCTCTTAAGGTAGCCAAATGCCTCGTCATCCGGCGAAGTACTTTTGCTAACTCGATAAACTCGTAGTGGGAGTAACTGTGACGATGTGAAGGTAAACATACAGTGGCATATCGGTTCTGTAGGACCGACCATAGCAAGAATGATAAAAGCCTAAAGAAGCGGGTTCAGCTGGCAGCAGTAACTATGACTCTCTTAAGGTAGCCAAATGCGCGTCACTCTGCGAAATTAATTTGAAAACTCGAGGATATCGTCGTTGGAGTAACTCAGACACCGTTTAGGTGGCCATGTTGCAGTATTTCGCTTCTGCAGGACTGGCCACAATACGAATTAAAGAGAGGAAAGATTCAAAGAAGGGGAAGCAGCTGGCAGCAGTAACTATGACTCTCTTAAGGAAGCCAAATGCTTCGCCATTCTGCGAAATTTATATGAAAACTCGAGGCTATCGTCGTTAGAGTAACTCAGACAACGTTTAGGTGGACATGCTGTAGCATTTTGCTTCTGCAGGACTGGCCCCAATACGAATTAAAGAGAGGAAAGATTCAAAGAAGGGGGAGAAGCTTGCAGCAGTAACTATGACACTCTTAAGGTAGCCAAATTCCTCGTCACTCTGTGAAATTTATTAGAAAACTCGAGGCTATCGTCGTTGGAGTAACTCAGACAACGTTTAGGTGGCCATGTTGCAGCATTTCGCTTCTGCATGGACTGGCCGCAGTACGAATTAAAGAGAGGAAAGATTCAAAGAAAGGGGAGCAGCTGGCAGCAGGAACTATGACTCACTTAAGGTAGCCAAATGCCTCGTCATCCGGCGAAGTAATTATGCTAACGCGAAAAACTCGTAGTTTGAGAAACAGTGAAGGCGTTAAGGTGGACATACAGTGGCATGTCGGTTCCGTAGGACTGGCCGTAGCAAGAATGATAAAGGCCTAAAGAAAGGGGAGCAGCCGGCAGAATTAACTATGATTGTCTGAAGGTAGACAAATGCCTCGTCAGTCTGCGAAATTTATTTGAAAACTCGAGGATATCGTCGTTTGAGTAACTCAGACAACGTTAAGGTGGACATGCTGTAGCATTTTTTTTCTGCAGGACTGGTCACAATACGAATTAAAGCGAGGAAATATTCAAAGAAGGGGGAGCAGCTGGCAGCAGTAACTATGACTCTCTAAAGGTAGCAAATGCCTCGTCACGCTGAGAAATTTATGTGAGAAGTCGAGGCTATCGTCGTTGGAGTAACTCAGACAACGTTCAGGTGGACATGTTCCAGCATTTCGCTTCCGCATGGACAGGCCGCAGTACGAATTAAAGAGAGGAAAAGGGGAGCAGCTGGCAGCAGGAACTATGACTCTCTTAAGGTAGCCAAATGCCTCGTCATCCGGCGCAGTACTTTTGTTAACTCGAGAAACTCGTAGTGGTAGTAACTGTGACGACGTGAAGTTAAACATACAGTGGCATATCGGTTCTTTAGGACTGACCATAGCAAGAATGATAAAAGCCTAAAGAAATGGGTGCAGCCGGCAGGAGTAACTATGACTCTCTTAAGGTAGCCAAATGCCTCGTCACTCTGCGAAATTTATTAGAAAACTCGAGGATATCGTCGTTGGAGTAACTCAGACATCGTTAAGGTGGACATGCTGTAGCATTTCGCTTCTGCAGGACTGGCCACAATACGAATTAAAGAGAGGAAAGATTCAAAGAAAGGGGGGCAGCTGGCAACAGTAACTATGACTCTCCTAAGGAAGCCAAATGCCTCGTCACGCTGCCAAATTTATTTGAAAACTCGAGGATATCGTCGTTAGAGTAACTCAGACAACGTTAAGGTGGACATGCTGTAGCATTTGGCTTCTGCAGGACTGGTTACAATACGAATTAAAGAGAGGAAAGATTCAAAGAAGGGGGAGCAGCTGGCAGCAGAAACTATGACACTCTTAAGGTAGCCAAATGCCTCGTCACTCTGTGAAATTTATTAGAAAACTCGAGGCTATCGTCGTTGGAGTAACTCAGACAACGTTTAGGTGGCCATGTTGCAGCATTTCGCTTCTGCATGGACTGGCCGCAGTACGAATTAAAGAGAGGAAAGATTCAAAGAAAGGGGAGCAGTTGGCAGCAGGAACTATGACTCTCTTAAGGTATCCAAATGCCTCGTCATCTGGCGAAGTACATTTGCTAACTCGAGGAACTCGTAGTGGGAGTAACTGTGACGACGTTAAGGTGGACATACAGTGGCATATCGGTTCTGTAGGACTGGCCATAACAAGAATGATAAAGGCCTAAAGAAATGGGAGCAGCCGGCAAGAGTAACTATGACTCTTTTAAGGTAGCCAAATGCCTCAGCACTCTGCGATATTTATTTGAAAACTCGAGGATATCGTCGTTGGAGTAACTCAGACAACGTTTAGGTGGCCATGTTGCAGCATTTCGCTTCTGCAGGACTGGCCACAATACGAATTAAAGAGAGTAAAGATTCAAAGAAGGGGGAGCTGCTGGCAGCAGTAACTATGACTCTCTTAAGGAAGCCAAATGCCTCGTCTTCCGGCGAAGTACTTTTGCTAACTCGAGAAACTCGTAGTGGGAGTAACCGTGACGTCGTGAAGGTAAACATACAGTGGCATATCGGTTCTGTAGGACCGACCATAGCAAGAATGATAAAAGCCCAAAGAAATGCGTTCAGCCTTCAGAATTAACAATGACTGTCTTAAGGTAGACAAATGTCTCGTCAATCTGCGAAATTTATTTGAAAACTCGAGGATATCGTCGTTGGAGTAACTCAGACAACGTTAAGGTGGACATGCTGTAGCATTTTTTTTCTGCAGGACTGGCCACAATACGAATTAAAGCGAGGAAAGATTCAAACAAGGGGGTGCAGCTGGCAGCAGTAACTACGACTCTCTTAAGGGAGCCAAATGCCTCGTCACTCTGCCAAATTTATTTGAAAACTCGAGGATATCGTCGTTAGAGTAAGTCAGACAACGTTAAGGTGGACATGCTGTAGCATTTTGCTTCTGCAGGACTGGCCACAATACGAGAGGAAAGATTCAAAGAAGGGGGAGCAGCTGGCAGCAGGAACTATGACTCTCTTAAGGTAGCCAAATGCCTCGTCATCCGGCGAAGTACTTTTGCTAACTCGATAAACTCGTAGTGGGAGTAACTGTGACGATGTGAAGGTAAACATACAGTGGCATATCGGTTCTGTAGGACCGACCATAGCAAGAATGATAAAAGCCTAAAGAAGCGGGTTCAGCTGGCAGCAGTAACTATGACTCTCTTAAGGTAGCCAAATGCGCGTCACTCTGCGAAATTAATTTGAAAACTCGAGGATATCGTCGTTGGAGTAACTCAGACACCGTTTAGGTGGCCATGTTGCAGTATTTCGCTTCTGCAGGACTGGCCACAATACGAATTAAAGAGAGGAAAGATTCAAAGAAGGGGAAGCAGCTGGCAGCAGTAACTATGACTCTCTTAAGGAAGCCAAATGCTTCGCCATTCTGCGAAATTTATATGAAAACTCGAGGCTATCGTCGTTAGAGTAACTCAGACAACGTTTAGGTGGACATGCTGTAGCATTTTGCTTCTGCAGGACTGGCCCCAATACGAATTAAAGAGAGGAAAGATTCAAAGAAGGGGGAGAAGCTTGCAGCAGTAACTATGACACTCTTAAGGTAGCCAAATTCCTCGTCACTCTGTGAAATTTATTAGAAAACTCGAGGCTATCGTCGTTGGAGTAACTCAGACAACGTTTAGGTGGCCATGTTGCAGCATTTCGCTTCTGCATGGACTGGCCGCAGTACGAATTAAAGAGAGGAAAGATTCAAAGAAAGGGGAGCAGCTGGCAGCAGGAACTATGACTCACTTAAGGTAGCCAAATGCCTCGTCATCCGGCGAAGTAATTATGCTACCGCGAAAAACTCGTAGTTTGAGAAACAGTGAAGTCGTTAAGGTGGACATACAGTGGCATGTCGGTTCCGTAGGACTGGCCGTAGCAAGAATGATAAAGGCCTAAAGAAAGGGGAGCAGCCGGCAGAATTAACTATGATTGTCTGAAGGTAGACAAATGCCTCGTCAGTCTGCGAAATTTATTTGAAAACTCGAGGATATCGTCGTTTGAGTAACTCAGACAACGTTAAGGTGGACATGCTGTAGCATTTTTTTTCTGCAGGACTGGTCACAATACGAATTAAAGCGAGGAAAGATTCAAACAAGGGGGTGCAGCTGGCAGCAGTAACTACGACTCTCTTAAGGGAGCCAAATGCCTCGTCACTCTGCCAAATTTATTTGAAAACTCGAGGATATCGTCGTTAGAGTAAGTCAGACAACGTTAAGGTGGACATGCTGTAGCATTTTGCTTCTGCAGGACTGGCCACAATACGAGAGGAAAGATTCAAAGAAGGGGGAGCAGCTGGCAGCAGGAACTATGACTCTCTTAAGGTAGCCAAATGCCTCGTCATCCGGCGAAGTACTTTTGCTAACTCGATAAACTCGTAGTGGGAGTAACTGTGACGATGTGAAGGTAAACATACAGTGGCATATCGGTTCTGTAGGACCGACCATAGCAAGAATGATAAAAGCCTAAAGAAGCGGGTTCAGCTGGCAGCAGTAACTATGACTCTCTTAAGGTAGCCAAATGCGCGTCACTCTGCGAAATTAATTTGAAAACTCGAGGATATCGTCGTTGGAGTAACTCAGACACCGTTTAGGTGGCCATGTTGCAGTATTTCGCTTCTGCAGGACTGGCCACAATACGAATTAAAGAGAGGAAAGATTCAAAGAAGGGGAAGCAGCTGGCAGCAGTAACTATGACTCTCTTAAGGAAGCCAAATGCTTCGCCATTCTGCGAAATTTATATGAAAACTCGAGGCTATCGTCGTTAGAGTAACTCAGACAACGTTTAGGTGGACATGCTGTAGCATTTTGCTTCTGCAGGACTGGCCCCAATACGAATTAAAGAGAGGAAAGATTCAAAGAAGGGGGAGAAGCTTGCAGCAGTAACTATGACACTCTTAAGGTAGCCAAATTCCTCGTCACTCTGTGAAATTTATTAGAAAACTCGAGGCTATCGTCGTTGGAGTAACTCAGACAACGTTTAGGTGGCCATGTTGCAGCATTTCGCTTCTGCATGGACTGGCCGCAGTACGAATTAAAGAGAGGAAAGATTCAAAGAAAGGGGAGCAGCTGGCAGCAGGAACTATGACTCACTTAAGGTAGCCAAATGCCTCGTCATCCGGCGAAGTAATTATGCTACCGCGAAAAACTCGTAGTTTGAGAAACAGTGAAGTCGTTAAGGTGGACATACAGTGGCATGTCGGTTCCGTAGGACTGGCCGTAGCAAGAATGATAAAGGCCTAAAGAAAGGGGAGCAGCCGGCAGAATTAACTATGATTGTCTGAAGGTAGACAAATGCCTCGTCAGTCTGCGAAATTTATTTGAAAACTCGAGGATATCGTCGTTTGAGTAACTCAGACAACGTTAAGGTGGACATGCTGTAGCATTTTTTTTCTGCAGGACTGGTCACAATACGAATTAAAGCGAGGAAATATTCAAAGAAGGGGGAGCAGCTGGCAGCAGTAACTATGACTCTCTAAAGGTAGCAAATGCCTCGTCACGCTGAGAAATTTATGTGAGAAGTCGAGGCTATCGTCGTTGGAGTAACTCAGACAACGTTCAGGTGGACATGTTCCAGCATTTCGCTTCCGCATGGACAGGCCGCAGTACGAATTAAAGAGAGGAAAAGGGGAGCAGCTGGCAGCAGGAACTATGACTCTCTTAAGGTAGCCAAATGCCTCGTCATCCGGCGCAGTACTTTTGTTAACTCGAGAAACTCGTAGTGGTAGTAACTGTGACGACGTGAAGTTAAACATACAGTGGCATATCGGTTCTTTAGGACTGACCATAGCAAGAATGATAAAAGCCTAAAGAAATGGGTGCAGCCGGCAGGAGTAACTATGACTCTCTTAAGGTAGCCAAATGCCTCGTCACTCTGCGAAATTTATTAGAAAACTCGAGGATATCGTCGTTGGAGTAACTCAGACATCGTTAAGGTGGACATGCTGTAGCATTTCGCTTCTGCAGGACTGGCCACAATACGAATTAAAGAGAGGAGAGATTCAAAGAAAGGGGGGCAGCTGGCAACAGTAACTATGACTCTCCTAAGGAAGCCAAATGCCTCGTCACGCTGCCAAATTTATTTGAAAACTCGAGGATATCGTCGTTAGAGTAACTCAGACAACGTTAAGGTGGACATGCTGTAGCATTTTGCTTCTGCAGGACTGGTTACAATACGAATTAAAGAGAGGAAAGATTCAAAGAAGGGGGAGCAGCTGGCAGCAGAAACTATGACACTCTTAAGGTAGCCAAATGCCTCGTCACTCTGTGAAATTTATTAGAAAACTCGAGGCTATCGTCGTTGGAGTAACTCAGACAACGTTTAGGTGGCCATGTTGCAGCATTTCGCTTCTGCATGGACTGGCCGCAGTACGAATTAAAGAGAGGAAAGATTCAAAGAAAGGGGAGCAGCTGGCAGCAGGAACTATGACTCTCTTAAGGTATCCAAATGCCTCGTCATCTGGCGAAGTACATTTGCTAACTCGAGGAACTCGTAGTGGGAGTAACTGTGACGACGTTAAGGTGGACATACAGTGGCATATCGGTTCTGTAGGACTGGCCATAACAAGAATGATAAAGGCCTAAAGAAATGGGAGCAGCCGGCAAGAGTAACTATGACTCTTTTAAGGTAGCCAAATGCCTCAGCACTCTGCGATATTTATTTGAAAACTCGAGGATATCGTCGTTGGAGTAACTCAGACAACGTTTAGGTGGCCATGTTGCAGCATTTCGCTTCTGCAGGACTGGCCACAATACGAATTAAAGAGAGGAAAGATTCAAAGAAGGGGGAGCTGCTGGCAGCAGTAACTATGACTCTCTTAAGGAAGCCAAATGCCTCGTCTTCCGGCGAAGTACTTTTGCTAACTCGAGAAACTCGTAGTGGGAGTAACCGTGACGTCGTGAAGGTAAACATACAGTGGCATATCGGTTCTGTAGGACCGACCATAGCAAGAATGATAAAAGCCCAAAGAAATGCGTTCAGCCTTCAGAATTAACAATGACTGTCTTAAGGTAGACAAATGTCTCGTCAATCTGCGAAATTTATTTGAAAACTCGAGGATATCGTCGTTGGAGTAACTCAGACAACGTTAAGGTGGACATGCTGTAGCATTTTTTTTCTGCAGGACTGGCCACAATACGAATTAAAGCGAGGAAAGATTCAAACAAGGGGGTGCAGCTGGCAGCAGTAACTACGACTCTCTTAAGGGAGCCAAATGCCTCGTCACTCTGCCAAATTTATTTGAAAACTCGAGGATATCGTCGTTAGAGTAGGTCAGACAACGTTAAGGTGGACATGCTGTAGCATTTTGCTTCTGCAGGACTGGCCACAATACGAGAGGAAAGATTCAAAGAAGGGGGAGCAGCTGGCAGCAGGAACTATGACTCTCTTAAGGAAGCCAAATGCTTCGCCATTCTGCGAAATTTATATGAAAACTCGAGGCTATCGTCGTTAGAGTAACTCAGACAACGTTTAGGTGGACATGCTGTAGCATTTTGCTTCTGCAGGACTGGCCGCAGTACGAATTAAAGAGAGGAAAGATTCAAAGAAAGGGGAGCAGCTGGCAGCAGGAACTATGACTCACTTAAGGTAGCCAAATGCCTCGTCACTCTGTGAAATTTATTAGAAAACTCGATGCTATCGTCGTTGGAGTAACTCAGACAACGTTTAGGTGGCCATGTTGCAGCATTTCGCTTCTGCATGGACTGGCCGCAGTACGAATTAAAGAGAGGAAAGATTCAAAGAAAGGGGAGCAGCTGGCAGCAGGAACTATGACTCACTTAAGGTAGCCAAATGCCTCGTCATCCGGCGAAGTAATTATGCTAACGCGAAAAACTCGTAGTTTGAGAAACAGTGAAGTCGTTAAGGTGGACATACAGTGGCATGTCGGTTCCGTAGGACTGGCCGTAGCAAGAATGATAAAGGCCTAAAGAAAGGGGAGCAGCCGGCAGAATTAACTATGATTGTCTGAAGGTAGACAAATGCCTCGTCAGTCTGCGAAATTTATTTGAAAACTCGAGGATATCGTCGTTTGAGTAACTCAGACAACGTTAAGGTGGACATGCTGTAGCATTTTGCTTCTGCAGGACTGGTTACAATACGAATTAAAGAGAGGAAAGATTCAAAGAAGGGGGAGCAGCTGGCAGCAGAAACTATGACACTCTTAAGGTAGCCAAATGCCTCGTCACTCTGTGAAATTTATTAGAAAACTCGAGGCTATCGTCGTTGGAGTAACTCAGACAACGTTTAGGTGGCCATGTTGCAGCATTTCGCTTCTGCAGGACTGGCCACAATACGAATTAAAGAGAGGAAAGATTCAAAGAAGGGGGAGCTGCTGGCAGCAGTACCTATGACTCTCTTAAGGAAGCCAAATGCCTCGTCTTCCGGCGAAGTACTTTTGCTAACTCGAGAAACTCGTAGTGGGAGTAACCGTGACGTCGTGAAGGTAAACATACAGTGGCATATCGGTTCTGTAGGACCGACCATAGCAAGAATGATAAAAGCCCAAAGAAATGCGTTCAGCCTTCAGAATTAACAATGACTGTCTTAAGGTAGACAAATGTCTCGTCAATCTGCGAAATTTATTTGAAAACTCGAGGATATCGTCGTTAGAGTAACTCAGACAACGTTAAGGTGGACATGCTGTAGCATTTTTTTTCTGCAGGACTGGCCACAATACGAATTAAAGGGAGGAAAGATTCAAACAAGGGGGTGCAGCTGGCAGCAGTAACTATGACTCTCTTAAGGGAGCCAAATGCCTCGTCACTCTGCCAAATATATTTGAAAACTCGAGGATATCGTCGTTAGAGTAAGTCAGACAACGTTAAGGTGGACATGCTGTAGCATTTTGCTTCTGCAGGACTGGCCACAATACGAGAGGAAAGATTCAAAGAAGGGGGAGCAGCTGGCAGCAGGAACTATGACTCTCTTAAGGTAGCCAAATGCCTCGTCATCCGGCGAAGTACTTTTGCTAACTCGATAAACTCGTAGTGGGAGTAACTGTGACGATGTGAAGGTAAACATACAGTGGCATATCGGTTCTGTAGGACCGACCATAGCAAGAATGATAAAAGCCTAAAGAAGCGGGTTCAGCTGGCAGCAGTAACTATGACTCTCTTAAGGTAGCCAAATGCGCGTCACTCTGCGAAATTAATTTGAAAACTCGAGGATATCGTCGTTGGAGTAACTCAGACACCGTTTAGGTGGCCATGTTGCACTATTTCGCTTCTGCAGGACTGGCCACAATACGAATTAAAGAGAGGAAAGATTCAAAGAAAGGGGGGCAGCTGGCAACAGTAACTATGACTCTCCTAAGGAAGCCAAATGCCTCGTCACGCTGCCAAATTTATTTGAAAACTCGAGGATATCGTCGTTAGAGTAACTCAGACAACGTTAAGGTGGACATGCTGTAGCATTTTGCTTCTGCAGGACTGGTTACAATACGAAATAAAGAGAGGAAAGATTCAAAGAAAGGGGAGCAGCTGGCAGCAGAAACTATGACACTCTTAAGGTAGCCAAATGCCTCGTCACTCTGTGAAATTTATTAGAAAACTCGAGGCTATCGTCGTTGGAGTAACTCAGACAACGTTTAGGTGGCCATGTTGCAGCATTTCGCTTCTGCATGGACTGGCCGCAGTACGAATTAAAGAGAGGAAAGATTCAAAGAAAGGGGAGCAGCTGGCAGCAGGAACTATGACTCTCTTAAGGTATCCAAATGCCTCGTCATCTGGCGAAGTACATTTGCTAACTCGAGGAACTCGTAGTGGGAGTAACTGTGACGACGTTAAGGTGGACATACAGTGGCATATCGGTTCTGTAGGACTGGCCATAACAAGAATGATAAAGGCCTAAAGAAATGGGAGCAGCCGGCAAGAGTAACTATGACTCTTTTAAGGTAGCCGAATGCCTCAGCACTCTGCGATATTTATTTGAAAACTCGAGGATATCGTCGTTGGAGTAACTCAGACAACGTTTAGGTGGCCATGTTGCAGCATTTCGCTTCTGCAGGACTGGCCACAATACGAATTAAAGAGAGGAAAGATTCAAAGAAGGGGGAGCTGCTGGCAGCAGTAACTATGACTCTCTTAAGGAAGCCAAATGCCTCGTCTTCCGGCGAAGTACTTTTGCTAACTCGAGAAACTCGTAGTGGGAGTAACCGTGACGTCGTGAAGGTAAACATACAGTGGCATATCGGTTCTGTAGGACCGACCATAGCAAGAATGATAAAAGCCCAAAGAAATGCGTTCAGCCTTCAGAATTAACAATGACTGTCTTAAGGTAGACAAATGTCTCGTCAATCTGCGAAATTTATTTGAAAACTCGAGGATATCGTCGTTGGAGTAACTCAGACAACGTTAAGGTGGACATGCTGTAGCATTTTTTTTCTGCAGGACTGGCCACAATACGAATTAAAGCGAGGAAAGATTCAAACAAGGGGGTGCAGCTGGCAGCAGTAACTACGACTCTCTTAAGGGAGCCAAATGCCTCGTCACTCTGCCAAATTTATTTGAAAACTCGAGGATATCGTCGTTAGAGTAAGTCAGACAACGTTAAGGTGGACATGCTGTAGCATTTTGCTTCTGCAGGACTGGCCACAATACGAGAGGAAAGATTCAAAGAAGGGGGAGCAGCTGGCAGCAGGAACTATGACTCTCTTAAGGTAGCCAAATGCCTCGTCATCCGGCGAAGTACTTTTGCTAACTCGATAAACTCGTAGTGGGAGTAACTGTGACGATGTGAAGGTAAACATACAGTGGCATATCGGTTCTGTAGGACCGACCATAGCAAGAATGATAAAAGCCTAAAGAAGCGGGTTCAGCTGGCAGCAGTAACTATGACTCTCTTAAGGTAGCCAAATGCGCGTCACTCTGCGAAATTAATTTGAAAACTCGAGGATATCGTCGTTGGAGTAACTCAGACACCGTTTAGGTGGCCATGTTGCAGTATTTCGCTTCTGCAGGACTGGCCACAATACGAATTAAAGAGAGGAAAGATTCAAAGAAGGGGAAGCAGCTGGCAGCAGTAACTATGACTCTCTTAAGGAAGCCAAATGCTTCGCCCTTCTGCGAAATTTATATGAAAACTCGAGGCTATCGTCGTTAGAGTAACTCAGACAACGTTTAGGTGGACATGCTGTAGCATTTTGCTTCTGCAGGACTGGCCCCAATACGAATTAAAGAGAGGAAAGATTCAAAGAAGGGGGAGAAGCTTGCAGCAGTAACTATGACACTCTTAAGGTAGCCAAATTCCTCGTCACTCTGTGAAATTTATTAGAAAACTCGAGGCTATCGTCGTTGGAGTAACTCAGACAACGTTTAGGTGGCCATGTTGCAGCATTTCGCTTCTGCATGGACTGGCCGCAGTACGAATTAAAGAGAGGAAAGATTCAAAGAAAGGGGAGCAGCTGGCAGCAGGAACTATGACTCACTTAAGGTAGCCAAATGCCTCGTCATCCGGCGAAGTAATTATGCTAACGCGAAAAACTCGTAGTTTGAGAAACAGTGAAGGCGTTAAGGTGGACATACAGTGGCATGTCGGTTCCGTAGGACTGGCCGTAGCAAGAATGATAAAGGCCTAAAGAAAGGGGAGCAGCCGGCAGAATTAACTATGATTGTCTGAAGGTAGACAAATGCCTCGTCAGTCTGCGAAATTTATTTGAAAACTCGAGGATATCGTCGTTTGAGTAACTCAGACAACGTTAAGGTGGACATGCTGTAGCATTTTTTTTCTGCAGGACTGGTCACAATACGAATTAAAGCGAGGAAATATTCAAAGAAGGGGGAGCAGCTGGCAGCAGTAACTATGACTCTCTAAAGGTAGCAAATGCCTCGTCACGCTGAGAAATTTATGTGAGAAGTCGAGGCTATCGTCGTTGGAGTAACTCAGACAACGTTCAGGTGGACATGTTCCAGCATTTCGCTTCCGCATGGACAGGCCGCAGTACGAATTAAAGAGAGGAAAAGGGGAGCAGCTGGCAGCAGGAACTATAACTCTCTTAAGGTAGCCAAATGCCTCGTCATCCGGCGCAGTACTTTTGTTAACTCGAGAAACTCGTAGTGGTAGTAACTGTGACGACGTGAAGTTAAACATACAGTGGCATATCGGTTCTTTAGGACTGACCATAGCAAGAATGATAAAAGCCTAAAGAAATGGGTGCAGCCGGCAGGAGTAACTATGACTCTCTTAAGGTAGCCAAATGCCTCGTCACTCTGCGAAATTTATTAGAAAACTCGAGGATATCGTCGTTGGAGTAACTCAGACATCGTTAAGGTGGACATGCTGTAGCATTTCGCTTCTGCAGGACTGGCCACAATACGAATTAAAGAGAGGAAAGATTCAAAGAAAGGGGGGCAGCTGGCAACAGTAACTATGACTCTCCTAAGGAAGCCAAATGCCTCGTCACGCTGCCAAATTTATTTGAAAACTCGAGGATATCGTCGTTAGAGTAACTCAGACAACGTTAAGGTGGACATGCTGTAGCATTTTGCTTCTGCAGGACTGGTTACAATACGAATTAAAGAGAGGAAAGATTCAAAGAAGGGGGAGCAGCTGGCAGCAGAAACTATGACACTCTTAAGGTAGCCAAATGCCTCGTCACTCTGTGAAATTTATTAGAAAACTCGAGGCTATCGTCGTTGGAGTAACTCAGACAACGTTTAGGTGGCCATGTTGCAGCATTTCGCTTCTGCATGGACTGGCCGCTGTACGAATTAAAGAGAGGAAAGATTCAAAGAAAGGGGAGCAGCTGGCAGCAGGAACTATGACTCTCTTAAGGTATCCAAATGCCTCGTCATCTGGCGAAGTACATTTGCTATCTCGAGGAACTCGTAGTGGGAGTAACTGTGACGACGTTAAGGTGGACATACAGTGGCATATCGGTTCTGTAGGACTGGCCATAACAAGAATGATAAAGGCCTAAAGAAATGGGAGCAGCCGGCAAGAGTAACTATGACTCTTTTAAGGTAGCCAAATGCCTCAGCACTCTGCGATATTTATTTGAAAACTCGAGGATATCGTCGTTGGAGTAACTCAGACAACGTTTAGGTGGCCATGTTGCAGCATTTCGCTTCTGCAGGACTGGCCACAATACGAATTAAAGAGAGGAAAGATTCAAAGAAGGGGGAGCTGCTGGCAGCAGTAACTATGACTCTCTTAAGGAAGCCAAATGCCTCGTCTTCCGGCGAAGTACTTTTGCTAACTCGAGAAACTCGTAGTGGGAGTAACCGTGACGTCGTGAAGGTAAACATACAGTGGCATATCGGTTCTGTAGGACCGACCATAGCAAGAATGATAAAAGCCCAAAGAAATGCGTTCAGCCTTCAGAATTAACAATGACTGTCTTAAGGTAGACAAATGTCTCGTCAATCTGCGAAATTTATTTGAAAACTCGAGGATATCGTCGTTGGAGTAACTCAGACAACGTTAAGGTGGACATGCTGTAGCATTTTTTTTCTGCAGGACTGGCCACAATACGAATTAAAGCGAGGAAAGATTCAAACAAGGGGGTGCAGCTGGCAGCAGTAACTACGACTCTCTTAAGGGAGCCAAATGCCTCGTCACTCTGCCAAATTTATTTGAAAACTCGAGGATATCGTCGTTAGAGTAAGTCAGACAACGTTAAGGTGGACATGCTGTAGCATTTTGCTTCTGCAGGACTGGCCACAATACGAGAGGAAAGATTCAAAGAAGGGGGAGCAGCTGGCAGCAGGAACTATGACTCTCTTAAGGTAGCCAAATGCCTCGTCATCCGGCGAAGTACTTTTGCTAACTCGATAAACTCGTAGTGGGAGTAACTGTGACGATGTGAAGGTAAACATACAGTGGCATATCGGTTCTGTAGGACCGACCATAGCAAGAATGATAAAAGCCTAAAGAAGCGGGTTCAGCTGGCAGCAGTAACTATGACTCTCTTAAGGTAGCCAAATGCGCGTCACTCTGCGAAATTAATTTGAAAACTCGAGGATATCGTCGTTGGAGTAACTCAGACACCGTTTAGGTGGCCATGTTGCAGTATTTCGCTTCTGCAGGACTGGCCACAATACGAATTAAAGAGAGGAAAGATTCAAAGAAGGGGAAGCAGCTGGCAGCAGTAACTATGACTCTCTTAAGGAAGCCAAATGCTTCGCCCTTCTGCGAAATTTATATGAAAACTCGAGGCTATCGTCGTTAGAGTAACTCAGACAACGTTTAGGTGGACATGCTGTAGCATTTTGCTTCTGCAGGACTGGCCCCAATACGAATTAAAGAGAGGAAAGATTCAAAGAAGGGGGAGAAGCTTGCAGCAGTAACTATGACACTCTTAAGGTAGCCAAATTCCTCGTCACTCTGTGAAATTTATTAGAAAACTCGAGGCTATCGTCGTTGGAGTAACTCAGACAACGTTTAGGTGGCCATGTTGCAGCATTTCGCTTCTGCATGGACTGGCCGCAGTACGAATTAAAGAGAGGAAAGATTCAAAGAAAGGGGAGCAGCTGGCAGCAGGAACTATGACTCACTTAAGGTAGCCAAATGCCTCGTCATCCGGCGAAGTAATTATGCTAACGCGAAAAACTCGTAGTTTGAGAAACAGTGAAGGCGTTAAGGTGGACATACAGTGGCATGTCGGTTCCGTAGGACTGGCCGTAGCAAGAATGATAAAGGCCTAAAGAAAGGGGAGCAGCCGGCAGAATTAACTATGATTGTCTGAAGGTAGACAAATGCCTCGTCAGTCTGCGAAATTTATTTGAAAACTCGAGGATATCGTCGTTTGAGTAACTCAGACAACGTTAAGGTGGACAAGCTGTAGCATTTTTTTTCTGCAGGACTGGTCACAATACGAATTAAAGCGAGGAAATATTCAAAGAAGGGGGAGCAGCTGGCAGCAGTAACTATGACTCTCTAAAGGTAGCAAATGCCTCGTCACGCTGAGAAATTTATGTGAGAAGTCGAGGCTATCGTCGTTGGAGTAACTCAGACAACGTTCAGGTGGACATGTTCCAGCATTTCGCTTCCGCATGGACAGGCCGCAGTACGAATTAAAGAGAGGAAAAGGGGAGCAGCTGGCAGCAGGAACTATAACTCTCTTAAGGTAGCCAAATGCCTCGTCATCCGGCGCAGTACTTTTGTTAACTCGAGAAACTCGTAGTGGTAGTAACTGTGACGACGTGAAGTTAAACATACAGTGGCATATCGGTTCTTTAGGACTGACCATAGCAAGAATGATAAAAGCCTAAAGAAATGGGTGCAGCCGGCAGGAGTAACTATGACTCTCTTAAGGTAGCCAAATGCCTCGTCACTCTGCGAAATTTATTAGAAAACTCGAGGATATCGTCGTTGGAGTAACTCAGACATCGTTAAGGTGGACATGCTGTAGCATTTCGCTTCTGCAGGACTGGCCACAATACGAATTAAAGAGAGGAAAGATTCAAAGAAAGGGGGGCAGCTGGCAACAGTAACTATGACTCTCCTAAGGAAGCCAAATGCCTCGTCACGCTGCCAAATTTATTTGAAAACTCGAGGATATCGTCGTTAGAGTAACTCAGACAACGTTAAGGTGGACATGCTGTAGCATTTTGCTTCTGCAGGACTGGTTACAATACGAATTAAAGAGAGGAAAGATTCAAAGAAGGGGGAGCAGCTGGCAGCAGAAACTATGACACTCTTAAGGTAGCCAAATGCCTCGTCACTCTGTGAAATTTATTAGAAAACTCGAGGCTATCGTCGTTGGAGTAACTCAGACAACGTTTAGGTGGCCATGTTGCAGCATTTCGCTTCTGCATGGACTGGCCGCTGTACGAATTAAAGAGAGGAAAGATTCAAAGAAAGGGGAGCAGCTGGCAGCAGGAACTATGACTCTCTTAAGGTATCCAAATGCCTCGTCATCTGGCGAAGTACATTTGCTATCTCGAGGAACTCGTAGTGGGAGTAACTGTGACGACGTTAAGGTGGACATACAGTGGCATATCGGTTCTGTAGGACTGGCCATAACAAGAATGATAAAGGCCTAAAGAAATGGGAGCAGCCGGCAAGAGTAACTATGACTCTTTTAAGGTAGCCAAATGCCTCAGCACTCTGCGATATTTATTTGAAAACTCGAGGATATCGTCGTTGGAGTAACTCAGACAACGTTTAGGTGGCCATGTTGCAGCATTTCGCTTCTGCAGGACTGGCCACAATACGAATTAAAGAGAGGAAAGATTCAAAGAAGGGGGAGCTGCTGGCAGCAGTAACTATGACTCTCTTAAGGAAGCCAAATGCCTCGTCTTCCGGCGAAGTACTTTTGCTAACTCGAGAAACTCGTAGTGGGAGTAACCGTGACGTCGTGAAGGTAAACATACAGTGGCATATCGGTTCTGTAGGACCGACCATAGCAAGAATGATAAAAGCCCAAAGAAATGTGTTCAGCCTTCAGAATTAACAATGACTGTCTTAAGGTAGACAAATGTCTCGTCAATCTGCGAAATTTATTTGAAAACTCGAGGATATCGTCGTTGGAGTAACTCAGACAACGTTAAGGTGGACATGCTGTAGCATTTTTTTTCTGCAGGACTGGCCACAATACGAATTAAAGCGAGGAAAGATTCAAACAAGGGGGTGCAGCTGGCAGCAGTAACTACGACTCTCTTAAGGGAGCCAAATGCCTCGTCACTCTGCCAAATTTATTTGAAAACTCGAGGATATCGTCGTTAGAGTAAGTCAGACAACGTTAAGGTGGACATGCTGTAGCATTTTGCTTCTGCAGGACTGGCCACAATACGAGAGGAAAGATTCAAAGAAGGGGGAGCAGCTGGCAGCAGGAACTATGACTCTCTTAAGGTAGCCAAATGCCTCGTCATCCGGCGAAGTACTTTTGCTAACTCGATAAACTCGTAGTGGGAGTAACTGTGACGATGTGAAGGTAAACATACAGTGGCATATCGGTTCTGTAGGACCGACCATAGCAAGAATGATAAAAGCCTAAAGAAGCGGGTTCAGCTGGCAGCAGTAACTATGACTCTCTTAAGGTAGCCAAATGCGCGTCACTCTGCGAAATTAATTTGAAAACTCGAGGATATCGTCGTTGGAGTGACTCAGACACCGTTTAGGTGGCCATGTTGCAGTATTTCGCTTCTGCAGGACTGGCCACAATACGAATTAAAGAGAGGAAAGATTCAAAGAAGGGGAAGCAGCTGGCAGCAGTAACTATGACTCTCTTAAGGAAGCCAAATGCTTCGCCATTCTGCGAAATTTATATGAAAACTCGAGGCTATCGTCGTTAGAGTAACTCAGACAACGTTTAGGTGGACATGCTGTAGCATTTTGCTTCTGCAGGACTGGCCCCAATACGAATTAAAGAGAGGAAAGATTCAAAGAAGGGGGAGAAGCTTGCAGCAGTAACTATGACACTCTTAAGGTAGCCAAATTCCTCGTCACTCTGTGAAATTTATTAGAAAACTCGAGGCTATCGTCGTTGGAGTAACTCAGACAACGTTTAGGTGGCCATGTTGCAGCATTTCGCTTCTGCATGGACTGGCCGCAGTACGAATTAAAGAGAGGAAAGATTCAAAGAAAGGGGAGCAGCTGGCAGCAGGAACTATGACTCACTTAAGGTAGCCAAATGCCTCGTCATCCGGCGAAGTAATTATGCTAACGCGAAAAACTCGTAGTTTGAGAAACAGTGAAGGCGTTAAGGTGGACATACAGTGGCATGTCGGTTCCGTAGGACTGGCCGTAACAAGAATGATAAAGGCCTAAAGAAAGGGGAGCAGCCGGCAGAATTAACTATGATTGTCTGAAGGTAGACAAATGCCTCGTCAGTCTGCGAAATTTATTTGAAAACTCGAGGATATCGTCGTTTGAGTAACTCAGACAACGTTAAGGTGGACATGCTGTAGCATTTTTCTTCTGCAGGACTGGTCACAATACGAATTAAAGCGAGGAAATATTCAAAGAAGGGGGAGCAGCTGGCAGCAGTAACTACGACTCTCTAAAGGTAGCAAATGCCTCGTCACGCTGAGAAATTTATGTGAGAAGTCGAGGCTATCGTCGTTGGAGTAACTCAGACAACGTTCAGGTGGACATGTTCCAGCATTTCGCTTCCGCATGGACAGGCCGCAGTACGAATTAAAGAGAGGAAAAGGGGAGCAGCTGGCAGCAGGAACTATGACTCTCTTAAGGTAGCCAAATGCCTCGTCATCCGGCGTAGTACTTTTGTTAACTCGAGAAACTCGTAGTGGTAGTAAATGTGACGACGTGAAGTTAAACATACAGTGGCATATCGGTTCTTTAGGACTGACCATAGCAAGAATGATAAAAGCCTAAAGAAATGGGTGCAGCCGGCAGGAGTAACTATGACTCTCTTAAGGTAGCCAAATGCCTCGTCACTCTGCGAAATTTATTGGAAAACTCGAGGATATCGTCGTTGGAGTAACTCAGACATCGTTAAGGTGGACATGCTGTAGCATTTCGCTTCTGCAGGACTGGCCACAATACGAATTAAAGAGAGGAACGATTCAAAGAAAGGGGGGCAGCTGGCAACAGTAACTATGACTCTCCTAAGGAAGCCAAATGCCTCGTCACGCTGCCAAATTTATTTGAAAACTCGAGGATATCGTCGTTAGAGTAACTCAGACAACGTTAAGGTGGACATGCTGTAGCATTTTGCTTCTGCAGGACTGGTTACAATACGAATTAAAGAGAGGAAAGATTCAAAGAAAGGGGAGCAGCTGGCAGCAGAAACTATGACACTCTTAAGGTAGCCAAATGCCTCGTCACTCTGTGAAATTTATTAGAAAACTCGAGGCTATCGTCGTTGGAGTAACTCAGACAACGTTTAGGTGGCCATGTTGCAGCATTTCGCTTCTGCATGGACTGGCCGCAGTACGAATTAAAGAGAGGAAAGATTCAAAGAAAGGGGAGCAGCTGGCAGCAGGAACTATGACTCTCTTAAGGTATCCAAATGCCTCGTCATCTGGCGAAGTACATTTGCTAACTCGAGGAACTCGTAGTGGGAGTAACTGTGACGACGTTAAGGTGGACATACAGTGGCATATCGGTTCTGTAGGACTGGCCGTAACAAGAATGATAAAGGCCTAAAGAAAGGGGAGCAGCCGGCAGAATTAACTATGATTGTCTGAAGGTAGACAAATGCCTCGTCAGTCTGCGAAATTTATTTGAAAACTCGAGGATATCGTCGTTTGAGTAACTCAGACAACGTTAAGGTGGACATGCTGTAGCATTTTTCTTCTGCAGGACTGGTCACAATACGAATTAAAGCGAGGAAATATTCAAAGAAGGGGGAGCAGCTGGCAGCAGTAACTACGACTCTCTAAAGGTAGCAAATGCCTCGTCACGCTGAGAAATTTATGTGAGAAGTCGAGGCTATCGTCGTTGGAGTAACTCAGACAACGTTCAGGTGGACATGTTCCAGCATTTCGCTTCCGCATGGACAGGCCGCAGTACGAATTAAAGAGAGGAAAAGGGGAGCAGCTGGCAGCAGGAACTATGACTCTCTTAAGGTAGCCAAATGCCTCGTCATCCGGCGTAGTACTTTTGTTAACTCGAGAAACTCGTAGTGGTAGTAAATGTGACGACGTGAAGTTAAACATACAGTGGCATATCGGTTCTTTAGGACTGACCATAGCAAGAATGATAAAAGCCTAAAGAAATGGGTGCAGCCGGCAGGAGTAACTATGACTCTCTTAAGGTAGCCAAATGCCTCGTCACTCTGCGAAATTTATTGGAAAACTCGAGGATATCGTCGTTGGAGTAACTCAGACATCGTTAAGGTGGACATGCTGTAGCATTTCGCTTCTGCAGGACTGGCCACAATACGAATTAAAGAGAGGAAAGATTCAAAGAAAGGGGGGCAGCTGGCAACAGTAACTATGACTCTCCTAAGGAAGCCAAATGCCTCGTCACGCTGCCAAATTTATTTGAAAACTCGAGGATATCGTCGTTAGAGTAACTCAGACAACGTTAAGGTGGACATGCTGTAGCATTTTGCTTCTGCAGGACTGGTTACAATACGAATTAAAGAGAGGAAAGATTCAAAGAAAGGGGAGCAGCTGGCAGCAGAAACTATGACACTCTTAAGGTAGCCAAATGCCTCGTCACTCTGTGAAATTTATTAGAAAACTCGAGGCTATCGTCGTTGGAGTAACTCAGACAACGTTTAGGTGGCCATGTTGCAGCATTTCGCTTCTGCATGGACTGGCCGCAGTACGAATTAAAGAGAGGAAAGATTCAAAGAAAGGGGAGCAGCTGGCAGCAGGAACTATGACTCTCTTAAGGTATCCAAATGCCTCGTCATCTGGCGAAGTACATTTGCTAACTCGAGGAACTCGTAGTGGGAGTAACTGTGACGACGTTAAGGTGGACATACAGTGGCATATCGGTTCTGTAGGACTGGCCATAACAAGAATGATAAAGGCCTAAAGAAATGGGAGCAGCCGGCAAGAGTAACTATGACTCTTTTAAGGTAGCCGAATGCCTCAGCACTCTGCGATATTTATTTGAAAACTCGAGGATATCGTCGTTGGAGTAACTCAGACAACGTTTAGGTGGCCATGTTGCAGCATTTCGCTTCTGCAGGACTGGCCACAATACGAATTAAAGAGAGGAAAGATTCAAAGAAGGGGGAGCTGCTGGCAGCAGTAACTATGACTCTCTTAAGGAAGCCAAATGCCTCGTCTTCCGGCGAAGTACTTTTGCTAACTCGAGAAACTCGTAGTGGGAGTAACCGTGACGTCGTGAAGGTAAACATACAGTGGCATATCGGTTCTGTAGGACCGACCATAGCAAGAATGATAAAAGCCCAAAGAAATGCGTTCAGCCTTCAGAATTAACAATGACTGTCTTAAGGTAGACAAATGTCTCGTCAATCTGCGAAATTTATTTGAAAACTCGAGGATATCGTCGTTGGAGTAACTCAGACAACGTTAAGGTGGACATGCTGTAGCATTTTCTTTCTGCAGGACTGGACACAATACGAATTAAAGCGAGGAAAGATTCAAACAAGGGGGTGCAGCTGGCAGCAGTAACTACGACTCTCTTAAGGGAGCCAAATGCCTCGTCACTCTGCCAAATTTATTTGAAAACTCGAGGATATCGTCGTTAGAGTAAGTCAGACAACGTTAAGGTGGACATGCTGTAGCATTTTGCTTCTGCAGGACTGGCCACAATACGAGAGGAAAGATTCAAAGAAGGGGGAGCAGCTGGCATCAGGAACTATGACTCTCTTAAGGTAGCCAAATGCCTCGTCATCCGGCGAAGTACTTTTGCTAACTCGATAAACTCGTAGTGGGAGTAACTGTGACGATGTGAAGGTAAACATACAGTGGCATATCGGTTCTGTAGGACCGACCATAGCAAGAATGATAAAAGCCTAAAGAAGCGGGTTCAGCTGGCAGCAGTAACTATGACTCTCTTAAGGTAGCCAAATGCGCGTCACTCTGCGAAATTAATTTGAAAACTCGAGGATATCGTCGTTGGAGTAACTCAGACACTGTTTAGATGGCCATGTTGCAGTATTTCGCTTCTGCAGGACTGGCCACAATACGAATTAAAGAGAGGAAAGATTCAAAGAAGGGGAAGCAGCTGGCAGCAGTAACTATGACTCTCTTAAGGAAGCCAAATGCTTCGCCATTCTGCGAAATTTATATGAAAACTCGAGGCTATCGTCGTTAGAGTAACTCAGACAACGTTTAGGTGGACATGCCGTAGCATT
The DNA here is from genome assembly GCF_021461385.2 of Schistocerca piceifrons. Lineage (NCBI taxonomy): Eukaryota > Metazoa > Arthropoda > Insecta > Orthoptera > Acrididae > Schistocerca > Schistocerca piceifrons. The sequence goes on along the minus strand of NC_060142.1, from coordinate 18,920,718 downwards.
TTGCTTCTGCAGGACTGGCCCCAATACGAATTAAAGAGAGGAAAGATTCAAAGAAGGGGGAGAAGCTTGCAGCAGTAACTATGACACTCTTAAGGTAGCCAAATTCCTCGTCACTCTGTGAAATTTATTAGAAAACTCGAGGCTATCGTCGTTGGAGTAACTCAGACAACGTTTAGGTGGCCATGTTGCAGCATTTCGCTTCTGCATGGACTGGCCGCAGTACGAATTAAAGAGAGGAAAGATTCAAAGAAAGGGGAGCAGCTGGCAGCAGGAACTATGACTCACTTAAGGTAGCCAAATGCCTCGTCATCCGGCGAAGTAATTATGCTAACGCGAAAAACTCGTAGTTTGAGAAACAGTGAAGGCGTTAAGGTGGACATACAGTGGCATGTCGGTTCCGTAGGACTGGCCGTAGCAAGAATGATAAAGGCCTAAAGAAAGGGGAGCAGCCGGCAGAATTAACTATGATTGTCTGAAGGTAGACAAATGCCTCGTCAGTCTGCGAAATTTATTTGAAAACTCGAGGATATCGTCGTTTGAGTAACTCAGACAACGTTAAGGTGGACATGCTGTAGCATTTTTTTTCTGCAGGACTGGTCACAATACGAATTAAAGCGAGGAAATATTCAAAGAAGGGGGAGCAGCTGGCAGCAGTAACTATGACTCTCTAAAGGTAGCAAATGCCTCGTCACGCTGAGAAATTTATGTGAGAAGTCGAGGCTATCGTCGTTGGAGTAACTCAGACAACGTTCAGGTGGACATGTTCCAGCATTTCGCTTCCGCATGGACAGGCCGCAGTACGAATTAAAGAGAGGAAAAGGGGAGCAGCTGGCAGCAGGAACTATGACTCTCTTAAGGTAGCCAAATGCCTCGTCATCCGGCGCAGTACTTTTGTTAACTCGAGAAACTCGTAGTGGTAGTAACTGTGACGACGTGAAGTTAAACATACAGTGGCATATCGGTTCTTTAGGACTGACCATAGCAAGAATGATAAAAGCCTAAAGAAATGGGTGCAGCCGGCAGGAGTAACTATGACTCTCTTAAGGTAGCCAAATGCCTCGTCACTCTGCGAAATTTATTAGAAAACTCGAGGATATCGTCGTTGGAGTAACTCAGACATCGTTAAGGTGGACATGCTGTAGCATTTCGCTTCTGCAGGACTGGCCACAATACGAATTAAAGAGAGGAAAGATTCAAAGAAAGGGGGGCAGCTGGCAACAGTAACTATGACTCTCCTAAGGAAGCCAAATGCCTCGTCACGCTGCCAAATTTATTTGAAAACTCGAGGATATCGTCGTTAGAGTAACTCAGACAACGTTAAGGTGAACATGCTGTAGCATTTTGCTTCTGCAGGACTGGTTACAATACGAATTAAAGAGAGGAAAGATTCAAAGAAGGGGGAGCAGCTGGCAGCAGAAACTATGACACTCTTAAGGTAGCCAAATGCCTCGTCACTCTGTGAAATTTATTAGAAAACTCGAGGCTATCGTCGTTGGAGTAACTCAGACAACGTTTAGGTGGCCATGTTGCAGCATTTCGCTTCTGCATGGACTGGCCGCAGTACGAATTAAAGAGAGGAAAGATTCAAAGAAAGGGGAGCAGCTGGCAGCAGGAACTATGACTCTCTTAAGGTATCCAAATGCCTCGTCATCTGGCGAAGTACATTTGCTAACTCGAGGAACTCGTAGTGGGAGTAACTGTGACGACGTTAAGGTGGACATACAGTGGCATATCGGTTCTGTAGGACTGGCCATAACAAGAATGATAAAGGCCTAAAGAAATGGGAGCAGCCGGCAAGAGTAACTATGACTCTTTTAAGGTAGCCAAATGCCTCAGCACTCTGCGATATTTATTTGAAAACTCGAGGATATCGTCGTTGGAGTAACTCAGACAACGTTTAGGTGGCCATGTTGCAGCATTTCGCTTCTGCAGGACTGGCCACAATACGAATTAAAGAGAGGAAAGATTCAAAGAAGGGGGAGCTGCTGGCAGCAGTAACTATGACTCTCTTAAGGAAGCCAAATGCCTCGTCTTCCGGCGAAGTACTTTTGCTAACTCGAGAAACTCGTAGTGGGAGTAACCGTGACGTCGTGAAGGTAAACATACAGTGGCATATCGGTTCTGTAGGACCGACCATAGCAAGAATGATAAAAGCCCAAAGAAATGCGTTCAGCCTTCAGAATTAACAATGACTGTCTTAAGGTAGACAAATGTCTCGTCAATCTGCGAAATTTATTTGAAAACTCGAGGATATCGTCGTTGGAGTAACTCAGACAACGTTAAGGTGGACATGCTGTAGCATTTTTTTTCTGCAGGACTGGCCACAATACGAATTAAAGCGAGGAAAGATTCAAACAAGGGGGTGCAGCTGGCAGCAGTAACTACGACTCTCTTAAGGGAGCCAAATGCCTCGTCACTCTGCCAAATTTATTTGAAAACTCGAGGATATCGTCGTTAGAGTAAGTCAGACAACGTTAAGGTGGACATGCTGTAGCATTTTGCTTCTGCAGGACTGGCCACAATACGAGAGGAAAGATTCAAAGAAGGGGGAGCAGCTGGCAGCAGGAACTATGACTCTCTTAAGGTAGCCAAATGCCTCGTCATCCGGCGAAGTACTTTTGCTAACTCGATAAACTCGTAGTGGGAGTAACTGTGACGATGTGAAGGTAAACATACAGTGGCATATCGGTTCTGTAGGACCGACCATAGCAAGAATGATAAAAGCCTAAAGAAGCGGGTTCAGCTGGCAGCAGTAACTATGACTCTCTTAAGGTAGCCAAATGCGCGTCACTCTGCGAAATTAATTTGAAAACTCGAGGATATCGTCGTTGGAGTAACTCAGACACTGTTTAGATGGCCATGTTGCAGTATTTCGCTTCTGCAGGACTGGCCACAATACGAATTAAAGAGAGGAAAGATTCAAAGAAGGGGAAGCAGCTGGCAGCAGTAACTATGACTCTCTTAAGGAAGCCAAATGCTTCGCCATTCTGCGAAATTTATATGAAAACTCGAGGCTATCGTCGTTAGAGTAACTCAGACAACGTTTAGGTGGACATGCCGTAGCATTTTGCTTCTGCAGGACTGGCCCCAATACGAATTAAAGAGAGGAAAGATTCAAAGAAGGGGGAGAAGCTTGCAGCAGTAACTATGACACTCTTAAGGTAGCCAAATTCCTCGTCACTCTGTGAAATTTATTAGAAAACTCGAGGCTATCGTCGTTGGAGTAACTCAGACAACGTTTAGGTGGCCATGTTGCAGCATTTCGCTTCTGCATGGACTGGCCGCAGTACGAATTAAAGAGAGGAAAGATTCAAAGAAAGGGGAGCAGCTGGCAGCAGGAACTATGACTCACTTAAGGTAGCCAAATGCCTCGTCATCCGGCGAAGTAATTATGCTAACGCGAAAAACTCGTAGTTTGAGAAACAGTGAAGGCGTTAAGGTGGACATACAGTGGCATGTCGGTTCCGTAGGACTGGCCGTAGCAAGAATGATAAAGGCCTAAAGAAAGGGGAGCAGCCGGCAGAATTAACTATGATTGTCTGAAGGTAGACAAATGCCTCGTCAGTCTGCGAAATTTATTTGAAAACTCGAGGATATCGTCGTTTGAGTAACTCAGACAACGTTAAGGTGGACATGCTGTAGCATTTTTTTTCTGCAGGACTGGTCACAATACGAATTAAAGCGAGGAAATATTCAAAGAAGGGGGAGCAGCTGGCAGCAGTAACTATGACTCTCTAAAGGTAGCAAATGCCTCGTCACGCTGAGAAATTTATGTGAGAAGTCGAGGCTATCGTCGTTGGAGTAACTCAGACAACGTTCAGGTGGACATGTTCCAGCATTTCGCTTCCGCATGGACAGGCCGCAGTACGAATTAAAGAGAGGAAAAGGGGAGCAGCTGGCAGCAGGAACTATGACTCTCTTAAGGTAGCCAAATGCCTCGTCATCCGGCGCAGTACTTTTGTTAACTCGAGAAACTCGTAGTGGTAGTAACTGTGACGACGTGAAGTTAAACATACAGTGGCATATCGGTTCTTTAGGACTGACCATAGCAAGAATGATAAAAGCCTAAAGAAATGGGTGCAGCCGGCAGGAGTAACTATGACTCTCTTAAGGTAGCCAAATGCCTCGTCACTCTGCGAAATTTATTAGAAAACTCGAGGATATCGTCGTTGGAGTAACTCAGACATCGTTAAGGTGGACATGCTGTAGCATTTCGCTTCTGCAGGACTGGCCACAATACGAATTAAAGAGAGGAAAGATTCAAAGAAAGGGGGGCAGCTGGCAACAGTAACTATGACTCTCCTAAGGAAGCCAAATGCCTCGTCACGCTGCCAAATGTATTTGAAAACTCGAGGATATCGTCGTTAGAGTAACTCAGACAACGTTAAGGTGAACATGCTGTAGCATTTTGCTTCTGCAGGACTGGTTACAATACGAATTAAAGAGAGGAAAGATTCAAAGAAGGGGGAGCAGCTGGCAGCAGAAACTATGACACTCTTAAGGTAGCCAAATGCCTCGTCACTCTGTGAAATTTATTAGAAAACTCGAGGCTATCGTCGTTGGAGTAACTCAGACAACGTTTAGGTGGCCATGTTGCAGCATTTCGCTTCTGCATGGACTGGCCGCAGTACGAATTAAAGAGAGGAAAGATTCAAAGAAAGGGGAGCAGCTGGCAGCAGGAACTATGACTCTCTTAAGGTATCCAAATGCCTCGTCATCTGGCGAAGTACATTTGCTAACTCGAGGAACTCGTAGTGGGAGTAACTGTGACGACGTTAAGGTGGACATACAGTGGCATATCGGTTCTGTAGGACTGGCCATAACAAGAATGATAAAGGCCTAAAGAAATGGGAGCAGCCGGCAAGAGTAACTATGACTCTTTTAAGGTAGCCAAATGCCTCAGCACTCTGCGATATTTATTTGAAAACTCGAGGATATCGTCGTTGGAGTAACTCAGACAACGTTTAGGTGGCCATGTTGCAGCATTTCGCTTCTGCAGGACTGGCCACAATACGAATTAAAGAGAGGAAAGATTCAAAGAAGGGGGAGCTGCTGGCAGCAGTAACTATGACTCTCTTAAGGAAGCCAAATGCCTCGTCTTCCGGCGAAGTACTTTTGCTAACTCGAGAAACTCGTAGTGGGAGTAACCGTGACGTCGTGAAGGTAAACATACAGTGGCATATCGGTTCTGTAGGACCGACCATAGCAAGAATGATAAAAGCCCAAAGAAATGCGTTCAGCCTTCAGAATTAACAATGACTGTCTTAAGGTAGACAAATGTCTCGTCAATCTGCTAAATTTATTTGAAAACTCGAGGATATCGTCGTTGGAGTAACTCAGACAACGTTAAGGTGGACATGCTGTAGCATTTTTTTTCTGCAGGACTGGCCACAATACGAATTAAAGCGAGGAAAGATTCAAACAAGGGGGTGCAGCTGGCAGCAGTAACTACGACTCTCTTAAGGGAGCCAAATGCCTCGTCACTCTGCCAAATTTATTTGAAAACTCGAGGATATCGTCGTTAGAGTAAGTCAGACAACGTTAAGGTGGACATGCTGTAGCATTTTGCTTCTGCAGGACTGGCCACAATACGAGAGGAAAGATTCAAAGAAGGGGGAGCAGCTGGCAGCAGGAACTATGACTCTCTTAAGGTAGCCAAATGCCTCGTCATCCGGCGAAGTACTTTTGCTAACTCGATAAACTCGTAGTGGGAGTAACTGTGACGATGTGAAGGTAAACATACAGTGGCATATCGGTTCTGTAGGACCGACCATAGCAAGAATGATAAAAGCCTAAAGAAGCGGGTTCAGCTGGCAGCAGTAACTATGACTCTCTTAAGGTAGCCAAATGCGCGTCACTCTGCGAAATTAATTTGAAAACTCGAGGATATCGTCGTTGGAGTAACTCAGACACCGTTTAGATGGCCATGTTGCAGTATTTCGCTTCTGCAGGACTGGCCACAATACGAATTAAAGAGAGGAAAGATTCAAAGAAGGGGAAGCAGCTGGCAGCAGTAACTATGACTCTCTTAAGGAAGCCAAATGCTTCGCCATTCTGCGAAATTTATATGAAAACTCGAGGCTATCGTCGTTAGAGTAACTCAGACAACGTTTAGGTGGACATGCCGTAGCATTTTGCTTCTGCAGGACTGGCCCCAATACGAATTAAAGAGAGGAAAGATTCAAAGAAGGGGGAGAAGCTTGCAGCAGTAACTATGACACTCTTAAGGTAGCCAAATTCCTCGTCACTCTGTGAAATTTATTAGAAAACTCGAGGCTATCGTCGTTGGAGTAACTCAGACAACGTTTAGGTGGCCATGTTGCAGCATTTCGCTTCTGCATGGACTGGCCGCAGTACGAATTAAAGAGAGGAAAGATTCAAAGAAAGGGGAGCAGCTGGCAGCAGGAACTATGACTCACTTAAGGTAGCCAAATGCCTCGTCATCCGGCGAAGTAATTATGCTAACGCGAAAAACTCGTAGTTTGAGAAACAGTGAAGGCGTTAAGGTGGACATACAGTGGCATGTCGGTTCCGTTGGACTGGCCGTAGCAAGAATGATAAAGGCCTAAAGAAAGGGGAGCAGCCGGCAGAATTAACTATGATTGTCTGAAGGTAGACAAATGCCTCGTCAGTCTGCGAAATTTATTTGAAAACTCGAGGATATCTTCGTTTGAGTAACTCAGACAACGTTAAGGTGGACATGCTGTAGCATTTTTTTTCTGCAGGACTGGTCACAATACGAATTAAAGCGAGGAAATATTCAAAGAAGGGGGAGCAGCTGGCAGCAGTAACTATGACTCTCTAAAGGTAGCAAATGCCTCGTCACGCTGAGAAATTTATGTGAGAAGTCGAGGCTATCGTCGTTGGAGTAACTCAGACAACGTTCAGGTGGACATGTTCCAGCATTTCGCTTCCGCATGGACAGGCCGCAGTACGAATTAAAGAGAGGAAAAGGGGAGCAGCTGGCAGCAGGAACTATGACTCTCTTAAGGTAGCCAAATGCCTCGTCATCCGGCGCAGTACTTTTGTTAACTCGAGAAACTCGTAGTGGTAGTAACTGTGACGACGTGAAGTTAAACATACAGTGGCATATCGGTTCTTTAGGACTGACCATAGCAAGAATGATAAAAGCCTAAAGAAATGGGTGCAGCCGGCAGGAGTAACTATGACTCTCTTAAGGTAGCCAAATGCCTCGCCACTCTGCGAAATTTATTAGAAAACTCGAGGATATCGGCGTTGGAGTAACTCAGACATCGTTAAGGTGGACATGCTGTAGCATTTCGCTTCTGCAGGACTGGCCACAATACGAATTAAAGAGAGGAAAGATTCAAAGAAAGGGGGGCAGCTGGCAACAGTAACTATGACTCTCCTAAGGAAGCCAAATGCCTCGTCACGCTGCCAAATGTATTTGAAAACTCGAGGATATCGTCGTTAGAGTAACTCAGACAACGTTAAGGTGGACATGCTGTAGCATTTTGCTTCTGCAGGACTGGTTACAATACGAATTAAAGAGAGGAAAGATTCAAAGAAGGGGGAGCAGCTGGCAGCAGAAACTATGACACTCTTAAGGTAGCCAAATGCCTCGTCACTCTGTGAAATTTATTAGAAAACTCGAGGCTATCGTCGTTGGAGTAACTCAGACAACGTTTAGGTGGCCATGTTGCAGCATTTCGCTTCTGCATGGACTGTCCGCAGTACGAATTAAAGAGAGGAAAGATTCAAAGAAAGGGGAGCAGCTGGCAGCAGGAACTATGACTCTCTTAAGGTATCCAAATGCCTCGTCATCTGGCGAAGTACATTTGCTAACTCGAGGAACTCGTAGTGGGAGTAACTGTGACGACGTTAAGGTGGACATACAGTGGCATATCGGTTCTGTAGGACTGGCCATAACAAGAATGATAAAGGCCTAAAGAAATGGGAGCAGCCGGCAAGAGTAACTATGACTCTTTTAAGGTAGCCAAATGCCTCAGCACTCTGCGATATTTATTTGAAAACTCGAGGATATCGTCGTTGGAGTAACTCAGACAACGTTTAGGTGGCCATGTTGCAGCATTTCGCTTCTGCAGGACTGGCCACAATACGAATTAAAGAGAGGAAAGATTCAAAGAAGGGGGAGCTGCTGGCAGCAGTAACTATGACTCTCTTAAGGAAGCCAAATGCCTCGTCTTCCGGCGAAGTACTTTTGCTAACTCGAGAAACTCGTAGTGGGAGTAACCGTGACGTCGTGAAGGTAAACATACAGTGGCATATCGGTTCTGTAGGACCGACCATAGCAAGAATGATAAAAGCCCAAAGAAATGCGTTCAGCCTTCAGAATTAACAATGACTGTCTTAAGGTAGACAAATGTCTCGTCAATCTGCGAAATTTATTTGAAAACTCGAGGATATCGTCGTTGGAGTAACTCAGACAACGTTAAGGTGGACATGCTGTAGCATTTTTTTTCTGCAGGACTGGCCACAATACGAATTAAAGCGAGGAAAGATTCAAACAAGGGGGTGCAGCTGGCAGCAGTAACTACGACTCTCTTAAGGGAGCCAAATGCCTCGTCACTCTGCCAAATTTATTTGAAAACTCGAGGATATCGTCGTTAGAGTAAGTCAGACAACGTTAAGGTGGACATGCTGTAGCATTTTGCTTCTGCAGGACTGGCCACAATACGAGAGGAAAGATTCAAAGAAGGGGGAGCAGCTGGCAGCAGGAACTATGACTCTCTTAAGGTAGCCAAATGCCTCGTCATCCGGCGAAGTACTTTTGCTAACTCGATAAACTCGTAGTGGGAGTAACTGTGACGATGTGAAGGTAAACATACAGTGGCATATCGGTTCTGTAGGACCGACCATAGCAAGAATGATAAAAGCCTAAAGAAGCGGGTTCAGCTGGCAGCAGTAACTATGACTCTCTTAAGGTAGCCAAATGCGCGTCACTCTGCGAAATTAATTTGAAAACTCGAGGATATCGTCGTTGGAGTAACTCAGACACCGTTTAGATGGCCATGTTGCAGTATTTCGCTTCTGCAGGACTGGCCACAATACGAATTAAAGAGAGGAAAGATTCAAAGAAGGGGAAGCAGCTGGCAGCAGTAACTATGACTCTCTTAAGGAAGCCAAATGCTTCGCCATTCTGCGAAATTTATATGAAAACTCGAGGCTATCGTCGTTAGAGTAACTCAGACAACGTTTAGGTGGACATGCCGTAGCATTTTGCTTCTGCAGGACTGGCCCCAATACGAATTAAAGAGAGGAAAGATTCAAAGAAGGGGGAGAAGCTTGCAGCAGTAACTATGACACTCTTAAGGTAGCCAAATTCCTCGTCACTCTGTGAAATTTATTAGAAAACTCGAGGCTATCGTCGTTGGAGTAACTCAGACAACGTTTAGGTGGCCATGTTGCAGCATTTCGCTTCTGCATGGACTGGCCGCAGTACGAATTAAAGAGAGGAAAGATTCAAAGAAAGGGGAGCAGCTGGCAGCAGGAACTATGACTCACTTAAGGTAGCCAAATGCCTCGTCATCCGGCGAAGTAATTATGCTAACGCGAAAAACTCGTAGTTTGAGAAACAGTGAAGGCGTTAAGGTGGACATACAGTGGCATGTCGGTTCCGTAGGACTGGCCGTAGCAAGAATGATAAAGGCCTAAAGAAAGGGGAGCAGCCGGCAGAATTAACTATGATTGTCTGAAGGTAGACAAATGCCTCGTCAGTCTGCGAAATTTATTTGAAAACTCGAGGATATCGTCGTTTGAGTAACTCAGACAACGTTAAGGTGGACATGCTGTAGCATTTTTTTTCTGCAGGACTGGTCACAATACGAATTAAAGCGAGGAAATATTCAAAGAAGGGGGAGCAGCTGGCAGCAGTAACTATGACTCTCTAAAGGTAGCAAATGCGTCGTCACGCTGAGAAATTTATGTGAGAAGTCGAGGCTATCGTCGTTGGAGTAACTCAGACAACGTTCAGGTGGACATGTTCCAGCATTTCGCTTCCGCATGGACAGGCCGCAGTACGAATTAAAGAGAGGAAAAGGGGAGCAGCTGGCAGCAGGAACTATGACTCTCTTAAGGTAGCCAAATGCCTCGTCATCCGGCGCAGTACTTTTGTTAACTCGAGAAACTCGTAGTGGTAGTAACTGTGACGACGTGAAGTTAAACATACAGTGGCATATCGGTTCTTTAGGACTGACCATAGCAAGAATGATAAAAGCCTAAAGAAATGGGTGCAGCCGGCAGGAGTAACTATGACTCTCTTAAGGTAGCCAAATGCCTCGCCACTCTGCGAAATTTATTAGAAAACTCGAGGATATCGTCGTTGGAGTAACTCAGACATCGTTAAGGTGGACATGCTGTAGCATTTCGCTTCTGCAGGACTGGCCACAATACGAATTAAAGAGAGGAAAGATTCAAAGAAAGGGGGGCAGCTGGCAACAGTAACTATGACTCTCCTAAGGAAGCCAAATGCCTCGTCACGCTGCCAAATTTATTTGAAAACTCGAGGATATCGTCGTTAGAGTAACTCAGACAACGTTAAGGTGGACATGCTGTAGCATTTTGCTTCTGCAGGACTGGTTACAATACGAATTAAAGAGAGGAAAGATTCAAAGAAGGGGGAGCAGCTGGCAGCAGAAACTATGACACTCTTAAGGTAGCCAAATGCCTCGTCACTCTGTGAAATTTATTAGAAAACTCGAGGCTATCGTCGTTGGAGTAACTCAGACAACGTTTAGGTGGCCATGTTGCAGCATTTCGCTTCTGCATGGACTGGCCGCAGTACGAATTAAAGAGAGGAAAGATTCAAAGAAAGGGGAGCAGCTGGCAGCAGGAACTATGACTCTCTTAAGGTATCCAAATGCCTCGTCATCTGGCGAAGTACATTTGCTAACTCGAGGAACTCGTAGTGGGAGTAACTGTGACGACGTTAAGGTGGACATACAGTGGCATATCGGTTCTGTAGGACTGGCCATAACAAGAATGATAAAGGCCTAAAGAAATGGGAGCAGCCGGCAAGAGTAACTATGACTCTTTTAAGGTAGCCAAATGCCTCAGCACTCTGCGATATTTATTTGAAAACTCGAGGATATCGTCGTTGGAGTAACTCAGACAACGTTTAGGTGGCCATGTTGCAGCATTTCGCTTCTGCAGGACTGGCCACAATACGAATTAAAGAGAGGAAAGATTCAAAGAAGGGGGAGCTGCTGGCAGCAGTAACTATGACTCTCTTAAGGAAGCCAAATGCCTCGTCTTCCGGCGAAGTACTTTTGCTAACTCGAGAAACTCGTAGTGGGAGTAACCGTGACGTCGTGAAGGTAAACATACAGTGGCATATCGGTTCTGTAGGACCGACCATAGCAAGAATGATAAAAGCCCAAAGAAATGCGTTCAGCCTTCAGAATTAACAATGACTGTCTTAAGGTAGACAAATGTCTCGTCAATCTGCGAAATTTATTTGAAAACTCGAGGATATCGTCGTTGGAGTAACTCAGACAACGTTAAGGTGGACATGCTGTAGCATTTTTTTTCTGCAGGACTGGCCACAATACGAATTAAAGTGAGGAAAGATTCAAACAAGGGGGTGCAGCTGGCAGCAGTAACTACGACTCTCTTAAGGGAGCCAAATGCCTCGTCACTCTGCCAAATTTATTTGAAAACTCGAGGATATCGTCGTTAGAGTAAGTCAGACAACGTTAAGGTGGACATGCTGTAGCATTTTGCTTCTGCAGGACTGGCCACAATACGAGAGGAAAGATTCAAAGAAGGGGGAGCAGCTGGCAGCAGGAACTATGACTCTCTTAAGGTAGCCAAATGCCTCGTCATCCGGCGAAGTACTTTTGCTAACTCGATAAACTCGTAGTGGGAGTAACTGTGACGATGTGAAGGTAAACATACAGTGGCATATCGGTTCTGTAGGACCGACCATAGCAAGAATGATAAAAGCCTAAAGAAGCGGGTTCAGCTGGCAGCAGTAACTATGACTCTCTTAAGGTAGCCAAATGCGCGTCACTCTGCGAAATTAATTTGAAAACTCGAGGATATCGTCGTTGGAGTAACTCAGACACCGTTTAGGTGGCCATGTTGCAGTATTTCGCTTCTGCAGGACTGGCCACAATACGAATTAAAGAGAGGAAAGATTCAAAGAAGGGGAAGCAGCTGGCAGCAGTAACTATGACTCTCTTAAGGAAGCCAAATGCTTCGCCATTCTGCGAAATTTATATGAAAACTCGAGGCTATCGTCGTTAGAGTAACTCAGACAACGTTTAGGTGGACATGCTGTAGCATTTTGCTTCTGCAGGACTGGCCGCAGTACGAATTAAAGAGAGGAAAGATTCAAAGAAAGGGGAGCAGCTGGCAGCAGGAACTATGACTCACTTAAGGTAGCCAAATGCCTCGTCACTCTGTGAAATTTATTAGAAAACTCGATGCTATCGTCGTTGGAGTAACTCAGACAACGTTTAGGTGGCCATGTTGCAGCATTTCGCTTCTGCATGGACTGGCCGCAGTACGAATTAAAGAGAGGAAAGATTCAAAGAAAGGGGAGCAGCTGGCAGCAGGAACTATGACTCACTTAAGGTAGCCAAATGCCTCGTCATCCGGCGAAGTAATTATGCTAACGCGAAAAACTCGTAGTTTGAGAAACAGTGAAGTCGTTAAGGTGGACATACAGTGGCATGTCGGTTCCGTAGGACTGGCCGTAGCAAGAATGATAAAGGCCTAAAGAAAGGGGAGCAGCCGGCAGAATTAACTATGATTGTCTGAAGGTAGACAAATGCCTCGTCAGTCTGCGAAATTTATTTGAAAACTCGAGGATATCGTCGTTTGAGTAACTCAGACAACGTTAAGGTGGACATGCTGTAGCATTTTTCTTCTGCAGGACTGGTCACAATACGAATTAAAGCGAGGAAATATTCAAAGAAGGGGGAGCAGCTGGCAGCAGTAACTATGACTCTCTAAAGGTAGCAAATGCGTCGTCACGCTGAGAAATTTATGTGAGAAGTCGAGGCTATCGTCGTTGGAGTAACTCAGACAACGTTCAGGTGGACATGTTCCAGCATTTCGCTTCCGCATGGACAGGCCGCAGTACGAATTAAAGAGAGGAAAAGGGGAGCAGCTGGCAGCAGGAACTATGACTCTCTTAAGGTAGCCAAATGCCTCGTCATCCGGCGCAGTACTTTTGTTAACTCGAGAAACTCGTAGTGGTAGTAACTGTGACGACGTGAAGTTAAACATACAGTGGCATATCGGTTCTTTAGGACTGACCATAGCAAGAATGATAAAAGCCTAAAGAAATGGGTGCAGCCGGCAGGAGTAACTATGACTCTCTTAAGGTAGCCAAATGCCTCGTCACTCTGCGAAATTTATTGGAAAACTCGAGGATATCGTCGTTGGAGTAACTCAGACATCGTTAAGGTGGACATGCTGTAGCATTTCGCTTCTGCAGGACTGGCCACAATACGATTTAAAGAGAGGAAAGATTCAAAGAAAGGGGGGCAGCTGGCAACAGTAACTATGACTCTCCTAAGGAAGCCAAATGCCTCGTCACGCTGCCAAATTTATTTGAAAACTCGAGGATATCGTCGTTAGAGTAACTCAGACAACGTTAAGGTGGACATGCTGTAGCATTTTGCTTCTGCAGGACTGGTTACAATACGAATTAAAGAGAGGAAAGATTCAAAGAAGGGGGAGCAGCTGGCAGCAGAAACTATGACACTCTTAAGGTAGCCAAATGCCTCGTCACTCTGTGAAATTTATTAGAAAACTCGAGGCTATCGTCGTTGGAGTAACTCAGACAACGTTTAGGTGGCCATGTTGCAGCATTTCGCTTCTGCATGGACTGGCCGCAGTACGAATTAAAGAGAGGAAAGATTCAAAGAAAGGGGAGCAGCTGGCAGCAGGAACTATGACTCTCTTAAGGTATCCAAATGCCTCGTCATCTGGCGAAGTACATTTGCTAACTCGAGGAACTCGTAGTGGGAGTAACTGTGACGACGTTAAGGTGGACATACAGTGGCATATCGGTTCTGTAGGACTGGCCATAACAAGAATGATAAAGGCCTAAAGAAATGGGAGCAGCCGGCAAGAGTAACTATGACTCTTTTAAGGTAGCCAAATGCCTCAGCACTCTGCGATATTTATTTGAAAACTCGAGGATATCGTCGTTGGAGTAACTCAGACAACGTTTAGGTGGCCATGTTGCAGCATTTCGCTTCTGCAGGACTGGCCACAATACGAATTAAAGAGAGGAAAGATTCAAAGAAGGGGGAGCTGCTGGCAGCAGTAACTATGACTCTCTTAAGGAAGCCAAATGCCTCGTCTTCCGGCGAAGTACTTTTGCTAACTCGAGAAACTCGTAGTGGGAGTAACCGTGACGTCGTGAAGGTAAACATACAGTGGCATATCGGTTCTGTAGGACCGACCATAGCAAGAATGATAAAAGCCCAAAGAAATGCGTTCAGCCTTCAGAATTAACAATGACTGTCTTAAGGTAGACAAATGTCTCGTCAATCTGCGAAATTTATTTGAAAACTCGAGGATATCGTCGTTGGAGTAACTCAGACAACGTTAAGGTGGACATGCTGTAGCATTTTTTTTCTGCAGGACTGGCCACAATACGAATTAAAGTGAGGAAAGATTCAAACAAGGGGGTGCAGCTGGCAGCAGTAACTACGACTCTCTTAAGGGAGCCAAATGCCTCGTCACTCTGCCAAATTTATTTGAAAACTCGAGGATATCGTCGTTAGAGTAAGTCAGACAACGTTAAGGTGGACATGCTGTAGCATTTTGCTTCTGCAGGACTGGCCACAATACGAGAGGAAAGATTCAAAGAAGGGGGAGCAGCTGGCAGCAGGAACTATGACTCTCTTAAGGTAGCCAAATGCCTCGTCATCCGGCGAAGTACTTTTGCTAACTCGATAAACTCGTAGTGGGAGTAACTGTGACGATGTGAAGGTAAACATACAGTGGCATATCGGTTCTGTAGGACCGACCATAGCAAGAATGATAAAAGCCTAAAGAAGCGGGTTCAGCTGGCAGCAGTAACTATGACTCTCTTAAGGTAGCCAAATGCGCGTCACTCTGCGAAATTAATTTGAAAACTCGAGGATATCGTCGTTGGAGTAACTCAGACACCGTTTAGGTGGCCATGTTGCAGTATTTCGCTTCTGCAGGACTGGCCACAATACGAATTAAAGAGAGGAAAGATTCAAAGAAGGGGAAGCAGCTGGCAGCAGTAACTATGACTCTCTTAAGGAAGCCAAATGCTTCGCCATTCTGCGAAATTTATATGAAAACTCGAGGCTATCGTCGTTAGAGTAACTCAGACAACGTTTAGGTGGACATGCTGTAGCATTTTGCTTCTGCAGGACTGGCCGCAGTACGAATTAAAGAGAGGAAAGATTCAAAGAAAGGGGAGCAGCTGGCAGCAGGAACTATGACTCACTTAAGGTAGCCAAATGCCTCGTCACTCTGTGAAATTTATTAGAAAACTCGATGCTATCGTCGTTGGAGTAACTCAGACAACGTTTAGGTGGCCATGTTGCAGCATTTCGCTTCTGCATGGACTGGCCGCAGTACGAATTAAAGAGAGGAAAGATTCAAAGAAAGGGGAGCAGCTGGCAGCAGGAACTATGACTCACTTAAGGTAGCCAAATGCCTCGTCATCCGGCGAAGTAATTATGCTAACGCGAAAAACTCGTAGTTTGAGAAACAGTGAAGTCGTTAAGGTGGACATACAGTGGCATGTCGGTTCCGTAGGACTGGCCGTAGCAAGAATGATAAAGGCCTAAAGAAAGGGGAGCAGCCGGCAGAATTAACTATGATTGTCTGAAGGTAGACAAATGCCTTGTCAGTCTGCGAAATTTATTTGAAAACTCGAGGATATCGTCGTTTGAGTAACTCAGACAACGTTAAGGTGGACATGCTGTAGCATTTTTCTTCTGCAGGACTGGTCACAATACGAATTAAAGCGAGGAAATATTCAAAGAAGGGGGAGCAGCTGGCAGCAGTAACTATGACTCTCTAAAGGTAGCAAATGCGTCGTCACGCTGAGAAATTTATGTGAGAAGTCGAGGCTATCGTCGTTGGAGTAACTCAGACAACGTTCAGGTGGACATGTTCCAGCATTTCGCTTCCGCATGGACAGGCCGCAGTACGAATTAAAGAGAGGAAAAGGGGAGCAGCTGGCAGCAGGAACTATGACTCTCTTAAGGTAGCCAAATGCCTCGTCATCCGGCGCAGTACTTTTGTTAACTCGAGAAACTCGTAGTGGTAGTAACTGTGACGACGTGAAGTTAAACATACAGTGGCATATCGGTTCTTTAGGACTGACCATAGCAAGAATGATAAAAGCCTAAAGAAATGGGTGCAGCCGGCAGGAGTAACTATGACTCTCTTAAGGTAGCCAAATGCCTCGTCACTCTGCGAAATTTATTGGAAAACTCGAGGATATCGTCGTTGGAGTAACTCAGACATCGTTAAGGTGGACATGCTGTAGCATTTCGCTTCTGCAGGACTGGCCACAATACGATTTAAAGAGAGGAAAGATTCAAAGAAAGGGGGGCAGCTGGCAACAGTAACTATGACTCTCCTAAGGAAGCCAAATGCCTCGTCACGCTGCCAAATTTATTTGAAAACTCGAGGATATCGTCGTTAGAGTAACTCAGACAACGTTAAGGTGGACATGCTGTAGCATTTTGCTTCTGCAGGACTGGTTACAATACGAATTAAAGAGAGGAAAGATTCAAAGAAGGGGGAGCAGCTGGCAGCAGAAACTATGACACTCTTAAGGTAGCCAAATGCCTCGTCACTCTGTGAAATTTATTAGAAAACTCGAGGCTATCGTCGTTGGAGTAACTCAGACAACGTTTAGGTGGCCATGTTGCAGCATTTCGCTTCTGCATGGACTGGCCGCAGTACGAATTAAAGAGAGGAAAGATTCAAAGAAAGGGGAGCAGCTGGCAGCAGGAACTATGACTCTCTTAAGGTATCCAAATGCCTCGTCATCTGGCGAAGTACATTTGCTAACTCGAGGAACTCGTAGTGGGAGTAACTGTGACGACGTTAAGGTGGACATACAGTGGCATATCGGTTCTGTAGGACTGGCCATAACAAGAATGATAAAGGCCTAAAGAAATGGGAGCAGCCGGCAAGAGTAACTATGACTCTTTTAAGGTAGCCAAATGCCTCAGCACTCTGCGATATTTATTTGAAAACTCGAGGATATCGTCGTTGGAGTAACTCAGACAACGTTTAGGTGGCCATGTTGCAGCATTTCGCTTCTGCAGGACTGGCCACAATACGAATTAAAGAGAGGAAAGATTCAAAGAAGGGGGAGCTGCTGGCAGCAGTAACTATGACTCTCTTAAGGAAGCCAAATGCCTCGTCTTCCGGCGAAGTACTTTTGCTAACTCGAGAAACTCGTAGTGGGAGTAACCGTGACGTCGTGAAGGTAAACATACAGTGGCATATCGGTTCTGTAGGACCGACCATAGCAAGAATGATAAAAGCCCAAAGAAATGCGTTCAGCCTTCAGAATTAACAATGACTGTCTTAAGGTAGACAAATGTCTGGTCAATCTGCGAAATTTATTTGAAAACTCGAGGATATCGTCGTTGGAGTAACTCAGACAACGTTAAGGTGGACATGCTGTAGCATTTTTTTTCTGCAGGACTGGCCACAATACGAATTAAAGCGAGGAAAGATTCAAACAAGGGGGTGCAGCTGGCAGCAGTAACTACGACTCTCTTAAGGGAGCCAAATGCCTCGTCACTCTGCCAAATTTATTTGAAAACTCGAGGATATCGTCGTTAGAGTAAGTCAGACAACGTTAAGGTGGACATGCTGTAGCATTTTGCTTCTGCAGGACTGGCCACAATACGAGAGGAAAGATTCAAAGAAGGGGGAGCAGCTGGCAGCAGGAACTATGACTCTCTTAAGGTAGCCAAATGCCTCGTCATCCGGCGAAGTACTTTTGCTAACTCGATAAACTCGTAGTGGGAGTAACTGTGACGATGTGAAGGTAAACATACAGTGGCATATCGGTTCTGTAGGACCGACCATAGCAAGAATGATAAAAGCCTAAAGAAGCGGGTTCAGCTGGCAGCAGTAACTATGACTCTCTTAAGGTAGCCAAATGCGCGTCACTCTGCGAAATTAATTTGAAAACTCGAGGATATCGTCGTTGGAGTAACTCAGACACCGTTTAGATGGCCATGTTGCAGTATTTCGCTTCTGCAGGACTGGCCACAATACGAATTAAAGAGAGGAAAGATTCAAAGAAGGGGAAGCAGCTGGCAGCAGTAACTATGACTCTCTTAAGGAAGCCAAATGCTTCGCCATTCTGCGAAATTTATATGAAAACTCGAGGCTATCGTCGTTAGAGTAACTCAGACAACGTTTAGGTGGACATGCCGTAGCATTTTGCTTCTGCAGGACTGGCCCCAATACGAATTAAAGAGAGGAAAGATTCAAAGAAGGGGGAGAAGCTTGCAGCAGTAACTATGACACTCTTAAGGTAGCCAAATTCCTCGTCACTCTGTGAAATTTATTAGAAAACTCGAGGCTATCGTCGTTGGAGTAACTCAGACAACGTTTAGGTGGCCATGTTGCAGCATTTCGCTTCTGCATGGACTGGCCGCAGTACGAATTAAAGAGAGGAAAGATTCAAAGAAAGGGGAGCAGCTGGCAGCAGGAACTATGACTCACTTAAGGTAGCCAAATGCCTCGTCATCCGGCGAAGTAATTATGCTAACGCGAAAAACTCGTAGTTTGAGAAACAGTGAAGGCGTTAAGGTGGACATACAGTGGCATGTCGGTTCCGTAGGACTGGCCGTAGCAAGAATGATAAAGGCCTAAAGAAAGGGGAGCAGCCGGCAGAATTAACTATGATTGTCTGAAGGTAGACAAATGCCTCGTCAGTCTGCGAATTTTATTTGAAAACTCGAGGATATCGTCGTTTGAGTAACTCAGACAACGTTAAGGTGGACATGCTGTAGCATTTTTTTTCTGCAGGACTGGTCACAATACGAATTAAAGCGAGGAAATATTCAAAGAAGGGGGAGCAGCTGGCAGCAGTAACTATGACTCTCTAAAGGTAGCAAATGCCTCGTCACGCTGAGAAATTTATGTGAGAAGTCGAGGCTATCGTCGTTGGAGTAACTCAGACAACGTTCAGGTGGACATGTTCCAGCATTTCGCTTCCGCATGGACAGGCCGCAGTACGAATTAAAGAGAGGAAAAGGGGAGCAGCTGGCAGCAGGAACTATGACTCTCTTAAGGTAGCCAAATGCCTCGTCATCCGGCGCAGTACTTTTGTTAACTCGAGAAACTCGTAGTGGTAGTAACTGTGACGACGTGAAGTTAAACATACAGTGGCATATCGGTTCTTTAGGACTGACCATAGCAAGAATGATAAAAGCCTAAAGAAATGGGTGCAGCCGGCAGGAGTAACTATGACTCTCTTAAGGTAGCCAAATGCCTCGCCACTCTGCGAAATTTATTGGAAAACTCGAGGATATCGTCGTTGGAGTAACTCAGACATCGTTAAGGTGGACATGCTGTAGCATTTCGCTTCTGCAGGACTGGCCACAATACGAATTAAAGAGAGGAAAGATTCAAAGAAAGGGGGGCAGCTGGCAACAGTAACTATGACTCTCCTAAGGAAGCCAAATGCCTCGTCACGCTGCCAAATTTATTTGAAAACTCGAGGATATCGTCGTTAGAGTAACTCAGACAACGTTAAGGTGGACATGCTGTAGCATTTTGCTTCTGCAGGACTGGTTACAATACGAATTAAAGAGAGGAAAGATTCAAAGAAGGGGGAGCAGCTGGCAGCAGAAACTATGACACTCTTAAGGTAGCCAAATGCCTCGTCACTCTGTGAAATTTATTAGAAAACTCGAGGCTATCGTCGTTGGAGTAACTCAGACAACGTTTAGGTGGCCATGTTGCAGCATTTCGCTTCTGCATGGACTGGCCGCAGTACGAATTAAAGAGAGGAAAGATTCAAAGAAAGGGGAGCAGCTGGCAGCAGGAACTATGACTCTCTTAAGGTATCCAAATGCCTCGTCATCTGGCGAAGTACATTTGCTAACTCGAGGAACTCGTAGTGGGAGTAACTGTGACGACGTTAAGGTGGACATACAGTGGCATATCGGTTCTGTAGGACTGGCCATAACAAGAATGATAAAGGCCTAAAGAAATGGGAGCAGCCGGCAAGAGTAACTATGACTCTTTTAAGGTAGCCAAATGCCTCAGCACTCTGCGATATTTATTTGAAAACTCGAGGATATCGTCGTTGGAGTAACTCAGACAACGTTTAGGTGGCCATGTTGCAGCATTTCGCTTCTGCAGGACTGGCCACAATACGAATTAAAGAGAGGAAAGATTCAAAGAAGGGGGAGCTGCTGGCAGCAGTAACTATGACTCTCTTAAGGAAGCCAAATGCCTCGTCTTCCGGCGAAGTACTTTTGCTAACTCGAGAAACTCGTAGTGGGAGTAACCGTGACGTCGTGAAGGTAAACATACAGTGGCATATCGGTTCTGTAGGACCGACCATAGCAAGAATGATAAAAGCCCAAAGAAATGCGTTCAGCCTTCAGAATTAACAATGACTGTCTTAAGGTAGACAAATGTCTCGTCAATCTGCGAAATTTATTTGAAAACTCGAGGATATCGTCGTTGGAGTAACTCAGACAACGTTAAGGTGGACATGCTGTAGCATTTTTTTTCTGCAGGACTGGCCACAATACGAATTAAAGCGAGGAAAGATTCAAACAAGGGGGTGCAGCTGGCAGCAGTAACTACGACTCTCTTAAGGGAGCCAAATGCCTCGTCACTCTGCCAAATTTATTTGAAAACTCGAGGATATCGTCGTTAGAGTAAGTCAGACAACGTTAAGGTGGACATGCTGTAGCATTTTGCTTCTGCAGGACTGGCCACAATACGAGAGGAAAGATTCAAAGAAGGGGGAGCAGCTGGCAGCAGGAACTATGACTCTCTTAAGGTAGCCAAATGCCTCGTCATCCGGCGAAGTACTTTTGCTAACTCGATAAACTCGTAGTGGGAGTAACTGTGACGATGTGAAGGTAAACATACAGTGGCATAACGGTTCTGTAGGACCGACCATAGCAAGAATGATAAAAGCCTAAAGAAGCGGGTTCAGCTGGCAGCAGTAACTATGACTCTCTTAAGGTAGCCAAATGGGCGTCACTCTGCGAAATTAATTTGAAAACTCGAGGATATCGTCGTTGGAGTAACTCAGACACCGTTTAGGTGGCCATGTTGCAGTATTTCGCTTCTGCAGGACTGGCCACAATACGAATTAAAGAGAGGAAAGATTCAAAGAAGGGGAAGCAGCTGGCAGCAGTAACTATGACTCTCTTAAGGAAGCCAAATGCTTCGCCATTCTGCGAAATTTATATGAAAACTCGAGGCTATCGTCGTTAGAGTAACTCAGACAACGTTTAGGTGGACATGCTGTAGCATTTTGCTTCTGCAGGACTGGCCGCAGTACGAATTAAAGAGAGGAAAGATTCAAAGAAAGGGGAGCAGCTGGCAGCAGGAACTATGACTCACTTAAGGTAGCCAAATGCCTCGTCACTCTGTGAAATTTATTAGAAAACTCGAGGCTATCGTCGTTGGAGTAACTCAGACAACGTTTAGGTGGACATGTTGCAGCATTTCGCTTCTGCATGGACTGGCCGCAGTACGAATTAAAGAGAGGAAAGATTCAAAGAAAGGGGAGCAGCTGGCAGCAGGAACTAAGACTCACTTAAGGTAGCCAAATGCCTCGTCATCCGGCGAAGTAATTATGCTAACGCGAAAAACTCGTAGTTTGAGAAACAGTGAAGTCGTTAAGGTGGACATACAGTGGCATGTCGGTTCCGTAGGACTGGCCGTAGCAAGAATGATAAAGGCCTAAAGAAAGGGGAGCAGCCGGCAGAATTAACTATGATTGTCTGAAGGTAGACAAATGCCTCGTCAGTCTGCGAAATTTATTTGAAAACTCGAGGATATCGTCGTTTGAGTAACTCAGACAACGTTAAGGTGGACATGCTGTAGCATTTTTCTTCTGCAGGACTGGTCACAATACGAATTAAAGCGAGGAAATATTCAAAGAAGGGGGAGCAGCTGGCAGCAGTAACTATGACTCTCTAAAGGTAGCAAATGCGTCGTCACGCTGAGAAATTTATGTGAGAAGTCGAGGCTATCGTCGTTGGAGTAACTCAGACAACGTTCAGGTGGACATGTTCCAGCATTTCGCTTCCGCATGGACAGGCCGCAGTACGAATTAAAGAGAGGAAAAGGGGAGCAGCTGGCAGCAGGAACTATGACTCTCTTAAGGTAGCCAAATGCCTCGTCATCCGGCGCAGTACTTTTGTTAACTCGAGAAACTCGTAGTGGTAGTAACTGTGACGACGTGAAGTTAAACATACAGTGGCATATCGGTTCTTTAGGACTGACCATAGCAAGAATGATAAAAGCCTAAAGAAATGGGTGCAGCCGGCAGGAGTAACTATGACTCTCTTAAGGTAGCCAAATGCCTCGTCACTCTGCGAAATTTATTGGAAAACTCGAGGATATCGTCGTTGGAGTAACTCAGACATCGTTAAGGCGGACATGCTGTAGCATTTCGCTTCTGCAGGACTGGCCACAATACGAATTAAAGAGAGGAAAGATTCAAAGAAAGGGGGGCAGCTGGCAACAGTAACTATGACTCTCCTAAGGAAGCCAAATGCCTCGTCACGCTGCCAAATTTATTTGAAAACTCGAGGATATCGTCGTTAGAGTAACTCAGACAACGTTAAGGTGGACATGCTGTAGCATTTTGCTTCTGCAGGACTGGTTACAATACGAATTAAAGAGAGGAAAGATTCAAAGAAGGGGGAGCAGCTGGCAGCAGAAACTATGACACTCTTAAGGTAGCCAAATGCCTCGTCACTCTGTGAAATTTATTAGAAAACTCGAGGCTATCGTCGTTGGAGTAACTCAGACAACGTTTAGGTGGCCATGTTGCAGCATTTCGCTTCTGCATGGACTGGCCGCAGTACGAATTAAAGAGAGGAAAGATTCAAAGAAAGGGGAGCAGCTGGCAGCAGGAACTATGACTCTCTTAAGGTATCCAAATGCCTCGTCATCTGGCGAAGTACATTTGCTAACTCGAGGAACTCGTAGTGGGAGTAACTGTGACGACGTTAAGGTGGACATACAGTGGCATATCGGTTCTGTAGGACTGGCCATAACAAGAATGATAAAGGCCTAAAGAAATGGGAGCAGCCGGCAAGAGTAACTATGACTCTTTTAAGGTAGCCAAATGCCTCAGCACTCTGCGATATTTATTTGAAAACTCGAGGATATCGTCGTTGGAGTAACTCAGACAACGTTTAGGTGGCCATGTTGCAGCATTTCGCTTCTGCAGGACTGGCCACAATACGAATTAAAGAGAGGAAAGATTCAAAGAAGGGGGAGCTGCTGACAGCAGTAACTATGACTCTCTTAAGGAAGCCAAATGCCTCGTCTTCCGGCGAAGTACTTTTGCTAACTCGAGAAACTCGTAGTGGGAGTAACCGTGACGTCGTGAAGGTAAACATACAGTGGCATATCGGTTCTGTAGGACCGACCATAGCAAGAATGATAAAAGCCCAAAGAAATGCGTTCAGCCTTCAGAATTAACAATGACTGTCTTAAGGTAGACAAATGTCTCGTCAATCTGCGAAATTTATTTGAAAACTCGAGGATATCGTCGTTGGAGTAACTCAGACACCGTTTAGATGGCCATGTTGCAGTATTTCGCTTCTGCAGGACTGGCCACAATACGAATTAAAGAGAGGAAAGATTCAAAGAAGGGGAAGCAGCTGGCAGCAGTAACTATGACTCTCTTAAGGAAGCCAAATGCTTCGCCATTCTGCGAAATTTATATGAAAACTCGAGGCTATCGTCGTTAGAGTAACTCAGACAACGTTTAGGTGGACATGCCGTAGCATTTTGCTTCTGCAGGACTGGCCCCAATACGAATTAAAGAGAGGAAAGATTCAAAGAAGGGGGAGAAGCTTGCAGCAGTAACTATGACACTCTTAAGGTAGCCAAATTCCTCGTCACTCTGTGAAATTTATTAGAAAACTCGAGGCTATCGTCGTTGGAGTAACTCAGACAACGTTTAGGTGGCCATGTTGCAGCATTTCGCTTCTGCATGGACTGGCCGCAGTACGAATTAAAGAGAGGAAAGATTCAAAGAAAGGGGAGCAGCTGGCAGCAGGAACTATGACTCACTTAAGGTAGCCAAATGCCTCGTCATCCGGCGAAGTAATTATGCTAACGCGAAAAACTCGTAGTTTGAGAAACAGTGAAGGCGTTAAGGTGGACATACAGTGGCATGTCGGTTCCGTAGGACTGGCCGTAGCAAGAATGATAAAGGCCTAAAGAAAGGGGAGCAGCCGGCAGAATTAACTATGATTGTCTGAAGGTAGACAAATGCCTCGTCAGTCTGCGAAATTTATTTGAAAACTCGAGGATATCGTCGTTTGAGTAACTCAGACAACGTTAAGGTGGACATGCTGTAGCATTTTTTTTCTGCAGGACTGGTCACAATACGAATTAAAGCGAGGAAATATTCAAAGAAGGGGGAGCAGCTGGCAGCAGTAACTATGACTCTCTAAAGGTAGCAAATGCCTCGTCACGCTGAGAAATTTATGTGAGAAGTCGAGGCTATCGTCGTTGGAGTAACTCAGACAACGTTCAGGTGGACATGTTCCAGCATTTCGCTTCCGCATGGACAGGCCGCAGTACGAATTAAAGAGAGGAAAAGGGGAGCAGCTGGCAGCAGGAACTATGACTCTCTTAAGGTAGCCAAATGCCTCGTCATCCGGCGCAGTACTTTTGTTAACTCGAGAAACTCGTAGTGGTAGTAACTGTGACGACGTGAAGTTAAACATACAGTGGCATATCGGTTCTTTAGGACTGACCATAGCAAGAATGATAAAAGCCTAAAGAAATGGGTGCAGCCGGCAGGAGTAACTATGACTCTCTTAAGGTAGCCAAATGCCTCGCCACTCTGCGAAATTTATTAGAAAACTCGAGGATATCGTCGTTGGAGTAACTCAGACATCGTTAAGGTGGACATGCTGTAGCATTTCGCTTCTGCAGGACTGGCCACAATACGAATTAAAGAGAGGAAAGATTCAAAGAAAGGGGGGCAGCTGGCAACAGTAACTATGACTCTCCTAAGGAAGCCAAATGCCTCGTCACGCTGCCAAATTTATTTGAAAACTCGAGGATATCGTCGTTAGAGTAACTCAGACAACGTTAAGGTGGACATGCTGTAGCATTT
Source organism: Schistocerca piceifrons (assembly GCF_021461385.2). Classification (NCBI taxonomy): domain Eukaryota; kingdom Metazoa; phylum Arthropoda; class Insecta; order Orthoptera; family Acrididae; genus Schistocerca; species Schistocerca piceifrons. Next base: position 18,895,409 of record NC_060142.1, on the reverse strand, counting down.
TGCTTCTGCAGGACTGGTTACAATACGAATTAAAGAGAGGAAAGATTCAAAGAAGGGGGAGCAGCTGGCAGCAGAAACTATGACACTCTTAAGGTAGCCAAATGCCTCGTCACTCTGTGAAATTTATTAGAAAACTCGAGGCTATCGTCGTTGGAGTAACTCAGACAACGTTTAGGTGGCCATGTTGCAGCATTTCGCTTCTGCATGGACTGGCCGCAGTACGAATTAAAGAGAGGAAAGATTCAAAGAAAGGGGAGCAGCTGGCAGCAGGAACTATGACTCTCTTAAGGTATCCAAATGCCTCGTCATCTGGCGAAGTACATTTGCTAACTCGAGGAACTCGTAGTGGGAGTAACTGTGACGACGTTAAGGTGGACATACAGTGGCATATCGGTTCTGTAGGACTGGCCATAACAAGAATGATAAAGGCCTAAAGAAATGGGAGCAGCCGGCAAGAGTAACTATGACTCTTTTAAGGTAGCCAAATGCCTCAGCACTCTGCGATATTTATTTGAAAACTCGAGGATATCGTCGTTGGAGTAACTCAGACAACGTTTAGGTGGCCATGTTGCAGCATTTCGCTTCTGCAGGACTGGCCACAATACGAATTAAAGAGAGGAAAGATTCAAAGAAGGGGGAGCTGCTGGCAGCAGTAACTATGACTCTCTTAAGGAAGCCAAATGCCTCGTCTTCCGGCGAAGTACTTTTGCTAACTCGAGAAACTCGTAGTGGGAGTAACCGTGACGTCGTGAAGGTAAACATACAGTGGCATATCGGTTCTGTAGGACCGACCATAGCAAGAATGATAAAAGCCCAAAGAAATGCGTTCAGCCTTCAGAATTAACAATGACTGTCTTAAGGTAGACAAATGTCTCGTCAATCTGCGAAATTTATTTGAAAACTCGAGGATATCGTCGTTGGAGTAACTCAGACAACGTTAAGGTGGACATGCTGTAGCATTTTTTTTCTGCAGGACTGGCCACAATACGAATTAAAGCGAGGAAAGATTCAAACAAGGGGGTGCAGCTGGCAGCAGTAACTACGACTCTCTTAAGGGAGCCAAATGCCTCGTCACTCTGCCAAATTTATTTGAAAACTCGAGGATATCGTCGTTAGAGTAAGTCAGACAACGTTAAGGTGGACATGCTGTAGCATTTTGCTTCTGCAGGACTGGCCACAATACGAGAGGAAAGATTCAAAGAAGGGGGAGCAGCTGGCAGCAGGAACTATGACTCTCTTAAGGTAGCCAAATGCCTCGTCATCCGGCGAAGTACTTTTGCTAACTCGATAAACTCGTAGTGGGAGTAACTGTGACGATGTGAAGGTAAACATACAGTGGCATATCGGTTCTGTAGGACCGACCATAGCAAGAATGATAAAAGCCTAAAGAAGCGGGTTCAGCTGGCAGCAGTAACTATGACTCTCTTAAGGTAGCCAAATGCGCGTCACTCTGCGAAATTAATTTGAAAACTCGAGGATATCGTCGTTGGAGTAACTCAGACACCGTTTAGGTGGCCATGTTGCAGTATTTCGCTTCTGCAGGACTGGCCACAATACGAATTAAAGAGAGGAAAGATTCAAAGAAGGGAAAGCAGCTGGCAGCAGTAACTATGACTCTCTTAAGGAAGCCAAATGCTTCGCCATTCTGCGAAATTTATATGAAAACTCGAGGCTATCGTCGTTAGAGTAACTCAGACAACGTTTAGGTGGACATGCTGTAGCATTTTGCTTCTGCAGGACTGGCCGCAGTACGAATTAAAGAGAGGAAAGATTCAAAGAAAGGGGAGCAGCTGGCAGCAGGAACTATGACTCACTTAAGGTAGCCAAATGCCTCGTCACTCTGTGAAATTTATTAGAAAACTCGATGCTATCGTCGTTGGAGTAACTCAGACAACGTTTAGGTGGCCATGTTGCAGCATTTCGCTTCTGCATGGACTGGCCGCAGTACGAATTAAAGAGAGGAAAGATTCAAAGAAAGGGGAGCAGCTGGCAGCAGGAACTATGACTCACTTAAGGTAGCCAAATGCCTCGTCATCCGGCGAAGTAATTATGGTAACGCGAAAAACTCGTAGTTTGAGAAACAGTGAAGTCGTTAAGGTGGACATACAGTGGCATGTCGGTTCCGTAGGACTGGCCGTAGCAAGAATGATAAAGGCCTAAAGAAAGGGGAGCAGCCGGCAGAATTAACTATGATTGTCTGAAGGTAGACAAATGCCTCGTCAGTCTGCGAAATTTATTTGAAAACTCGAGGATATCGTCGTTTGAGTAACTCAGACAACGTTAAGGTGGACATGCTGTAGCATTTTTCTTCTGCAGGACTGGTCACAATACGAATTAAAGCGAGGAAATATTCAAAGAAGGGGGAGCAGCTGGCAGCAGTAACTATGACTCTCTAAAGGTAGCAAATGCGTCGTCACGCTGAGAAATTTATGTGAGAAGTCGAGGCTATCGTCGTTGGAGTAACTCAGACAACGTTCAGGTGGACATGTTCCAGCATTTCGCTTCCGCATGGACAGGCCGCAGTACGAATTAAAGAGAGGAAAAGGGGAGCAGCTGGCAGCAGGAACTATGACTCTCTTAAGGTAGCCAAATGCCTCGTCATCCGGCGCAGTACTTTTGTTAACTCGAGAAACTCGTAGTGGTAGTAACTGTGACGACGTGAAGTTAAACATACAGTGGCATATCGGTTCTTTAGGACTGACCATAGCAAGAATGATAAAAGCCTAAAGAAATGGGTGCAGCCGGCAGGAGTAACTATGACTCTCTTAAGGTAGCCAAATGCCTCGTCACTCTGCGAAATTTATTGGAAAACTCGAGGATATCGTCGTTGGAGTAACTCAGACATCGTTAAGGTGGACATGCTGTAGCATTTCGCTTCTGCAGGACTGGCCACAATACGAATTAAAGAGAGGAAAGATTCAAAGAAAGGGGGGCAGCTGGCAACAGTAACTATGACTCTCCTAAGGAAGCCAAATGCCTCGTCACGCTGCCAAATTTATTTGAAAACTCGAGGATATCGTCGTTAGAGTAACTCAGACAACGTTAAGGTGGACATGCTGTAGCATTTTGCTTCTGCAGGACTGGTTACAATACGAATTAAAGAGAGGAAAGATTCAAAGAAGGGGGAGCAGCTGGCAGCAGAAACTATGACACTCTTAAGGTAGCCAAATGCCTCGTCACTCTGTGAAATTTATTAGAAAACTCGAGGCTATCGTCGTTGGAGTAACTCAGACAACGTTTAGGTGGCCATGTTGCAGCATTTCGCTTCTGCATGGACTGGCCGCAGTACGAATTAAAGAGAGGAAAGATTCAAAGAAAGGGGAGCAGCTGGCAGCAGGAACTATGACTCTCTTAAGGTATCCAAATGCCTCGTCATCTGGCGAAGTACATTTGCTAACTCGAGGAACTCGTAGTGGGAGTAACTGTGACGACGTTAAGGTGGACATACAGTGGCATATCGGTTCTGTAGGACTGGCCATAACAAGAATGATAAAGGCCTAAAGAAATGGGAGCAGCCGGCAAGAGTAACTATGACTCTTTTAAGGTAGCCAAATGCCTCAGCACTCTGCGATATTTATTTGAAAACTCGAGGATATCGTCGTTGGAGTAACTCAGACAACGTTTAGGTGGCCATGTTGCAGCATTTCGCTTCTGCAGGACTGGCCACAATACGAATTAAAGAGAGGAAAGATTCAAAGAAGGGGGAGCTGCTGGCAGCAGTAACTATGACTCTCTTAAGGAAGCCAAATGCCTCGTCTTCCGGCGAAGTACTTTTGCTAACTCGAGAAACTCGTAGTGGGAGTAACCGTGACGTCGTGAAGGTAAACATACAGTGGCATATCGGTTCTGTAGGACCGACCATAGCAAGAATGATAAAAGCCCAAAGAAATGCGTTCAGCCTTCAGAATTAACAATGACTGTCTTAAGGTAGACAAATGTCTCGTCAATCTGCGAAATTTATTTGAAAACTCGAGGATATCGTCGTTGGAGTAACTCAGACAACGTTAAGGTGGACATGCTGTAGCATTTTTTTTCTGCAGGACTGGCCACAATACGAATTAAAGCGAGGAAAGATTCAAACAAGGGGGTGCAGCTGGCAGCAGTAACTACGACTCTCTTAAGGGAGCCAAATGCCTCGTCACTCTGCCAAATTTATTTGAAAACTCGAGGATATCGTCGTTAGAGTAAGTCAGACAACGTTAAGGTGGACATGCTGTAGCATTTTGCTTCTGCAGGACTGGCCACAATACGAGAGGAAAGATTCAAAGAAGGGGGAGCAGCTGGCAGCAGGAACTATGACTCTCTTAAGGTAGCCAAATGCCTCGTCATCCGGCGAAGTACTTTTGCTAACTCGATAAACTCGTAGTGGGAGTAACTGTGACGATGTGAAGGTAAACATACAGTGGCATATCGGTTCTGTAGGACCGACCATAGCAAGAATGATAAAAGCCTAAAGAAGCGGGTTCAGCTGGCAGCAGTAACTATGACTCTCTTAAGGTAGCCAAATGCGCGTCACTCTGCGAAATTAATTTGAAAACTCGAGGATATCGTCGTTGGAGTAACTCAGACACCGTTTAGGTGGCCATGTTGCAGTATTTCGCTTCTGCAGGACTGGCCACAATACGAATTAAAGAGAGGAAAGATTCAAAGAAGGGGAAGCAGCTGGCAGCAGTAACTATGACTCTCTTAAGGAAGCCAAATGCTTCGCCATTCTGCGAAATTTATATGAAAACTCGAGGCTATCGTCGTTAGAGTAACTCAGACAACGTTTAGGTGGACATGCTGTAGCATTTTGCTTCTGCAGGACTGGCCGCAGTACGAATTAAAGAGAGGAAAGATTCAAAGAAAGGGGAGCAGCTGGCAGCAGGAACTATGACTCACTTAAGGTAGCCAAATGCCTCGTCACTCTGTGAAATTTATTAGAAAACTCGATGCTATCGTCGTTGGAGTAACTCAGACAACGTTTAGGTGGCCATGTTGCAGCATTTCGCTTCTGCATGGACTGGCCGCAGTACGAATTAAAGAGAGGAAAGATTCAAAGAAAGGGGAGCAGCTGGCAGCAGGAACTATGACTCACTTAAGGTAGCCAAATGCCTCGTCATCCGGCGAAGTAATTATGGTAACGCGAAAAACTCGTAGTTTGAGAAACAGTGAAGTCGTTAAGGTGGACATACAGTGGCATGTCGGTTCCGTAGGACTGGCCGTAGCAAGAATGATAAAGGCCTAAAGAAAGGGGAGCAGCCGGCAGAATTAACTATGATTGTCTGAAGGTAGACAAATGCCTCGTCAGTCTGCGAAATTTATTTGAAAACTCGAGGATATCGTCGTTTGAGTAACTCAGACAACGTTAAGGTGGACATGCTGTAGCATTTTTCTTCTGCAGGACTGGTCACAATACGAATTAAAGCGAGGAAATATTCAAAGAAGGGGGAGCAGCTGGCAGCAGTAACTATGACTCTCTAAAGGTAGCAAATGCGTCGTCACGCTGAGAAATTTATGTGAGAAGTCGAGGCTATCGTCGTTGGAGTAACTCAGACAACGTTCAGGTGGACATGTTCCAGCATTTCGCTTCCGCATGGACAGGCCGCAGTACGAATTAAAGAGAGGAAAAGGGGAGCAGCTGGCAGCAGGAACTATGACTCTCTTAAGGTAGCCAAATGCCTCGTCATCCGGCGCAGTACTTTTGTTAACTCGAGAAACTCGTAGTGGTAGTAACTGTGACGACGTGAAGTTAAACATACAGTGGCATATCGGTTCTTTAGGACTGACCATAGCAAGAATGATAAAAGCCTAAAGAAATGGGTGCAGCCGGCAGGAGTAACTATGACTCTCTTAAGGTAGCCAAATGCCTCGTCACTCTGCGAAATTTATTGGAAAACTCGAGGATATCGTCGTTGGAGTAACTCAGACATCGTTAAGGTGGACATGCTGTAGCATTTCGCTTCTGCAGGACTGGCCACAATACGAATTAAAGAGAGGAAAGATTCAAAGAAAGGGGGGCAGCTGGCAACAGTAACTATGACTCTCCTAAGGAAGCCAAATGCCTCGTCACGCTGCCAAATTTATTTGAAAACTCGAGGATATCGTCGTTAGAGTAACTCAGACAACGTTAAGGTGGACATGCTGTAGCATTTTGCTTCTGCAGGACTGGTTACAATACGAATTAAAGAGAGGAAAGATTCAAAGAAGGGGGAGCAGCTGGCAGCAGAAACTATGACACTCTTAAGGTAGCCAAATGCCTCGTCACTATGTGAAATTTATTAGAAAACTCGAGGCTATCGTCGTTGGAGTAACTCAGACAACGTTTAGGTGGCCATGTTGCAGCATTTCGCTTCTGCATGGACTGGCCGCAGTACGAATTAAAGAGAGGAAAGATTCAAAGAAAGGGGAGCAGCTGGCAGCAGGAACTATGACTCTCTTAAGGTATCCAAATGCCTCGTCATCTGGCGAAGTACATTTGCTAACTCGAGGAACTCGTAGTGGGAGTAACTGTGACGACGTTAAGGTGGACATACAGTGGCATATCGGTTCTGTGGGACTGGCCATAACAAGAATGATAAAGGCCTAAAGAAATGGGAGCAGCCGGCAAGAGTAACTATGACTCTTTTAAGGTAGCCAAATGCCTCAGCACTCTGCGATATTTATTTGAAAACTCGAGGATATCGTCGTTGGAGTAACTCAGACAACGTTTAGGTGGCCATGTTGCAGCATTTCGCTTCTGCAGGACTGGCCACAATACGAATTAAAGAGAGGAAAGATTCAAAGAAGGGGGAGCTGCTGGCAGCAGTAACTATGACTCTCTTAAGGAAACCAAATGCCTCGTCTTCCGGCGAAGTACTTTTGCTAACTCGAGAAACTCGTAGTGGGAGTAACCGTGACGTCGTGAAGGTAAACATACAGTGGCATATCGGTTCTGTAGGACCGACCATAGCAAGAATGATAAAAGCCCAAAGAAATGCGTTCAGCCTTCAGAATTAACAATGACTGTCTTAAGGTAGACAAATGTCTCGTCAATCTGCGAAATTTATTTGAAAACTCGAGGATATCGTCGTTGGAGTAACTCAGACAACGTTAAGGTGGACATGCTGTAGCATTTTTTTTCTGCAGGACTGGCCACAATACGAATTAAAGCGAGGAAAGATTCAAACAAGGGGGTGCAGCTGGCAGCAGTAACTACGACTCTCTTAAGGGAGCCAAATGCCTCGTCACTCTGCCAAATTTATTTGAAAACTCGAGGATATCGTCGTTAGAGTAAGTCAGACAACGTTAAGGTGGACATGCTGTAGCATTTTGCTTCTGCAGGACTGGCCACAATACGAGAGGAAAGATTCAAAGAAGGGGGAGCAGCTGGCAGCAGGAACTATGACTCTCTTAAGGTAGCCAAATGCCTCGTCATCCGGCGAAGTACTTTTGCTAACTCGATAAACTCGTAGTGGGAGTAACTGTGACGATGTGAAGGTAAACATACAGTGGCATATCGGTTCTGTAGGACCGACCATAGCAAGAATGATAAAAGCCTAAAGAAGCGGGTTCAGCTGGCAGCAGTAACTATGACTCTCTTAAGGTAGCCAAATGAGCGTCACTCTGCGAAATTAATTTGAAAACTCGAGGATATCGTCGTTGGAGTAACTCAGACACCGTTTAGATGGCCATGTTGCAGTATTTCGCTTCTGCAGGACTGGCCACAATACGAATTAAAGAGAGGAAAGATTCAAAGAAGGGGAAGCAGCTGGCAGCAGTAACTATGACTCTCTTAAGGAAGCCAAATGCTTCGCCATTCTGCGAAATTTATATGAAAACTCGAGGCTATCGTCGTTAGAGTAACTCAGACAACGTTTAGGTGGACATGCCGTAGCATTTTGCTTCTGCAGGACTGGCCCCAATACGAATTAAAGAGAGGAAAGATTCAAAGAAGGGGGAGAAGCTTGCAGCAGTAACTATGACACTCTTAAGGTAGCCAAATTCCTCGTCACTCTGTGAAATTTATTAGAAAACTCGAGGCTATCGTCGTTGGAGTAACTCAGACAACGTTTAGGTGGCCATGTTGCAGCATTTCGCTTCTGCATGGACTGGCCGCAGTACGAATTAAAGAGAGGAAAGATTCAAAGAAAGGGGAGCAGCTGGCAGCAGGAACTATGACTCACTTAAGGTAGCCAAATGCCTCGTCTTCCGGCGAAGTACTTTTGCTAACTCGAGAAACTCGTAGTGGGAGTAACCGTGACGTCGTGAAGGTAAACATACAGTGGCATATCGGTTCTGTAGGACCGACCATAGCAAGAATGATAAAAGCCCAAAGAAATGCGTTCAGCCTTCAGAATTAACAATGACTGTCTTAAGGTAGACAAATGTCTCGTCAATCTGCGAAATTTATTTGAAAACTCGAGGATATCGTCGTTGGAGTAACTCAGACAACGTTAAGGTGGACATGCTGTAGCATTTTTTTTCTGCAGGACTGGCCACAATACGAATTAAAGCGAGGAAAGATTCAAACAAGGGGGTGCAGCTGGCAGCAGTAACTACGACTCTCTTAAGGGAGCCAAATGCCTCGTCACTCTGCCAAATTTATTTGAAAACTCGAGGATATCGTCGTTAGAGTAAGTCAGACAACGTTAAGGTGGACATGCTGTAGCATTTTGCTTCTGCAGGACTGGCCACAATACGAGAGGAAAGATTCAAAGAAGGGGGAGCAGCTGGCAGCAGGAACTATGACTCTCTTAAGGTAGCCAAATGCCTCGTCATCCGGCGAAGTACTTTTGCTAACTCGATAAACTCGTAGTGGGAGTAACTGTGACGATGTGAAGGTAAACATACAGTGGCATATCGGTTCTGTAGGACCGACCATAGCAAGAATGATAAAAGCCTAAAGAAGCGGGTTCAGCTGGCAGCAGTAACTATGACTCTCTTAAGGTAGCCAAATGCGCGTCACTCTGCGAAATTAATTTGAAAACTCGAGGATATCGTCGTTGGAGTAACTCAGACACCGTTTAGGTGGCCATGTTGCAGTATTTCGCTTCTGCAGGACTGGCCACAATACGAATTAAAGAGAGGAAAGATTCAAAGAAGGGGAAGCAGCTGGCAGCAGTAACTATGACTCTCTTAAGGAAGCCAAATGCTTCGCCATTCTGCGAAATTTATATGAAAACTCGAGGCTATCGTCGTTAGAGTAACTCAGACAACGTTTAGGTGGACATGCTGTAGCATTTTGCTTCTGCAGGACTGGCCGCAGTACGAATTAAAGAGAGGAAAGATTCAAAGAAAGGGGAGCAGCTGGCAGCAGGAACTATGACTCACTTAAGGTAGCCAAATGCCTCGTCACTCTGTGAAATTTATTAGAAAACTCGATGCTATCGTCGTTGGAGTAACTCAGACAACGTTTAGGTGGCCATGTTGCAGCATTTCGCTTCTGCATGGACTGGCCGCAGTACGAATTAAAGAGAGGAAAGATTCAAAGAAAGGGGAGCAGCTGGCAGCAGGAACTATGACTCACTTAAGGTAGCCAAATGCCTCGTCATCTGGCGAAGTAATTATGCTAACGCGAAAAACTCGTAGTTTGAGAAACAGTGAAGTCGTTAAGGTGGACATACAGTGGCATGTCGGTTCCGTAGGACTGGCCGTAGCAAGAATGATAAAGGCCTAAAGAAAGGGGAGCAGCCGGCAGAATTAACTATGATTGTCTGAAGGTAGACAAATGCCTCGTCAGTCTGCGAAATTTATTTGAAAACTCGAGGATATCGTCGTTTGAGTAACTCAGACAACGTTAAGGTGGACATGCTGTAGCATTTTTCTTCTGCAGGACTGGTCACAATACGAATTAAAGCGAGGAAATATTCAAAGAAGGGGGAGCAGCTGGCAGCAGTAACTATGACTCTCTAAAGGTAGCAAATGCGTCGTCACGCTGAGAAATTTATGTGAGAAGTCGAGGCTATCGTCGTTGGAGTAACTCAGACAACGTTCAGGTGGACATGTTCCAGCATTTCGCTTCCGCATGGACAGGCCGCAGTACGAATTAAAGAGAGGAAAAGGGGAGCAGCTGGCAGCAGGAACTATGACTCTCTTAAGGTAGCCAAATGCCTCGTCATCCGGCGCAGTACTTTTGTTAACTCGAGAAACTCGTAGTGGTAGTAACTGTGACGACGTGAAGTTAAACATACAGTGGCATATCGGTTCTTTAGGACTGACCATAGCAAGAATGATAAAAGCCTAAAGAAATGGGTGCAGCCGGCAGGAGTAACTATGACTCTCTTAAGGTAGCCAAATGCCTCGTCACTCTGCGAAATTTATTGGAAAACTCGAGGATATCGTCGTTGGAGTAACTCAGACATCGTTAAGGTGGACATGCTTAGCATTTCGCTTCTGCAGGACTGGCCACAATACGAATTAAAGAGAGGAAAGATTCAAAGAAAGGGGGGCAGCTGGCAACAGTAACTATGACTCTCCTAAGGAAGCCAAATGCCTCGTCACGCTGCCAAATTTATTTGAAAACTCGAGGATATCGTCGTTAGAGTAACTCAGACAACGTTAAGGTGGACATGCTGTAGCATTTTGCTTCTGCAGGACTGGTTACAATACGAATTAAAGAGAGGAAAGATTCAAAGAAGGGGGAGCAGCTGGCAGCAGAAACTATGACACTCTTAAGGTAGCCAAATGCCTCGTCACTATGTGAAATTTATTAGAAAACTCGAGGCTATCGTCGTTGGAGTAACTCAGACAACGTTTAGGTGGCCATGTTGCAGCATTTCGCTTCTGCATGGACTGGCCGCAGTACGAATTAAAGAGAGGAAAGATTCAAAGAAAGGGGAGCAGCTGGCAGCAGGAACTATGACTCTCTTAAGGTATCCAAATGCCTCGTCATCTGGCGAAGTACATTTGCTAACTCGAGGAACTCGTAGTGGGAGTAACTGTGACGACGTTAAGGTGGACATACAGTGGCATATCGGTTCTGTGGGACTGGCCATAACAAGAATGATAAAGGCCTAAAGAAATGGGAGCAGCCGGCAAGAGTAACTATGACTCTTTTAAGGTAGCCAAATGCCTCAGCACTCTGCGATATTTATTTGAAAACTCGAGGATATCGTCGTTGGAGTAACTCAGACAACGTTTAGGTGGCCATGTTGCAGCATTTCGCTTCTGCAGGACTGGCCACAATACGAATTAAAGAGAGGAAAGATTCAAAGAAGGGGGAGCTGCTGGCAGCAGTAACTATGACTCTCTTAAGGAAGCCAAATGCCTCGTCTTCCGGCGAAGTACTTTTGCTAACTCGAGAAACTCGTAGTGGGAGTAACCGTGACGTCGTGAAGGTAAACATACAGTGGCATATCGGTTCTGTAGGACCGACCATAGCAAGAATGATAAAAGCCCAAAGAAATGCGTTCAGCCTTCAGAATTAACAATGACTGTCTTAAGGTAGACAAATGTCTCGTCAATCTGCGAAATTTATTTGAAAACTCGAGGATATCGTCGTTGGAGTAACTCAGACAACGTTAAGGTGGACATGCTGTAGCATTTTTTTTCTGCAGGACTGGCCACAATACGAATTAAAGCGAGGAAAGATTCAAACAAGGGGGTGCAGCTGGCAGCAGTAACTACGACTCTCTTAAGGGAGCCAAATGCCTCGTCACTCTGCCAAATTTATTTGAAAACTCGAGGATATCGTCGTTAGAGTAAGTCAGACAACGTTAAGGTGGACATGCTGTAGCATTTTGCTTCTGCAGGACTGGCCACAATACGAGAGGAAAGATTCAAAGAAGGGGGAGCAGCTGGCAGCAGGAACTATGACTCTCTTAAGGTAGCCAAATGCCTCGTCATCCGGCGAAGTACTTTTGCTAACTCGATAAACTCGTAGTGGGAGTAACTGTGACGATGTGAAGGTAAACATACAGTGGCATATCGGTTCTGTAGGACCGACCATAGCAAGAATGATAAAAGCCTAAAGAAGCGGGTTCAGCTGGCAGCAGTAACTATGACTCTCTTAAGGTAGCCAAATGCGCGTCACTCTGCGAAATTAATTTGAAAACTCGAGGATATCGTCGTTGGAGTAACTCAGACACCGTTTAGGTGGCCATGTTGCAGTATTTCGCTTCTGCAGGACTGGCCACAATACGAATTAAAGAGAGGAAAGATTCAAAGAAGGGGAAGCAGCTGGCAGCAGTAACTATGACTCTCTTAAGGAAGCCAAATGCTTCGCCATTCTGCGAAATTTATATGAAAACTCGAGGCTATCGTCGTTAGAGTAACTCAGACAACGTTTAGGTGGACATGCTGTAGCATTTTGCTTCTGCAGGACTGGCCGCAGTACGAATTAAAGAGAGGAAAGATTCAAAGAAAGGGGAGCAGCTGGCAGTAGGAACTATGACTCACTTAAGGCAGCCAAATGCCTCGTCACTCTGTGAAATTTATTAGAAAACTCGATGCTATCGTCGTTGGAGTAACTCAGACAACGTTTAGGTGGCCATGTTGCAGCATTTCGCTTCTGCATGGACTGGCCGCAGTACGAATTAAAGAGAGGAAAGATTCAAAGAAAGGGGAGCAGCTGGCAGCAGGAACTATGACTCACTTAAGGTAGCCAAATGCCTCGTCATCCGGCGAAGTAATTATGGTAACGCGAAAAACTCGTAGTTTGAGAAACAGTGAAGTCGTTAAGGTGGACATACAGTGGCATGTCGGTTCCGTAGGACTGGCCGTAGCAAGAATGATAAAGGCCTAAAGAAAGGGGAGCAGCCGGCAGAATTAACTATGATTGTCTGAAGGTAGACAAATGCCTCGTCAGTCTGCGAAATTTATTTGAAAACTCGAGGATATCGTCGTTTGAGTAACTCAGACAACGTTAAGGTGGACATGCTGTAGCATTTTTCTTCTGCAGGACTGGTCACAATACGAATTAAAGCGAGGAAATATTCAAAGAAGGGGGAGCAGCTGGCAGCAGTAACTATGACTCTCTAAAGGTAGCAAATGCGTCGTCACGCTGAGAAATTTATGTGAGAAGTCGAGGCTATCGTCGTTGGAGTAACTCAGACAACGTTCAGGTGGACATGTTCCAGCATTTCGCTTCCGCATGGACAGGCCGCAGTACGAATTAAAGAGAGGAAAAGGGGAGCAGCTGGCAGCAGGAACTATGACTCTCTTAAGGTAGCCAAATGCCTCGTCATCCGGCGCAGTACTTTTGTTAACTCGAGAAACTCGTAGTGGTAGTAACTGTGACGACGTGAAGTTAAACATACAGTGGCATATCGGTTCTTTAGGACTGACCATAGCAAGAATGATAAAAGCCTAAAGAAATGGGTGCAGCCGGCAGGAGTAACTATGACTCTCTTAAGGTAGCCAAATGCCTCGTCACTCTGCGAAATTTATTGGAAAACTCGAGGATATCGTCGTTGGAGTAACTCAGACATCGTTAAGGTGGACATGCTTAGCATTTCGCTTCTGCAGGACTGGCCACAATACGAATTAAAGAGAGGAAAGATTCAAAGAAAGGGGGGCAGCTGGCAACAGTAACTATGACTCTCCTAAGGAAGCCAAATGCCTCGTCACGCTGCCAAATTTATTTGAAAACTCGAGGATATCGTCGTTAGAGTAACTCAGACAACGTTAAGGTGGACATGCTGTAGCATTTTGCTTCTGCAGGACTGGTTACAATACGAATTAAAGAGAGGAAAGATTCAAAGAAGGGGGAGCAGCTGGCAGCAGAAACTATGACACTCTTAAGGTAGCCAAATGCCTCGTCACTATGTGAAATTTATTAGAAAACTCGAGGCTATCGTCGTTGGAGTAACTCAGACAACGTTTAGGTGGCCATGTTGCAGCATTTCGCTTCTGCATGGACTGGCCGCAGTACGAATTAAAGAGAGGAAAGATTCAAAGAAAGGGGAGCAGCTGGCAGCAGGAACTATGACTCTCTTAAGGTATCCAAATGCCTCGTCATCTGGCGAAGTACATTTGCTAACTCGAGGAACTCGTAGTGGGAGTAACTGTGACGACGTTAAGGTGGACATACAGTGGCATATCGGTTCTGTGGGACTGGCCATAACAAGAATGATAAAGGCCTAAAGAAATGGGAGCAGCCGGCAAGAGTAACTATGACTCTTTTAAGGTAGCCAAATGCCTCAGCACTCTGCGATATTTATTTGAAAACTCGAGGATATCGTCGTTGGAGTAACTCAGACAACGTTTAGGTGGCCATGTTGCAGCATTTCGCTTCTGCAGGACTGGCCACAATACGAATTAAAGAGAGGAAAGATTCAAAGAAGGGGGAGCTGCTGGCAGCAGTAACTATGACTCTCTTAAGGAAGCCAAATGCCTCGTCTTCCGGCGAAGTACTTTTGCTAACTCGAGAAACTCGTAGTGGGAGTAACCGTGACGTCGTGAAGGTAAACATACAGTGGCATATCGGTTCTGTAGGACCGACCATAGCAAGAATGATAAAAGCCCAAAGAAATGCGTTCAGCCTTCAGAATTAACAATGACTGTCTTAAGGTAGACAAATGTCTCGTCAATCTGCGAAATTTATTTGAAAACTCGAGGATATCGTCGTTGGAGTAACTCAGACAACGTTAAGGTGGACATGCTGTAGCATTTTTTTTCTGCAGGACTGGCCACAATACGAATTAAAGCGAGGAAAGATTCAAACAAGGGGGTGCAGCTGGCAGCAGTAACTACGACTCTCTTAAGGGAGCCAAATGCCTCGTCACTCTGCCAAATTTATTTGAAAACTCGAGGATATCGTCGTTAGAGTAAGTCAGACAACGTTAAGGTGGACATGCTGTAGCATTTTGCTTCTGCAGGACTGGCCACAATACGAGAGGAAAGATTCAAAGAAGGGGGAGCAGCTGGCAGCAGGAACTATGACTCTCTTAAGGTAGCCAAATGCCTCGTCATCCGGCGAAGTACTTTTGCTAACTCGATAAACTCGTAGTGGGAGTAACTGTGACGATGTGAAGGTAAACATACAGTGGCATATCGGTTCTGTAGGACCGACCATAGCAAGAATGATAAAAGCCTAAAGAAGCGGGTTCAGCTGGCAGCAGTAACTATGACTCTCTTAAGGTAGCCAAATGCGCGTCACTCTGCGAAATTAATTTGAAAACTCGAGGATATCGTCGTTGGAGTAACTCAGACACCGTTTAGGTGGCCATGTTGCAGTATTTCGCTTCTGCAGGACTGGCCACAATACGAATTAAAGAGAGGAAAGATTCAAAGAAGGGGAAGCAGCTGGCAGCAGTAACTATGACTCTCTTAAGGAAGCCAAATGCTTCGCCATTCTGCGAAATTTATATGAAAACTCGAGGCTATCGTCGTTAGAGTAACTCAGACAACGTTTAGGTGGACATGCTGTAGCATTTTGCTTCTGCAGGACTGGCCGCAGTACGAATTAAAGAGAGGAAAGATTCAAAGAAAGGGGAGCAGCTGGCAGCAGGAACTATGACTCACTTAAGGTAGCCAAATGCCTCGTCACTCTGTGAAATTTATTAGAAAACTCGATGCTATCGTCGTTGGAGTAACTCAGACAACGTTTAGGTGGCCATGTTGCAGCATTTCGCTTCTGCATGGACTGGCCGCAGTACGAATTAAAGAGAGGAAAGATTCAAAGAAAGGGGAGCAGCTGGCAGCAGGAACTATGACTCACTTAAGGTAGCCAAATGCCTCGTCATCCGGCGAAGTAATTATGGTAACGCGAAAAACTCGTAGTTTGAGAAACAGTGAAGTCGTTAAGGTGGACATACAGTGGCATGTCGGTTCCGTAGGACTGGCCGTAGCAAGAATGATAAAGGCCTAAAGAAAGGGGAGCAGCCGGCAGAATTAACTATGATTGTCTGAAGGTAGACAAATGCCTCGTCAGTCTGCGAAATTTATTTGAAAACTCGAGGATATCGTCGTTTGAGTAACTCAGACAACGTTAAGGTGGACATGCTGTAGCATTTTTCTTCTGCAGGACTGGTCACAATACGAATTAAAGCGAGGAAATATTCAAAGAAGGGGGAGCAGCTGGCAGCAGTAACTATGACTCTCTAAAGGTAGCAAATGCGTCGTCACGCTGAGAAATTTATGTGAGAAGTCGAGGCTATCGTCGTTGGAGTAACTCAGACAACGTTCAGGTGGACATGTTCCAGCATTTCGCTTCCGCATGGACAGGCCGCAGTACGAATTAAAGAGAGGAAAAGGGGAGCAGCTGGCAGCAGGAACTATGACTCTCTTAAGGTAGCCAAATGCCTCGTCATCCGGCGCAGTACTTTTGTTAACTCGAGAAACTCGTAGTGGTAGTAACTGTGACGACGTGAAGTTAAACATACAGTGGCATATCGGTTCTTTAGGACTGACCATAGCAAGAATGATAAAAGCCTAAAGAAATGGGTGCAGCCGGCAGGAGTAACTATGACTCTCTTAAGGTAGCCAAATGCCTCGTCACTCTGCGAAATTTATTGGAAAACTCGAGGATATCGTCGTTGGAGTAACTCAGACATCGTTAAGGTGGACATGCTGTAGCATTTCGCTTCTGCAGGACTGGCCACAATACGAATTAAAGAGAGGAAAGATTCAAAGAAAGGGGGGCAGCTGGCAACAGTAACTATGACTCTCCTAAGGAAGCCAAATGCCTCGTCACGCTGCCAAATTTATTTGAAAACTCGAGGATATCGTCGTTAGAGTAACTCAGACAACGTTAAGGTGGACATGCTGTAGCATTTTGCTTCTGCAGGACTGGTTACAATACGAATTAAAGAGAGGAAAGATTCAAAGAAGGGGGAGCAGCTGGCAGCAGAAACTATGACACTCTTAAGGTAGCCAAATGCCTCGTCACTATGTGAAATTTATTAGAAAACTCGAGGCTATCGTCGTTGGAGTAACTCAGACAACGTTTAGGTGGCCATGTTGCAGCATTTCGCTTCTGCATGGACTGGCCGCAGTACGAATTAAAGAGAGGAAAGATTCAAAGAAAGGGGAGCAGCTGGCAGCAGGAACTATGACTCTCTTAAGGTATCCAAATGCCTCGTCATCTGGCGAAGTACATTTGCTAACTCGAGGAACTCGTAGTGGGAGTAACTGTGACGACGTTAAGGTGGACATACAGTGGCATATCGGTTCTGTGGGACTGGCCATAACAAGAATGATAAAGGCCTAAAGAAATGGGAGCAGCCGGCAAGAGTAACTATGACTCTTTTAAGGTAGCCAAATGCCTCAGCACTCTGCGATATTTATTTGAAAACTCGAGGATATCGTCGTTGGAGTAACTCAGACAACGTTTAGGTGGCCATGTTGCAGCATTTCGCTTCTGCAGGACTGGCCACAATACGAATTAAAGAGAGGAAAGATTCAAAGAAGGGGGAGCTGCTGGCAGCAGTAACTATGACTCTCTTAAGGAAACCAAATGCCTCGTCTTCCGGCGAAGTACTTTTGCTAACTCGAGAAACTCGTAGTGGGAGTAACCGTGACGTCGTGAAGGTAAACATACAGTGGCATATCGGTTCTGTAGGACCGACCATAGCAAGAATGATAAAAGCCCAAAGAAATGCGTTCAGCCTTCAGAATTAACAATGACTGTCTTAAGGTAGACAAATGTCTCGTCAATCTGCGAAATTTATTTGAAAACTCGAGGATATCGTCGTTGGAGTAACTCAGACAACGTTAAGGTGGACATGCTGTAGCATTTTTTTTCTGCAGGACTGGCCACAATACGAATTAAAGCGAGGAAAGATTCAAACAAGGGGGTGCAGCTGGCAGCAGTAACTACGACTCTCTTAAGGGAGCCAAATGCCTCGTCACTCTGCCAAATTTATTTGAAAACTCGAGGATATCGTCGTTAGAGTAAGTCAGACAACGTTAAGGTGGACATGCTGTAGCATTTTGCTTCTGCAGGACTGGCCACAATACGAGAGGAAAGATTCAAAGAAGGGGGAGCAGCTGGCAGCAGGAACTATGACTCTCTTAAGGTAGCCAAATGCCTCGTCATCCGGCGAAGTACTTTTGCTAACTCGATAAACTCGTAGTGGGAGTAACTGTGACGATGTGAAGGTAAACATACAGTGGCATATCGGTTCTGTAGGACCGACCATAGCAAGAATGATAAAAGCCTAAAGAAGCGGGTTCAGCTGGCAGCAGTAACTATGACTCTCTTAAGGTAGCCAAATGAGCGTCACTCTGCGAAATTAATTTGAAAACTCGAGGATATCGTCGTTGGAGTAACTCAGACACCGTTTAGATGGCCATGTTGCAGTATTTCGCTTCTGCAGGACTGGCCACAATACGAATTAAAGAGAGGAAAGATTCAAAGAAGGGGAAGCAGCTGGCAGCAGTAACTATGACTCTCTTAAGGAAGCCAAATGCTTCGCCATTCTGCGAAATTTATATGAAAACTCGAGGCTATCGTCGTTAGAGTAACTCAGACAACGTTTAGGTGGACATGCCGTAGCATTTTGCTTCTGCAGGACTGGCCCCAATACGAATTAAAGAGAGGAAAGATTCAAAGAAGGGGGAGAAGCTTGCAGCAGTAACTATGACACTCTTAAGGTAGCCAAATTCCTCGTCACTCTGTGAAATTTATTAGAAAACTCGAGGCTATCGTCGTTGGAGTAACTCAGACAACGTTTAGGTGGCCATGTTGCAGCATTTCGCTTCTGCATGGACTGGCCGCAGTACGAATTAAAGAGAGGAAAGATTCAAAGAAAGGGGAGCAGCTGGCAGCAGGAACTATGACTCACTTAAGGTAGCCAAATGCCTCGTCTTCCGGCGAAGTACTTTTGCTAACTCGAGAAACTCGTAGTGGGAGTAACCGTGACGTCGTGAAGGTAAACATACAGTGGCATATCGGTTCTGTAGGACCGACCATAGCAAGAATGATAAAAGCCCAAAGAAATGCGTTCAGCCTTCAGAATTAACAATGACTGTCTTAAGGTAGACAAATGTCTCGTCAATCTGCGAAATTTATTTGAAAACTCGAGGATATCGTCGTTGGAGTAACTCAGACAACGTTAAGGTGGACATGCTGTAGCATTTTTTTTCTGCAGGACTGGCCACAATACGAATTAAAGCGAGGAAAGATTCAAACAAGGGGGTGCAGCTGGCAGCAGTAACTACGACTCTCTTAAGGGAGCCAAATGCCTCGTCACTCTGCCAAATTTATTTGAAAACTCGAGGATATCGTCGTTAGAGTAAGTCAGACAACGTTAAGGTGGACATGCTGTAGCATTTTGCTTCTGCAGGACTGGCCACAATACGAGAGGAAAGATTCAAAGAAGGGGGAGCAGCTGGCAGCAGGAACTATGACTCTCTTAAGGTAGCCAAATGCCTCGTCATCCGGCGAAGTACTTTTGCTAACTCGATAAACTCGTAGTGGGAGTAACTGTGACGATGTGAAGGTAAACATACAGTGGCATATCGGTTCTGTAGGACCGACCATAGCAAGAATGATAAAAGCCTAAAGAAGCGGGTTCAGCTGGCAGCAGTAACTATGACTCTCTTAAGGTAGCCAAATGCGCGTCACTCTGCGAAATTAATTTGAAAACTCGAGGATATCGTCGTTGGAGTAACTCAGACACCGTTTAGGTGGCCATGTTGCAGTATTTCGCTTCTGCAGGACTGGCCACAATACGAATTAAAGAGAGGAAAGATTCAAAGAAGGGGAAGCAGCTGGCAGCAGTAACTATGACTCTCTTAAGGAAGCCAAATGCTTCGCCATTCTGCGAAATTTATATGAAAACTCGAGGCTATCGTCGTTAGAGTAACTCAGACAACGTTTAGGTGGACATGCTGTAGCATTTTGCTTCTGCAGGACTGGCCGCAGTACGAATTAAAGAGAGGAAAGATTCAAAGAAAGGGGAGCAGCTGGCAGCAGGAACTATGACTCACTTAAGGTAGCCAAATGCCTCGTCACTCTGTGAAATTTATTAGAAAACTCGATGCTATCGTCGTTGGAGTAACTCAGACAACGTTTAGGTGGCCATGTTGCAGCATTTCGCTTCTGCATGGACTGGCCGCAGTACGAATTAAAGAGAGGAAAGATTCAAAGAAAGGGGAGCAGCTGGCAGCAGGAACTATGACTCACTTAAGGTAGCCAAATGCCTCGTCATCTGGCGAAGTAATTATGCTAACGCGAAAAACTCGTAGTTTGAGAAACAGTGAAGTCGTTAAGGTGGACATACAGTGGCATGTCGGTTCCGTAGGACTGGCCGTAGCAAGAATGATAAAGGCCTAAAGAAAGGGGAGCAGCCGGCAGAATTAACTATGATTGTCTGAAGGTAGACAAATGCCTCGTCAGTCTGCGAAATTTATTTGAAAACTCGAGGATATCGTCGTTTGAGTAACTCAGACAACGTTAAGGTGGACATGCTGTAGCATTTTTCTTCTGCAGGACTGGTCACAATACGAATTAAAGCGAGGAAATATTCAAAGAAGGGGGAGCAGCTGGCAGCAGTAACTATGACTCTCTAAAGGTAGCAAATGCGTCGTCACGCTGAGAAATTTATGTGAGAAGTCGAGGCTATCGTCGTTGGAGTAACTCAGACAACGTTCAGGTGGACATGTTCCAGCATTTCGCTTCCGCATGGACAGGCCGCAGTACGAATTAAAGAGAGGAAAAGGGGAGCAGCTGGCAGCAGGAACTATGACTCTCTTAAGGTAGCCAAATGCCTCGTCATCCGGCGCAGTACTTTTGTTAACTCGAGAAACTCGTAGTGGTAGTAACTGTGACGACGTGAAGTTAAACATACAGTGGCATATCGGTTCTTTAGGACTGACCATAGCAAGAATGATAAAAGCCTAAAGAAATGGGTGCAGCCGGCAGGAGTAACTATGACTCTCTTAAGGTAGCCAAATGCCTCGTCACTCTGCGAAATTTATTGGAAAACTCGAGGATATCGTCGTTGGAGTAACTCAGACATCGTTAAGGTGGACATGCTTAGCATTTCGCTTCTGCAGGACTGGCCACAATACGAATTAAAGAGAGGAAAGATTCAAAGAAAGGGGGGCAGCTGGCAACAGTAACTATGACTCTCCTAAGGAAGCCAAATGCCTCGTCACGCTGCCAAATTTATTTGAAAACTCGAGGATATCGTCGTTAGAGTAACTCAGACAACGTTAAGGTGGACATGCTGTAGCATTTTGCTTCTGCAGGACTGGTTACAATACGAATTAAAGAGAGGAAAGATTCAAAGAAGGGGGAGCAGCTGGCAGCAGAAACTATGACACTCTTAAGGTAGCCAAATGCCTCGTCACTATGTGAAATTTATTAGAAAACTCGAGGCTATCGTCGTTGGAGTAACTCAGACAACGTTTAGGTGGCCATGTTGCAGCATTTCGCTTCTGCATGGACTGGCCGCAGTACGAATTAAAGAGAGGAAAGATTCAAAGAAAGGGGAGCAGCTGGCAGCAGGAACTATGACTCTCTTAAGGTATCCAAATGCCTCGTCATCTGGCGAAGTACATTTGCTAACTCGAGGAACTCGTAGTGGGAGTAACTGTGACGACGTTAAGGTGGACATACAGTGGCATATCGGTTCTGTGGGACTGGCCATAACAAGAATGATAAAGGCCTAAAGAAATGGGAGCAGCCGGCAAGAGTAACTATGACTCTTTTAAGGTAGCCAAATGCCTCAGCACTCTGCGATATTTATTTGAAAACTCGAGGATATCGTCGTTGGAGTAACTCAGACAACGTTTAGGTGGCCATGTTGCAGCATTTCGCTTCTGCAGGACTGGCCACAATACGAATTAAAGAGAGGAAAGATTCAAAGAAGGGGGAGCTGCTGGCAGCAGTAACTATGACTCTCTTAAGGAAGCCAAATGCCTCGTCTTCCGGCGAAGTACTTTTGCTAACTCGAGAAACTCGTAGTGGGAGTAACCGTGACGTCGTGAAGGTAAACATACAGTGGCATATCGGTTCTGTAGGACCGACCATAGCAAGAATGATAAAAGCCCAAAGAAATGCGTTCAGCCTTCAGAATTAACAATGACTGTCTTAAGGTAGACAAATGTCTCGTCAATCTGCGAAATTTATTAGAAAACTCGAGGATATCGTCGTTGGAGTAACTCAGACAACGTTAAGGTGGACATGCTGTAGCATTTTTTTTCTGCAGGACTGGCCACAATACGAATTAAAGCGAGGAAAGATTCAAACAAGGGGGTGCAGCTGGCAGCAGTAACTACGACTCTCTTAAGGGAGCCAAATGCCTCGTCACTCTGCCAAATTTATTTGAAAACTCGAGGATATCGTCGTTAGAGTAAGTCAGACAACGTTAAGGTGGACATGCTGTAGCATTTTGCTTCTGCAGGACTGGCCACAATACGAGAGGAAAGATTCAAAGAAGGGGGAGCAGCTGGCAGCAGGAACTATGACTCTCTTAAGGTAGCCAAATGCCTCGTCATCCGGCGAAGTACTTTTGCTAACTCGATAAACTCGTAGTGGGAGTAACTGTGACGATGTGAAGGTAAACATACAGTGGCATATCGGTTCTGTAGGACCGACCATAGCAAGAATGATAAAAGCCTAAAGAAGCGGGTTCAGCTGGCAGCAGTAACTATGACTCTCTTAAGGTAGCCAAATGCGCGTCACTCTGCGAAATTAATTTGAAAACTCGAGGATATCGTCGTTGGAGTAACTCAGACACCGTTTAGATGGCCATGTTGCAGTATTTCGCTTCTGCAGGACTGGCCACAATACGAATTAAAGAGAGGAAAGATTCAAAGAAGGGGAAGCAGCTGGCAGCAGTAACTATGACTCTCTTAAGGAAGCCAAATGCTTCGCCATTCTGCGAAATTTATATGAAAACTCGAGGCTATCGTCGTTAGAGTAACTCAGACAACGTTTAGGTGGACATGCTGTAGCATTTTGCTTCTGCAGGACTGGCCCCAATACGAATTAAAGAGAGGAAAGATTCAAAGAAGGGGGAGAAGCTTGCAGCAGTAACTATGACACTCTTAAGGTAGCCAAATTCCTCGTCACTCTGTGAAATTTATTAGAAAACTCGAGGCTATCGTCGTTGGAGTAACTCAGACAACGTTTAGGTGGCCATGTTGCAGCATTTCGCTTCTGCATGGACTGGCCGCAGTACGAATTAAAGAGAGGAAAGATTCAAAGAAAGGGGAGCAGCTGGCAGCAGGAACTATGACTCACTTAAGGTAGCCAAATGCCTCGTCATCCGGCGAAGTAATTATGCTAACGCGAAAAACTCGTAGTTTGAGAAACAGTGAAGGCGTTAAGGTGGACATACAGTGGCATGTCGGTTCCGTAGGACTGGCCGTAGCAAGAATGATAAAGGCCTAAAGAAAGGGGAGCAGCCGGCAGAATTAACTATGATTGTCTGAAGGTAGACAAATGCCTCGTCAGTCTGCGAAATTTATTTGAAAACTCGAGGATATCGTCGTTTGAGTAACTCAGACAACGTTAAGGTGGACATGCTGTAGCATTTTTTTTCTGCAGGACTGGTCACAATACGAATTAAAGCGAGGAAATATTCAAAGAAGGGGGAGCAGCTGGCAGCAGTAACTATGACTCTCTAAAGGTAGCAAATGCCTCGTCACGCTGAGAAATTTATGTGAGAAGTCGAGGCTATCGTCGTTGGAGTAACTCAGACAACGTTCAGGTGGACATGTTCCAGCATTTCGCTTCCGCATGGACAGGCCGCAGTACGAATTAAAGAGAGGAAAAGGGGAGCAGCTGGCAGCAGGAACTATGACTCTCTTAAGGTAGCCAAATGCCTCGTCATCCGGCGCAGTACTTTTGTTAACTCGAGAAACTCGTAGTGGTAGTAACTGTGACGACGTGAAGTTAAACATACAGTGGCATATCGGTTCTTTAGGACTGACCATAGCAAGAATGATAAAAGCCTAAAGAAATGGGTGCAGCCGGCAGGAGTAACTATGACTCTCTTAAGGTAGCCAAATGCCTCGCCACTCTGCGAAATTTATTAGAAAACTCGAGGATATCGTCGTTGGAGTAACTCAGACATCGTTAAGGTGGACATGCTGTAGCATTTCGCTTCTGCAGGACTGGCCACAATACGAATTAAAGAGAGGAAAGATTCAAAGAAAGGGGGGCAGCTGGCAACAGTAACTATGACTCTCCTAAGGAAGCCAAATGCCTCGTCACGCTGCCAAATTTATTTGAAAACTCGAGGATATCGTCGTTAGAGTAACTCAGACAACGTTAAGGTGGACATGCTGTAGCATTTTGCTTCTGCAGGACTGGTTACAATACGAATTAAAGAGAGGAAAGATTCAAAGAAGGGGGAGCAGCTGGCAGCAGAAACTATGACACTCTTAAGGTAGCCAAATGCCTCGTCACTCTGTGAAATTTATTAGAAAACTCGAGGCTATCGTCGTTGGAGTAACTCAGACAACGTTTAGGTGGCCATGTTGCAGCATTTCGCTTCTGCATGGACTGGCCGCAGTACGAATTAAAGAGAGGAAAGATTCAAAGAAAGGGGAGCAGCTGGCAGCAGGAACTATGACTCTCTTAAGGTATCCAAATGCCTCGTCATCTGGCGAAGTACATTTGCTAACTCGAGGAACTCGTAGTGGGAGTAACTGTGACGACGTTAAGGTGGACATACAGTGGCATATCGGTTCTGTAGGACTGGCCATAACAAGAATGATAAAGGCCTAAAGAAATGGGAGCAGCCGGCAAGAGTAACTATGACTCTTTTAAGGTAGCCAAATGCCTCAGCACTCTGCGATATTTATTTGAAAACTCGAGGATATCGTCGTTGGAGTAACTCAGACAACGTTTAGGTGGCCATGTTGCAGCATTTCGCTTCTGCATGGACTGGCCACAATACGAATTAAAGAGAGGAAAGATTCAAAGAAGGGGGAGCTGCTGGCAGCAGTAACTATGACTCTCTTAAGGAAGCCAAATGCCTCGTCTTCCGGCGAAGTACTTTTGCTAACTCGAGAAACTCGTAGTGGGAGTAACCGTGACGTCGTGAAGGTAAACATACAGTGGCATATCGGTTCTGTAGGACCGACCATAGCAAGAATGATAAAAGCCCAAAGAAATGCGTTCAGCCTTCAGAATTAACAATGACTGTCTTAAGGTAGACAAATGTCTCGTCAATCTGCGAAATTTATTTGAAAACTCGAGGATATCGTCGTTGGAGTAACTCAGACAACGTTAAGGTGGACATGCTGTAGCATTTTTTTTTCTGCAGGACTGGCCACAATACGAATTAAAGCGAGGAAAGATTCAAACAAGGGGGTGCAGCTGGCAGCAGTAACTACGACTCTCTTAAGGGAGCCAAATGCCTCGTCACTCTGCCAAATTTATTTGAAAACTCGAGGATATCGTCGTTAGAGTAAGTCAGACAACGTTAAGGTGGACATGCTGTAGCATTTTGCTTCTGCAGGACTGGCCACAATACGAGAGGAAAGATTCAAAGAAGGGGGAGCAGCTGGCAGCAGGAACTATGACTCTCTTAAGGTAGCCAAATGCCTCGTCATCCGGCGAAGTACTTTTGCTAACTCGATAAACTCGTAGTGGGAGTAACTGTGACGATGTGAAGGTAAACATACAGTGGCATATCGGTTCTGTAGGACCGACCATAGCAAGAATGATAAAAGCCTAAAGAAGCGGGTTCAGCTGGCAGCAGTAACTATGACTCTCTTAAGGTAGCCAACTGCGCGTCACTCTGCGAAATTAATTTGAAAACTCGAGGATATCGTCGTTGGAGTAACTCAGACACCGTTTAGGTGGCCATGTTGCAGTATTTCGCTTCTGCAGGACTGGCCACAATACGAATTAAAGAGAGGAAAGATTCAAAGAAGGGGAAGCAGCTGGCAGCAGTAACTATGACTCTCTTAAGGAAGCCAAATGCTTCGCCATTCTGCGAAATTTATATGAAAACTCGAGGCTATCGTCGTTAGAGTAACTCAGACAACGTTTAGGTGGACATGCCGTAGCATTTTGCTTCTGCAGGACTGGCCCCAATACGAATTAAAGAGAGGAAAGATTCAAAGAAGGGGGAGAAGCTTGCAGCAGTAACTATGACACTCTTAAGGTAGCCAAATTCCTCGTCACTCTGTGAAATTTATTAGAAAACTCGAGGCTATCGTCGTTGGAGTAACTCAGACAACGTTTAGGTGGCCATGTTGCAGCATTTCGCTTCTGCATGGACTGGCCGCAGTACGAATTAAAGAGAGGAAAGATTCAAAGAAAGGGGAGCAGCTGGCAGCAGGAACTATGACTCACTTAAGGTAGCCAAATGCCTCGTCATCCGGCGAAGTAATTATGCTAACGCGAAAAACTCGTAGTTTGAGAAACAGTGAAGGCGTTAAGGTGGACATACAGTGGCATGTCGGTTCCGTAGGACTGGCCGTAGCAAGAATGATAAAGGCCTAAAGAAAGGGGAGCAGCCGGCAGAATTAACTATGATTGTCTGAAGGTAGACAAATGCCTCGTCAGTCTGCGAAATTTATTTGAAAACTCGAGGATATCGTCGTTTGAGTAACTCAGACAACGTTAAGGTGGACATGCTGTAGCATTTTTTTTCTGCAGGACTGGTCACAATACGAATTAAAGCGAGGAAATATTCAAAGAAGGGGGAGCAGCTGGCAGCAGTAACTATGACTCTCTAAAGGTAGCAAATGCCTCGTCACGCTGAGAAATTTATGTGAGAAGTCGAGGCTATCGTCGTTGGAGTAACTCAGACAACGTTCAGGTGGACATGTTCCAGCATTTCGCTTCCGCATGGACAGGCCGCAGTACGAATTAAAGAGAGGAAAAGGGGAGCAGCTGGCAGCAGGAACTATGACTCTCTTAAGGTAGCCAAATGCCTCGTCATCCGGCGCAGTACTTTTGTTAACTCGAGAAACTCGTAGTGGTAGTAACTGTGACGACGTGAAGTTAAACATACAGTGGCATATCGGTTCTTTAGGACTGACCATAGCAAGAATGATAAAAGCCTAAAGAAATGGGTGCAGCCGGCAGGAGTAACTATGACTCTCTTAAGGTAGCCAAATGCCTCGCCACTCTGCGAAATTTATTAGAAAACTCGAGGATATCGTCGTTGGAGTAACTCAGACATCGTTAAGGTGGACATGCTGTAGCATTTCGCTTCTGCAGGACTGGCCACAATACGAATTAAAGAGAGGAAAGATTCAAAGAAAGGGGGGCAGCTGGCAACAGTAACTATGACTCTCCTAAGGAAGCCAAATGCCTCGTCACGCTGCCAAATTTATTTGAAAACTCGAGGATATCGTCGTTAGAGTAACTCAGACAACGTTAAGGTGGACATGCTGTAGCATTTTGCTTCTGCAGGACTGGTTACAATACGAATTAAAGAGAGGAAAGATTCAAAGAAGGGGGAGCAGCTGGCAGCAGAAACTATGACACTCTTAAGGTAGCCAAATGCCTCGTCACTCTGTGAAATTTATTAGAAAACTCGAGGCTATCGTCGTTGGAGTAACTCAGACAACGTTTAGGTGGCCATGTTGCAGCATTTCGCTTCTGCATGGACTGGCCGCAGTACGAATTAAAGAGAGGAAAGATTCAAAGAAAGGGGAGCAGCTGGCAGCAGGAACTATGACTCTCTTAAGGTATCCAAATGCCTCGTCATCTGGCGAAGTACATTTGCTAACTCGAGGAACTCGTAGTGGGAGTAACTGTGACGACGTTAAGGTGGACATACAGTGGCATATCGGTTCTGTAGGACTGGCCATAACAAGAATGATAAAGGCCTAAAGAAATGGGAGCAGCCGGCAAGAGTAACTATGACTCTTTTAAGGTAGCCAAATGCCTCAGCACTCTGCGATATTTATTTGAAAACTCGAGGATATCGTCGTTGGAGTAACTCAGACAACGTTTAGGTGGCCATGTTGCAACATTTCGCTTCTGCAGGACTGGCCACAATACGAATTAAAGAGAGGAAAGATTCAAAGAAGGGGGAGCTGCTGGCAGCAGTAACTATGACTCTCTTAAGGAAGCCAAATGCCTCGTCTTCCGGCGAAGTACTTTTGCTAACTCGAGAAACTCGTAGTGGGAGTAACCGTGACGTCGTGAAGGTAAACATACAGTGGCATATCGGTTCTGTAGGACCGACCATAGCAAGAATGATAAAAGCCCAAAGAAATGCGTTCAGCCTTCAGAATTAACAATGACTGTCTTAAGGTAGACAAATGTCTCGTCAATCTGCGAAATTTATTTGAAAACTCGAGGATATCGTCGTTAGAGTAACTCAGACAACGTTAAGGTGGACATGCTGTAGCATTTTTTTTCTGCAGGACTGGCCACAATACGAATTAAAGGGAGGAAAGATTCAAACAAGGGGGTGCAGCTGGCAGCAGTAACTATGACTCTCTTAAGGGAGCCAAATGCCTCGTCACTCTGCCAAATTTATTTGAAAACTCGAGGATATCGTCGTTAGAGTAAGTCAGACAACGTTAAGGTGGACATGCTGTAGCATTTTGCTTCTGCAGGACTGGCCACAATACGAGAGGAAAGATTCAAAGAAGGGGGAGCAGCTGGCAGCAGGAACTATGACTCTCTTAAGGTAGCCAAATGCCTCGTCATCCGGCGAAGTACTTTTGCTAACTCGATAAACTCGTAGTGGGAGTAACTGTGACGATGTGAAGGTAAACATACAGTGGCATATCGGTTCTGTAGGACCGACCATAGCAAGAATGATAAAAGCCTAAAGAAGCGGGTTCAGCTGGCAGCAGTAACTATGACTCTCTTAAGGTAGCCAAATGCGCGTCACTCTGCGAAATTAATTTGAAAACTCGAGGATATCGTCGTTGGAGTAACTCAGACACCGTTTAGGTGGCCATGTTGCAGTATTTCGCTTCTGCAGGACTGGCCACAATACGAATTAAAGAGAGGAAAGATTCAAAGAAGGGGAAGCAGCTGGCAGCAGTAACTATGACTCTCTTAAGGAAGCCAAATGCTTCGCCATTCTGCGAAATTTATATGAAAACTCGAGGCTATCGTCGTTAGAGTAACTCAGACAACGTTTAGGTGGACATGCCGTAGCATTTTGCTTCTGCAGGACTGGCCCCAATACGAATTAAAGAGAGGAAAGATTCAAAGAAGGGGGAGAAGCTTGCAGCAGTAACTATGACACTCTTAAGGTAGCCAAATTCCTCGTCACTCTGTGAAATTTATTAGAAAACTCGAGGCTATCGTCGTTGGAGTAACTCAGACAACGTTTAGGTGGCCATGTTGCAGCATTTCGCTTCTGCATGGACTGGCCGCAGTACGAATTAAAGAGAGGAAAGATTCAAAGAAAGGGGAGCAGCTGGCAGCAGGAACTATGACTCACTTAAGGTAGCCAAATGCCTCGTCATCCGGCGAAGTAATTATGCTAACGCGAAAAACTCGTAGTTTGAGAAACAGTGAAGGCGTTAAGGTGGACATACAGTGGCATGTCGGTTCCGTAGGACTGGCCGTAGCAAGAATGATAAAGGCCTAAAGAAAGGGGAGCAGCCGGCAGAATTAACTATGATTGTCTGAAGGTAGACAAATGCCTCGTCAGTCTGCGAAATTTATTTGAAAACTCGAGGATATCGTCGTTTGAGTAACTCAGACAACGTTAAGGTGGACATGCTGTAGCATTTTTTTTCTGCAGGACTGGTCACAATACGAATTAAAGCGAGGAAATATTCAAAGAAGGGGGAGCAGCTGGCAGCAGTAACTATGACTCTCTAAAGGTAGCAAATGCCTCGTTACGCTGAGAAATTTATGTGAGAAGTCGAGGCTATCGTCGTTGGAGTAACTCAGACAACGTTCAGGTGGACATGTTCCAGCATTTCGCTTCCGCATGGACAGGCCGCAGTACGAATTAAAGAGAGGAAAAGGGGAGCAGCTGGCAGCAGGAACTATGACTCTCTTAAGGTAGCCAAATGCCTCGTCATCCGGCGCAGTACTTTTGTTAACTCGAGAAACTCGTAGTGGTAGTAACTGTGACGACGTGAAGTTAAACATACAGTGGCATATCGGTTCTTTAGGACTGACCATAGCAAGAATGATAAAAGCCTAAAGAAATGGGTGCAGCCGGCAGGAGTAACTATGACTCTCTTAAGGTAGCCAAATGCCTCGCCACTCTGCGAAATTTATTAGAAAACTCGAGGATATCGTCGTTGGAGTAACTCAGACATCGTTAAGGTGGACATGCTGTAGCATTTCGCTTCTGCAGGACTGGCCACAATACGAATTAAAGAGAGGAAAGATTCAAAGAAAGGGGGGCAGCTGGCAACAGTAACTATGACTCTCCTAAGGAAGCCAAATGCCTCGTCACGCTGCCAAATTTATTTGAAAACTCGAGGATATCGTCGTTAGAGTAACTCAGACAACGTTAAGGTGGACATGCTGTAGCATTTTTTTTCTGCAGGACTGGCCACAATACGAATTAAAGAGAGGAAAGATTCAAAGAAGGGGGAGCTGCTGGCAGCAGTAACTATGACTCTCTTAAGGAAGCCAAATGCCTCGTCTTCCGGCGAAGTACTTTTGCTAACTCGAGAAACTCGTAGTGGGAGTAACCGTGACGTCGTGAAGGTAAACATACAGTGGCATATCGGTTCTGTAGGACCGACCATAGCAAGAATGATAAAAGCCCAAAGAAATGCGTTCAGCCTTCAGAATTAACAATGACTGTCTTAAGGTAGACAAATGTCTCGTCAATCTGCGAAATTTATTTGAAAACTCGAGGATATCGTCGTTGGAGTAACTCAGACAACGTTAAGGTGGACATGCTGTAGCATTTTTTTTCTGCAGGACTGGCCACAATACGAATTAAAGCGAGGAAAGATTCAAACAAGGGGGTGCAGCTGGCAGCAGTAACTACGACTCTCTTAAGGGAGCCAAATGCCTCGTCACTCTGCCAAATTTATTTGAAAACTCGAGGATATCGTCGTTAGAGTAAGTCAGACAACGTTAAGGTGGACATGCTGTAGCATTTTGCTTCTGCAGGACTGGCCACAATACGAGAGGAAAGATTCAAAGAAGGGGGAGCAGCTGGCAGCAGGAACTATGACTCTCTTAAGGTAGCCAAATGCCTCGTCATCCGGCGAAGTACTTTTGCTAACTCGATAAACTCGTAGTGGGAGTAACTGTGACGATGTGAAGGTAAACATACAGTGGCATATCGGTTCTGTAGGACCGACCATAGCAAGAATGATAAAAGCCTAAAGAAGCGGGTTCAGCTGGCAGCAGTAACTATGACTCTCTTAAGGTAGCCAAATGCGCGTCACTCTGCGAAATTAATTTGAAAACTCGAGGATATCGTCGTTGGAGTAACTCAGACACCGTTTAGGTGGCCATGTTGCAGTATTTCGCTTCTGCAGGACTGGCCACAATACGAATTAAAGAGAGGAAAGATTCAAAGAAGGGGAAGCAGCTGGCAGCAGTAACTATGACTCTCTTAAGGAAGCCAAATGCTTCGCCATTCTGCGAAATTTATATGAAAACTCGAGGCTATCGTCGTTAGAGTAACTCAGACAACGTTTAGGTGGACGTGCTGTAGCATTTTGCTTCTGCAGGACTGGCCGCAGTACGAATTAAAGAGAGGAAAGATTCAAAGAAAGGGGAGCAGCTGGCAGCAGGAACTATGACTCACTTAAGGTAGCCAAATGCCTCGTCACTCTGTGAAATTTATTAGAAAACTCGATGCTATCGTCGTTGGAGTAACTCAGACAACGTTTAGGTGGCCATGTTGCAGCATTTCGCTTCTGCATGGACTGGCCGCAGTACGAATTAAAGAGAGGAAAGATTCAAAGAAAGGGGAGCAGCTGGCAGCAGGAACTATGACTCACTTAAGGTAGCCAAATGCCTCGTCATCCGGCGAAGTAATTATGCTAACGCGAAAAACTCGTAGTTTGAGAAACAGTGAAGTCGTTAAGGTGGACATACAGTGGCATGTCGGTTCCGTAGGACTGGCCGTAGCAAGAATGATAAAGGCCTAAAGAAAGGGGAGCAGCCGGCAGAATTAACTATGATTGTCTGAAGGTAGACAAATGCCTCGTCAGTCTGCGAAATTTATTTGAAAACTCGAGGATATCGTCGTTTGAGTAACTCAGACAACGTTAAGGTGGACATGCTGTAGCATTTTTCTTCTGCAGGACTGGTCACAATACGAATTAAAGCGAGGAAATATTCAAAGAAGGGGGAGCAGCTGGCAGCAGTAACTATGACTCTCTAAAGGTAGCAAATGCGTCGTCACGCTGAGAAATTTATGTGAGAAGTCGAGGCTATCGTCGTTGGAGTAACTCAGACAACGTTCAGGTGGACATGTTCCAGCATTTCGCTTCCGCATGGACAGGCCGCAGTACGAATTAAAGAGAGGAAAAGGGGAGCAGCTGGCAGCAGGAACTATGACTCTCTTAAGGTAGCCAAATGCCTCGTCATCCGGCGCAGTACTTTTGTTAACTCGAGAAACTCGTAGTGGTAGTAACTGTGACGACGTGAAGTTAAACATACAGTGGCATATCGGTTCTTTAGGACTGACCATAGCAAGAATGATAAAAGCCTAAAGAAATGGGTGCAGCCGGCAGGAGTAACTATGACTCTCTTAAGGTAGCCAAATGCCTCGTCACTCTGCGAAATTTATTGGAAAACTCGAGGATATCGTCGTTGGAGTAACTCAGACATCGTTAAGGTGGACATGCTGTAGCATTTCGCTTCTGCAGGACTGGCCACAATACGAATTAAAGAGAGGAAAGATTCAAAGAAAGGGGGGGCAGCTGGCAACAGTAACTATGACTCTCCTAAGGAAGCCAAATGCCTCGTCACGCTGCCAAATTTATTTGAAAACTCGAGGATATCGTCGTTAGAGTAACTCAGACAACGTTAAGGTGGACATGCTGTAGCATTTTGCTTCTGCAGGACTGGTTACAATACGAATTAAAGAGAGGAAAGATTCAAAGAAGGGGGAGCAGCTGGCAGCAGAAACTATGACACTCTTAAGGTAGCCAAATGCCTCGTCACTCTGTGAAATTTATTAGAAAACTCGAGGCTATCGTCGTTGGAGTAACTCAGACAACGTTTAGGTGGCCATGTTGCAGCATTTCGCTTCTGCATGGACTGGCCGCAGTACGAATTAAAGAGAGGAAAGATTCAAAGAAAGGGGAGCAGCTGGCAGCAGGAACTATGACTCTCTTAAGGTATCCAAATGCCTCGTCATCTGGCGAAGTACATTTGCTAACTCGAGGAACTCGTAGTGGGAGTAACTGTGACGACGTTAAGGTGGACATACAGTGGCATATCGGTTCTGTAGGACTGGCCATAACAAGAATGATAAAGGCCTAAAGAAATGGGAGCAGCCGGCAAGAGTATCTATGACTCTTTTAAGGTAGCCAAATGCCTCAGCACTCTGCGATATTTATTTGAAAACTCGAGGATATCGTCGTTGGAGTAACTCAGACAACGTTTAGGTGGCCATGTTGCAGCATTTCGCTTCTGCAGGACTGGCCACAATACGAATTAAAGAGAGGAAAGATTCAAAGAAGGGGGAGCTGCTGGCAGCAGTAACTATGACTCTCTTAAGGAAGCCAAATGCCTCGTCTTCCGGCGAAGTACTTTTGCTAACTCGAGAAACTCGTAGTGGGAGTAACCGTGACGTCGTGAAGGTAAACATACAGTGGCATATCGGTTCTGTAGGACCGACCATAGCAAGAATGATAAAAGCCCAAAGAAATGCGTTCAGCCTTCAGAATTAACAATGACTGTCTTAAGGTAGACAAATGTCTCGTCAATCTGCGAAATTTATTTGAAAACTCGAGGATATCGTCGTTAGAGTAACTCAGACAACGTTAAGGTGGACATGTTGTAGCATTTTTTTTCTGCAGGACTGGCCACAATACGAATTAAAGGGAGGAAAGATTCAAACAAGGGGGTGCAGCTGGCAGCAGTAACTATGACTCTCTTAAGGGAGCCAAATGCCTCGTCACTCTGCCAAATTTATTTGAAAACTCGAGGATATCGTCGTTAGAGTAAGTCAGACAACGTTAAGGTGGACATGCTGTAGCATTTTGCTTCTGCAGGACTGGCCACAATACGAGAGGAAAGATTCAAAGAAGGGGGAGCAGCTGGCAGCAGGAACTATGACTCTCTTAAGGTAGCCAAATGCCTCGTCATCCGGCGAAGTACTTTTGCTAACTCGATAAACTCGTAGTGGGAGTAACTGTGACGATGTGAAGGTAAACATACAGTGGCATATCGGTTCTGTAGGACCGACCATAGCAAGAATGATAAAAGCCTAAAGAAGCGGGTTCAGCTGGCAGCAGTAACTATGACTCTCTTAAGGTAGCCAAATGCGCGTCACTCTGCGAAATTAATTTGAAAACTCGAGGATATCGTCGTTGGAGTAACTCAGACACCGTTTAGGTGGCCATGTTGCAGTATTTCGCTTCTGCAGGACTGGCCACAATACGAATTAAAGAGAGGAAAGATTCAAAGAAGGGGAAGCAGCTGGCAGCAGTAACTATGACTCTCTTAAGGAAGCCAAATGCTTCGCCATTCTGCGAAATTTATATGAAAACTCGAGGCTATCGTCGTTAGAGTAACTCAGACAACGTTTAGGTGGACATGCTGTAGCATTTTGCTTCTGCAGGACTGGCCCCAATACGAATTAAAGAGAGGAAAGATTCAAAGAAGGGGGAGAAGCTTGCAGCAGTAACTATGACACTCTTAAGGTAGCCAAATTCCTCGTCACTCTGTGAAATTTATTAGAAAACTCGAGGCTATCGTCGTTGGAGTAACTCAGACAACGTTTAGGTGGCCATGTTGCAGCATTTCGCTTCTGCATGGACTGGCCGCAGTACGAATTAAAGAGAGGAAAGATTCAAAGAAAGGGGAGCAGCTGGCAGCAGGAACTATGACTCACTTAAGGTAGCCAAATGCCTCGTCATCCGGCGAAGTAATTATGCTAACGCGAAAAACTCGTAGTTTGAGAAACAGTGAAGGCGTTAAGGTGGACATACAGTGGCATGTCGGTTCCGTAGGACTGGCCGTAACAAGAATGATAAAGGCCTAAAGAAAGGGGAGCAGCCGGCAGAATTAACTATGATTGTCTGAAGGTAGGCAAATGCCTCGTCAGTCTGCGAAATTTATTTGAAAACTCGAGGATATCGTCGTTTGAGTAACTCAGACAACGTTAAGGTGGACATGCTGTAGCATTTTTCTTCTGCAGGACTGGTCACAATACGAATTAAAGCGAGGAAATATTCAAAGAAGGGGGAGCAGCTGGCAGCAGTAACTACGACTCTCTAAAGGTAGCAAATGCCTCGTCACGCTGAGAAATTTATGTGAGAAGTCGAGGCTATCGTCGTTGGAGTAACTCAGACAACGTTCAGGTGGACATGTTCCAGCATTTCGCTTCCGCATGGACAGGCCGCAGTACGAATTAAAGAGAGGAAAAGGGGAGCAGCTGGCAGCAGGAACTATGACTCTCTTAAGGTAGCCAAATGCCTCGTCATCCGGCGCAGTACTTTTGTTAACTCGAGAAACTCGTAGTGGTAGTAACTGTGACGACGTGAAGTTAAACATACAGTGGCATATCGGTTCTTTAGGACTGACCATAGCAAGAATGATAAAAGCCTAAAGAAATGGGTGCAGCCGGCAGGAGTAACTATGACTCTCTTAAGGTAGCCAAATGCCTCGTCACTCTGCGAAATTTATTGGAAAACTCGAGGATATCGTCGTTGGAGTAACTCAGACATCGTTAAGGCGGACATGCTGTAGCATTTCGCTTCTGCAGGACTGGCCACAATACGAATTAAAGAGAGGAAAGATTCAAAGAAAGGGGGGCAGCTGGCAACAGTAACTATGACTCTCCTAAGGAAGCCAAATGCCTCGTCACGCTGCCAAATTTATTTGAAAACTCGAGGATATCGTCGTTAGAGTAACTCAGACAACGTTAAGGTGGACATGCTGTAGCATTTTGCTTCTGCAGGACTGGTTACAATACGAATTAAAGAGAGGAAAGATTCAAAGAAAGGGGAGCAGCTGGCAGCAGAAACTATGACACTCTTAAGGTAGCCAAATGCCTCGTCACTCTGTGAAATTTATTAGAAAACTCGAGGCTATCGTCGTTGGAGTAACTCAGACAACGTTTAGGTGGCCATGTTGCAGCATTTCGCTTCTGCATGGACTGGCCGCAGTACGAATTAAAGAGAGGAAAGATTCAAAGAAAGGGGAGCAGCTGGCAGCAGGAACTATGACTCTCTTAAGGTATCCAAATGCCTCGTCATCTGGCGAAGTACATTTGCTAACTCGAGGAACTCGTAGTGGGAGTAACTGTGACGACGTTAAGGTGGACATACAGTGGCATATCGGTTCTGTAGGACTGGCCATAACAAGAATGATAAAGGCCTAAAGAAATGGGAGCAGCCGGCAAGAGTAACTATGACTCTTTTAAGGTAGCCGAATGCCTCAGCACTCTGCGATATTTATTTGAAAACTCGAGGATATCGTCGTTGGAGTAACTCAGACAACGTTAAGGTGGACATGCTGTAGCATTTTTTTTCTGCAGGACTGGCCACAATACGAATTAAAGCGAGGAAAGATTCAAACAAGGGGGTGCAGCTGGCAGCAGTAACTATGACTCTCTTAAGGGAGCCAAATGCCTCGTCACTCTGCCAAATTTATTTGAAAACTCGAGGATATCGTCGTTAGAGTAAGTCAGACAACGTTAAGGTGGACATGCTGTAGCATTTTGCTTCTGCAGGACTGGCCACAATACGAGAGGAAAGATTCAAAGAAGGGGGAGCAGCTGGCAGCAGGAACTATGACTCTCTTAAGGTAGCCAAATGCCTCGTCATCCGGCGAAGTACTTTTGCTAACTCGATAAACTCGTAGTGGGAGTAACTGTGACGATGTGAAGGTAAACATACAGTGGCATATCGGTTCTGTAGGACCGACCATAGCAAGAATGATAAAAGCCTAAAGAAGCGGGTTCAGCTGGCAGCAGTAACTATGACTCTCTTAAGGTAGCCAAATGCGCGTCACTCTGCGAAATTAATTTGAAAACTCGAGGATATCGTCGTTGGAGTAACTCAGACACCGTTTAGGTGGCCATGTTGCAGTATTTCGCTTCTGCAGGACTGGCCACAATACGAATTAAAGAGAGGAAAGATTCAAAGAAGGGGAAGCAGCTGGCAGCAGTAACTATGACTCTCTTAAGGAAGCCAAATGCTTCGCCATTCTGCGAAATTTATATGAAAACTCGAGGCTATCGTCGTTAGAGTAACTCAGACAACGTTTAGGTGGACATGCTGTAGCATTTTGCTTCTGCAGGACTGGCCGCAGTACGAATTAAAGAGAGGAAAGATTCAAAGAAAGGGGAGCAGCTGGCAGCAGGAACTATGACTCACTTAAGGTAGCCAAATGCCTCGTCACTCTGTGAAATTTATTAGAAAACTCGATGCTATCGTCGTTGGAGTAACTCAGACAACGTTTAGGTGGCCATGTTGCAGCATTTCGCTTCTGCATGGACTGGCCGCAGTACGAATTAAAGAGAGGAAAGATTCAAAGAAAGGGGAGCAGCTGGCAGCAGGAACTATGACTCACTTAAGGTAGCCAAATGCCTCGTCATCCGGCGAAGTAATTATGCTAACGCGAAAAACTCGTAGTTTGAGAAACAGTGAAGTCGTTAAGGTGGACATACAGTGGCATGTCGGTTCCGTAGGACTGGCCGTAGCAAGAATGATAAAGGCCTAAAGAAAGGGGAGCAGCCGGCAGAATTAACTATGATTGTCTGAAGGTAGACAAATGCCTCGTCAGTCTGCGAAATTTATTTGAAAACTCGAGGATATCGTCGTTTGAGTAACTCAGACAACGTTAAGGTGGACATGCTGTAGCATTTTTCTTCTGCAGGACTGGTCACAATACGAATTAAAGCGAGGAAATATTCAAAGAAGGGGGAGCAGCTGGCAGCAGTAACTATGACTCTCTAAAGGTAGCAAATGCGTCGTCACGCTGAGAAATTTATGTGAGAAGTCGAGGCTATCGTCGTTGGAGTAACTCAGACAACGTTCAGGTGGACATGTTCCAGCATTTCGCTTCCGCATGGACAGGCCGCAGTACGAATTAAAGAGAGGAAAAGGGGAGCAGCTGGCAGCAGGAACTATTACTCTCTTAAGGTAGCCAAATGCCTCGTCATCCGGCGCAGTACTTTTGTTAACTCGAGAAACTCGTAGTGGTAGTAACTGTGACGACGTGAAGTTAAACATACAGTGGCATATCGGTTCTTTAGGACTGACCATAGCAAGAATGATAAAAGCCTAAAGAAATGGGTGCAGCCGGCAGGAGTAACTATGACTCTCTTAAGGTAGCCAAATGCCTCGTCACTCTGCGAAATTTATTGGAAAACTCGAGGATATCGTCGTTGGAGTAACTCAGACATCGTTAAGGTGGACATGCTGTAGCATTTCGCTTCTGCAGGACTGGCCACAATACGAATTAAAGAGAGGAAAGATTCAAAGAAAGGGGGGCAGCTGGCAACAGTAACTATGACTCTCCTAAGGAAGCCAAATGCCTCGTCACGCTGCCAAATTTATTTGAAAACTCGAGGATATCGTCGTTAGAGTAACTCAGACAACGTTAAGGTGGACATGCTGTAGCATTTTGCTTCTGCAGGACTGGTTACAATACGAATTAAAGAGAGGAAAGATTCAAAGAAGGGGGAGCAGCTGGCAGCAGAAACAATGACACTCTTAAGGTAGCCAAATGCCTCGTCACTCTGTGAAATTTATTAGAAAACTCGAGGCTATCGTCGTTGGAGTAACTCAGACAACGTTTAGGTGGCCATGTTGCAGCATTTCGCTTCTGCATGGACTGGCCGCAGTACGAATTAAAGAGAGGAAAGATTCAAAGAAAGGGGAGCAGCTGGCAGCAGGAACTATGACTCTCTTAAGGTATCCAAATGCCTCGTCATCTGGCGAAGTACA
The DNA here is from genome assembly GCF_021461385.2 of Schistocerca piceifrons. Classification (NCBI taxonomy): domain Eukaryota; kingdom Metazoa; phylum Arthropoda; class Insecta; order Orthoptera; family Acrididae; genus Schistocerca; species Schistocerca piceifrons. Next base: position 18,856,559 of record NC_060142.1, on the reverse strand, counting down.
TTTGCTAACTCGAGGAACTCGTAGTGGGAGTAACTGTGACGACGTTAAGGTGGACATACAGTGGCATATCGGTTCTGTAGGACTGGCCATAACAAGAATGATAAAGGCCTAAAGAAATGGGAGCAGCCGGCAAGAGTAACTATGACTCTTTTAAGGTAGCCAAATGCCTCAGCACTCTGCGATATTTATTTGAAAACTCGAGGATATCGTCGTTGGAGTAACTCAGACAACGTTCAGGTGGACATGTTCCAGCATTTCGCTTCCGCATGGACAGGCCGCAGTACGAATTAAAGAGAGGAAAAGGGGAGCAGCTGGCAGCAGGAACTATGACTCTCTTAAGGTAGCCAAATGCCTCGTCATCCGGCGCAGTACTTTTGTTAACTCGAGAAACTCGTAGTGGTAGTAACTGTGACGACGTGAAGTTAAACATACAGTGGCATATCGGTTCTTTAGGACTGACCATAGCAAGAATGATAAAAGCCTAAAGAAATGGGTGCAGCCGGCAGGAGTAACTATGACTCTCTTAAGGTAGCCAAATGCCTCGTCACTCTGCGAAATTTATTGGAAAACTCGAGGATATCGTCGTTGGAGTAACTCAGACATCGTTAAGGCGGACATGCTGTAGCATTTCGCTTCTGCAGGACTGGCCACAATACGAATTAAAGAGAGGAAAGATTCAAAGAAAGGGGGGCAGCTGGCAACAGTAACTATGACTCTCCTAAGGAAGCCAAATGCCTCGTCACGCTGCCAAATTTATTTGAAAACTCGAGGATATCGTCGTTAGAGTAACTCAGACAACGTTAAGGTGGACATGCTGTAGCATTTTGCTTCTGCAGGACTGGTTACAATACGAATTAAAGAGAGGAAAGATTCAAAGAAAGGGGAGCAGCTGGCAGCAGAAACTATGACACTCTTAAGGTAGCCAAATGCCTCGTCACTCTGTGAAATTTATTAGAAAACTCGAGGCTATCGTCGTTGGAGTAACTCAGACAACGTTTAGGTGGCCATGTTGCAGCATTTCGCTTCTGCATGGACTGGCCGCAGTACGAATTAAAGAGAGGAAAGATTCAAAGAAAGGGGAGCAGCTGGCAGCAGGAACTATGACTCTCTTAAGGTATCCAAATGCCTCGTCATCTGGCGAAGTACATTTGCTAACTCGAGGAACTCGTAGTGGGAGTAACTGTGACGACGTTAAGGTGGACATACAGTGGCATATCGGTTCTGTAGGACTGGCCATAACAAGAATGATAAAGGCCTAAAGAAATGGGAGCAGCCGGCAAGAGTAACTATGACTCTTTTAAGGTAGCCGAATGCCTCAGCACTCTGCGATATTTATTTGAAAACTCGAGGATATCGTCGTTGGAGTAACTCAGACAACGTTAAGGTGGACATGCTGTAGCATTTTTTTTTCTGCAGGACTGGCCACAATACGAATTAAAGCGAGGAAAGATTCAAACAAGGGGGTGCAGCTGGCAGCAGTAACTATGACTCTCTTAAGGGAGCCAAATGCCTCGTCACTCTGCCAAATTTATTTGAAAACTCGAGGATATCGTCGTTAGAGTAAGTCAGACAACGTTAAGGTGGACATGCTGTAGCATTTTGCTTCTGCAGGACTGGCCACAATACGAGAGGAAAGATTCAAAGAAGGGGGAGCAGCTGGCAGCAGGAACTATGACTCTCTTAAGGTAGCCAAATGCCTCGTCATCCGGCGAAGTACTTTTGCTAACTCGATAAACTCGTAGTGGGAGTAACTGTGACGATGTGAAAGTAAACATACAGTGGCATATCGGTTCTGTAGGACCGACCATAGCAAGAATGATAAAAGCCTAAAGAAGCGGGTTCAGCTGGCAGCAGTAACTATGACTCTCTTAAGGTAGCCAAATGCGCGTCACTCTGCGAAATTAATTTGAAAACTCGAGGATATCGTCGTTGGAGTAACTCAGACACCGTTTAGGTGGCCATGTTGCAGTATTTCGCTTCTGCAGGACTGGCCACAATACGAATTAAAGAGAGGAAAGATTCAAAGAAGGGGAAGCAGCTGGCAGCAGTAACTATGACTCTCTTAAGGAAGCCAAATGCTTCGCCATTCTGCGAAATTTATATGAAAACTCGAGGCTATCGTCGTTAGAGTAACTCAGACAACGTTTAGGTGGACATGCTGTAGCATTTTGCTTCTGCAGGACTGGCCGCAGTACGAATTAAAGAGAGGAAAGATTCAAAGAAAGGGGAGCAGCTGGCAGCAGGAACTATGACTCACTTAAGGTAGCCAAATGCCTCGTCACTCTGTGAAATTTATTAGAAAACTCGATGCTATCGTCGTTGGAGTAACTCAGACAACGTTTAGGTGGCCATGTTGCAGCATTTCGCTTCTGCATGGACTGGCCGCAGTACGAATTAAAGAGAGGAAAGATTCAAAGAAAGGGGAGCAGCTGGCAGCAGGAACTATGACTCACTTAAGGTAGCCAAATGCCTCGTCATCCGGCGAAGTAATTATGCTAACGCGAAAAACTCGTAGTTTGAGAAACAGTGAAGTCGTTAAGGTGGACATACAGTGGCATGTCGGTTCCGTAGGACTGGCCGTAGCAAGAATGATAAAGGCCTAAAGAAAGGGGAGCAGCCGGCAGAATTAACTATGATTGTCTGAAGGTAGACAAATGCCTCGTCAGTCTGCGAAATTTATTTGAAAACTCGAGGATATCGTCGTTTGAGTAACTCAGACAACGTTAAGGTGGACATGCTGTAGCATTTTTCTTCTGCAGGACTGGTCACAATACGAATTAAAGCGAGGAAATATTCAAAGAAGGGGGAGCAGCTGGCAGCAGTAACTATGACTCTCTAAAGGTAGCAAATGCGTCGTCACGCTGAGAAATTTATGTGAGAAGTCGAGGCTATCGTCGTTGGAGTAACTCAGACAACGTTCAGGTGGACATGTTCCAGCATTTCGCTTCCGCATGGACAGGCCGCAGTACGAATTAAAGAGAGGAAAAGGGGAGCAGCTGGCAGCAGGAACTATGACTCTCTTAAGGTAGCCAAATGCCTCGTCATCCGGCGCAGTACTTTTGTTAACTCGAGAAACTCGTAGTGGTAGTAACTGTGACGACGTGAAGTTAAACATACAGTGGCATATCGGTTCTTTAGGACTGACCATAGCAAGAATGATAAAAGCCTAAAGAAATGGGTGCAGCCGGCAGGAGTAACTATGACTCTCTTAAGGTAGCCAAATGCCTCGTCACTCTGCGAAATTTATTGGAAAACTCGAGGATATCGTCGTTGGAGTAACTCAGACATCGTTAAGGTGGACATGCTGTAGCATTTCGCTTCTGCAGGACTGGCCACAATACGAATTAAAGAGAGGAAAGATTCAAAGAAAGGGGGGCAGCTGGCAACAGTAACTATGACTCTCCTAAGGAAGCCAAATGCCTCGTCACGCTGCCAAATTTATTTGAAAACTCGAGGATATCGTCGTTAGAGTAACTCAGACAACGTTAAGGTGGACATGCTGTAGCATTTTGCTTCTGCAGGACTGGTTACAATACGAATTAAAGAGAGGAAAGATTCAAAGAAGGGGGAGCAGCTGGCAGCAGAAACAATGACACTCTTAAGGTAGCCAAATGCCTCGTCACTCTGTGAAATTTATTAGAAAACTCGAGGCTATCGTCGTTGGAGTAACTCAGACAACGTTTAGGTGGCCATGTTGCAGCATTTCGCTTCTGCATGGACTGGCCGCAGTACGAATTAAAGAGAGGAAAGATTCAAAGAAAGGGGAGCAGCTGGCAGCAGGAACTATGACTCTCTTAAGGTATCCAAATGCCTCGTCATCTGGCGAAGTACATTTGCTAACTCGAGGAACTCGTAGTGGGAGTAACTGTGACGACGTTAAGGTGGACATACAGTGGCATATCGGTTCTGTAGGACTGGCCATAACAAGAATGATAAAGGCCTAAAGAAATGGGAGCAGCCGGCAAGAGTAACTATGACTCTTTTAAGGTAGCCAAATGCCTCAGCACTCTGCGATATTTATTTGAAAACTCGAGGATATCGTCGTTGGAGTAACTCAGACAACGTTCAGGTGGACATGTTCCAGCATTTCGCTTCCGCATGGACAGGCCGCAGTACGAATTAAAGAGAGGAAAAGGGGAGCAGCTGGCAGCAGGAACTATGACTCTCTTAAGGTAGCCAAATGCCTCGTCATCCGGCGCAGTACTTTTGTTAACTCGAGAAACTCGTAGTGGTAGTAACTGTGACGACGTGAAGTTAAACATACAGTGGCATATCGGTTCTTTAGGACTGACCATAGCAAGAATGATAAAAGCCTAAAGAAATGGGTGCAGCCGGCAGGAGTAACTATGACTCTCTTAAGGTAGCCAAATGCCTCGTCACTCTGCGAAATTTATTGGAAAACTCGAGGATATCGTCGTTGGAGTAACTCAGACATCGTTAAGGCGGACATGCTGTAGCATTTCGCTTCTGCAGGACTGGCCACAATACGAATTAAAGAGAGGAAAGATTCAAAGAAAGGGGGGCAGCTGGCAACAGTAACTATGACTCTCCTAAGGAAGCCAAATGCCTCGTCACGCTGCCAAATTTATTTGAAAACTCGAGGATATCGTCGTTAGAGTAACTCAGACAACGTTAAGGTGGACATGCTGTAGCATTTTGCTTCTGCAGGACTGGTTACAATACGAATTAAAGAGAGGAAAGATTCAAAGAAAGGGGAGCAGCTGGCAGCAGAAACTATGACACTCTTAAGGTAGCCAAATGCCTCGTCACTCTGTGAAATTTATTAGAAAACTCGAGGCTATCGTCGTTGGAGTAACTCAGACAACGTTTAGGTGGCCATGTTGCAGCATTTCGCTTCTGCATGGACTGGCCGCAGTACGAATTAAAGAGAGGAAAGATTCAAAGAAAGGGGAGCAGCTGGCAGCAGGAACTATGACTCTCTTAAGGTATCCAAATGCCTCGTCATCTGGCGAAGTACATTTGCTAACTCGAGGAACTCGTAGTGGGAGTAACTGTGACGACGTTAAGGTGGACATACAGTGGCATATCGGTTCTGTAGGACTGGCCATAACAAGAATGATAAAGGCCTAAAGAAATGGGAGCAGCCGGCAAGAGTAACTATGACTCTTTTAAGGTAGCCGAATGCCTCAGCACTCTGCGATATTTATTTGAAAACTCGAGGATATCGTCGTTGGAGTAACTCAGACAACGTTAAGGTGGACATGCTGTAGCATTTTTTTTTCTGCAGGACTGGCCACAATACGAATTAAAGCGAGGAAAGATTCAAACAAGGGGGTGCAGCTGGCAGCAGTAACTATGACTCTCTTAAGGGAGCCAAATGCCTCGTCACTCTGCCAAATTTATTTGAAAACTCGAGGATATCGTCGTTAGAGTAAGTCAGACAACGTTAAGGTGGACATGCTGTAGCATTTTGCTTCTGCAGGACTGGCCACAATACGAGAGGAAAGATTCAAAGAAGGGGGAGCAGCTGGCAGCAGGAACTATGACTCTCTTAAGGTAGCCAAATGCCTCGTCATCCGGCGAAGTACTTTTGCTAACTCGATAAACTCGTAGTGGGAGTAACTGTGACGATGTGAAAGTAAACATACAGTGGCATATCGGTTCTGTAGGACCGACCATAGCAAGAATGATAAAAGCCTAAAGAAGCGGGTTCAGCTGGCAGCAGTAACTATGACTCTCTTAAGGTAGCCAAATGCGCGTCACTCTGCGAAATTAATTTGAAAACTCGAGGATATCGTCGTTGGAGTAACTCAGACACCGTTTAGGTGGCCATGTTGCAGTATTTCGCTTCTGCAGGACTGGCCACAATACGAATTAAAGAGAGGAAAGATTCAAAGAAGGGGAAGCAGCTGGCAGCAGTAACTATGACTCTCTTAAGGAAGCCAAATGCTTCGCCATTCTGCGAAATTTATATGAATACTCGAGGCTATCGTCGTTAGAGTAACTCAGACAACGTTTAGGTGGACATGCTGTAGCATTTTGCTTCTGCAGGACTGGCCGCAGTACGAATTAAAGAGAGGAAAGATTCAAAGAAAGGGGAGCAGCTGGCAGCAGGAACTATGACTCACTTAAGGTAGCCAAATGCCTCGTCACTCTGTGAAATTTATTAGAAAACTCGATGCTATCGTCGTTGGAGTAACTCAGACAACGTTTAGGTGGCCATGTTGCAGCATTTCGCTTCTGCATGGACTGGCCGCAGTACGAATTAAAGAGAGGAAAGATTCAAAGAAAGGGGAGCAGCTGGCAGCAGGAACTATGACTCACTTAAGGTAGCCAAATGCCTCGTCATCCGGCGAAGTAATTATGCTAACGCGAAAAACTCGTAGTTTGAGAAACAGTGAAGTCGTTAAGGTGGACATACAGTGGCATGTCGGTTCCGTAGGACTGGCCGTAGCAAGAATGATAAAGGCCTAAAGAAAGGGGAGCAGCCGGCAGAATTAACTATGATTGTCTGAAGGTAGACAAATGCCTCGTCAGTCTGCGAAATTTATTTGAAAACTCGAGGATATCGTCGTTTGAGTAACTCAGACAACGTTAAGGTGGACATGCTGTAGCATTTTTCTTCTGCAGGACTGGTCACAATACGAATTAAAGCGAGGAAATATTCAAAGAAGGGGGAGCAGCTGGCAGCAGTAACTATGACTCTCTAAAGGTAGCAAATGCGTCGTCACGCTGAGAAATTTATGTGAGAAGTCGAGGCTATCGTCGTTGGAGTAACTCAGACAACGTTCAGGTGGACATGTTCCAGCATTTCGCTTCCGCATGGACAGGCCGCAGTACGAATTAAAGAGAGGAAAAGGGGAGCAGCTGGCAGCAGGAACTATGACTCTCTTAAGGTAGCCAAATGCCTCGTCATCCGGCGCAGTACTTTTGTTAACTCGAGAAACTCGTAGTGGTAGTAACTGTGACGACGTGAAGTTAAACATACAGTGGCATATCGGTTCTTTAGGACTGACCATAGCAAGAATGATAAAAGCCTAAAGAAATGGGTGCAGCCGGCAGGAGTAACTATGACTCTCTTAAGGTAGCCAAATGCCTCGTCACTCTGCGAAATTTATTGGAAAACTCGAGGATATCGTCGTTGGAGTAACTCAGACATCGTTAAGGCGGACATGCTGTAGCATTTCGCTTCTGCAGGACTGGCCACAATACGAATTAAAGAGAGGAAAGATTCAAAGAAAGGGGGGCAGCTGGCAACAGTAACTATGACTCTCCTAAGGAAGCCAAATGCCTCGTCACGCTGCCAAATTTATTTGAAAACTCGAGGATATCGTCGTTAGAGTAACTCAGACAACGTTAAGGTGGACATGCTGTAGCATTTTGCTTCTGCAGGACTGGTTACAATACGAATTAAAGAGAGGAAAGATTCAAAGAAAGGGGAGCAGCTGGCAGCAGAAACTATGACACTCTTAAGGTAGCCAAATGCCTCGTCACTCTGTGAAATTTATTAGAAAACTCGAGGCTATCGTCGTTGGAGTAACTCAGACAACGTTTAGGTGGCCATGTTGCAGCATTTCGCTTCTGCATGGACTGGCCGCAGTACGAATTAAAGAGAGGAAAGATTCAAAGAAAGGGGAGCAGCTGGCAGCAGGAACTATGACTCTCTTAAGGTATCCAAATGCCTCGTCATCTGGCGAAGTACATTTGCTAACTCGAGGAACTCGTAGTGGGAGTAACTGTGACGACGTTAAGGTGGACATACAGTGGCATATCGGTTCTGTAGGACTGGCCATAACAAGAATGATAAAGGCCTAAAGAAATGGGAGCAGCCGGCAAGAGTAACTATGACTCTTTTAAGGTAGCCGAATGCCTCAGCACTCTGCGATATTTATTTGAAAACTCGAGGATATCGTCGTTGGAGTAACTCAGACAACGTTAAGGTGGACATGCTGTAGCATTTTTTTTTCTGCAGGACTGGCCACAATACGAATTAAAGCGAGGAAAGATTCAAACAAGGGGGTGCAGCTGGCAGCAGTAACTATGACTCTCTTAAGGGAGCCAAATGCCTCGTCACTCTGCCAAATTTATTTGAAAACTCGAGGATATCGTCGTTAGAGTAAGTCAGACAACGTTAAGGTGGACATGCTGTAGCATTTTGCTTCTGCAGGACTGGCCACAATACGAGAGGAAAGATTCAAAGAAGGGGGAGCAGCTGGCAGCAGGAACTATGACTCTCTTAAGGTAGCCAAATGCCTCGTCATCCGGCGAAGTACTTTTGCTAACTCGATAAACTCGTAGTGGGAGTAACTGTGACGATGTGAAGGTAAACATACAGTGGCATATCGGTTCTGTAGGACCGACCATAGCAAGAATGATAAAAGCCTAAAGAAGCGGGTTCAGCTGGCAGCAGTAACTATGACTCTCTTAAGGTAGCCAAATGCGCGTCACTCTGCGAAATTAATTTGAAAACTCGAGGATATCGTCGTTGGAGTAACTCAGACACCGTTTAGGTGGCCATGTTGCAGTATTTCGCTTCTGCAGGACTGGCCACAATACGAATTAAAGAGAGGAAAGATTCAAAGAAGGGGAAGCAGCTGGCAGCAGTAACTATGACTCTCTTAAGGAAGCCAAATGCTTCGCCATTCTGCGAAATTTATATGAATACTCGAGGCTATCGTCGTTAGAGTAACTCAGACAACGTTTAGGTGGACATGCTGTAGCATTTTGCTTCTGCAGGACTGGCCGCAGTACGAATTAAAGAGAGGAAAGATTCAAAGAAAGGGGAGCAGCTGGCAGCAGGAACTATGACTCACTTAAGGTAGCCAAATGCCTCGTCACTCTGTGAAATTTATTAGAAAACTCGATGCTATCGTCGTTGGAGTAACTCAGACAACGTTTAGGTGGCCATGTTGCAGCATTTCGCTTCTGCATGGACTGGCCGCAGTACGAATTAAAGAGAGGAAAGATTCAAAGAAAGGGGAGCAGCTGGCAGCAGGAACTATGACTCACTTAAGGTAGCCAAATGCCTCGTCATCCGGCGAAGTAATTATGCTAACGCGAAAAACTCGTAGTTTGAGAAACAGTGAAGTCGTTAAGGTGGACATACAGTGGCATGTCGGTTCCGTAGGACTGGCCGTAGCAAGAATGATAAAGGCCTAAAGAAAGGGGAGCAGCCGGCAGAATTAACTATGATTGTCTGAAGGTAGACAAATGCCTCGTCAGTCTGCGAAATTTATTTGAAAACTCGAGGATATCGTCGTTTGAGTAACTCAGACAACGTTAAGGTGGACATGCTGTAGCATTTTTCTTCTGCAGGACTGGTCACAATACGAATTAAAGCGAGGAAATATTCAAAGAAGGGGGAGCAGCTGGCAGCAGTAACTATGACTCTCTAAAGGTAGCAAATGCGTCGTCACGCTGAGAAATTTATGTGAGAAGTCGAGGCTATCGTCGTTGGAGTAACTCAGACAACGTTCAGGTGGACATGTTCCAGCATTTCGCTTCCGCATGGACAGGCCGCAGTACGAATTAAAGAGAGGAAAAGGGGAGCAGCTGGCAGCAGGAACTATGACTCTCTTAAGGTAGCCAAATGCCTCGTCATCCGGCGCAGTACTTTTGTTAACTCGAGAAACTCGTAGTGGTAGTAACTGTGACGACGTGAAGTTAAACATACAGTGGCATATCGGTTCTTTAGGACTGACCATAGCAAGAATGATAAAAGCCTAAAGAAATGGGTGCAGCCGGCAGGAGTAACTATGACTCTCTTAAGGTAGCCAAATGCCTCGTCACTCTGCGAAATTTATTGGAAAACTCGAGGATATCGTCGTTGGAGTAACTCAGACATCGTTAAGGCGGACATGCTGTAGCATTTCGCTTCTGCAGGACTGGCCACAATACGAATTAAAGAGAGGAAAGATTCAAAGAAAGGGGGGCAGCTGGCAACAGTAACTATGACTCTCCTAAGGAAGCCAAATGCCTCGTCACGCTGCCAAATTTATTTGAAAACTCGAGGATATCGTCGTTAGAGTAACTCAGACAACGTTAAGGTGGACATGCTGTAGCATTTTGCTTCTGCAGGACTGGTTACAATACGAATTAAAGAGAGGAAAGATTCAAAGAAAGGGGAGCAGCTGGCAGCAGAAACTATGACACTCTTAAGGTAGCCAAATGCCTCGTCACTCTGTGAAATTTATTAGAAAACTCGAGGCTATCGTCGTTGGAGTAACTCAGACAACGTTTAGGTGGCCATGTTGCAGCATTTCGCTTCTGCATGGACTGGCCGCAGTACGAATTAAAGAGAGGAAAGATTCAAAGAAAGGGGAGCAGCTGGCAGCAGGAACTATGACTCTCTTAAGGTATCCAAATGCCTCGTCATCTGGCGAAGTACATTTGCTAACTCGAGGAACTCGTAGTGGGAGTAACTGTGACGACGTTAAGGTGGACATACAGTGGCATATCGGTTCTGTAGGACTGGCCATAACAAGAATGATAAAGGCCTAAAGAAATGGGAGCAGCCGGCAAGAGTAACTATGACTCTTTTAAGGTAGCCGAATGCCTCAGCACTCTGCGATATTTATTTGAAAACTCGAGGATATCGTCGTTGGAGTAACTCAGACAACGTTAAGGTGGACATGCTGTAGCATTTTTTTTTCTGCAGGACTGGCCACAATACGAATTAAAGCGAGGAAAGATTCAAACAAGGGGGTGCAGCTGGCAGCAGTAACTATGACTCTCTTAAGGGAGCCAAATGCCTCGTCACTCTGCCAAATTTATTTGAAAACTCGAGGATATCGTCGTTAGAGTAAGTCAGACAACGTTAAGGTGGACATGCTGTAGCATTTTGCTTCTGCAGGACTGGCCACAATACGAGAGGAAAGATTCAAAGAAGGGGGAGCAGCTGGCAGCAGGAACTATGACTCTCTTAAGGTAGCCAAATGCCTCGTCATCCGGCGAAGTACTTTTGCTAACTCGATAAACTCGTAGTGGGAGTAACTGTGACGATGTGAAGGTAAACATACAGTGGCATATCGGTTCTGTAGGACCGACCATAGCAAGAATGATAAAAGCCTAAAGAAGCGGGTTCAGCTGGCAGCAGTAACTATGACTCTCTTAAGGTAGCCAAATGCGCGTCACTCTGCGAAATTAATTTGAAAACTCGAGGATATCGTCGTTGGAGTAACTCAGACACCGTTTAGGTGGCCATGTTGCAGTATTTCGCTTCTGCAGGACTGGCCACAATACGAATTAAAGAGAGGAAAGATTCAAAGAAGGGGAAGCAGCTGGCAGCAGTAACTATGACTCTCTTAAGGAAGCCAAATGCTTCGCCATTCTGCGAAATTTATATGAATACTCGAGGCTATCGTCGTTAGAGTAACTCAGACAACGTTTAGGTGGACATGCTGTAGCATTTTGCTTCTGCAGGACTGGCCGCAGTACGAATTAAAGAGAGGAAAGATTCAAAGAAAGGGGAGCAGCTGGCAGCAGGAACTATGACTCACTTAAGGTAGCCAAATGCCTCGTCACTCTGTGAAATTTATTAGAAAACTCGATGCTATCGTCGTTGGAGTAACTCAGACAACGTTTAGGTGGCCATGTTGCAGCATTTCGCTTCTGCATGGACTGGCCGCAGTACGAATTAAAGAGAGGAAAGATTCAAAGAAAGGGGAGCAGCTGGCAGCAGGAACTATGACTCACTTAAGGTAGCCAAATGCCTCGTCATCCGGCGAAGTAATTATGCTAACGCGAAAAACTCGTAGTTTGAGAAACAGTGAAGTCGTTAAGGTGGACATACAGTGGCATGTCGGTTCCGTAGGACTGGCCGTAGCAAGAATGATAAAGGCCTAAAGAAAGGGGAGCAGCCGGCAGAATTAACTATGATTGTCTGAAGGTAGACAAATGCCTCGTCAGTCTGCGAAATTTATTTGAAAACTCGAGGATATCGTCGTTTGAGTAACTCAGACAACGTTAAGGTGGACATGCTGTAGCATTTTTCTTCTGCAGGACTGGTCACAATACGAATTAAAGCGAGGAAATATTCAAAGAAGGGGGAGCAGCTGGCAGCAGTAACTATGACTCTCTAAAGGTAGCAAATGCGTCGTCACGCTGAGAAATTTATGTGAGAAGTCGAGGCTATCGTCGTTGGAGTAACTCAGACAACGTTCAGGTGGACATGTTCCAGCATTTCGCTTCCGCATGGACAGGCCGCAGTACGAATTAAAGAGAGGAAAAGGGGAGCAGCTGGCAGCAGGAACTATGACTCTCTTAAGGTAGCCAAATGCCTCGTCATCCGGCGCAGTACTTTTGTTAACTCGAGAAACTCGTAGTGGTAGTAACTGTGACGACGTGAAGTTAAACATACAGTGGCATATCGGTTCTTTAGGACTGACCATAGCAAGAATGATAAAAGCCTAAAGAAATGGGTGCAGCCGGCAGGAGTAACTATGACTCTCTTAAGGTAGCCAAATGCCTCGTCACTCTGCGAAATTTATTGGAAAACTCGAGGATATCGTCGTTGGAGTAACTCAGACATCGTTAAGGCGGACATGCTGTAGCATTTCGCTTCTGCAGGACTGGCCACAATACGAATTAAAGAGAGGAAAGATTCAAAGAAAGGGGGGCAGCTGGCAACAGTAACTATGACTCTCCTAAGGAAGCCAAATGCCTCGTCACGCTGCCAAATTTATTTGAAAACTCGAGGATATCGTCGTTAGAGTAACTCAGACAACGTTAAGGTGGACATGCTGTAGCATTTTGCTTCTGCAGGACTGGTTACAATACGAATTAAAGAGAGGAAAGATTCAAAGAAAGGGGAGCAGCTGGCAGCAGAAACTATGACACTCTTAAGGTAGCCAAATGCCTCGTCACTCTGTGAAATTTATTAGAAAACTCGAGGCTATCGTCGTTGGAGTAACTCAGACAACGTTTAGGTGGCCATGTTGCAGCATTTCGCTTCTGCATGGACTGGCCGCAGTACGAATTAAAGAGAGGAAAGATTCAAAGAAAGGGGAGCAGCTGGCAGCAGGAACTATGACTCTCTTAAGGTATCCAAATGCCTCGTCATCTGGCGAAGTACATTTGCTAACTCGAGGAACTCGTAGTGGGAGTAACTGTGACGACGTTAAGGTGGACATACAGTGGCATATCGGTTCTGTAGGACTGGCCATAACAAGAATGATAAAGGCCTAAAGAAATGGGAGCAGCCGGCAAGAGTAACTATGACTCTTTTAAGGTAGCCGAATGCCTCAGCACTCTGCGATATTTATTTGAAAACTCGAGGATATCGTCGTTGGAGTAACTCAGACAACGTTAAGGTGGACATGCTGTAGCATTTTTTTTTCTGCAGGACTGGCCACAATACGAATTAAAGCGAGGAAAGATTCAAACAAGGGGGTGCAGCTGGCAGCAGTAACTATGACTCTCTTAAGGGAGCCAAATGCCTCGTCACTCTGCCAAATTTATTTGAAAACTCGAGGATATCGTCGTTAGAGTAAGTCAGACAACGTTAAGGTGGACATGCTGTAGCATTTTGCTTCTGCAGGACTGGCCACAATACGAGAGGAAAGATTCAAAGAAGGGGGAGCAGCTGGCAGCAGGAACTATGACTCTCTTAAGGTAGCCAAATGCCTCGTCATCCGGCGAAGTACTTTTGCTAACTCGATAAACTCGTAGTGGGAGTAACTGTGACGATGTGAAGGTAAACATACAGTGGCATATCGGTTCTGTAGGACCGACCATAGCAAGAATGATAAAAGCCTAAAGAAGCGGGTTCAGCTGGCAGCAGTAACTATGACTCTCTTAAGGTAGCCAAATGCGCGTCACTCTGCGAAATTAATTTGAAAACTCGAGGATATCGTCGTTGGAGTAACTCAGACACCGTTTAGGTGGCCATGTTGCAGTATTTCGCTTCTGCAGGACTGGCCACAATACGAATTAAAGAGAGGAAAGATTCAAAGAAGGGGAAGCAGCTGGCAGCAGTAACTATGACTCTCTTAAGGAAGCCAAATGCTTCGCCATTCTGCGAAATTTATATGAAAACTCGAGGCTATCGTCGTTAGAGTAACTCAGACAACGTTTAGGTGGACATGCTGTAGCATTTTGCTTCTGCAGGACTGGCCCCAATACGAATTAAAGAGAGGAAAGATTCAAAGAAGGGGGAGAAGCTTGCAGCAGTAACTATGACACTCTTAAGGTAGCCAAATTCCTCGTCACTCTGTGAAATTTATTAGAAAACTCGAGGCTATCGTCGTTGGAGTAACTCAGACAACGTTTAGGTGGCCATGTTGCAGCATTTCGCTTCTGCATGGACTGGCCGCAGTACGAATTAAAGAGAGGAAAGATTCAAAGAAAGGGGAGCAGCTGGCAGCAGGAACTATGACTCACTTAAGGTAGCCAAATGCCTCGTCATCCGGCGAAGTAATTATGCTAACGCGAAAAACTCGTAGTTTGAGAAACAGTGAAGGCGTTAAGGTGGACATACAGTGGCATGTCGGTTCCGTAGGACTGGCCGTAACAAGAATGATAAAGGCCTAAAGAAAGGGGAGCAGCCGGCAGAATTAACTATGATTGTCTGAAGGTAGACAAATGCCTCGTCAGTCTGCGAAATTTATTTGAAAACTCGAGGATATCGTCGTTTGAGTAACTCAGACAACGTTAAGGTGGACATGCTGTAGCATTTTTCTTCTGCAGGACTGGTCACAATACGAATTAAAGCGAGGAAATATTCAAAGAAGGGGGAGCAGCTGGCAGCAGTAACTACGACTCTCTAAAGGTAGCAAATGCCTCGTCACGCTGAGAAATTTATGTGAGAAGTCGAGGCTATCGTCGTTGGAGTAACTCAGACAACGTTCAGGTGGACATGTTCCAGCATTTCGCTTCCGCATGGACAGGCCGCAGTACGAATTAAAGAGAGGAAAAGGGGAGCAGCTGGCAGCAGGAACTATGACTCTCTTAAGGTAGCCAAATGCCTCGTCATCCGGCGCAGTACTTTTGTTAACTCGAGAAACTCGTAGTGGTAGTAACTGTGACGACGTGAAGTTAAACATACAGTGGCATATCGGTTCTTTAGGACTGACCATAGCAAGAATGATAAAAGCCTAAAGAAATGGGTGCAGCCGGCAGGAGTAACTATGACTCTCTTAAGGAAGCCAAATGCCTCGTCACTCTGCGAAATTTATTGGAAAACTCGAGCATATCGTCGTTGGAGTAACTCAGACATCGTTAAGGTGGACATGCTGTAGCATTTCGCTTCTGCAGGACTGGCCACAATACGAATTAAAGAGAGGAAAGATTCAAAGAAAGGGGGGCAGCTGGCAACAGTAACTATGACTCTCCTAAGGAAGCCAAATGCCTCGTCACGCTGCCAAATTTATTTGAAAACTCGAGGATATCGTCGTTAGAGTAACTCAGACAACGTTAAGGTGGACATGCTGTAGCATTTTGCTTCTGCAGGACTGGTTACAATACGAATTAAAGAGAGGAAAGATTCAAAGAAAGGGGAGCAGCTGGCAGCAGAAACTATGACACTCTTAAGGTAGCCAAATGCCTCGTCACTCTGTGAAATTTATTAGAAAACTCGAGGCTATCGTCGTTGGAGTAACTCAGACAACGTTTAGGTGGCCATGTTGCAGCATTTCGCTTCTGCATGGACTGGCCGCAGTACGAATTAAAGAGAGGAAAGATTCAAAGAAAGGGGAGCAGCTGGCAGCAGGAACTATGACTCTCTTAAGGTATCCAAATGCCTCGTCATCTGGCGAAGTACATTTGCTAACTCGAGGAACTCGTAGTGGGAGTAACTGTGACGACGTTAAGGTGGACATACAGTGGCATATCGGTTCTGTAGGACTGGCCATAACAAGAATGATAAAGGCCTAAAGAAATGGGAGCAGCCGGCAAGAGTAACTATGACTCTTTTAAGGTAGCCAAATGCCTCAGCACTCTGCGATATTTATTTGAAAACTCGAGGATATCGTCGTTGGAGTAACTCAGACAACGTTTAGGTGGCCATGTTGCAGCATTTCGCTTCTGCAGGACTGGCCACAATACGAATTAAAGAGAGGAAAGATTCAAAGAAGGGGGAGCTGCTGGCAGCAGTAACTATGACTCTCTTAAGGAAGCCAAATGCCTCGTCTTCCGGCGAAGTACTTTTGCTAACTCGAGAAACTCGTAGTGGGAGTAACCGTGACGTCGTGAAGGTAAACATACAGTGGCATATCGGTTCTGTAGGACCGACCATAGCAAGAATGATAAAAGCCCAAAGAAATGCGTTCAGCCTTCAGAATTAACAATGACTGTCTTAAGGTAGACAAATGTCTCGTCAATCTGCGAAATTTATTTGAAAACTCGAGGATATCGTCGTTAGAGTAAGTCAGACAACGTTAAGGTGGACATGCTGTAGCATTTTGCTTCTGCAGGACTGGCCACAATACGAGAGGAAAGATTCAAAGAAGGGGGAGCAGCTGGCAGCAGGAACTATGACTCTCTTAAGGTAGCCAAATGCCTCGTCATCCGGCGAAGTACTTTTGCTAACTCGATAAACTCGTAGTGGGAGTAACTGTGACGATGTGAAGGTAAACATACAGTGGCATATCGGTTCTGTAGGACCGACCATAGCAAGAATGATAAAAGCCTAAAGAAGCGGGTTCAGCTGGCAGCAGTAACTATGACTCTCTTAAGGTAGCCAAATGCGCGTCACTCTGCGAAATTAATTTGAAAACTCGAGGATATCGTCGTTGGAGTAACTCAGACACCGTTTAGGTGGCCATGTTGCAGTATTTCGCTTCTGCAGGACTGGCCACAATACGAATTAAAGAGAGGAAAGATTCAAAGAAGGGGAAGCAGCTGGCAGCAGTAACTATGACTCTCTTAAGGAAGCCAAATGCTTCGCCATTCTGCGAAATTTATATGAAAACTCGAGGCTATCGTCGTTAGAGTAACTCAGACAACGTTTAGGTGGACATGCTGTAGCATTTTGCTTCTGCAGGACTGGCCCCAATACGAATTAAAGAGAGGAAAGATTCAAAGAAGGGGGAGAAGCTTGCAGCAGTAACTATGACACTCTTAAGGTAGCCAAATTCCTCGTCACTCTGTGAAATTTATTAGAAAACTCGAGGCTATCGTCGTTGGAGTAACTCAGACAACGTTTAGGTGGCCATGTTGCAGCATTTCGCTTCTGCATGGACTGGCCGCAGTACGAATTAAAGAGAGGAAAGATTCAAAGAAAGGGGAGCAGCTGGCAGCAGGAACTATGACTCACTTAAGGTAGCCAAATGCCTCGTCATCCGGCGAAGTAATTATGCTAACGCGAAAAACTCGTAGTTTGAGAAACAGTGAAGGCGTTAAGGTGGACATACAGTGGCATGTCGGTTCCGTAGGACTGGCCGTAACAAGAATGATAAAGGCCTAAAGAAAGGGGAGCAGCCGGCAGAATTAACTATGATTGTCTGAAGGTAGACAAATGCCTCGTCAGTCTGCGAAATTTATTTGAAAACTCGAGGATATCGTCGTTTGAGTAACTCAGACAACGTTAAGGTGGACATGCTGTAGCATTTTTCTTCTGCAGGACTGGTCACAATACGAATTAAAGCGAGGAAATATTCAAAGAAGGGGGAGCAGCTGGCAGCAGTAACTACGACTCTCTAAAGGTAGCAAATGCCTCGTCACGCTGAGAAATTTATGTGAGAAGTCGAGGCTATCGTCGTTGGAGTAACTCAGACAACGTTCAGGTGGACATGTTCCAGCATTTCGCTTCCGCATGGACAGGCCGCAGTACGAATTAAAGAGAGGAAAAGGGGAGCAGCTGGCAGCAGGAACTATGACTCTCTTAAGGTAGCCAAATGCCTCGTCATCCGGCGCAGTACTTTTGTTAACTCGAGAAACTCGTAGTGGTAGTAACTGTGACGACGTGAAGTTAAACATACAGTGGCATATCGGTTCTTTAGGACTGACCATAGCAAGAATGATAAAAGCCTAAAGAAATGGGTGCAGCCGGCAGGAGTAACTATGACTCTCTTAAGGTAGCCAAATGCCTCGTCACTCTGCGAAATTTATTGGAAAACTCGAGGATATCGTCGTTGGAGTAACTCAGACATCGTTAAGGTGGACATGCTGTAGCATTTCGCTTCTGCAGGACTGGCCACAATACGAATTAAAGAGAGGAAAGATTCAAAGAAAGGGGGGCAGCTGGCAACAGTAACTATGACTCTCCTAAGGAAGCCAAATGCCTCGTCACGCTGCCAAATTTATTTGAAAACTCGAGGATATCGTCGT
The DNA here is from genome assembly GCF_021461385.2 of Schistocerca piceifrons. Lineage (NCBI taxonomy): Eukaryota > Metazoa > Arthropoda > Insecta > Orthoptera > Acrididae > Schistocerca > Schistocerca piceifrons. The sequence continues at coordinate 18,838,334 of NC_060142.1, read as the reverse complement.
TAGAGTAACTCAGACAACGTTAAGGTGGACATGCTGTAGCATTTTGCTTCTGCAGGACTGGTTACAATACGAATTAAAGAGAGGAAAGATTCAAAGAAAGGGGAGCAGCTGGCAGCAGAAACTATGACACTCTTAAGGTAGCCAAATGCCTCGTCACTCTGTGAAATTTATTAGAAAACTCGAGGCTATCGTCGTTGGAGTAACTCAGACAACGTTTAGGTGGCCATGTTGCAGCATTTCGCTTCTGCATGGACTGGCCGCAGTACGAATTAAAGAGAGGAAAGATTCAAAGAAAGGGGAGCAGCTGGCAGCAGGAACTATGACTCTCTTAAGGTATCCAAATGCCTCGTCATCTGGCGAAGTACATTTGCTAACTCGAGGAACTCGTAGTGGGAGTAACTGTGACGACGTTAAGGTGGACATACAGTGGCATATCGGTTCTGTAGGACTGGCCATAACAAGAATGATAAAGGCCTAAAGAAATGGGAGCAGCCGGCAAGAGTAACTATGACTCTTTTAAGGTAGCCGAATGCCTCAGCACTCTGCGATATTTATTTGAAAACTCGAGGATATCGTCGTTGGAGTAACTCAGACAACGTTAAGGTGGACATGCTGTAGCATTTTTTTTCTGCTGGACTGGCCACAATACGAATTAAAGCGAGGAAAGATTCAAACAAGGGGGTGCAGCTGGCAGCAGTAACTATGACTCTCTTAAGGGAGCCAAATGCCTCGTCACTCTGCCAAATTTACTTGAAAACTCGAGGATATCGTCGTTAGAGTAAGTCAGACAACGTTAAGGTGGACATGCTGTAGCATTTTGCTTCTGCAGGACTGGCCACAATACGAGAGGAAAGATTCAAAGAAGGGGGAGCAGCTGGCAGCAGGAACTATGACTCTCTTAAGGTAGCCAAATGCCTCGTCATCCGGCGAAGTACTTTTGCTAACTCGATAAACTCGTAGTGGGAGTAACTGTGACGATGTGAAGGTAAACATACAGTGGCATATCGGTTCTGTAGGACCGACCATAGCAAGAATGATAAAAGCCTAAAGAAGCGGGTTCAGCTGGCAGCAGTAACTATGACTCTCTTAAGGTAGCCAAATGCGCGTCACTCTGCGAAATTAATTTGAAAACTCGAGGATATCGTCGTTGGAGTAACTCAGACACCGTTTAGGTGGCCATGTTGCAGTATTTCGCTTCTGCAGGACTGGCCACAATACGAATTAAAGAGAGGAAAGATTCAAAGAAGGGGAAGCAGCTGGCAGCAGTAACTATGACTCTCTTAAGGAAGCCAAATGCTTCGCCATTCTGCGAAATTTATATGAAAACTCGAGGCTATCGTCGTTAGAGTAACTCAGACAACGTTTAGGTGGACATGCTGTAGCATTTTGCTTCTGCAGGACTGGCCCCAATACGAATTAAAGAGAGGAAAGATTCAAAGAAGGGGGAGAAGCTTGCAGCAGTAACTATGACACTCTTAAGGTAGCCAAATTCCTCGTCACTCTGTGAAATTTATTAGAAAACTCGAGGCTATCGTCGTTGGAGTAACTCAGACAACGTTTAGGTGGCCATGTTGCAGCATTTCGCTTCTGCATGGACTGGCCGCAGTACGAATTAAAGAGAGGAAAGATTCAAAGAAAGGGGAGCAGCTGGCAGCAGGAACTATGACTCACTTAAGGTAGCCAAATGCCTCGTCATCCGGCGAAGTAATTATGCTAACGCGAAAAACTCGTAGTTTGAGAAACAGTGAAGGCGTTAAGGTGGACATACAGTGGCATGTCGGTTCCGTAGGACTGGCCGTAACAAGAATGATAAAGGCCTAAAGAAAGGGGAGCAGCCGGCAGAATTAACTATGATTGTCTGAAGGTAGACAAATGCCTCGTCAGTCTGCGAAATTTATTTGAAAACTCGAGGATATCGTCGTTTGAGTAACTCAGACAACGTTAAGGTGGACATGCTGTAGCATTTTTCTTCTGCAGGACTGGTCACAATACGAATTAAAGCGAGGAAATATTCAAAGAAGGGGGAGCAGCTGGCAGCAGTAACTACGACTCTCTAAAGGTAGCAAATGCCTCGTCACGCTGAGAAATTTATGTGAGAAGTCGAGGCTATCGTCGTTGGAGTAACTCAGACAACGTTCAGGTGGACATGTTCCAGCATTTCGCTTCCGCATGGACAGGCCGCAGTACGAATTAAAGAGAGGAAAAGGGGAGCAGCTGGCAGCAGGAACTATGACTCTCTTAAGGTAGCCAAATGCCTCGTCATCCGGCGCAGTACTTTTGTTAACTCGAGAAACTCGTAGTGGTAGTAACTGTGACGACGTGAAGTTAAACATACAGTGGCATATCGGTTCTTTAGGACTGACCATAGCAAGAATGATAAAAGCCTAAAGAAATGGGTGCAGCCGGCAGGAGTAACTATGACTCTCTTAAGGTAGCCAAATGCCTCGTCACTCTGCGAAATTTATTGGAAAACTCGAGGATATCGTCGTTGGAGTAACTCAGACATCGTTAAGGTGGACATGCTGTAGCATTTCGCTTCTGCAGGACTGGCCACAATACGGATTAAAGAGAGGAAAGATTCAAAGAAAGGGGGGCAGCTGGCAACAGTAACTATGACTCTCCTAAGGAAGCCAAATGCCTCGTCACGCTGCCAAATTTATTTGAAAACTCGAGGATATCGTCGTTAGAGTAACTCAGACAACGTTAAGGTGGACATGCTGTAGCATTTTGCTTCTGCAGGACTGGCCACAATACGAGAGGAAAGATTCAAAGAAGGGGGAGCAGCTGGCAGCAGGAACTATGACTCTCTTAAGGTAGCCAAATGCCTCGTCATCCGGCGAAGTACTTTTGCTAACTCGATAAACTCGTAGTGGGAGTAACTGTGACGATGTGAAGGTAAACATACAGTGGCATATCGGTTCTGTAGGACCGACCATAGCAAGAATGATAAAAGCCTAAAGAAGCGGGTTCAGCTGGCAGCAGTAACTATGACTCTCTTAAGGTAGCCAAATGCGCGTCACTCTGCGAAATTAATTTGAAAACTCGAGGATATCGTCGTTGGAGTAACTCAGACACCGTTTAGGTGGCCATGTTGCAGTATTTCGCTTCTGCAGGACTGGCCACAATACGAATTAAAGAGAGGAAAGATTCAAAGAAGGGGAAGCAGCTGGCAGCAGTAACTATGACTCTCTTAAGGAAGCCAAATGCTTCGCCATTCTGCGAAATTTATATGAAAACTCGAGGCTATCGTCGTTAGAGTAACTCAGACAACGTTTAGGTGGACATGCTGTAGCATTTTGCTTCTGCAGGACTGGCCCCAATACGAATTAAAGAGAGGAAAGATTCAAAGAAGGGGGAGAAGCTTGCAGCAGTAACTATGACACTCTTAAGGTAGCCAAATTCCTCGTCACTCTGTGAAATTTATTAGAAAACTCGAGGCTATCGTCGTTGGAGTAACTCAGACAACGTTTAGGTGGCCATGTTGCAGCATTTCGCTTCTGCATGGACTGGCCGCAGTACGAATTAAAGAGAGGAAAGATTCAAAGAAAGGGGAGCAGCTGGCAGCAGGAACTATGACTCACTTAAGGTAGCCAAATGCCTCGTCATCCGGCGAAGTAATTATGCTAACGCGAAAAACTCGTAGTTTGAGAAACAGTGAAGGCGTTAAGGTGGACATACAGTGGCATGTCGGTTCCGTAGGACTGGCCGTAACAAGAATGATAAAGGCCTAAAGAAAGGGGAGCAGCCGGCAGAATTAACTATGATTGTCTGAAGGTAGACAAATGCCTCGTCAGTCTGCGAAATTTATTTGAAAACTCGAGGATATCGTCGTTTGAGTAACTCAGACAACGTTAAGGTGGACATGCTGTAGCATTTTTCTTCTGCAGGACTGGTCACAATACGAATTAAAGCGAGGAAATATTCAAAGAAGGGGGAGCAGCTGGCAGCAGTAACTACGACTCTCTAAAGGTAGCAAATGCCTCGTCACGCTGAGAAATTTATGTGAGAAGTCGAGGCTATCGTCGTTGGAGTAACTCAGACAACGTTCAGGTGGACATGTTCCAGCATTTCGCTTCCGCATGGACAGGCCGCAGTACGAATTAAAGAGAGGAAAAGGGGAGCAGCTGGCAGCAGGAACTATGACTCTCTTAAGGTAGCCAAATGCCTCGTCATCCGGCGCAGTACTTTTGTTAACTCGAGAAACTCGTAGTGGTAGTAACTGTGACGACGTGAAGTTAAACATACAGTGGCATATCGGTTCTTTAGGACTGACCATAGCAAGAATGATAAAAGCCTAAAGAAATGGGTGCAGCCGGCAGGAGTAACTATGACTCTCTTAAGGTAGCCAAATGCCTCGTCACTCTGCGAAATTTATTGGAAAACTCGAGGATATCGTCGTTGGAGTAACTCAGACATCGTTAAGGTGGACATGCTGTAGCATTTCGCTTCTGCAGGACTGGCCACAATACGGATTAAAGAGAGGAAAGATTCAAAGAAAGGGGGGCAGCTGGCAACAGTAACTATGACTCTCCTAAGGAAGCCAAATGCCTCGTCACGCTGCCAAATTTATTTGAAAACTCGAGGATATCGTCGTTAGAGTAACTCAGACAACGTTAAGGTGGACATGCTGTAGCATTTTGCTTCTGCAGGACTGGTTACAATACGAATTAAAGAGAGGAAAGATTCAAAGAAAGGGGAGCAGCTGGCAGCAGAAACTATGACACTCTTAAGATAGCCAAATGCCTCGTCACTCTGTGAAATTTATTAGAAAACTCGAGGCTATCGTCGTTGGAGTAACTCAGACAACGTTTAGGTGGCCATGTTGCAGCATTTCGCTTCTGCATGGACTGGCCGCAGTACGAATTAAAGAGAGGAAAGATTCAAAGAAAGGGGAGCAGCTGGCAGCAGGAACTATGACTCTCTTAAGGTATCCAAATGCCTCGTCATCTGGCGAAGTACATTTGCTAACTCGAGGAACTCGTAGTGGGAGTAACTGTGACGACGTTAAGGTGGACATACAGTGGCATATCGGTTCTGTAGGACTGGCCATAACAAGAATGATAAAGGCCTAAAGAAATGGGAGCAGCCGGCAAGAGTAACTATGACTCTTTTAAGGTAGCCGAATGCCTCAGCACTCTGCGATATTTATTTGAAAACTCGAGGATATCGTCGTTGGAGTAACTCAGACAACGTTAAGGTGGACATGCTGTAGCATTTTTTTTCTGCAGGACTGGCCACAATACGAATTAAAGCGAGGAAAGATTCAAACAAGGGGGTGCAGCTGGCAGCAGTAACTATGACTCTCTTAAGGGAGCCAAATGCCTCGTCACTCTGCCAAATTTATTTGAAAACTCGAGGATATCGTCGTTAGAGTAAGTCAGACAACGTTAAGGTGGACATGCTGTAGCATTTTGCTTCTGCAGGACTGGCCACAATACGAGAGGAAAGATTCAAAGAAGGGGGAGCAGCTGGCAGCAGGAACTATGACTCTCTTAAGGTAGCCAAATGCCTCGTCATCCGGCGAAGTACTTTTGCTAACTCGATAAACTCGTAGTGGGAGTAACTGTGACGATGTGAAGGTAAACATACAGTGGCATATCGGTTCTGTAGGACCGACCATAGCAAGAATGATAAAAGCCTAAAGAAGCGGGTTCAGCTGGCAGCAGTAACTATGACTCTCTTAAGGTAGCCAAATGCGCGTCACTCTGCGAAATTAATTTGAAAACTCGAGGATATCGTCGTTGGAGTAACTCAGACACCGTTTAGGTGGCCATGTTGCAGTATTTCGCTTCTGCAGGACTGGCCACAATACGAATTAAAGAGAGGAAAGATTCAAAGAAGGGGAAGCAGCTGGCAGCAGTAACTATGACTCTCTTAAGGAAGCCAAATGCTTCGCCATTCTGCGAAATTTATATGAAAACTCGAGGCTATCGTCGTTAGAGTAACTCAGACAACGTTTAGGTGGACATGCTGTAGCATTTTGCTTCTGCAGGACTGGCCCCAATACGAATTAAAGAGAGGAAAGATTCAAAGAAGGGGGAGAAGCTTGCAGCAGTAACTATGACACTCTTAAGGTAGCCAAATTCCTCGTCACTCTGTGAAATTTATTAGAAAACTCGAGGCTATCGTCGTTGGAGTAACTCAGACAACGTTTAGGTGGCCATGTTGCAGCATTTCGCTTCTGCATGGACTGGCCGCAGTACGAATTAAAGAGAGGAAAGATTCAAAGAAAGGGGAGCAGCTGGCAGCAGGAACTATGACTCACTTAAGGTAGCCAAATGCCTCGTCATCCGGCGAAGTAATTATGCTAACGCGAAAAACTCGTAGTTTGAGAAACAGTGAAGGCGTTAAGGTGGACATACAGTGGCATGTCGGTTCCGTAGGACTGGCCGTAACAAGAATGATAAAGGCCTAAAGAAAGGGGAGCAGCCGGCAGAATTAACTATGATTGTCTGAAGGTAGACAAATGCCTCGTCAGTCTGCGAAATTTATTTGAAAACTCGAGGCTATCGTCGTTGGAGTAACTCAGACAACGTTTAGGTGGCCATGTTGCAGCATTTCGCTTCTGCATGGACTGGCCGCAGTACGAATTAAAGAGAGGAAAGATTCAAAGAAAGGGGAGCAGCTGGCAGCAGGAACTATGACTCTCTTAAGGTATCCAAATGCCTCGTCATCTGGCGAAGTACATTTGCTAACTCGAGGAACTCGTAGTGGGAGTAACTGTGACGACGTTAAGGTGGACATACAGTGGCATATCGGTTCTGTAGGACTGGCCATAACAAGAATGATAAAGGCCTAAAGAAATGGGAGCAGCCGGCAAGAGTAACTATGACTCTTTTAAGGTAGCCGAATGCCTCAGCACTCTGCGATATTTATTTGAAAACTCGAGGATATCGTCGTTGGAGTAACTCAGACAACGTTAAGGTGGACATGCTGTAGCATTTTTTTTCTGCAGGACTGGCCACAATACGAATTAAAGCGAGGAAAGATTCAAACAAGGGGGTGCAGCTGGCAGCAGTAACTATGACTCTCTTAAGGGAGCCAAATGCCTCGTCACTCTGCCAAATTTATTTGAAAACTCGAGGATATCGTCGTTAGAGTAAGTCAGACAACGTTAAGGTGGACATGCTGTAGCATTTTGCTTCTGCAGGACTGGCCACAATACGAGAGGAAAGATTCAAAGAAGGGGGAGCAGCTGGCAGCAGGAACTATGACTCTCTTAAGGTAGCCAAATGCCTCGTCATCCGGCGAAGTACTTTTGCTAACTCGATAAACTCGTAGTGGGAGTAACTGTGACGATGTGAAGGTAAACATACAGTGGCATATCGGTTCTGTAGGACCGACCATAGCAAGAATGATAAAAGCCTAAAGAAGCGGGTTCAGCTGGCAGCAGTAACTATGACTCTCTTAAGGTAGCCAAATGCGCGTCACTCTGCGAAATTAATTTGAAAACTCGAGGATATCGTCGTTGGAGTAACTCAGACACCGTTTAGGTGGCCATGTTGCAGTATTTCGCTTCTGCAGGACTGGCCACAATACGAATTAAAGAGAGGAAAGATTCAAAGAAGGGGAAGCAGCTGGCAGCAGTAACTATGACTCTCTTAAGGAAGCCAAATGCTTCGCCATTCTGCGAAATTTATATGAAAACTCGAGGCTATCGTCGTTAGAGTAACTCAGACAACGTTTAGGTGGACATGCTGTAGCATTTTGCTTCTGCAGGACTGGCCCCAATACGAATTAAAGAGAGGAAAGATTCAAAGAAGGGGGAGAAGCTTGCAGCAGTAACTATGACACTCTTAAGGTAGCCAAATTCCTCGTCACTCTGTGAAATTTATTAGAAAACTCGAGGCTATCGTCGTTGGAGTAACTCAGACAACGTTTAGGTGGCCATGTTGCAGCATTTCGCTTCTGCATGGACTGGCCGCAGTACGAATTAAAGAGAGGAAAGATTCAAAGAAAGGGGAGCAGCTGGCAGCAGGAACTATGACTCACTTAAGGTAGCCAAATGCCTCGTCATCCGGCGAAGTAATTATGCTAACGCGAAAAACTCGTAGTTTGAGAAACAGTGAAGGCGTTAAGGTGGACATACAGTGGCATGTCGGTTCCGTAGGACTGGCCGTAACAAGAATGATAAAGGCCTAAAGAAAGGGGAGCAGCCGGCAGAATTAACTATGATTGTCTGAAGGTAGACAAATGCCTCGTCAGTCTGCGAAATTTATTTGAAAACTCGAGGATATCGTCGTTTGAGTAACTCAGACAACGTTAAGGTGGACATGCTGTAGCATTTTTCTTCTGCAGGACTGGTCACAATACGAATTAAAGCGAGGAAATATTCAAAGAAGGGGGAGCAGCTGGCAGCAGTAACTACGACTCTCTAAAGGTAGCAAATGCCTCGTCACGCTGAGAAATTTATGTGAGAAGTCGAGGCTATCGTCGTTGGAGTAACTCAGACAACGTTCAGGTGGACATGTTCCAGCATTTCGCTTCCGCATGGACAGGCCGCAGTACGAATTAAAGAGAGGAAAAGGGGAGCAGCTGGCAGCAGGAACTATGACTCTCTTAAGGTAGCCAAATGCCTCGTCATCCGGCGCAGTACTTTTGTTAACTCGAGAAACTCGTAGTGGTAGTAACTGTGACGACGTGAAGTTAAACATACAGTGGCATATCGGTTCTTTAGGACTGACCATAGCAAGAATGATAAAAGCCTAAAGAAATGGGTGCAGCCGGCAGGAGTAACTATGACTCTCTTAAGGTAGCCAAATGCCTCGTCACTCTGCGAAATTTATTGGAAAACTCGAGGATATCGTCGTTGGAGTAACTCAGACATCGTTAAGGTGGACATGCTGTAGCATTTCGCTTCTGCAGGACTGGCCACAATACGGATTAAAGAGAGGAAAGATTCAAAGAAAGGGGGGCAGCTGGCAACAGTAACTATGACTCTCCTAAGGAAGCCAAATGCCTCGTCACGCTGCCAAATTTATTTGAAAACTCGAGGATATCGTCGTTAGAGTAACTCAGACAACGTTAAGGTGGACATGCTGTAGCATTTTGCTTCTGCAGGACTGGTTACAATACGAATTAAAGAGAGGAAAGATTCAAAGAAAGGGGAGCAGCTGGCAGCAGAAACTATGACACTCTTAAGGTAGCCAAATGCCTCGTCACTCTGTGAAATTTATTAGAAAACTCGAGGCTATCGTCGTTGGAGTAACTCAGACAACGTTTAGGTGGCCATGTTGCAGCATTTCGCTTCTGCATGGACTGGCCGCAGTACGAATTAAAGAGAGGAAAGATTCAAAGAAAGGGGAGCAGCTGGCAGCAGGAACTATGACTCTCTTAAGGTATCCAAATGCCTCGTCATCTGGCGAAGTACATTTGCTAACTCGAGGAACTCGTAGTGGGAGTAACTGTGACGACGTTAAGGTGGACATACAGTGGCATATCGGTTCTGTAGGACTGGCCATAACAAGAATGATAAAGGCCTAAAGAAATGGGAGCAGCCGGCAAGAGTAACTATGACTCTTTTAAGGTAGCCGAATGCCTCAGCACTCTGCGATATTTATTTGAAAACTCGAGGATATCGTCGTTGGAGTAACTCAGACAACGTTAAGGTGGACATGCTGTAGCATTTTTTTTCTGCAGGACTGGCCACAATACGAATTAAAGCGAGGAAAGATTCAAACAAGGGGGTGCAGCTGGCAGCAGTAACTATGACTCTCTTAAGGGAGCCAAATGCCTCGTCACTCTGCCAAATTTATTTGAAAACTCGAGGATATCGTCGTTAGAGTAAGTCAGACAACGTTAAGGTGGACATGCTGTAGCATTTTGCTTCTGCAGGACTGGCCACAATACGAGAGGAAAGATTCAAAGAAGGGGGAGCAGCTGGCAGCAGGAACTATGACTCTCTTAAGGTAGCCAAATGCCTCGTCATCCGGCGAAGTACTTTTGCTAACTCGATAAACTCGTAGTGGGAGTAACTGTGACGATGTGAAGGTAAACATACAGTGGCATATCGGTTCTGTAGGACCGACCATAGCAAGAATGATAAAAGCCTAAAGAAGCGGGTTCAGCTGGCAGCAGTAACTATGACTCTCTTAAGGTAGCCAAATGCGCGTCACTCTGCGAAATTAATTTGAAAACTCGAGGATATCGTCGTTGGAGTAACTCAGACACCGTTTAGGTGGCCATGTTGCAGTATTTCGCTTCTGCAGGACTGGCCACAATACGAATTAAAGAGAGGAAAGATTCAAAGAAGGGGAAGCAGCTGGCAGCAGTAACTATGACTCTCTTAAGGAAGCCAAATGCTTCGCCATTCTGCGAAATTTATATGAAAACTCGAGGCTATCGTCGTTAGAGTAACTCAGACAACGTTTAGGTGGACATGCTGTAGCATTTTGCTTCTGCAGGACTGGCCCCAATACGAATTAAAGAGAGGAAAGATTCAAAGAAGGGGGAGAAGCTTGCAGCAGTAACTATGACACTCTTAAGGTAGCCAAATTCCTCGTCACTCTGTGAAATTTATTAGAAAACTCGAGGCTATCGTCGTTGGAGTAACTCAGACAACGTTTAGGTGGCCATGTTGCAGCATTTCGCTTCTGCATGGACTGGCCGCAGTACGAATTAAAGAGAGGAAAGATTCAAAGAAAGGGGAGCAGCTGGCAGCAGGAACTATGACTCACTTAAGGTAGCCAAATGCCTCGTCATCCGGCGAAGTAATTATGCTAACGCGAAAAACTCGTAGTTTGAGAAACAGTGAAGGCGTTAAGGTGGACATACAGTGGCATGTCGGTTCCGTAGGACTGGCCGTAACAAGAATGATAAAGGCCTAAAGAAAGGGGAGCAGCCGGCAGAATTAACTATGATTGTCTGAAGGTAGACAAATGCCTCGTCAGTCTGCGAAATTTATTTGAAAACTCGAGGATATCGTCGTTTGAGTAACTCAGACAACGTTAAGGTGGACATGCTGTAGCATTTTTCTTCTGCAGGACTGGTCACAATACGAATTAAAGCGAGGAAATATTCAAAGAAGGGGGAGCAGCTGGCAGCAGTAACTACGACTCTCTAAAGGTAGCAAATGCCTCGTCACGCTGAGAAATTTATGTGAGAAGTCGAGGCTATCGTCGTTGGAGTAACTCAGACAACGTTCAGGTGGACATGTTCCAGCATTTCGCTTCCGCATGGACAGGCCGCAGTACGAATTAAAGAGAGGAAAAGGGGAGCAGCTGGCAGCAGGAACTATGACTCTCTTAAGGTAGCCAAATGCCTCGTCATCCGGCGCAGTACTTTTGTTAACTCGAGAAACTCGTAGTGGTAGTAACTGTGACGACGTGAAGTTAAACATACAGTGGCATATCGGTTCTTTAGGACTGACCATAGCAAGAATGATAAAAGCCTAAAGAAATGGGTGCAGCCGGCAGGAGTAACTATGACTCTCTTAAGGTAGCCAAATGCCTCGTCACTCTGCGAAATTTATTGGAAAACTCGAGGATATCGTCGTTGGAGTAACTCAGACATCGTTAAGGTGGACATGCTGTAGCATTTCGCTTTTGCAGGACTGGCCACAATACGAATTAAAGAGAGGAAAGATTCAAAGAAAGGGGGGCAGCTGGCAACAGTAACTATGACTCTCCTAAGGAAGCCAAATGCCTCGTCACGCTGCCAAATTTATTTGAAAACTCGAGGATATCGTCGTTAGAGTAACTCAGACAACGTTAAGGTGGACATGCTGTAGCATTTTGCTTCTGCAGGACTGGTTACAATACGAATTAAAGAGAGGAAAGATTCAAAGAAGGGGGAGCAGCTGGCAGCAGAAACTATGACACTCTTAAGGTAGCCAAATGCCTCGTCACTCTGTGAAATTTATTAGAAAACTCGAGGCTATCGTCGTTGGAGTAACTCAGACAACGTTTAGGTGGCCATGTTGCAGCATTTCGCTTCTGCATGGACTGGCCGCAGTACGAATTAAAGAGAGGAAAGATTCAAAGAAAGGGGAGCAGCTGGCAGCAGGAACTATGACTCTCTTAAGGTATCCAAATGCCTCGTCATCTGGCGAAGTACATTTGCTAACTCGAAGAACTCGTAGTGGGAGTAACTGTGACGACGTTAAGGTGGTCATACAGTGGCATATCGGTTCTGTAGGACTGGCCATAACAAGAATGATAAAGGCCTAAAGAAATGGGAGCAGCCGGCAAGAGTAACTATGACTCTTTTAAGGTAGCCGAATGCCTCAGCACTCTGCGATATTTATTTGAAAACTCGAGGATATCGTCGTTGGAGTAACTCAGACAACGTTAAGGTGGACATGCTGTAGCATTTTTTTTCTGCAGGACTGGCCACAATACGAATTAAAGCGAGGAAAGATTCAAACAAGGGGGTGCAGCTGGCAGCAGTAACTATGACTCTCTTAAGGGAGCCAAATGCCTCGTCACACTGCCAAATTTATTTGAAAACTCGAGGATATCGTCGTTAGAGTAAGTCAGACAACGTTAAGGTGGACATGCTGTAGCATTTTGCTTCTGCAGGACTGGCCACAATACGAGAGGAAAGATTCAAAGAAGGGGGAGCAGCTGGCAGCAGGAACTATGACTCTCTTAAGGTAGCCAAATGCCTCGTCATCCGGCGAAGTACTTTTGCTAACTCGATAAACTCGTAGTGGGAGTAACTGTGACGATGTGAAGGTAAACATACAGTGGCATATCGGTTCTGTAGGACCGACCATAGCAAGAATGATAAAAGCCTAAAGAAGCGGGTTCAGCTGGCAGCAGTAACTATGACTCTCTTAAGGTAGCCAAATGCGCGTCACTCTGCGAAATTAATTTGAAAACTCGAGGATATCGTCGTTGGAGTAACTCAGACACCGTTTAGGTGGCCATGTTGCAGTATTTCGCTTCTGCAGGACTGGCCACAATACGAATTAAAGAGAGGAAAGATTCAAAGAAGGGGAAGCAGCTGGCAGCAGTAACTATGACTCTCTTAAGGAAGCCAAATGCTTCGCCATTCTGCGAAATTTATATGAAAACTCGAGGCTATCGTCGTTAGAGTAACTCAGACAACGTTTAGGTGGACATGCTGTAGCATTTTGCTTCTGCAGGACTGGCCCCAATACGAATTAAAGAGAGGAAAGATTCAAAGAAGGGGGAGAAGCTTGCAGCAGTAACTATGACACTCTTAAGGTAGCCAAATTCCTCGTCACTCTGTGAAATTTATTAGAAAACTCGAGGCTATCGTCGTTGGAGTAACTCAGACAACGTTTAGGTGGCCATGTTGCAGCATTTCGCTTCTGCATGGACTGGCCGCAGTACGAATTAAAGAGAGGAAAGATTCAAAGAAAGGGGAGCAGCTGGCAGCAGGAACTATGACTCACTTAAGGTAGCCAAATGCCTCGTCATCCGGCGAAGTAATTATGCTAACGCGAAAAACTCGTAGTTTGAGAACCAGTGAAGGCGTTAAGGTGGACATACAGTGGCATGTCGGTTCCGTAGGACTGGCCGTAACAAGAATGATAAAGGCCTAAAGAAAGGGGAGCAGCCGGCAGAATTAACTATGATTGTCTGAATGTAGACAAATGCCTCGTCAGTCTGCGAAATTTATTTGAAAACTCGAGGATATCGTCGTTTGAGTAACTCAGACAACGTTAAGGTGGACATGCTGTAGCATTTTTCTTCTGCAGGACTGGTCACAATACGAATTAAAGCGAGGAAATATTCAAAGAAGGGGGAGCAGCTGGCAGCAGTAACTATGACTCTCTAAAGGTAGCAAATGCCTCGTCACGCTGAGAAATTTATGTGAGAAGTCGAGGCTATCGTCGTTGGAGTAACTCAGACAACGTTCAGGTGGACATGTTCCAGCATTTCGCTTCCGCATGGACAGGCCGCAGTACGAATTAAAGAGAGGAAAAGGGGAGCAGCTGGCAGCAGGAACTATGACTCTCTTAAGGTAGCCAAATGCCTCGTCATCCGGCGCAGTACTTTTGTTAACTCGAGAAACTCGTAGTGGTAGAAACTGTGACGACGTGAAGTTAAACATACAGTGGCATATCGGTTCTTTAGGACTGACCATAGCAAGAATGATAAAAGCCTAAAGAAATGGGTGCAGCCGGCAGGAGTAACTATGACTCTCTTAAGGTAGCCAAATGCCTCGTCACTCTGCGAAATTTATTGGAAAACTCGAGGATATCGTCGTTGGAGTAACTCAGACATCGTTAAGGTGGACATGCTGTAGCATTTCGCTTCTGCAGGACTGGCCACAATACGAATTAAAGAGAGGAAAGATTCAAAGAAAGGGGGGCAGCTGGCAACAGTAACTATGACTCTCCTAAGGAAGCCAAATGCCTCGTCACGCTGCCAAATTTATTTGAAAACTCGAGGATATCGTCGTTAGAGTAACTCAGACAACGTTAAGGTGGACATGCTGTAGCATTTTGCTTCTGCAGGACTGGTTACAATACGAATTAAAGAGAGGAAAGATTCAAAGAAGGGGGAGCAGCTGGCAGCAGAAACTATGACACTCTTAAGGTAGCCAAATGCCTCGTCACTCTGTGAAATTTATTAGAAAACTCGAGGCTATCGTCGTTGGAGTAACTCAGACAACGTTTAGGTGGCCATGTTGCAGCATTTCGCTTCTGCATGGACTGGCCGCAGTACGAATTAAAGAGAGGAAAGATTCAAAGAAAGGGGAGCAGCTGGCAGCAGGAACTATGACTCTCTTAAGGTATCCAAATGCCTCGTCATCTGGCGAAGTACATTTGCTAACCCGAGGAACTCGTAGTGGGAGTAACTGTGACGACGTTAAGGTGGACATACAGTGGCATATCGGTTCTGTAGGACTGGCCATAACAAGAATGATAAAGGCCTAAAGAAATGGGAGCAGCCGGCAAGAGTAACTATGACTCTTTTAAGGTAGCCGAATGCCTCAGCACTCTGCGATATTTATTTGAAAACTCGAGGATATCGTCGTTGGAGTAACTCAGACAACGTTAAGGTGGACATGCTGTAGCATTTTTTTTCTGCAGGACTGGCCACAATACGAATTAAAGCGAGGAAAGATTCAAACAAGGGGGTGCAGCTGGCAGCAGTAACTATGACTCTCTTAAGGGAGCCAAATGCCTCGTCACTCTGCCAAATTTATTTGAAAACTCGAGGATATCGTCGTTAGAGTAAGTCAGACAACGTTAAGGTGGACATGCTGTAGCATTTTGCTTCTGCAGGACTGGCCACAATACGAGAGGAAAGATTCAAAGAAGGGGGAGCAGCTGGCAGCAGGAACTATGACTCTCTTGAGGTAGCCAAATGCCTCGTCATCCGGCGAAGTACTTTTGCTAACTCGATAAACTCGTAGTGGGAGTAACTGTGACGATGTGAAGGTAAACATACAGTGGCATATCGGTTCTGTAGGACCGACCATAGCAAGAATGATAAAAGCCTAAAGAAGCGGGTTCAGCTGGCAGCAGTAACTATGACTCTCTTAAGGTAGCCAAATGCGCGTCACTCTGCGAAATTAATTTGAAAACTCGAGGATATCGTCGTTGGAGTAACTCAGACACCGTTTAGGTGGCCATGTTGCAGTATTTCGCTTCTGCAGGACTGGCCACAATACGAATTAAAGAGAGGAAAGATTCAAAGAAGGGGAAGCAGCTGGCAGCAGTAACTATGACTCTCTTAAGGAAGCCAAATGCTTCGCCATTCTGCGAAATTTATATGAAAACGCGAGGCTATCGTCGTTAGAGTAACTCAGACAACGTTTAGGTGGACATGCTGTAGCATTTTGCTTCTGCAGGACTGGCCCCAATACGAATTAAAGAGAGGAAAGATTCAAAGAAGGGGGAGAAGCTTGCAGCAGTAACTATGACACTCTTAAGGTAGCCAAATTCCTCGTCATTCTGTGAAATTTATTAGAAAACTCGAGGCTATCGTCGTTGGAGTAACTCAGACAACGTTTAGGTGGCCATGTTGCAGCATTTCGCTTCTGCATGGACTGGCCGCAGTACGAATTAAAGAGAGGAAAGATTCAAAGAAAGGGGAGCAGCTGGCAGCAGGAACTATGACTCACTTAAGGTAGCCAAATGCCTCGTCATCCGGCGAAGTAATTATGCTAACGCGAAAAACTCGTAGTTTGAGAAACAGTGAAGGCGTTAAGGTGGACATACAGTGGCATGTCGGTTCCGTAGGACTGGCCGTAACAAGAATGATAAAGGCCTAAAGAAAGGGGAGCAGCCGGCAGAATTAACTATGATTGTCTGAAGGTAGACAAATGCCTCGTCAGTCTGCGAAATTTATTTGAAAACTCGAGGATATCGTCGTTTGAGTAACTCAGACAACGTTAAGGTGGACATGCTGTAGCATTTTTCTTCTGCAGGACTGGTCACAATACGAATTAAAGCGAGGAAATATTCAAAGAAGGGGAAGCAGCTGGCAGCAGTAACTATGACTCTCTAAAGGTAGCAAATGCCTCGTCACGCTGAGAAATTTATGTGAGAAGTCGAGGCTATCGTCGTTGGAGTAACTCAGACAACGTTCAGGTGGACATGTTCCAGCATTTCGCTTCCTCATGGACAGGCCGCAGTACGAATTAAAGAGAGGAAAAGGGGAGCAGCTGGCAGCAGGAACTATGACTCTCTTAAGGTAGCCAAATGCCTCGTCATCCGGCGCAGTACTTTTGTTAACTCGAGAAACTCGTAGTGGTAGTAACTGTGACGACGTGAAGTTAAACATACAGTGGCATATCGGTTCTTTAGGACTGACCATAGCAAGAATGATAAAAGCCTAAAGAAATGGGTGCAGCCGGCAGGAGTAACTATGACTCTCTTAAGGTAGCCAAATGCCTCGTCACTCTGCGAAATTTATTGGAAAACTCGAGGATATCGTCGTTGGAGTAACTCAGACATCGTTAAGGTGGACATGCTGTAGCATTTCGCTTTTGCAGGACTGGCCACAATACGAATTAAAGAGAGGAAAGATTCAAAGAAAGGGGGGCAGCTGGCAACAGTAACTATGACTCTCCTAAGGAAGCCAAATGCCTCGTCACGCTGCCAAATTTATTTGAAAACTCGAGGATATCGTCGTTAGAGTAACTCAGACAACGTTAAGGTGGACATGCTGTAGCATTTTGCTTCTGCAGGACTGGTTACAATACGAATTAAAGAGAGGAAAGATTCAAAGAAGGGGGAGCAGCTGGCAGCAGAAACTATGACACTCTTAAGGTAGCCAAATGCCTCGTCACTCTGTGAAATTTATTAGAAAACTCGAGGCTATCGTCGTTGGAGTAACTCAGACAACGTTTAGGTGGCCATGTTGCAGCATTTCGCTTCTGCATGGACTGGCCGCAGTACGAATTAAAGAGAGGAAAGATTCAAAGAAAGGGGAGCAGCTGGCAGCAGGAACTATGACTCTCTTAAGGTATCCAAATGCCTCGTCATCTGGCGAAGTACATTTGCTAACTCGAAGAACTCGTAGTGGGAGTAACTGTGACGACGTTAAGGTGGTCATACAGTGGCATATCGGTTCTGTAGGACTGGCCATAACAAGAATGATAAAGGCCTAAAGAAATGGGAGCAGCCGGCAAGAGTAACTATGACTCTTTTAAGGTAGCCGAATGCCTCAGCACTCTGCGATATTTATTTGAAAACTCGAGGATATCGTCGTTGGAGTAACTCAGACAACGTTAAGGTGGACATGCTGTAGCATTTTTTTTCTGCAGGACTGGCCACAATACGAATTAAAGCGAGGAAAGATTCAAACAAGGGGGTGCAGCTGGCAGCAGTAACTATGACTCTCTTAAGGGAGCCAAATGCCTCGTCACACTGCCAAATTTATTTGAAAACTCGAGGATATCGTCGTTAGAGTAAGTCAGACAACGTTAAGGTGGACATGCTGTAGCATTTTGCTTCTGCAGGACTGGCCACAATACGAGAGGAAAGATTCAAAGAAGGGGGAGCAGCTGGCAGCAGGAACTATGACTCTCTTAAGGTAGCCAAATGCCTCGTCATCCGGCGAAGTACTTTTGCTAACTCGATAAACTCGTAGTGGGAGTAACTGTGACGATGTGAAGGTAAACATACAGTGGCATATCGGTTCTGTAGGACCGACCATAGCAAGAATGATAAAAGCCTAAAGAAGCGGGTTCAGCTGGCAGCAGTAACTATGACTCTCTTAAGGTAGCCAAATGCGCGTCACTCTGCGAAATTAATTTGAAAACTCGAGGATATCGTCGTTGGAGTAACTCAGACACCGTTTAGGTGGCCATGTTGCAGTATTTCGCTTCTGCAGGACTGGCCACAATACGAATTAAAGAGAGGAAAGATTCAAAGAAGGGGAAGCAGCTGGCAGCAGTAACTATGACTCTCTTAAGGAAGCCAAATGCTTCGCCATTCTGCGAAATTTATATGAAAACTCGAGGCTATCGTCGTTAGAGTAACTCAGACAACGTTTAGGTGGACATGCTGTAGCATTTTGCTTCTGCAGGACTGGCCCCAATACGAATTAAAGAGAGGAAAGATTCAAAGAAGGGGGAGAAGCTTGCAGCAGTAACTATGACACTCTTAAGGTAGCCAAATTCCTCGTCACTCTGTGAAATTTATTAGAAAACTCGAGGCTATCGTCGTTGGAGTAACTCAGACAACGTTTAGGTGGCCATGTTGCAGCATTTCGCTTCTGCATGGACTGGCCGCAGTACGAATTAAAGAGAGGAAAGATTCAAAGAAAGGGGAGCAGCTGGCAGCAGGAACTATGACTCACTTAAGGTAGCCAAATGCCTCGTCATCCGGCGAAGTAATTATGCTAACGCGAAAAACTCGTAGTTTGAGAAACAGTGAAGGCGTTAAGGTGGACATACAGTGGCATGTCGGTTCCGTAGGACTGGCCGTAACAAGAATGATAAAGGCCTAAAGAAAGGGGAGCAGCCGGCAGAATTAACTATGATTGTCTGAAGGTAGACAAATGCCTCGTCAGTCTGCGAAATTTATTTGAAAACTCGAGGATATCGTCGTTTGAGTAACTCAGACAACGTTAAGGTGGACATGCTGTAGCATTTTTCTTCTGCAGGACTGGTCACAATACGAATTAAAGCGAGGAAATATTCAAAGAAGGGGGAGCAGCTGGCAGCAGTAACTATGACTCTCTAAAGGTAGCAAATGCCTCGTCACGCTGAGAAATTTATGTGAGAAGTCGAGGCTATCGTCGTTGGAGTAACTCAGACAACGTTCAGGTGGACATGTTCCAGCATTTCGCTTCCGCATGGACAGGCCGCAGTACGAATTAAAGAGAGGAAAAGGGGAGCAGCTGGCAGCAGGAACTATGACTCTCTTAAGGTAGCCAAATGCCTCGTCATCCGGCGCAGTACTTTTGTTAACTCGAGAAACTCGTAGTGGTAGAAACTGTGACGACGTGAAGTTAAACATACAGTGGCATATCGGTTCTTTAGGACTGACCATAGCAAGAATGATAAAAGCCTAAAGAAATGGGTGCAGCCGGCAGGAGTAACTATGACTCTCTTAAGGTAGCCAAATGCCTCGTCACTCTGCGAAATTTATTGGAAAACTCGAGGATATCGTCGTTGGAGTAACTCAGACATCGTTAAGGTGGACATGCTGTAGCATTTCGCTTCTGCAGGACTGGCCACAATACGAATTAAAGAGAGGAAAGATTCAAAGAAAGGGGGGCAGCTGGCAACAGTAACTATGACTCTCCTAAGGAAGCCAAATGCCTCGTCACGCTGCCAAATTTATTTGAAAACTCGAGGATATCGTCGTTAGAGTAACTCAGACAACGTTAAGGTGGACATGCTGTAGCATTTTGCTTCTGCAGGACTGGTTACAATACGAATTAAAGAGAGGAAAGATTCAAAGAAGGGGGAGCAGCTGGCAGCAGAAACTATGACACTCTTAAGGTAGCCAAATGCCTCGTCACTCTGTGAAATTTATTAGAAAACTCGAGGCTATCGTCGTTGGAGTAACTCAGACAACGTTTAGGTGGCCATGTTGCAGCATTTCGCTTCTGCATGGACTGGCCGCAGTACGAATTAAAGAGAGGAAAGATTCAAAGAAAGGGGAGCAGCTGGCAGCAGGAACTATGACTCTCTTAAGGTATCCAAATGCCTCGTCATCTGGCGAAGTACATTTGCTAACTCGAGGAACTCGTAGTGGGAGTAACTGTGACGACGTTAAGGTGGACATACAGTGGCATATCGGTTCTGTAGGACTGGCCATAACAAGAATGATAAAGGCCTAAAGAAATGGGAGCAGCCGGCAAGAGTAACTATGACTCTTTTAAGGTAGCCGAATGCCTCAGCACTCTGCGATATTTATTTGAAAACTCGAGGATATCGTCGTTGGAGTAACTCAGACAACGTTAAGGTGGACATGCTGTAGCATTTTTTTTCTGCAGGACTGGCCACAATACGAATTAAAGCGAGGAAAGATTCAAACAAGGGGGTGCAGCTGGCAGCAGTAACTATGACTCTCTTAAGGGAGCCAAATGCCTCGTCACTCTGCCAAATTTATTTGAAAACTCGAGGATATCGTCGTTAGAGTAAGTCAGACAACGTTAAGGTGGACATGCTGTAGCATTTTGCTTCTGCAGGACTGGCCACAATACGAGAGGAAAGATTCAAAGAAGGGGGAGCAGCTGGCAGCAGGAACTATGACTCTCTTAAGGTAGCCAAATGCCTCGTCATCCGGCGAAGTACTTTTGCTAACTCGATAAACTCGTAGTGGGAGTAACTGTGACGATGTGAAGGTAAACATACAGTGGCATATCGGTTCTGTAGGACCGACCATAGCAAGAATGATAAAAGCCTAAAGAAGCGGGTTCAGCTGGCAGCAGTAACTATGACTCTCTTAAGGTAGCCAAATGCGCGTCACTCTGCGAAATTAATTTGAAAACTCGAGGATATCGTCGTTGGAGTAACTCAGACACCGTTTAGGTGGCCATGTTGCAGTATTTCGCTTCTGCAGGACTGGCCACAATACGAATTAAAGAGAGGAAAGATTCAAAGAAGGGGAAGCAGCTGGCAGCAGTAACTATGACTCTCTTAAGGAAGCCAAATGCTTCGCCATTCTGCGAAATTTATATGAAAACGCGAGGCTATCGTCGTTAGAGTAACTCAGACAACGTTTAGGTGGACATGCTGTAGCATTTTGCTTCTGCAGGACTGGCCCCAATACGAATTAAAGAGAGGAAAGATTCAAAGAAGGGGGAGAAGCTTGCAGCAGTAACTATGACACTCTTAAGGTAGCCAAATTCCTCGTCATTCTGTGAAATTTATTAGAAAACTCGAGGCTATCGTCGTTGGAGTAACTCAGACAACGTTTAGGTGGCCATGTTGCAGCATTTCGCTTCTGCATGGACTGGCCGCAGTACGAATTAAAGAGAGGAAAGATTCAAAGAAAGGGGAGCAGCTGGCAGCAGGAACTATGACTCACTTAAGGTAGCCAAATGCCTCGTCATCCGGCGAAGTAATTATGCTAACGCGAAAAACTCGTAGTTTGAGAAACAGTGAAGGCGTTAAGGTGGACATACAGTGGCATGTCGGTTCCGTAGGACTGGCCGTAACAAGAATGATAAAGGCCTAAAGAAAGGGGAGCAGCCGGCAGAATTAACTATGATTGTCTGAAGGTAGACAAATGCCTCGTCAGTCTGCGAAATTTATTTGAAAACTCGAGGATATCGTCGTTTGAGTAACTCAGACAACGTTAAGGTGGACATGCTGTAGCATTTTTCTTCTGCAGGACTGGTCACAATACGAATTAAAGCGAGGAAATATTCAAAGAAGGGGAAGCAGCTGGCAGCAGTAACTATGACTCTCTAAAGGTAGCAAATGCCTCGTCACGCTGAGAAATTTATGTGAGAAGTCGAGGCTATCGTCGTTGGAGTAACTCAGACAACGTTCAGGTGGACATGTTCCAGCATTTCGCTTCCTCATGGACAGGCCGCAGTACGAATTAAAGAGAGGAAAAGGGGAGCAGCTGGCAGCAGGAACTATGACTCTCTTAAGGTAGCCAAATGCCTCGTCATCCGGCGCAGTACTTTTGTTAACTCGAGAAACTCGTAGTGGTAGTAACTGTGACGACGTGAAGTTAAACATACAGTGGCATATCGGTTCTTTAGGACTGACCATAGCAAGAATGATAAAAGCCTAAAGAAATGGGTGCAGCCGGCAGGAGTAACTATGACTCTCTTAAGGTAGCCAAATGCCTCGTCACTCTGCGAAATTTATTGGAAAACTCGAGGATATCGTCGTTGGAGTAACTCAGACATCGTTAAGGTGGACATGCTGTAGCATTTCGCTTTTGCAGGACTGGCCACAATACGAATTAAAGAGAGGAAAGATTCAAAGAAAGGGGGGCAGCTGGCAACAGTAACTATGACTCTCCTAAGGAAGCCAAATGCCTCGTCACGCTGCCAAATTTATTTGAAAACTCGAGGATATCGTCGTTAGAGTAACTCAGACAACGTTAAGGTGGACATGCTGTAGCATTTTGCTTCTGCAGGACTGGTTACAATACGAATTAAAGAGAGGAAAGATTCAAAGAAGGGGGAGCAGCTGGCAGCAGAAACTATGACACTCTTAAGGTAGCCAAATGCCTCGTCACTCTGTGAAATTTATTAGAAAACTCGAGGCTATCGTCGTTGGAGTAACTCAGACAACGTTTAGGTGGCCATGTTGCAGCATTTCGCTTCTGCATGGACTGGCCGCAGTACGAATTAAAGAGAGGAAAGATTCAAAGAAAGGGGAGCAGCTGGCAGCAGGAACTATGACTCTCTTAAGGTATCCAAATGCCTCGTCATCTGGCGAAGTACATTTGCTAACTCGAAGAACTCGTAGTGGGAGTAACTGTGACGACGTTAAGGTGGTCATACAGTGGCATATCGGTTCTGTAGGACTGGCCATAACAAGAATGATAAAGGCCTAAAGAAATGGGAGCAGCCGGCAAGAGTAACTATGACTCTTTTAAGGTAGCCGAATGCCTCAGCACTCTGCGATATTTATTTGAAAACTCGAGGATATCGTCGTTGGAGTAACTCAGACAACGTTAAGGTGGACATGCTGTAGCATTTTTTTTCTGCAGGACTGGCCACAATACGAATTAAAGCGAGGAAAGATTCAAACAAGGGGGTGCAGCTGGCAGCAGTAACTATGACTCTCTTAAGGGAGCCAAATGCCTCGTCACACTGCCAAATTTATTTGAAAACTCGAGGATATCGTCGTTAGAGTAAGTCAGACAACGTTAAGGTGGACATGCTGTAGCATTTTGCTTCTGCAGGACTGGCCACAATACGAGAGGAAAGATTCAAAGAAGGGGGAGCAGCTGGCAGCAGGAACTATGACTCTCTTAAGGTAGCCAAATGCCTCGTCATCCGGCGAAGTACTTTTGCTAACTCGATAAACTCGTAGTGGGAGTAACTGTGACGATGTGAAGGTAAACATACAGTGGCATATCGGTTCTGTAGGACCGACCATAGCAAGAATGATAAAAGCCTAAAGAAGCGGGTTCAGCTGGCAGCAGTAACTATGACTCTCTTAAGGTAGCCAAATGCGCGTCACTCTGCGAAATTAATTTGAAAACTCGAGGATATCGTCGTTGGAGTAACTCAGACACCGTTTAGGTGGCCATGTTGCAGTATTTCGCTTCTGCAGGACTGGCCACAATACGAATTAAAGAGAGGAAAGATTCAAAGAAGGGGAAGCAGCTGGCAGCAGTAACTATGACTCTCTTAAGGAAGCCAAATGCTTCGCCATTCTGCGAAATTTATATGAAAACTCGAGGCTATCGTCGTTAGAGTAACTCAGACAACGTTTAGGTGGACATGCTGTAGCATTTTGCTTCTGCAGGACTGGCCCCAATACGAATTAAAGAGAGGAAAGATTCAAAGAAGGGGGAGAAGCTTGCAGCAGTAACTATGACACTCTTAAGGTAGCCAAATTCCTCGTCACTCTGTGAAATTTATTAGAAAACTCGAGGCTATCGTCGTTGGAGTAACTCAGACAACGTTTAGGTGGCCATGTTGCAGCATTTCGCTTCTGCATGGACTGGCCGCAGTACGAATTAAAGAGAGGAAAGATTCAAAGAAAGGGGAGCAGCTGGCAGCAGGAACTATGACTCACTTAAGGTAGCCAAATGCCTCGTCATCCGGCGAAGTAATTATGCTAACGCGAAAAACTCGTAGTTTGAGAAACAGTGAAGGCGTTAAGGTGGACATACAGTGGCATGTCGGTTCCGTAGGACTGGCCGTAACAAGAATGATAAAGGCCTAAAGAAAGGGGAGCAGCCGGCAGAATTAACTATGATTGTCTGAAGGTAGACAAATGCCTCGTCAGTCTGCGAAATTTATTTGAAAACTCGAGGATATCGTCGTTTGAGTAACTCAGACAACGTTAAGGTGGACATGCTGTAGCATTTTTCTTCTGCAGGACTGGTCACAATACGAATTAAAGCGAGGAAATATTCAAAGAAGGGGGAGCAGCTGGCA
The DNA here is from genome assembly GCF_021461385.2 of Schistocerca piceifrons. Taxonomy (NCBI): domain Eukaryota; kingdom Metazoa; phylum Arthropoda; class Insecta; order Orthoptera; family Acrididae; genus Schistocerca; species Schistocerca piceifrons. The sequence continues at coordinate 18,813,873 of NC_060142.1, read as the reverse complement.
GCAGTAACTATGACTCTCTAAAGGTAGCAAATGCCTCGTCACGCTGAGAAATTTATGTGAGAAGTCGAGGCTATCGTCGTTGGAGTAACTCAGACAACGTTCAGGTGGACATGTTCCAGCATTTCGCTTCCGCATGGACAGGCCGCAGTACGAATTAAAGAGAGGAAAAGGGGAGCAGCTGGCAGCAGGAACTATGACTCTCTTAAGGTAGCCAAATGCCTCGTCATCCGGCGCAGTACTTTTGTTAACTCGAGAAACTCGTAGTGGTAGAAACTGTGACGACGTGAAGTTAAACATACAGTGGCATATCGGTTCTTTAGGACTGACCATAGCAAGAATGATAAAAGCCTAAAGAAATGGGTGCAGCCGGCAGGAGTAACTATGACTCTCTTAAGGTAGCCAAATGCCTCGTCACTCTGCGAAATTTATTGGAAAACTCGAGGATATCGTCGTTGGAGTAACTCAGACATCGTTAAGGTGGACATGCTGTAGCATTTCGCTTCTGCAGGACTGGCCACAATACGAATTAAAGAGAGGAAAGATTCAAAGAAAGGGGGGCAGCTGGCAACAGTAACTATGACTCTCCTAAGGAAGCCAAATGCCTCGTCACGCTGCCAAATTTATTTGAAAACTCGAGGATATCGTCGTTAGAGTAACTCAGACAACGTTAAGGTGGACATGCTGTAGCATTTTGCTTCTGCAGGACTGGTTACAATACGAATTAAAGAGAGGAAAGATTCAAAGAAGGGGGAGCAGCTGGCAGCAGAAACTATGACACTCTTAAGGTAGCCAAATGCCTCGTCACTCTGTGAAATTTATTAGAAAACTCGAGGCTATCGTCGTTGGAGTAACTCAGACAACGTTTAGGTGGCCATGTTGCAGCATTTCGCTTCTGCATGGACTGGCCGCAGTACGAATTAAAGAGAGGAAAGATTCAAAGAAAGGGGAGCAGCTGGCAGCAGGAACTATGACTCTCTTAAGGTATCCAAATGCCTCGTCATCTGGCGAAGTACATTTGCTAACTCGAGGAACTCGTAGTGGGAGTAACTGTGACGACGTTAAGGTGGACATACAGTGGCATATCGGTTCTGTAGGACTGGCCATAACAAGAATGATAAAGGCCTAAAGAAATGGGAGCAGCCGGCAAGAGTAACTATGACTCTTTTAAGGTAGCCGAATGCCTCAGCACTCTGCGATATTTATTTGAAAACTCGAGGATATCGTCGTTGGAGTAACTCAGACAACGTTAAGGTGGACATGCTGTAGCATTTTTTTTCTGCAGGACTGGCCACAATACGAATTAAAGCGAGGAAAGATTCAAACAAGGGGGTGCAGCTGGCAGCAGTAACTATGACTCTCTTAAGGGAGCCAAATGCCTCGTCACTCTGCCAAATTTATTTGAAAACTCGAGGATATCGTCGTTAGAGTAAGTCAGACAACGTTAAGGTGGACATGCTGTAGCATTTTGCTTCTGCAGGACTGGCCACAATACGAGAGGAAAGATTCAAAGAAGGGGGAGCAGCTGGCAGCAGGAACTATGACTCTCTTAAGGTAGCCAAATGCCTCGTCATCCGGCGAAGTACTTTTGCTAACTCGATAAACTCGTAGTGGGAGTAACTGTGACGATGTGAAGGTAAACATACAGTGGCATATCGGTTCTGTAGGACCGACCATAGCAAGAATGATAAAAGCCTAAAGAAGCGGGTTCAGCTGGCAGCAGTAACTATGACTCTCTTAAGGTAGCCAAATACGCGTCACTCTGCGAAATTAATTTGAAAACTCGAGGATATCGTCGTTGGAGTAACTCAGACACCGTTTAGGTGGCCATGTTGCAGTATTTCGCTTCTGCAGGACTGGCCACAATACGAATTAAAGAGAGGAAAGATTCAAAGAAGGGGAAGCAGCTGGCAGCAGTAACTATGACTCTCTTAAGGAAGCCAAATGCTTCGCCATTCTGCGAAATTTATATGAAAACGCGAGGCTATCGTCGTTAGAGTAACTCAGACAACGTTTAGGTGGACATGCTGTAGCATTTTGCTTCTGCAGGACTGGCCCCAATACGAATTAAAGAGAGGAAAGATTCAAAGAAGGGGGAGAAGCTTGCAGCAGTAACTATGACACTCTTAAGGTAGCCAAATTCCTCGTCATTCTGTGAAATTTATTAGAAAACTCGAGGCTATCGTCGTTGGAGTAACTCAGACAACGTTTAGGTGGCCATGTTGCAGCATTTCGCTTCTGCATGGACTGGCCGCAGTACGAATTAAAGAGAGGAAAGATTCAAAGAAAGGGGAGCAGCTGGCAGCAGGAACTATGACTCACTTAAGGTAGCCAAATGCCTCGTCATCCGGCGAAGTAATTATGCTAACGCGAAAAACTCGTAGTTTGAGAAACAGTGAAGGCGTTAAGGTGGACATACAGTGGCATGTCGGTTCCGTAGGACTGGCCGTAACAAGAATGATAAAGGCCTAAAGAAAGGGGAGCAGCCGGCAGAATTAACTATGATTGTCTGAAGGTAGACAAATGCCTCGTCAGTCTGCGAAATTTATTTGAAAACTCGAGGATATCGTCGTTTGAGTAACTCAGACAACGTTAAGGTGGACATGCTGTAGCATTTTTCTTCTGCAGGACTGGTCACAATACGAATTAAAGCGAGGAAATATTCAAAGAAGGGGAAGCAGCTGGCAGCAGTAACTATGACTCTCTAAAGGTAGCAAATGCCTCGTCACGCTGAGAAATTTATGTGAGAAGTCGAGGCTATCGTCGTTGGAGTAACTCAGACAACGTTCAGGTGGACATGTTCCAGCATTTCGCTTCCTCATGGACAGGCCGCAGTACGAATTAAAGAGAGGAAAAGGGGAGCAGCTGGCAGCAGGAACTATGACTCTCTTAAGGTAGCCAAATGCCTCGTCATCCGGCGCAGTACTTTTGTTAACTCGAGAAACTCGTAGTGGTAGTAACTGTGACGACGTGAAGTTAAACATACAGTGGCATATCGGTTCTTTAGGACTGACCATAGCAAGAATGATAAAAGCCTAAAGAAATGGGTGCAGCCGGCAGGAGTAACTATGACTCTCTTAAGGTAGCCAAATGCCTCGTCACTCTGCGAAATTTATTGGAAAACTCGAGGATATCGTCGTTGGAGTAACTCAGACATCGTTAAGGTGGACATGCTGTAGCATTTCGCTTTTGCAGGACTGGCCACAATACGAATTAAAGAGAGGAAAGATTCAAAGAAAGGGGGGCAGCTGGCAACAGTAACTATGACTCTCCTAAGGAAGCCAAATGCCTCGTCACGCTGCCAAATTTATTTGAAAACTCGAGGATATCGTCGTTAGAGTAACTCAGACAACGTTAAGGTGGACATGCTGTAGCATTTTGCTTCTGCAGGACTGGTTACAATACGAATTAAAGAGAGGAAAGATTCAAAGAAGGGGGAGCAGCTGGCAGCAGAAACTATGACACTCTTAAGGTAGCCAAATGCCTCGTCACTCTGTGAAATTTATTAGAAAACTCGAGGCTATCGTCGTTGGAGTAACTCAGACAACGTTTAGGTGGCCATGTTGCAGCATTTCGCTTCTGCATGGACTGGCCGCAGTACGAATTAAAGAGAGGAAAGATTCAAAGAAAGGGGAGCAGCTGGCAGCAGGAACTATGACTCTCTTAAGGTATCCAAATGCCTCGTCATCTGGCGAAGTACATTTGCTAACTCGAAGAACTCGTAGTGGGAGTAACTGTGACGACGTTAAGGTGGTCATACAGTGGCATATCGGTTCTGTAGGACTGGCCATAACAAGAATGATAAAGGCCTAAAGAAATGGGAGCAGCCGGCAAGAGTAACTATGACTCTTTTAAGGTAGCCGAATGCCTCAGCACTCTGCGATATTTATTTGAAAACTCGAGGATATCGTCGTTGGAGTAACTCAGACAACGTTAAGGTGGACATGCTGTAGCATTTTTTTTCTGCAGGACTGGCCACAATACGAATTAAAGCGAGGAAAGATTCAAACAAGGGGGTGCAGCTGGCAGCAGTAACTATGACTCTCTTAAGGGAGCCAAATGCCTCGTCACACTGCCAAATTTATTTGAAAACTCGAGGATATCGTCGTTAGAGTAAGTCAGACAACGTTAAGGTGGACATGCTGTAGCATTTTGCTTCTGCAGGACTGGCCACAATACGAGAGGAAAGATTCAAAGAAGGGGGAGCAGCTGGCAGCAGGAACTATGACTCTCTTAAGGTAGCCAAATGCCTTGTCATCCGGCGAAGTACTTTTGCTAACTCGATAAACTCGTAGTGGGAGTAACTGTGACGATGTGAAGGTAAACATACAGTGGCATATCGGTTCTGTAGGACCGACCATAGCAAGAATGATAAAAGCCTAAAGAAGCGGGTTCAGCTGGCAGCAGTAACTATGACTCTCTTAAGGTAGCCAAATGCGCGTCACTCTGCGAAATTAATTTGAAAACTCGAGGATATCGTCGTTGGAGTAACTCAGACACCGTTTAGGTGGCCATGTTGCAGTATTTCGCTTCTGCAGGACTGGCCACAATACGAATTAAAGAGAGGAAAGATTCAAAGAAGGGGAAGCAGCTGGCAGCAGTAACTATGACTCTCTTAAGGAAGCCAAATGCTTCGCCATTCTGCGAAATTTATATGAAAACTCGAGGCTATCGTCGTTAGAGTAACTCAGACAACGTTTAGGTGGACATGCTGTAGCATTTTGCTTCTGCAGGACTGGCCCCAATACGAATTAAAGAGAGGAAAGATTCAAAGAAGGGGGAGAAGCTTGCAGCAGTAACTATGACACTCTTAAGGTAGCCAAATTCCTCGTCACTCTGTGAAATTTATTAGAAAACTCGAGGCTATCGTCGTTGGAGTAACTCAGACAACGTTTAGGTGGCCATGTTGCAGCATTTCGCTTCTGCATGGACTGGCCGCAGTACGAATTAAAGAGAGGAAAGATTCAAAGAAAGGGGAGCAGCTGGCAGCAGGAACTATGACTCACTTAAGGTAGCCAAATGCCTCGTCATCCGGCGAAGTAATTATGCTAACGCGAAAAACTCGTAGTTTGAGAAACAGTGAAGGCGTTAAGGTGGACATACAGTGGCATGTCGGTTCCGTAGGACTGGCCGTAACAAGAATGATAAAGGCCTAAAGAAAGGGGAGCAGCCGGCAGAATTAACTATGATTGTCTGAAGGTAGACAAATGCCTCGTCAGTCTGCGAAATTTATTTGAAAACTCGAGGATATCGTCGTTTGAGTAACTCAGACAACGTTAAGGTGGACATGCTGTAGCATTTTTCTTCTGCAGGACTGGTCACAATACGAATTAAAGCGAGGAAATATTCAAAGAAGGGGGAGCAGCTGGCAGCAGTAACTATGACTCTCTAAAGGTAGCAAATGCCTCGTCACGCTGAGAAATTTATGTGAGAAGTCGAGGCTATCGTCGTTGGAGTAACTCAGACAACGTTCAGGTGGACATGTTCCAGCATTTCGCTTCCGCATGGACAGGCCGCAGTACGAATTAAAGAGAGGAAAAGGGGAGCAGCTGGCAGCAGGAACTATGACTCTCTTAAGGTAGCCAAATGCCTCGTCATCCGGCGCAGTACTTTTGTTAACTCGAGAAACTCGTAGTGGTAGAAACTGTGACGACGTGAAGTTAAACATACAGTGGCATATCGGTTCTTTAGGACTGACCATAGCAAGAATGATAAAAGCCTAAAGAAATGGGTGCAGCCGGCAGGAGTAACTATGACTCTCTTAAGGTAGCCAAATGCCTCGTCACTCTGCGAAATTTATTGGAAAACTCGAGGATATCGTCGTTGGAGTAACTCAGACATCGTTAAGGTGGACATGCTGTAGCATTTCGCTTTTGCAGGACTGGCCACAATACGAATTAAAGAGAGGAAAGATTCAAAGAAAGGGGGGCAGCTGGCAACAGTAACTATGACTCTCCTAAGGAAGCCAAATGCCTCGTCACGCTGCCAAATTTATTTGAAAACTCGAGGATATCGTCGTTAGAGTAACTCAGACAACGTTAAGGTGGACATGCTGTAGCATTTTGCTTCTGCAGGACTGGTTACAATACGAATTAAAGAGAGGAAAGATTCAAAGAAGGGGGAGCAGCTGGCAGCAGAAACTATGACACTCTTAAGGTAGCCAAATGCCTCGTCACTCTGTGAAATTTATTAGAAAACTCGAGGCTATCGTCGTTGGAGTAACTCAGACAACGTTTAGGTGGCCATGTTGCAGCATTTCGCTTCTGCATGGACTGGCCGCAGTACGAATTAAAGAGAGGAAAGATTCAAAGAAAGGGGAGCAGCTGGCAGCAGGAACTATGACTCTCTTAAGGTATCCAAATGCCTCGTCATCTGGCGAAGTACATTTGCTAACTCGAGGAACTCGTAGTGGGAGTAACTGTGACGACGTTAAGGTGGTCATACAGTGGCATATCGGTTCTGTAGGACTGGCCATAACAAGAATGATAAAGGCCTAAAGAAATGGGAGCAGCCGGCAAGAGTAACTATGACTCTTTTAAGGTAGCCGAATGCCTCAGCACTCTGCGATATTTATTTGAAAACTCGAGGATATCGTCGTTGGAGTAACTCAGACAACGTTAAGGTGGACATGCTGTAGCATTTTTTTTCTGCAGGACTGGCCACAATACGAATTAAAGCGAGGAAAGATTCAAACAAGGGGGTGCAGCTGGCAGCAGTAACTATGACTCTCTTAAGGGAGCCAAATGCCTCGTCACTCTGCCAAATTTATTTGAAAACTCGAGGATATCGTCGTTAGAGTAAGTCAGACAACGTTAAGGTGGACATGCTGTAGCATTTTGCTTCTGCAGGACTGGCCACAATACGAGAGGAAAGATTCAAAGAAGGGGGAGCAGCTGGCAGCAGGAACTATGACTCTCTTAAGGTAGCCAAATGCCTCGTCATCCGGCGAAGTACTTTTGCTAACTCGATAAACTCGTAGTGGGAGTAACTGTGACGATGTGAAGGTAAACATACAGTGGCATATCGGTTCTGTAGGACCGACCATAGCAAGAATGATAAAAGCCTAAAGAAGCGGGTTCAGCTGGCAGCAGTAACTATGACTCTCTTAAGGTAGCCAAATGCGCGTCACTCTGCGAAATTAATTTGAAAACTCGAGGATATCGTCGTTGGAGTAACTCAGACACCGTTTAGGTGGCCATGTTGCAGTATTTCGCTTCTGCAGGACTGGCCACAATACGAATTAAAGAGAGGAAAGATTCAAAGAAGGGGAAGCAGCTGGCAGCAGTAACTATGACTCTCTTAAGGAAGCCAAATGCTTCGCCATTCTGCGAAATTTATATGAAAACGCGAGGCTATCGTCGTTAGAGTAACTCAGACAACGTTTAGGTGGACATGCTGTAGCATTTTGCTTCTGCAGGACTGGCCCCAATACGAATTAAAGAGAGGAAAGATTCAAAGAAGGGGGAGAAGCTTGCAGCAGTAACTATGACACTCTTAAGGTAGCCAAATTCCTCGTCATTCTGTGAAATTTATTAGAAAACTCGAGGCTATCGTCGTTGGAGTAACTCAGACAACGTTTAGGTGGCCATGTTGCAGCATTTCGCTTCTGCATGGACTGGCCGCAGTACGAATTAAAGAGAGGAAAGATTCAAAGAAAGGGGAGCAGCTGGCAGCAGGAACTATGACTCACTTAAGGTAGCCAAATGCCTCGTCATCCGGCGAAGTAATTATGCTAACGCGAAAAACTCGTAGTTTGAGAAACAGTGAAGGCGTTAAGGTGGACATACAGTGGCATGTCGGTTCCGTAGGACTGGCCGTAACAAGAATGATAAAGGCCTAAAGAAAGGGGAGCAGCCGGCAGAATTAACTATGATTGTCTGAAGGTAGACAAATGCCTCGTCAGTCTGCGAAATTTATTTGAAAACTCGAGGATATCGTCGTTTGAGTAACTCAGACAACGTTAAGGTGGACATGCTGTAGCATTTTTCTTCTGCAGGACTGGTCACAATACGAATTAAAGCGAGGAAATATTCAAAGAAGGGGGAGCAGCTGGCAGCAGTAACTATGACTCTCTAAAGGTAGCAAATGCCTCGTCACGCTGAGAAATTTATGTGAGAAGTCGAGGCTATCGTCGTTGGAGTAACTCAGACAACGTTCAGGTGGACATGTTCCAGCATTTCGCTTCCGCATGGACAGGCCGCAGTACGAATTAAAGAGAGGAAAAGGGGAGCAGCTGGCAGCAGGAACTATGACTCTCTTAAGGTAGCCAAATGCCTCGTCATCCGGCGCAGTACTTTTGTTAACTCGAGAAACTCGTAGTGGTAGTAACTGTGACGACGTGAAGTTAAACATACAGTGGCATATCGGTTCTTTAGGACTGACCATAGCAAGAATGATAAAAGCCTAAAGAAATGGGTGCAGCCGGCAGGAGTAACTATGACTCTCTTAAGGTAGCCAAATGCCTCGTCACTCTGCGAAATTTATTGGAAAACTCGAGGATATCGTCGTTGGAGTAACTCAGACATCGTTAAGGTGGACATGCTGTAGCATTTCGCTTTTGCAGGACTGGCCACAATACGAATTAAAGAGAGGAAAGATTCAAAGAAAGGGGGGCAGCTGGCAACAGTAACTATGACTCTCCTAAGGAAGCCAAATGCCTCGTCACGCTGCCAAATTTATTTGAAAACTCGAGGATATCGTCGTTAGAGTAACTCAGACAACGTTAAGGTGGACATGCTGTAGCATTTTGCTTCTGCAGGACTGGTTACAATACGAATTAAAGAGAGGAAAGATTCAAAGAAGGGGGAGCAGCTGGCAGCAGAAACTATGACACTCTTAAGGTAGCCAAATGCCTCGTCACTCTGTGAAATTTATTAGAAAACTCGAGGCTATCGTCGTTGGAGTAACTCAGACAACGTTTAGGTGGCCATGTTGCAGCATTTCGCTTCTGCATGGACTGGCCGCAGTACGAATTAAAGAGAGGAAAGATTCAAAGAAAGGGGAGCAGCTGGCAGCAGGAACTATGACTCTCTTAAGGTATCCAAATGCCTCGTCATCTGGCGAAGTACATTTGCTAACTCGAGGAACTCGTAGTGGGAGTAACTGTGACGACGTTAAGGTGGACATACAGTGGCATATCGGTTCTGTAGGACTGGCCATAACAAGAATGATAAAGGCCTAAAGAAATGGGAGCAGCCGGCAAGAGTAACTATGACTCTTTTAAGGTAGCCGAATGCCTCAGCACTCTGCGATATTTATTTGAAAACTCGAGGATATCGTCGTTGGAGTAACTCAGACAACGTTAAGGTGGACATGCTGTAGCATTTTTTTTCTGCAGGACTGGCCACAATACGAATTAAAGCGAGGAAAGATTCAAACAAGGGGGTGCAGCTGGCAGCAGTAACTATGACTCTCTTAAGGGAGCCAAATGCCTCGTCACTCTGCCAAATTTATTTGAAAACTCGAGGATATCGTCGTTAGAGTAAGTCAGACAACGTTAAGGTGGACATGCTGTAGCATTTTGCTTCTGCAGGACTGGCCACAATACGAGAGGAAAGATTCAAAGAAGGGGGAGCAGCTGGCAGCAGGAACTATGACTCTCTTAAGGTAGCCAAATGCCTCGTCATCCGGCGAAGTACTTTTGCTAACTCGATAAACTCGTAGTGGGAGTAACTGTGACGATGTGAAGGTAAACATACAGTGGCATATCGGTTCTGTAGGACCGACCATAGCAAGAATGATAAAAGCCTAAAGAAGCGGGTTCAGCTGGCAGCAGTAACTATGACTCTCTTAAGGTAGCCAAATGCGCGTCACTCTGCGAAATTAATTTGAAAACTCGAGGATATCGTCGTTGGAGTAACTCAGACACCGTTTAGGTGGCCATGTTGCAGTATTTCGCTTCTGCAGGACTGGCCACAATACGAATTAAAGAGAGGAAAGATTCAAAGAAGGGGAAGCAGCTGGCAGCAGTAACTATGACTCTCTTAAGGAAGCCAAATGCTTCGCCATTCTGCGAAATTTATATGAAAACGCGAGGCTATCGTCGTTAGAGTAACTCAGACAACGTTTAGGTGGACATGCTGTAGCATTTTGCTTCTGCAGGACTGGCCCCAATACGAATTAAAGAGAGGAAAGATTCAAAGAAGGGGGAGAAGCTTGCAGCAGTAACTATGACACTCTTAAGGTAGCCAAATTCCTCGTCATTCTGTGAAATTTATTAGAAAACTCGAGGCTATCGTCGTTGGAGTAACTCAGACAACGTTTAGGTGGCCATGTTGCAGCATTTCGCTTCTGCATGGACTGGCCGCAGTACGAATTAAAGAGAGGAAAGATTCAAAGAAAGGGGAGCAGCTGGCAGCAGGAACTATGACTCACTTAAGGTAGCCAAATGCCTCGTCATCCGGCGAAGTAATTATGCTAACGCGAAAAACTCGTAGTTTGAGAAACAGTGAAGGCGTTAAGGTGGACATACAGTGGCATGTCGGTTCCGTAGGACTGGCCGTAACAAGAATGATAAAGGCCTAAAGAAAGGGGAGCAGCCGGCAGAATTAACTATGATTGTCTGAAGGTAGACAAATGCCTCGTCAGTCTGCGAAATTTATTTGAAAACTCGAGGATATCGTCGTTTGAGTAACTCAGACAACGTTAAGGTGGACATGCTGTAGCATTTTTCTTCTGCAGGACTGGTCACAATACGAATTAAAGCGAGGAAATATTCAAAGAAGGGGGAGCAGCTGGCAGCAGTAACTATGACTCTCTAAAGGTAGCAAATGCCTCGTCACGCTGAGAAATTTATGTGAGAAGTCGAGGCTATCGTCGTTGGAGTAACTCAGACAACGTTCAGGTGGACATGTTCCAGCATTTCGCTTCCGCATGGACAGGCCGCAGTACGAATTAAAGAGAGGAAAAGGGGAGCAGCTGGCAGCAGGAACTATGACTCTCTTAAGGTAGCCAAATGCCTCGTCATCCGGCGCAGTACTTTTGTTAACTCGAGAAACTCGTAGTGGTAGTAACTGTGACGACGTGAAGTTAAACATACAGTGGCATATCGGTTCTTTAGGACTGACCATAGCAAGAATGATAAAAGCCTAAAGAAATGGGTGCAGCCGGCAGGAGTAACTATGACTCTCTTAAGGTAGCCAAATGCCTCGTCACTCTGCGAAATTTATTGGAAAACTCGAGGATATCGTCGTTGGAGTAACTCAGACATCGTTAAGGTGGACATGCTGTAGCATTTCGCTTTTGCAGGACTGGCCACAATACGAATTAAAGAGAGGAAAGATTCAAAGAAAGGGGGGCAGCTGGCAACAGTAACTATGACTCTCCTAAGGAAGCCAAATGCCTCGTCACGCTGCCAAATTTATTTGAAAACTCGAGGATATCGTCGTTAGAGTAACTCAGACAACGTTAAGGTGGACATGCTGTAGCATTTTGCTTCTGCAGGACTGGTTACAATACGAATTAAAGAGAGGAAAGATTCAAAGAAGGGGGAGCAGCTGGCAGCAGAAACTATGACACTCTTAAGGTAGCCAAATGCCTCGTCACTCTGTGAAATTTATTAGAAAACTCGAGGCTATCGTCGTTGGAGTAACTCAGACAACGTTTAGGTGGCCATGTTGCAGCATTTCGCTTCTGCATGGACTGGCCGCAGTACGAATTAAAGAGAGGAAAGATTCAAAGAAAGGGGAGCAGCTGGCAGCAGGAACTATGACTCTCTTAAGGTATCCAAATGCCTCGTCATCTGGCGAAGTACATTTGCTAACTCGAAGAACTCGTAGTGGGAGTAACTGTGACGACGTTAAGGTGGTCATACAGTGGCATATCGGTTCTGTAGGACTGGCCATAACAAGAATGATAAAGGCCTAAAGAAATGGGAGCAGCCGGCAAGAGTAACTATGACTCTTTTAAGGTAGCCGAATGCCTCAGCACTCTGCGATATTTATTTGAAAACTCGAGGATATCGTCGTTGGAGTAACTCAGACAACGTTAAGGTGGACATGCTGTAGCATTTTTTTTCTGCAGGACTGGCCACAATACGAATTAAAGCGAGGAAAGATTCAAACAAGGGGGTGCAGCTGGCAGCAGTAACTATGACTCTCTTAAGGGAGCCAAATGCCTCGTCACACTGCCAAATTTATTTGAAAACTCGAGGATATCGTCGTTAGAGTAAGTCAGACAACGTTAAGGTGGACATGCTGTAGCATTTTGCTTCTGCAGGACTGGCCACAATACGAGAGGAAAGATTCAAAGAAGGGGGAGCAGCTGGCAGCAGGAACTATGACTCTCTTAAGGTAGCCAAATGCCTCGTCATCCGGCGAAGTACTTTTGCTAACTCGATAAACTCGTAGTGGGAGTAACTGTGACGATGTGAAGGTAAACATACAGTGGCATATCGGTTCTGTAGGACCGACCATAGCAAGAATGATAAAAGCCTAAAGAAGCGGGTTCAGCTGGCAGCAGTAACTATGACTCTCTTAAGGTAGCCAAATGCGCGTCACTCTGCGAAATTAATTTGAAAACTCGAGGATATCGTCGTTGGAGTAACTCAGACACCGTTTAGGTGGCCATGTTGCAGTATTTCGCTTCTGCAGGACTGGCCACAATACGAATTAAAGAGAGGAAAGATTCAAAGAAGGGGAAGCAGCTGGCAGCAGTAACTATGACTCTCTTAAGGAAGCCAAATGCTTCGCCATTCTGCGAAATTTATATGAAAACTCGAGGCTATCGTCGTTAGAGTAACTCAGACAACGTTTAGGTGGACATGCTGTAGCATTTTGCTTCTGCAGGACTGGCCCCAATACGAATTAAAGAGAGGAAAGATTCAAAGAAGGGGGAGAAGCTTGCAGCAGTAACTATGACACTCTTAAGGTAGCCAAATTCCTCGTCACTCTGTGAAATTTATTAGAAAACTCGAGGCTATCGTCGTTGGAGTAACTCAGACAACGTTTAGGTGGCCATGTTGCAGCATTTCGCTTCTGCATGGACTGGCCGCAGTACGAATTAAAGAGAGGAAAGATTCAAAGAAAGGGGAGCAGCTGGCAGCAGGAACTATGACTCACTTAAGGTAGCCAAATGCCTCGTCATCCGGCGAAGTAATTATGCTAACGCGAAAAACTCGTAGTTTGAGAAACAGTGAAGGCGTTAAGGTGAACATACAGTGGCATGTCGGTTCCGTAGGACTGGCCGTAACAAGAATGATAAAGGCCTAAAGAAAGGGGAGCAGCCGGCAGAATTAACTATGATTGTCTGAAGGTAGACAAATGCCTCGTCAGTCTGCGAAATTTATTTGAAAACTCGAGGATATCGTCGTTTGAGTAACTCAGACAACGTTAAGGTGGACATGCTGTAGCATTTTTCTTCTGCAGGACTGGTCACAATACGAATTAAAGCGAGGAAATATTCAAAGAAGGGGGAGCAGCTGGCAGCAGTAACTATGACTCTCTAAAGGTAGCAAATGCCTCGTCACGCTGAGAAATTTATGTGAGAAGTCGAGGCTATCGTCGTTGGAGTAACTCAGACAACGTTCAGGTGGACATGTTCCAGCATTTCGCTTCCGCATGGACAGGCCGCAGTACGAATTAAAGAGAGGAAAAGGGGAGCAGCTGGCAGCAGGAACTATGACTCTCTTAAGGTAGCCAAATGCCTCGTCATCCGGCGCAGTACTTTTGTTAACTCGAGAAACTCGTAGTGGTAGAAACTGTGACGACGTGAAGTTAAACATACAGTGGCATATCGGTTCTTTAGGACTGACCATAGCAAGAATGATAAAAGCCTAAAGAAATGGGTGCAGCCGGCAGGAGTAACTATGACTCTCTTAAGGTAGCCAAATGCCTCGTCACTCTGCGAAATTTATTGGAAAACTCGAGGATATCGTCGTTGGAGTAACTCAGACATCGTTAAGGTGGACATGCTGTAGCATTTCGCTTCTGCAGGACTGGCCACAATACGAATTAAAGAGAGGAAAGATTCAAAGAAAGGGGGGCAGCTGGCAACAGTAACTATGACTCTCCTAAGGAAGCCAAATGCCTCGTCACGCTGCCAAATTTATTTGAAAACTCGAGGATATCGTCGTTAGAGTAACTCAGACAACGTTAAGGTGGACATGCTGTAGCATTTTGCTTCTGCAGGACTGGTTACAATACGAATTAAAGAGAGGAAAGATTCAAAGAAGGGGGAGCAGCTGGCAGCAGAAACTATGACACTCTTAAGGTAGCCAAATGCCTCGTCACTCTGTGAAATTTATTAGAAAACTCGAGGCTATCGTCGTTGGAGTAACTCAGACAACGTTTAGGTGGCCATGTTGCAGCATTTCGCTTCTGCATGGACTGGCCGCAGTACGAATTAAAGAGAGGAAAGATTCAAAGAAAGGGGAGCAGCTGGCAGCAGGAACTATGACTCTCTTAAGGTATCCAAATGCCTCGTCATCTGGCGAAGTACATTTGCTAACTCGAGGAACTCGTAGTGGGAGTAACTGTGACGACGTTAAGGTGGACATACAGTGGCATATCGGTTCTGTAGGACTGGCCATAACAAGAATGATAAAGGCCTAAAGAAATGGGAGCAGCCGGCAAGAGTAACTATGACTCTTTTAAGGTAGCCGAATGCCTCAGCACTCTGCGATATTTATTTGAAAACTCGAGGATATCGTCGTTGGAGTAACTCAGACAACGTTAAGGTGGACATGCTGTAGCATTTTTTTTCTGCAGGACTGGCCACAATACGAATTAAAGCGAGGAAAGATTCAAACAAGGGGGTGCAGCTGGCAGCAGTAACTATGACTCTCTTAAGGGAGCCAAATGCCTCGTCACTCTGCCAAATTTATTTGAAAACTCGAGGATATCGTCGTTAGAGTAAGTCAGACAACGTTAAGGTGGACATGCTGTAGCATTTTGCTTCTGCAGGACTGGCCACAATACGAGAGGAAAGATTCAAAGAAGGGGGAGCAGCTGGCAGCAGGAACTATGACTCTCTTAAGGTAGCCAAATGCCTCGTCATCCGGCGAAGTACTTTTGCTAACTCGATAAACTCGTAGTGGGAGTAACTGTGACGATGTGAAGGTAAACATACAGTGGCATATCGGTTCTGTGGGACCGACCATAGCAAGAATGATAAAAGCCTAAAGAAGCGGGTTCAGCTGGCAGCAGTAACTATGACTCTCTTAAGGTAGCCAAATGCGCGTCACTCTGCGAAATTAATTTGAAAACTCGAGGATATCGTCGTTGGAGTAACTCAGACACCGTTTAGGTGGCCATGTTGCAGTATTTCGCTTCTGCAGGACTGGCCACAATACGAATTAAAGAGAGGAAAGATTCAAAGAAGGGGAAGCAGCTGGCAGCAGTAACTATGACTCTCTTAAGGAAGCCAAATGCTTCGCCATTCTGCGAAATTTATATGAAAACGCGAGGCTATCGTCGTTAGAGTAACTCAGACAACGTTTAGGTGGACATGCTGTAGCATTTTGCTTCTGCAGGACTGGCCCCAATACGAATTAAAGAGAGGAAAGATTCAAAGAAGGGGGAGAAGCTTGCAGCAGTAACTATGACACTCTTAAGGTACCCAAATTCCTCGTCATTCTGTGAAATTTATTAGAAAACTCGAGGCTATCGTCGTTGGAGTAACTCAGACAACGTTTAGGTGGCCATGTTGCAGCATTTCGCTTCTGCATGGACTGGCCGCAGTACGAATTAAAGAGAGGAAAGATTCAAAGAAAGGGGAGCAGCTGGCAGCAGGAACTATGACTCACTTAAGGTAGCCAAATGCCTCGTCATCCGGCGAAGTAATTATGCTAACGCGAAAAACTCGTAGTTTGAGAAACAGTGAAGGCGTTAAGGTGGACATACAGTGGCATGTCGGTTCCGTAGGACTGGCCGTAACAAGAATGATAAAGGCCTAAAGAAAGGGGAGCAGCCGGCAGAATTAACTATGATTGTCTGAAGGTAGACAAATGCCTCGTCAGTCTGCGAAATTTATTTGAAAACTCGAGGATATCGTCGTTTGAGTAACTCAGACAACGTTAAGGTGGACATGCTGTAGCATTTTTCTTCTGCAGGACTGGTCACAATACGAATTAAAGCGAGGAAATATTCAAAGAAGGGGGAGCAGCTGGCAGCAGTAACTATGACTCTCTAAAGGTAGCAAATGCCTCGTCACGCTGAGAAATTTATGTGAGAAGTCGAGGCTATCGTCGTTGGAGTAACTCAGACAACGTTCAGGTGGACATGTTCCAGCATTTCGCTTCCGCATGGACAGGCCGCAGTACGAATTAAAGAGAGGAAAAGGGGAGCAGCTGGCAGCAGGAACTATGACTCTCTTAAGGTAGCCAAATGCCTCGTCATCCGGCGCAGTACTTTTGTTAACTCGAGAAACTCGTAGTGGTAGTAACTGTGACGACGTGAAGTTAAACATACAGTGGCATATCGGTTCTTTAGGACTGACCATAGCAAGAATGATAAAAGCCTAAAGAAATGGGTGCAGCCGGCAGGAGTAACTATGACTCTCTTAAGGTAGCCAAATGCCTCGTCACTCTGCGAAATTTATTGGAAAACTCGAGGATATCGTCGTTGGAGTAACTCAGACATCGTTAAGGTGGACATGCTGTAGCATTTCGCTTCTGCAGGACTGGCCACAATACGAATTAAAGAGAGGAAAGATTCAAAGAAAGGGGGGCAGCTGGCAACAGTAACTATGACTCTCCTAAGGAAGCCAAATGCCTCGTCACGCTGCCAAATTTATTTGAAAACTCGAGGATATCGTCGTTAGAGTAACTCAGACAACGTTAAGGTGGACATGCTGTAGCATTTTGCTTCTGCAGGACTGGTTACAATACGAATTAAAGAGAGGAAAGATTCAAAGAAGGGGGAGCAGCTGGCAGCAGAAACTATGACACTCTTAAGGTAGCCAAATGCCTCGTCACTCTGTGAAATTTATTAGAAAACTCGAGGCTATCGTCGTTGGAGTAACTCAGACAACGTTTAGGTGGCCATGTTGCAGCATTTCGCTTCTGCATGGACTGGCCGCAGTACGAATTAAAGAGAGGAAAGATTCAAAGAAAGGGGAGCAGCTGGCAGCAGGAACTATGACTCTCTTAAGGTATCCAAATGCCTCGTCATCTGGCGAAGTACATTTGCTAACTCGAGGAACTCGTAGTGGGAGTAACTGTGACGACGTTAAGGTGGACATACAGTGGCATATCGGTTCTGTAGGACTGGCCATAACAAGAATGATAAAGGCCTAAAGAAATGGGAGCAGCCGGCAAGAGTAACTATGACTCTTTTAAGGTAGCCAAATGCCTCAGCACTCTGCGATATTTATTTGAAAACTCGAGGATATCGTCGTTGGAGTAACTCAGACAACGTTTAGGTGGCCATGTTGCAGCATTTCGCTTCTGCAGGACTGGCCACAATACGAATTAAAGAGAGGAAAGATTCAAAGAAGGGGGAGCTGCTGGCAGCAGTAACTATGACTCTCTTAAGGAAGCCAAATGCCTCGTCTTCCGGCGAAGTACTTTTGCTAACTCGAGAAACTCGTAGTGGGAGTAACCGTGACGTCGTGAAGGTAAACATACAGTGGCATATCGGTTCTGTAGGACCGACCATAGCAAGAATGATAAAAGCCCAAAGAAATGCGTTCAGCCTTCAGAATTAACAATGACTGTCTTAAGGTAGACAAATGTCTCGTCAATCTGCGAAATTTATTTGAAAACTCGAGGATGTCGTCGTTGGAGTAACTCAGACAACGTTAAGGTGGACATGCTGTAGCATTTTTTTTCTGCAGGACTGGCCACAATACGAATTAAAGCGAGGAAAGATTCAAACAAGGGGGTGCAGCTGGCAGCAGTAACTACGACTCTCTTAAGGGAGCCAAATGCCTCGTCACTCTGCCAAATTTATTTGAAAACTCGAGGATATCGTCGTTAGAGTAAGTCAGACAACGTTAAGGTGGACATGCTGTAGCATTTTGCTTCTGCAGGACTGGCCACAATACGAGAGGAAAGATTCAAAGAAGGGGGAGCAGCTGGCAGCAGGAACTATGACTCTCTTAAGGTAGCCAAATGCCTCGTCATCCGGCGAAGTACTTTTGCTAACTCGATAAACTCGTAGTGGGAGTAACTGTGACGATGTGAAGGTAAACATACAGTGGCATATCGGTTCTGTAGGACCGACCATAGCAAGAATGATAAAAGCCTAAAGAAGCGGGTTCAGCTGGCAGCAGTAACTATGACTCTCTTAAGGTAGCTAAATGCGCGTCACTCTGCGAAATTAATTTGAAAACTCGAGGATATCGTCGTTGGAGTAACTCAGACACCGTTTAGGTGGCCATGTTGCAGTATTTCGCTTCTGCAGGACTGGCCACAATACGAATTAAAGAGAGGAAAGATTCAAAGAAGGGGAAGCAGCTGGCAGCAGTAACTATGACTCTCTTAAGGAAGCCAAATGCTTCGCCATTCTGCGAAATTTATATGAAAACTCGAGGCTATCGTCGTTAGAGTAACTCAGACAACGTTTAGGTGGACATGCTGTAGCATTTTGCTTCTGCAGGACTGGCCGCAGTACGAATTAAAGAGAGGAAAGATTCAAAGAAAGGGGAGCAGCTGGCAGCAGGAACTATGACTCACTTAAGGTAGCCAAATGCCTCGTCACTCTGTGAAATTTATTAGAAAACTCGAGGCTATCGTCGTTGGAGTAACTCAGACAACGTTTAGGTGGCCATGTTGCAGCATTTCGCTTCTGCATGGACTGGCCGCAGTACGAATTAAAGAGAGGAAAGATTCAAAGAAAGGGGAGCAGCTGGCAGCAGGAACTATGACTCACTTAAGGTAGCCAAATGCCTCGTCATCCGGCGAAGTAATTATGCTAACGCGAAAAACTCGTAGTTTGAGAAACAGTGAAGTCGTTAAGGTGGACATACAGTGGCATGTCGGTTCCGTAGGACTGGCCGTAGCAAGAATGATAAAGGCCTAAAGAAAGGGGAGCAGCCGGCAGAATTAACTATGATTGTCTGAAGGTAGACAAATGCCTCGTCAGTCTGCGAAATTTATTTGAAAACTCGAGGATATCGTCGTTTGAGTAACTCAGACAACGTTAAGGTGGACATGCTGTAGCATTTTTCTTCTGCAGGACTGGTCACAATACGAATTAAAGCGAGGAAATATTCAAAGAAGGGGGAGCAGCTGGCAGCAGTAACTATGACTCTCTAAAGGTAGCAAATGCGTCGTCACGCTGAGAAATTTATGTGAGAAGTCGAGGCTATCGTCGTTGGAGTAACTCAGACAACGTTCAGGTGGACATGTTCCAGCATTTCGCTTCCGCATGGACAGGCCGCAGTACGAATTAAAGAGAGGAAAAGGGGAGCAGCTGGCAGCAGGAACTATGACTCTCTTAAGGTAGCCAAATGCCTCGTCATCCGGCGCAGTACTTTTGTTAACTCGAGAAACTCGTAGTGGTAGAAACTGTGACGACGTGAAGTTAAACATACAGTGGCATATCGGTTCTTTAGGACTGACCATAGCAAGAATGATAAAAGCCTAAAGAAATGGGTGCAGCCGGCAGGAGTAACTATGACTCTCTTAAGGTAGCCAAATGCCTCGTCACTCTGCGAAATTTATTGGAAAACTCGAGGATATCGTCGTTGGAGTAACTCAGACATCGTTAAGGTGGACATGCTGTAGCATTTCGCTTCTGCAGGACTGGCCACAATACGAATTAAAGAGAGGAAAGATTCAAAGAAAGGGGGGCAGCTGGCAACAGTAACTATGACTCTCCTAAGGAAGCCAAATGCCTCGTCACGCTGCCAAATTTATTTGAAAACTCGAGGATATCGTCGTTAGAGTAACTCAGACAACGTTAAGGTGGACATGCTGTAGCATTTTGCTTCTGCAGGACTGGTTACAATACGAATTAAAGAGAGGAAAGATTCAAAGAAGGGGGAGCAGCTGGCAGCAGAAACTATGACACTCTTAAGGTAGCCAAATGCCTCGTCACACTGTGAAATTTATTAGAAAACTCGAGGCTATCGTCGTTGGAGTAACTCAGACAACGTTTAGGTGGCCATGTTGCAGCATTTCGCTTCTGCATGGACTGGCCGCAGTACGAATTAAAGAGAGGAAAGATTCAAAGAAAGGGGAGCAGCTGGCAGCAGGAACTATGACTCTCTTAAGGTATCCAAATGCCTCGTCATCTGGCGAAGTACATTTGCTAACTCGAGGAACTCGTAGTGGGAGTAACTGTGACGACGTTAAGGTGGACATACAGTGGCATATCGGTTCTGTAGGACTGGCCATAACAAGAATGATAAAGGCCTAAAGAAATGGGAGCAGCCGGCAAGAGTAACTATGACTCTTTTAAGGTAGCCGAATGCCTCAGCACTCTGCGATATTTATTTGAAAACTCGAGGATATCGTCGTTGGAGTAACTCAGACAACGTTAAGGTGGACATGCTGTAGCATTTTTTTTCTGCAGGACTGGCCACAATACGAATTAAAGCGAGGAAAGATTCAAACAAGGGGGTGCAGCTGGCAGCAGTAACTATGACTCTCTTAAGGGAGCCAAATGCCTCGTCACTCTGCCAAATTTATTTGAAAACTCGAGGATATCGTCGTTAGAGTAAGTCAGACAACGTTAAGGTGGACATGCTGTAGCATTTTGCTTCTGCAGGACTGGCCACAATACGAGAGGAAAGATTCAAAGAAGGGGGAGCAGCTGGCAGCAGGAACTATGACTCTCTTAAGGTAGCCAAATGCCTCGTCATCCGGCGAAGTACTTTTGCTAACTCGATAAACTCGTAGTGGGAGTAACTGTGACGATGTGAAGGTAAACATACAGTGGCATATCGGTTCTGTAGGACCGACCATAGCAAGAATGATAAAAGCCTAAAGAAGCGGGTTCAGCTGGCAGCAGTAACTATGACTCTCTTAAGGTAGCCAAATGCGCGTCACTCTGCGAAATTAATTTGAAAACTCGAGGATATCGTCGTTGGAGTAACTCAGACACCGTTTAGGTGGCCATGTTGCAGTATTTCGCTTCTGCAGGACTGGCCACAATACGAATTAAAGAGAGGAAAGATTCAAAGAAGGGGAAGCAGCTGGCAGCAGTAACTATGACTCTCTTAAGGAAGCCAAATGCTTCGCCATTCTGCGAAATTTATATGAAAACTCGAGGCTATCGTCGTTAGAGTAACTCAGACAACGTTTAGGTGGACATGCTGTAGCATTTTGCTTCTGCAGGACTGGCCCCAATACGAATTAAAGAGAGGAAAGATTCAAAGAAGGGGGAGAAGCTTGCAGCAGTAACTATGACACTCTTAAGGTAGCCAAATTCCTCGTCACTCTGTGAAATTTATTAGAAAACTCGAGGCTATCGTCGTTGGAGTAACTCAGACAACGTTTAGGTGGCCATGTTGCAGCATTTCGCTTCTGCATGGACTGGCCGCAGTACGAATTAAAGAGAGGAAAGATTCAAAGAAAGGGGAGCAGCTGGCAGCAGGAACTATGACTCACTTAAGGTAGCCAAATGCCTCGTCATCCGGCGAAGTAATTATGCTAACGCGAAAAACTCGTAGTTTGAGAAACAGTGAAGGCGTTAAGGTGGACATACAGTGGCATGTCGGTTCCGTAGGACTGGCCGTAACAAGAATGATAAAGGCCTAAAGAAAGGGGAGCAGCCGGCAGAATTAACTATGATTGTCTGAAGGTAGACAAATGCCTCGTCAGTCTGCGAAATTTATTTGAAAACTCGAGGATATCGTCGTTTGAGTAACTCAGACAACGTTAAGGTGGACATGCTGTAGCATTTTTCTTCTGCAGGACTGGTCACAATACGAATTAAAGCGAGGAAATATTCAAAGAAGGGGGAGCAGCTGGCAGCAGTAACTATGACTCTCTAAAGGTAGCAAATGCCTCGTCACGCTGAGAAATTTATGTGAGAAGTCGAGGCTATCGTCGTTGGAGTAACTCAGACAACGTTCAGGTGGACATGTTCCAGCATTTCGCTTCCGCATGGACAGGCCGCAGTACGAATTAAAGAGAGGAAAAGGGGAGCAGCTGGCAGCAGGAACTATGACTCTCTTAAGGTAGCCAAATGCCTCGTCATCCGGCGCAGTACTTTTGTTAACTCGAGAAACTCGTAGTGGTAGTAACTGTGACGACGTGAAGTTAAACATACAGTGGCATATCGGTTCTTTAGGACTGACCATAGCAAGAATGATAAAAGCCTAAAGAAATGGGTGCAGCCGGCAGGAGTAACTATGACTCTCTTAAGGTAGCCAAATGCCTCGTCACTCTGCGAAATTTATTGGAAAACTCGAGGATATCGTCGTTGGAGTAACTCAGACATCGTTAAGGTGGACATGCTGTAGCATTTCGCTTCTGCAGGACTGGCCACAATACGAATTAAAGAGAGGAAAGATTCAAAGAAAGGGGGGCAGCTGGCAACAGTAACTATGACTCTCCTAAGGAAGCCAAATGCCTCGTCACGCTGCCAAATTTATTTGAAAACTCGAGGATATCGTCGTTAGAGTAACTCAGACAACGTTAAGGTGGACATGCTGTAGCATTTTGCTTCTGCAGGACTGGTTACAATACGAATTAAAGAGAGGAAAGATTCAAAGAAGGGGGAGCAGCTGGCAGCAGAAACTATGACACTCTTAAGGTAGCCAAATGCCTCGTCACTCTGTGAAATTTATTAGAAAACTCGAGGCTATCGTCGTTGGAGTAACTCAGACAACGTTTAGGTGGCCATGTTGCAGCATTTCGCTTCTGCATGGACTGGCCGCAGTACGAATTAAAGAGAGGAAAGATTCAAAGAAAGGGGAGCAGCTGGCAGCAGGAACTATGACTCTCTTAAGGTATCCAAATGCCTCGTCATCTGGCGAAGTACATTTGCTAACTCGAGGAACTCGTAGTGGGAGTAACTGTGACGACGTTAAGGTGGACATACAGTGGCATATCGGTTCTGTAGGACTGGCCATAACAAGAATGATAAAGGCCTAAAGAAATGGGAGCAGCCGGCAAGAGTAACTATGACTCTTTTAAGGTAGCCAAATGCCTCAGCACTCTGCGATATTTATTTGAAAACTCGAGGATATCGTCGTTGGAGTAACTCAGACAACGTTTAGGTGGCCATGTTGCAGCATTTCGCTTCTGCAGGACTGGCCACAATACGAATTAAAGAGAGGAAAGATTCAAAGAAGGGGGAGCTGCTGGCAGCAGTAACTATGACTCTCTTAAGGAAGCCAAATGCCTCGTCTTCCGGCGAAGTACTTTTGCTAACTCGAGAAACTCGTAGTGGGAGTAACCGTGACGTCGTGAAGGTAAACATACAGTGGCATATCGGTTCTGTAGGACCGACCATAGCAAGAATGATAAAAGCCCAAAGAAATGCGTTCAGCCTTCAGAATTAACAATGACTGTCTTAAGGTAGACAAATGTCTCGTCAATCTGCGAAATTTATTTGAAAACTCGAGGATATCGTCGTTGGAGTAACTCAGACAACGTTAAGGTGGACATGCTGTAGCATTTTTTTTCTGCAGGACTGGCCACAATACGAATTAAAGCGAGGAAAGATTCAAACAAGGGGGTGCAGCTGGCAGCAGTAACTACGACTCTCTTAAGGGAGCCAAATGCCTCGTCACTCTGCCAAATTTATTTGAAAACTCGAGGATATCGTCGTTAGAGTAAGTCAGACAACGTTAAGGTGGACATGCTGTAGCATTTTGCTTCTGCAGGACTGGCCACAATACGAGAGGAAAGATTCAAAGAAGGGGGAGCAGCTGGCAGCAGGAACTATGACTCTCTTAAGGTAGCCAAATGCCTCGTCATCCGGCGAAGTACTTTTGCTAACTCGATAAACTCGTAGTGGGAGTAACTGTGACGATGTGAAGGTAAACATACAGTGGCATATCGGTTCTGTAGGACCGACCATAGCAAGAATGATAAAAGCCTAAAGAAGCGGGTTCAGCTGGCAGCAGTAACTATGACTCTCTTAAGGTAGCTAAATGCGCGTCACTCTGCGAAATTAATTTGAAAACTCGAGGATATCGTCGTTGGAGTAACTCAGACACCGTTTAGGTGGCCATGTTGCAGTATTTCGCTTCTGCAGGACTGGCCACAATACGAATTAAAGAGAGGAAAGATTCAAAGAAGGGGAAGCAGCTGGCAGCAGTAACTATGACTCTCTTAAGGAAGCCAAATGCTTCGCCATTCTGCGAAATTTATATGAAAACTCGAGGCTATCGTCGTTAGAGTAACTCAGACAACGTTTAGGTGGACATGCTGTAGCATTTTGCTTCTGCAGGACTGGCCGCAGTACGAATTAAAGAGAGGAAAGATTCAAAGAAAGGGGAGCAGCTGGCAGCAGGAACTATGACTCACTTAAGGTAGCCAAATGCCTCGTCACTCTGTGAAATTTATTAGAAAACTCGAGGCTATCGTCGTTGGAGTAACTCAGACAACGTTTAGGTGGCCATGTTGCAGCATTTCGCTTCTGCATGGACTGGCCGCAGTACGAATTAAAGAGAGGAAAGATTCAAAGAAAGGGGAGCAGCTGGCAGCAGGAACTATGACTCACTTAAGGTAGCCAAATGCCTCGTCATCCGGCGAAGTAATTATGCTAACGCGAAAAACTCGTAGTTTGAGAAACAGTGAAGTCGTTAAGGTGGACATACAGTGGCATGTCGGTTCCGTAGGACTGGCCGTAGCAAGAATGATAAAGGCCTAAAGAAAGGGGAGCAGCCGGCAGAATTAACTATGATTGTCTGAAGGTAGACAAATGCCTCGTCAGTCTGCGAAATTTATTTGAAAACTCGAGGATATCGTCGTTTGAGTAACTCAGACAACGTTAAGGTGGACATGCTGTAGCATTTTTCTTCTGCAGGACTGGTCACAATACGAATTAAAGCGAGGAAATATTCAAAGAAGGGGGAGCAGCTGGCAGCAGTAACTATGACTCTCTAAAGGTAGCAAATGCGTCGTCACGCTGAGAAATTTATGTGAGAAGTCGAGGCTATCGTCGTTGGAGTAACTCAGACAACGTTCAGGTGGACATGTTCCAGCATTTCGCTTCCGCATGGACAGGCCGCAGTACGAATTAAAGAGAGGAAAAGGGGAGCAGCTGGCAGCAGG
Source organism: Schistocerca piceifrons (assembly GCF_021461385.2). Classification (NCBI taxonomy): domain Eukaryota; kingdom Metazoa; phylum Arthropoda; class Insecta; order Orthoptera; family Acrididae; genus Schistocerca; species Schistocerca piceifrons. Next base: position 18,788,762 of record NC_060142.1, on the reverse strand, counting down.
AACTATGACTCTCTTAAGGTAGCCAAATGCCTCGTCATCCGGCGCAGTACTTTTGTTAACTCGAGAAACTCGTAGTGGTAGAAACTGTGACGACGTGAAGTTAAACATACAGTGGCATATCGGTTCTTTAGGACTGACCACAGCAAGAATGATAAAAGCCTAAAGAAATGGGTGCAGCCGGCAGGAGTAACTATGACTCTCTTAAGGTAGCCAAATGCCTCGTCACTCTGCGAAATTTATTGGAAAACTCGAGGATATCGTCGTTGGAGTAACTGAGACATCGTTAAGGTGGACATGCTGTAGCATTTCGCTTCTGCAGGACTGGCCACAATACGAATTAAAGAGAGGAAAGATTCAAAGAAAGGGGGGCAGCTGGCAACAGTAACTATGACTCTCCTAAGGAAGCCAAATGCCTCGTCACGCTGCCAAATTTATTTGAAAACTCGAGGATATCGTCGTTAGAGTAACTCAGACAACGTTAAGGTGGACATGCTGTAGCATTTTGCTTCTGCAGGACTGGTTACAATACGAATTAAAGAGAGGAAAGATTCAAAGAAGGGGGAGCAGCTGGCAGCAGAAACTATGACACTCTTAAGGTAGCCAAATGCCTCGTCACTCTGTGAAATTTATTAGAAAACTCGAGGCTATCGTCGTTGGAGTAACTCAGACAACGTTTAGGTGGCCATGTTGCAGCATTTCGCTTCTGCATGGACTGGCCGCAGTACGAATTAAAGAGAGGAAAGATTCAAAGAAGGGGGAGCTGCTGGCAGCAGTAACTATGACTCTCTTAAGGAAGCCAAATGCCTCGTCTTCCGGCGAAGTACTTTTGCTAACTCGAGAAACTCGTAGTGGGAGTAACCGTGACGTCGTGAAGGTAAACATACAGTGGCATATCGGTTCTGTAGGACCGACCATAGCAAGAATGATAAAAGCCCAAAGAAATGCGTTCAGCCTTCAGAATTAACAATGACTGTCTTAAGGTAGACAAATGTCTCGTCAATCTGCGAAATTTATTTGAAAACTCGAGGATATCGTCGTTGGAGTAACTCAGACAACGTTAAGGTGGACATGCTGTAGCATTTTTTTTCTGCAGGACTGGCCACAATACGAATTAAAGCGAGGAAAGATTCAAACAAGGGGGTGCAGCTGGCAGCAGTAACTACGACTCTCTTAAGGGAGCCAAATGCCTCGTCACTCTGCCAAATTTATTTGAAAACTCGAGGATATCGTCGTTAGAGTAAGTCAGACAACGTTAAGGTGGACATGCTGTAGCATTTTGCTTCTGCAGGACTGGCCACAATACGAGAGGAAAGATTCAAAGAAGGGGGAGCAGCTGGCAGCAGGAACTATGACTCTCTTAAGGTAGCCAAATGCCTCGTCATCCGGCGAAGTACTTTTGCTAACTCGATAAACTCGTAGTGGGAGTAACTGTGACGATGTGAAGGTAAACATACAGTGGCATATCGGTTCTGTAGGACCGACCATAGCAAGAATGATAAAAGCCTAAAGAAGCGGGTTCAGCTGGCAGCAGTAACTATGACTCTCTTAAGGTAGCTAAATGCGCGTCACTCTGCGAAATTAATTTGAAAACTCGAGGATATCGTCGTTGGAGTAACTCAGACACCGTTTAGGTGGCCATGTTGCAGTATTTCGCTTCTGCAGGACTGGCCACAATACGAATTAAAGAGAGGAAAGATTCAAAGAAGGGGAAGCAGCTGGCAGCAGTAACTATGACTCTCTTAAGGAAGCCAAATGCTTCGCCATTCTGCGAAATTTATATGAAAACTCGAGGCTATCGTCGTTAGAGTAACTCAGACAACGTTTAGGTGGACATGCTGTAGCATTTTGCTTCTGCAGGACTGGCCGCAGTACGAATTAAAGAGAGGAAAGATTCAAAGAAAGGGGAGCAGCTGGCAGCAGGAACTATGACTCACTTAAGGTAGCCAAATGCCTCGTCACTCTGTGAAATTTATTAGAAAACTCGAGGCTATCGTCGTTGGAGTAACTCAGACAACGTTTAGGTGGCCATGTTGCAGCATTTCGCTTCTGCATGGACTGGCCGCAGTACGAATTAAAGAGAGGAAAGATTCAAAGAAAGGGGAGCAGCTGGCAGCAGGAACTATGACTCACTTAAGGTAGCCAAATGCCTCGTCATCCGGCGAAGTAATTATGCTAACGCGAAAAACTCGTAGTTTGAGAAACAGTGAAGTCGTTAAGGTGGACATACAGTGGCATGTCGGTTCCGTAGGACTGGCCGTAGCAAGAATGATAAAGGCCTAAAGAAAGGGGAGCAGCCGGCAGAATTAACTATGATTGTCTGAAGGTAGACAAATGCCTCGTCAGTCTGCGAAATTTATTTGAAAACTCGAGGATATCGTCGTTTGAGTAACTCAGACAACGTTAAGGTGGACATGCTGTAGCATTTTTCTTCTGCAGGACTGGTCACAATACGAATTAAAGCGAGGAAATATTCAAAGAAGGGGGAGCAGCTGGCAGCAGTAACTATGACTCTCTAAAGGTAGCAAATGCGTCGTCACGCTGAGAAATTTATGTGAGAAGTCGAGGCTATCGTCGTTGGAGTAACTCAGACAACGTTCAGGTGGACATGTTCCAGCATTTCGCTTCCGCATGGACAGGCCGCAGTACGAATTAAAGAGAGGAAAAGGGGAGCAGCTGGCAGCAGGAACTATGACTCTCTTAAGGTAGCCAAATGCCTCGTCATCCGGCGCAGTACTTTTGTTAACTCGAGAAACTCGTAGTGGTAGAAACTGTCACGACGTGAAGTTAAACATACAGTGGCATATCGGTTCTTTAGGACTGACCACAGCAAGAATGATAAAAGCCTAAAGAAATGGGTGCAGCCGGCAGGAGTAACTATGACTCTCTTAAGGTAGCCAAATGCCTCGTCACTCTGCGAAATTTATTGGAAAACTCGAGGATATCGTCGTTGGAGTAACTGAGACATCGTTAAGGTGGACATGCTGTAGCATTTCGCTTCTGCAGGACTGGCCACAATACGAATTAAAGAGAGGAAAGATTCAAAGAAAGGGGGGCAGCTGGCAACAGTAACTATGACTCTCCTAAGGAAGCCAAATGCCTCGTCACGCTGCCAAATTTATTTGAAAACTCGAGGATATCGTCGTTAGAGTAACTCAGACAACGTTAAGGTGGACATGCTGTAGCATTTTGCTTCTGCAGGACTGGTTACAATACGAATTAAAGAGAGGAAAGATTCAAAGAAGGGGGAGCAGCTGGCAGCAGAAACTATGACACTCTTAAGGTAGCCAAATGCCTCGTCACTCTGTGAAATTTATTAGAAAACTCGAGGCTATCGTCGTTGGAGTAACTCAGACAACGTTTAGGTGGCCATGTTGCAGCATTTCGCTTCTGCATGGACTGGCCGCAGTACGAATTAAAGAGAGGAAAGATTCAAAGAAGGGGGAGCTGCTGGCAGCAGTAACTATGACTCTCTTAAGGAAGCCAAATGCCTCGTCTTCCGGCGAAGTACTTTTGCTAACTCGAGAAACTCGTAGTGGGAGTAACCGTGACGTCGTGAAGGTAAACATACAGTGGCATATCGGTTCTGTAGGACCGACCATAGCAAGAATGATAAAAGCCTAAAGAAATGGGTGCAGCCGGCAGGAGTAACTATGACTCTCTTAAGGTAGCCAAATGCCTCGTCACTCTGCGAAATTTATTGGAAAACTCGAGGATATCGTCGTTGGAGTAACTGAGACATCGTTAAGGTGGACATGCTGTAGCATTTCGCTTCTGCAGGACTGGCCACAATACGAATTAAAGAGAGGAAAGATTCAAAGAAAGGGGGGCAGCTGGCAACAGTAACTATGACTCTCCTAAGGAAGCCAAATGCCTCGTCACGCTGCCAAATTTATTTGAAAACTCGAGGATATCGTCGTTAGAGTAACTCAGACAACGTTAAGGTGGACATGCTGTAGCATTTTGCTTCTGCAGGACTGGTTACAATACGAATTAAAGAGAGGAAAGATTCAAAGAAGGGGGAGCAGCTGGCAGCAGAAACTATGACACTCTTAAGGTAGCCAAATGCCTCGTCACTCTGTGAAATTTATTAGAAAACTCGAGGCTATCGTCGTTGGAGTAACTCAGACAACGTTTAGGTGGCCATGTTGCAGCATTTCGCTTCTGCATGGACTGGCCGCAGTACGAATTAAAGAGAGGAAAGATTCAAAGAAGGGGGAGCTGCTGGCAGCAGTAACTATGACTCTCTTAAGGAAGCCAAATGCCTCGTCTTCCGGCGAAGTACTTTTGCTAACTCGAGAAACTCGTAGTGGGAGTAACCGTGACGTCGTGAAGGTAAACATACAGTGGCATATCGGTTCTGTAGGACCGACCATAGCAAGAATGATAAAAGCCCAAAGAAATGCGTTCAGCCTTCAGAATTAACAATGACTGTCTTAAGGTAGACAAATGTCTCGTCAATCTGCGAAATTTATTTGAAAACTCGAGGATATCGTCGTTGGAGTAACTCAGACAACGTTAAGGTGGACATGCTGTAGCATTTTTTTTCTGCAGGACTGGCCACAATACGAATTAAAGCGAGGAAAGATTCAAACAAGGGGGTGCAGCTGGCAGCAGTAACTACGACTCTCTTAAGGGAGCCAAATGCCTCGTCACTCTGCCAAATTTATTTGAAAACTCGAGGATATCGTCGTTAGAGTAAGTCAGACAACGTTAAGGTGGACATGCTGTAGCATTTTGCTTCTGCAGGACTGGCCACAATACGAGAGGAAAGATTCAAAGAAGGGGGAGCAGCTGGCAGCAGGAACTATGACTCTCTTAAGGTAGCCAAATGCCTCGTCATCCGGCGAAGTACTTTTGCTAACTCGATAAACTCGTAGTGGGAGTAACTGTGACGATGTGAAGGTAAACATACAGTGGCATATCGGTTCTGTAGGACCGACCATAGCAAGAATGATAAAAGCCTAAAGAAGCGGGTTCAGCTGGCAGCAGTAACTATGACTCTCTTAAGGTAGCTAAATGCGCGTCACTCTGCGAAATTAATTTGAAAACTCGAGGATATCGTCGTTGGAGTAACTCAGACACCGTTTAGGTGGCCATGTTGCAGTATTTCGCTTCTGCAGGACTGGCCACAATACGAATTAAAGAGAGGAAAGATTCAAAGAAGGGGAAGCAGCTGGCAGCAGTAACTATGACTCTCTTAAGGAAGCCAAATGCTTCGCCATTCTGCGAAATTTATATGAAAACTCGAGGCTATCGTCGTTAGAGTAACTCAGACAACGTTTAGGTGGACATGCTGTAGCATTTTGCTTCTGCAGGACTGGCCGCAGTACGAATTAAAGAGAGGAAAGATTCAAAGAAAGGGGAGCAGCTGGCAGCAGGAACTATGACTCACTTAAGGTAGCCAAATGCCTCGTCACTCTGTGAAATTTATTAGAAAACTCGAGGCTATCGTCGTTGGAGTAACTCAGACAACGTTTAGGTGGCCATGTTGCAGCATTTCGCTTCTGCATGGACTGGCCGCAGTACGAATTAAAGAGAGGAAAGATTCAAAGAAAGGGGAGCAGCTGGCAGCAGGAACTATGACTCACTTAAGGTAGCCAAATGCCTCGTCATCCGGCGAAGTAATTATGCTAACGCGAAAAACTCGTAGTTTGAGAAACAGTGAAGTCGTTAAGGTGGACATACAGTGGCATGTCGGTTCCGTAGGACTGGCCGTAGCAAGAATGATAAAGGCCTAAAGAAAGGGGAGCAGCCGGCAGAATTAACTATGATTGTCTGAAGGTAGACAAATGCCTCGTCAGTCTGCGAAATTTATTTGAAAACTCGAGGATATCGTCGTTTGAGTAACTCAGACAACGTTAAGGTGGACATGCTGTAGCATTTTTCTTCTGCAGGACTGGTCACAATACGAATTAAAGCGAGGAAATATTCAAAGAAGGGGGAGCAGCTGGCAGCAGTAACTATGACTCTCTAAAGGTAGCAAATGCGTCGTCACGCTGAGAAATTTATGTGAGAAGTCGAGGCTATCGTCGTTGGAGTAACTCAGACAACGTTCAGGTGGACATGTTCCAGCATTTCGCTTCCGCATGGACAGGCCGCAGTACGAATTAAAGAGAGGAAAAGGGGAGCAGCTGGCAGCAGGAACTATGACTCTCTTAAGGTAGCCAAATGCCTCGTCATCCGGCGCAGTACTTTTGTTAACTCGAGAAACTCGTAGTGGTAGAAACTGTCACGACGTGAAGTTAAACATACAGTGGCATATCGGTTCTTTAGGACTGACCACAGCAAGAATGATAAAAGCCTAAAGAAATGGGTGCAGCCGGCAGGAGTAACTATGACTCTCTTAAGGTAGCCAAATGCCTCGTCACTCTGCGAAATTTATTGGAAAACTCGAGGATATCGTCGTTGGAGCAACTGAGACATCGTTAAGGTGGACATGCTGTAGCATTTCGCTTCTGCAGGACTGGCCACAATACGAATTAAAGAGAGGAAAGATTCAAAGAAAGGGGGGCAGCTGGCAACAGTAACTATGACTCTCCTAAGGAAGCCAAATGCCTCGTCACGCTGCCAAATTTATTTGAAAACTCGAGGATATCGTCGTTAGAGTAACTCAGACAACGTTAAGGTGGACATGCTGTAGCATTTTGCTTCTGCAGGACTGGTTACAATACGAATTAAAGAGAGGAAAGATTCAAAGAAGGGGGAGCAGCTGGCAGCAGAAACTATGACACTCTTAAGGTAGCCAAATGCCTCGTCACTCTGTGAAATTTATTAGAAAACTCGAGGCTATCGTCGTTGGAGTAACTCAGACAACGTTTAGGTGGCCATGTTGCAGCATTTCGCTTCTGCATGGACTGGCCGCAGTACGAATTAAAGAGAGGAAAGATTCAAAGAAGGGGGAGCTGCTGGCAGCAGTAACTATGACTCTCTTAAGGAAGCCAAATGCCTCGTCTTCCGGCGAAGTACTTTTGCTAACTCGAGAAACTCGTAGTGGGAGTAACCGTGACGTCGTGAAGGTAAACATACAGTGGCATATCGGTTCTGTAGGACCGACCATAGCAAGAATGATAAAAGCCCAAAGAAATGCGTTCAGCCTTCAGAATTAACAATGACTGTCTTAAGGTAGACAAATGTCTCGTCAATCTGCGAAATTTATTTGAAAACTCGAGGATATCGTCGTTGGAGTAACTCAGACAACGTTAAGGTGGACATGCTGTAGCATTTTTTTTCTGCAGGACTGGCCACAATACGAATTAAAGCGAGGAAAGATTCAAACAAGGGGGTGCAGCTGGCAGCAGTAACTACGACTCTCTTAAGGGAGCCAAATGCCTCGTCACTCTGCCAAATTTATTTGAAAACTCGAGGATATCGTCGTTAGAGTAAGTCAGACAACGTTAAGGTGGACATGCTGTAGCATTTTGCTTCTGCAGGACTGGCCACAATACGAGAGGAAAGATTCAAAGAAGGGGGAGCAGCTGGCAGCAGGAACTATGACTCTCTTAAGGTAGCCAAATGCCTCGTCATCCGGCGAAGTACTTTTGCTAACTCGATAAACTCGTAGTGGGAGTAACTGTGACGATGTGAAGGTAAACATACAGTGGCATATCGGTTCTGTAGGACCGACCATAGCAAGAATGATAAAAGCCTAAAGAAGCGGGTTCAGCTGGCAGCAGTAACTATGACTCTCTTAAGGTAGCCAAATGCGCGTCACTCTGCGAAATTAATTTGAAAACTCGAGGATATCGTCGTTGGAGTAACTCAGACACCGTTTAGGTGGCCATGTTGCAGTATTTCGCTTCTGCAGGACTGGCCACAATACGAATTAAAGAGAGGAAAGATTCAAAGAAGGGGAAGCAGCTGGCAGCAGTAACTATGACTCTCTTAAGGAAGCCAAATGCTTCGCCATTCTGCGAAATTTATATGAAAACTCGAGGCTATCGTCGTTAGAGTAACTCAGACAACGTTTAGGTGGACATGCTGTAGCATTTTGCTTCTGCAGGACTGGCCGCAGTACGAATTAAAGAGAGGAAAGATTCAAAGAAAGGGGAGCAGCTGGCAGCAGGAACTATGACTCACTTAAGGTAGCCAAATGCCTCGTCACTCTGTGAAATTTATTAGAAAACTCGAGGCTATCGTCGTTGGAGTAACTCAGGCAACGTTTAGGTGGCCATGTTGCAGCATTTCGCTTCTGCATGGACTGGCCGCAGTACGAATTAAAGAGAGGAAAGATTCAAAGAAAGGGGAGCAGCTGGCAGCAGGAACTATGACTCACTTAAGGTAGCCAAATGCCTCGTCATCCGGCGAAGTAATTATGCTAACGCGAAAAACTCGTAGTTTGAGAAACAGTGAAGTCGTTAAGGTGGACATACAGTGGCATGTCGGTTCCGTAGGACTGGCCGTAGCAAGAATGATAAAGGCCTAAAGAAAGGGGAGCAGCCGGCAGAATTAACTATGATTGTCTGAAGGTAGACAAATGCCTCGTCAGTCTGCGAAATTTATTTGAAAACTCGAGGATATCGTCGTTTGAGTAACTCAGACAACGTTAAGGTGGACATGCTGTAGCATTTTTCTTCTGCAGGACTGGTCACAATACGAATTAAAGCGAGGAAATATTCAAAGAAGGGGGAGCAGCTGGCAGCAGTAACTATGACTCTCTAAAGGTAGCAAATGCGTCGTCACGCTGAGAAATTTATGTGAGAAGTCGAGGCTATCGTCGTTGGAGTAACTCAGACAACGTTCAGGTGGACATGTTCCAGCATTTCGCTTCCGCATGGACAGGCCGCAGTACGAATTAAAGAGAGGAAAAGGGGAGCAGCTGGCAGCAGGAACTATGACTCTCTTAAGGTAGCCAAATGCCTCGTCATCCGGCGCAGTACTTTTGTTAACTCGAGAAACTCGTAGTGGTAGTAACTGTGACGACGTGAAGTTAAACATACAGTGGCATATCGGTTCTTTAGGACTGACCATAGCAAGAATGATAAAAGCCTAAAGAAATGGGTGCAGCCGGCAGGAGTAACTATGACTCTCTGAAGGTAGCCAAATGCCTCGTCACTCTGCGAAATTTATTGGAAAACTCGAGGATATCGTCGTTGGAGTAACTGAGACATCGTTAAGGTGGACATGCTGTAGCATTTCGCTTCTGCAGGACTGGCCACAATACGAATTAAAGAGAGGAAAGATTCAAAGAAAGGGGGGCAGCTGGCAACAGTAACTATGACTCTCCTAAGGAAGCCAAATGCCTCGTCACGCTGCCAAATTTATTTGAAAACTCGAGGATATCGTCGTTAGAGTAACTCAGACAACGTTAAGGTGGACATGCTGTAGCATTTTGCTTCTGCAGGACTGGTTACAATACGAATTAAAGAGAGGAAAGATTCAAAGAAGGGGGAGCAGCTGGCAGCAGAAACTATGACACTCTTAAGGTAGCCAAATGCCTCGTCACTCTGTGAAATTTATTAGAAAACTCGAGGCTATCGTCGTTGGAGTAACTCAGACAACGTTTAGGTGGCCATGTTGCAGCATTTCGCTTCTGCATGGACTGGCCGCAGTACGAATTAAAGAGAGGAAAGATTCAAAGAAGGGGGAGCTGCTGGCAGCAGTAACTATGACTCTCTTAAGGAAGCCAAATGCCTCGTCTTCCGGCGAAGTACTTTTGCTAACTCGAGAAACTCGTAGTGGGAGTAACCGTGACGTCGTGAAGGTAAACATACAGTGGCATATCGGTTCTGTAGGACCGACCATAGCAAGAATGATAAAAGCCCAAAGAAATGCGTTCAGCCTTCAGAATTAACAATGACTGTCTTAAGGTAGACAAATGTCTCGTCAATCTGCGAAATTTATTTGAAAACTCGAGGATATCGTCGTTGGAGTAACTCAGACAACGTTAAGGTGGACATGCTGTAGCATTTTTTTTCTGCAGGACTGGCCACAATACGAATTAAAGCGAGGAAAGATTCAAACAAGGGGGTGCAGCTGGCAGCAGTAACTACGACTCTCTTAAGGGAGCCAAATGCCTCGTCACTCTGCCAAATTTATTTGAAAACTCGAGGATATCGTCGTTAGAGTAAGTCAGACAACGTTAAGGTGGACATGCTGTAGCATTTTGCTTCTGCAGGACTGGCCACAATACGAGAGGAAAGATTCAAAGAAGGGGGAGCAGCTGGCAGCAGGAACTATGACTCTCTTAAGGTAGCCAAATGCCTCGTCATCCGGCGAAGTACTTTTGCTAACTCGATAAACTCGTAGTGGGAGTAACTGTGACGATGTGAAGGTAAACATACAGTGGCATATCGGTTCTGTAGGACCGACCATAGCAAGAATGATAAAAGCCTAAAGAAGCGGGTTCAGCTGGCAGCAGTAACTATGACTCTCTTAAGGTAGCCAAATGCGCGTCACTCTGCGAAATTAATTTGAAAACTCGAGGATATCGTCGTTGGAGTAACTCAGACACCGTTTAGGTGGCCATGTTGCAGTATTTCGCTTCTGCAGGACTGGCCACAATACGAATTAAAGAGAGGAAAGATTCAAAGAAGGGGAAGCAGCTGGCAGCAGTAACTATGACTCTCTTAAGGAAGCCAAATGCTTCGCCATTCTGCGAAATTTATATGAAAACTCGAGGCTATCGTCGTTAGAGTAACTCAGACAACGTTTAGGTGGACATGCTGTAGCATTTTGCTTCTGCAGGACTGGCCGCAGTACGAATTAAAGAGAGGAAAGATTCAAAGAAAGGGGAGCAGCTGGCAGCAGGAACTATGACTCACTTAAGGTAGCCAAATGCCTCGTCACTCTGTGAAATTTATTAGAAAACTCGAGGCTATCGTCGTTGGAGAAACTCAGGCAACGTTTAGGTGGCCATGTTGCAGCATTTCGCTTCTGCATGGACTGGCCGCAGTACGAATTAAAGAGAGGAAAGATTCAAAGAAAGGGGAGCAGCTGGCAGCAGGAACTATGACTCACTTAAGGTAGCCAAATGCCTCGTCATCCGGCGAAGTAATTATGCTAACGCGAAAAACTCGTAGTTTGAGAAACAGTGAAGTCGTTAAGGTGGACATACAGTGGCATGTCGGTTCCGTAGGACTGGCCGTAGCAAGAATGATAAAGGCCTAAAGAAAGGGGAGCAGCCGGCAGAATTAACTATGATTGTCTGAAGGTAGACAAATGCCTCGTCAGTCTGCGAAATTTATTTGAAAACTCGAGGATATCGTCGTTTGAGTAACTCAGACAACGTTAAGGTGGACATGCTGTAGCATTTTTCTTCTGCAGGACTGGTCACAATACGAATTAAAGCGAGGAAATATTCAAAGAAGGGGGAGCAGCTGGCAGCAGTAACTATGACTCTCTAAAGGTAGCAAATGCGTCGTCACGCTGAGAAATTTATGTGAGAAGTCGAGGCTATCGTCGTTGGAGTAACTCAGACAACGTTCAGGTGGACATGTTCCAGCATTTCGCTTCCGCATGGACAGGCCGCAGTACGAATTAAAGAGAGGAAAAGGGGAGCAGCTGGCAGCAGGAACTATGACTCTCTTAAGGTAGCCAAATGCCTCGTCATCCGGCGCAGTACTTTTGTTAACTCGAGAAACTCGTAGTGGTAGTAACTGTGACGACGTGAAGTTAAACATACAGTGGCATATCGGTTCTTTAGGACTGACCATAGCAAGAATGATAAAAGCCTAAAGAAATGGGTGCAGCCGGCAGGAGTAACTATGACTCTCTGAAGGTAGCCAAATGCCTCGTCACTCTGCGAAATTTATTGGAAAACTCGAGGATATCGTCGTTGGAGTAACTGAGACATCGTTAAGGTGGACATGCTGTAGCATTTCGCTTCTGCAGGACTGGCCACAATACGAATTAAAGAGAGGAAAGATTCAAAGAAAGGGGGGCAGCTGGCAACAGTAACTATGACTCTCCTAAGGAAGCCAAATGCCTCGTCACGCTGCCAAATTTATTTGAAAACTCGAGGATATCGTCGTTAGAGTAACTCAGACAACGTTAAGGTGGACATGCTGTAGCATTTTGCTTCTGCAGGACTGGTTACAATACGAATTAAAGAGAGGAAAGATTCAAAGAAGGGGGAGCAGCTGGCAGCAGAAACTATGACACTCTTAAGGTAGCCAAATGCCTCGTCACTCTGTGAAATTTATTAGAAAACTCGAGGCTATCGTCGTTGGAGTAACTCAGACAACGTTTAGGTGGCCATGTTGCAGCATTTCGCTTCTGCATGGACTGGCCGCAGTACGAATTAAAGAGAGGAAAGATTCAAAGAAGGGGGAGCTGCTGGCAGCAGTAACTATGACTCTCTTAAGGAAGCCAAATGCCTCGTCTTCCGGCGAAGTACTTTTGCTAACTCGAGAAACTCGTAGTGGGAGTAACCGTGACGTCGTGAAGGTAAACATACAGTGGCATATCGGTTCTGTAGGACCGACCATAGCAAGAATGATAAAAGCCCAAAGAAATGCGTTCAGCCTTCAGAATTAACAATGACTGTCTTAAGGTAGACAAATGTCTCGTCAATCTGCGAAATTTATTTGAAAACTCGAGGATATCGTCGTTGGAGTAACTCAGACAACGTTAAGGTGGACATGCTGTAGCATTTTTTTTCTGCAGGACTGGCCACAATACGAATTAAAGCGAGGAAAGATTCAAACAAGGGGGTGCAGCTGGCAGCAGTAACTACGACTCTCTTAAGGGAGCCAAATGCCTCGTCACTCTGCCAAATTTATTTGAAAACTCGAGGATATCGTCGTTAGAGTAAGTCAGACAACGTTAAGGTGGACATGCTGTAGCATTTTGCTTCTGCAGGACTGGCCACAATACGAGAGGAAAGATTCAAAGAAGGGGGAGCAGCTGGCAGCAGGAACTATGACTCTCTTAAGGTAGCCAAATGCCTCGTCATCCGGCGAAGTACTTTTGCTAACTCGATAAACTCGTAGTGGGAGTAACTGTGACGATGTGAAGGTAAACATACAGTGGCATATCGGTTCTGTAGGACCGACCATAGCAAGAATGATAAAAGCCTAAAGAAGCGGGTTCAGCTGGCAGCAGTAACTATGACTCTCTTAAGGTAGCCAAATGCGCGTCACTCTGCGAAATTAATTTGAAAATTCGAGGATATCGTCGTTGGAGTAACTCAGACACCGTTTAGGTGGCCATGTTGCAGTATTTCGCTTCTGCAGGACTGGCCACAATACGAATTAAAGAGAGGAAAGATTCAAAGAAGGGGAAGCAGCTGGCAGCAGTAACTATGACTCTCTTAAGGAAGCCAAATGCTTCGCCATTCTGCGAAATTTATATGAAAACTCGAGGCTATCGTCGTTAGAGTAACTCAGACAACGTTTAGGTGGACATGCTGTAGCATTTTGCTTCTGCAGGACTAGCCGCAGTACGAATTAAAGAGAGGAAAGATTCAAAGAAAGGGGAGCAGCTGGCAGCAGGAACTATGACTCACTTAAGGTAGCCAAATGCCTCGTCACTCTGTGAAATTTATTAGAAAACTCGAGGCTATCGTCGTTGGAGTAACTCAGGCAACGTTTAGGTGGCCATGTTGCAGCATTTCGCTTCTGCATGGACTGGCCGCAGTACGAATTAAAGAGAGGAAAGATTCAAAGAAAGGGGAGCAGCTGGCAGCAGGAACTATGACTCACTTAAGGTAGCCAAATGCCTCGTCATCCGGCGAAGTAATTATGCTAACGCGAAAAACTCGTAGTTTGAGAAACAGTGAAGTCGTTAAGGTGGACATACAGTGGCATGTCGGTTCCGTAGGACTGGCCGTAGCAAGAATGATAAAGGCCTAAAGAAAGGGGAGCAGCCGGCAGAATTAACTATGATTGTCTGAAGGTAGACAAATGCCTCGTCAGTCTGCGAAATTTATTTGAAAACTCGAGGATATCGTCGTTTGAGTAACTCAGACAACGTTAAGGTGGACATGCTGTAGCATTTTTCTTCTGCAGGACTGGTCACAATACGAATTAAAGCGAGGAAATATTCAAAGAAGGGGGAGCAGCTGGCAGCAGTAACTATGACTCTCTAAAGGTAGCAAATGCGTCGTCACGCTGAGAAATTTATGTGAGAAGTCGAGGCTATCGTCGTTGGAGTAACTCAGACAACGTTCAGGTGGACATGTTCCAGCATTTCGCTTCCGCATGGACAGGCCGCAGTACGAATTAAAGAGAGGAAAAGGGGAGCAGCTGGCAGCAGGAACTATGACTCTCTTAAGGTAGCCAAATGCCTCGTCATCCGGCGCAGTACTTTTGTTAACTCGAGAAACTCGTAGTGGTAGAAACTGTCACGACGTGAAGTTAAACATACAGTGGCATATCGGTTCTTTAGGACTGACCACAGCAAGAATGATAAAAGCCTAAAGAAATGGGTGCAGCCGGCAGGAGTAACTATGACTCTCTTAAGGTAGCCAAATGCCTCGTCACTCTGCGAAATTTATTGGAAAACTCGAGGATATCGTCGTTGGAGTAACTGAGACATCGTTAAGGTGGACATGCTGTAGCATTTCGCTTCTGCAGGACTGGCCACAATACGAATTAAAGAGAGGAAAGATTCAAAGAAAGGGGGGCAGCTGGCAACAGTAACTATGACTCTCCTAAGGAAGCCAAATGCCTCGTCACGCTGCCAAATTTATTTGAAAACTCGAGGATATCGTCGTTAGAGTAACTCAGACAACGTTAAGGTGGACATGCTGTAGCATTTTGCTTCTGCAGGACTGGTTACAATACGAATTAAAGAGAGGAAAGATTCAAAGAAGGGGGAGCAGCTGGCAGCAGAAACTATGACACTCTTAAGGTAGCCAAATGCCTCGTCACTCTGTGAAATTTATTAGAAAACTCGAGGCTATCGTCGTTGGAGTAACTCAGACAACGTTTAGGTGGCCATGTTGCAGCATTTCGCTTCTGCATGGACTGGCCGCAGTACGAATTAAAGAGAGGAAAGATTCAAAGAAGGGGGAGCTGCTGGCAGCAGTAACTATGACTCTCTTAAGGAAGCCAAATGCCTCGTCTTCCGGCGAAGTACTTTTGCTAACTCGAGAAACTCGTAGTGGGAGTAACCGTGACGTCGTGAAGGTAAACATACAGTGGCATATCGGTTCTGTAGGACCGACCATAGCAAGAATGATAAAAGCCCAAAGAAATGCGTTCAGCCTTCAGAATTAACAATGACTGTCTTAAGGTAGACAAATGTCTCGTCAATCTGCGAAATTTATTTGAAAACTCGAGGATATCGTCGTTGGAGTAACTCAGACAACGTTAAGGTGGACATGCTGTAGCATTTTTTTTCTGCAGGACTGGCCACAATACGAATTAAAGCGAGGAAAGATTCAAACAAGGGGGTGCAGCTGGCAGCAGTAACTACGACTCTCTTAAGGGAGCCAAATGCCTCGTCACTCTGCCAAATTTATTTGAAAACTCGAGGATATCGTCGTTAGAGTAAGTCAGACAACGTTAAGGTGGACATGCTGTAGCATTTTGCTTCTGCAGGACTGGCCACAATACGAGAGGAAAGATTCAAAGAAGGGGGAGCAGCTGGCAGCAGGAACTATGACTCTCTTAAGGTAGCCAAATGCCTCGTCATCCGGCGAAGTACTTTTGCTAACTCGATAAACTCGTAGTGGGAGTAACTGTGACGATGTGAAGGTAAACATACAGTGGCATATCGGTTCTGTAGGACCGACCATAGCAAGAATGATAAAAGCCTAAAGAAGCGGGTTCAGCTGGCAGCAGTAACTATGACTCTCTTAAGGTAGCCAAATGCGCGTCACTCTGCGAAATTAATTTGAAAACTCGAGGATATCGTCGTTGGAGTAACTCAGACACCGTTTAGGTGGCCATGTTGCAGTATTTCGCTTCTGCAGGACTGGCCACAATACGAATTAAAGAGAGGAAAGATTCAAAGAAGGGGAAGCAGCTGGCAGCAGTAACTATGACTCTCTTAAGGAAGCCAAATGCTTCGCCATTCTGCGAAATTTATATGAAAACTCGAGGCTATCGTCGTTAGAGTAACTCAGACAACGTTTAGGTGGACATGCTGTAGCATTTTGCTTCTGCAGGACTGGCCGCAGTACGAATTAAAGAGAGGAAAGATTCAAAGAAAGGGGAGCAGCTGGCAGCAGGAACTATGACTCACTTAAGGTAGCCAAATGCCTCGTCACTCTGTGAAATTTATTAGAAAACTCGAGGCTATCGTCGTTGGAGTAACTCAGGCAACGTTTAGGTGGCCATGTTGCAGCATTTCGCTTCTGCATGGACTGGCCGCAGTACGAATTAAAGAGAGGAAAGATTCAAAGAAAGGGGAGCAGCTGGCAGCAGGAACTATGACTCACTTAAGGTAGCCAAATGCCTCGTCATCCGGCGAAGTAATTATGCTAACGCGAAAAACTCGTAGTTTGAGAAACAGTGAAGTCGTTAAGGTGGACATACAGTGGCATGTCGGTTCCGTAGGACTGGCCGTAGCAAGAATGATAAAGGCCTAAAGAAAGGGGAGCAGCCGGCAGAATTAACTATGATTGTCTGAAGGTAGACAAATGCCTCGTCAGTCTGCGAAATTTATTTGAAAACTCGAGGATATCGTCGTTTGAGTAACTCAGACAACGTTAAGGTGGACATGCTGTAGCATTTTTCTTCTGCAGGACTGGTCACAATACGAATTAAAGCGAGGAAATATTCAAAGAAGGGGGAGCAGCTGGCAGCAGTAACTATGACTCTCTAAAGGTAGCAAATGCGTCGTCACGCTGAGAAATTTATGTGAGAAGTCGAGGCTATCGTCGTTGGAGTAACTCAGACAACGTTCAGGTGGACATGTTCCAGCATTTCGCTTCCGCATGGACAGGCCGCAGTACGAATTAAAGAGAGGAAAAGGGGAGCAGCTGGCAGCAGGAACTATGACTCTCTTAAGGTAGCCAAATGCCTCGTCATCCGGCGCAGTACTTTTGTTAACTCGAGAAACTCGTAGTGGTAGTAACTGTGACGACGTGAAGTTAAACATACAGTGGCATATCGGTTCTTTAGGACTGACCATAGCAAGAATGATAAAAGCCTAAAGAAATGGGTGCAGCCGGCAGGAGTAACTATGACTCTCTGAAGGTAGCCAAATGCCTCGTCACTCTGCGAAATTTATTGGAAAACTCGAGGATATCGTCGTTGGAGTAACTGAGACATCGTTAAGGTGGACATGCTGTAGCATTTCGCTTCTGCAGGACTGGCCACAATACGAATTAAAGAGAGGAAAGATTCAAAGAAAGGGGGGCAGCTGGCAACAGTAACTATGACTCTCCTAAGGAAGCCAAATGCCTCGTCACGCTGCCAAATTTATTTGAAAACTCGAGGATATCGTCGTTAGAGTAACTCAGACAACGTTAAGGTGGACATGCTGTAGCATTTTGCTTCTGCAGGACTGGTTACAATACGAATTAAAGAGAGGAAAGATTCAAAGAAGGGGGAGCAGCTGGCAGCAGAAACTATGACACTCTTAAGGTAGCCAAATGCCTCGTCACTCTGTGAAATTTATTAGAAAACTCGAGGCTATCGTCGTTGGAGTAACTCAGACAACGTTTAGGTGGCCATGTTGCAGCATTTCGCTTCTGCATGGACTGGCCGCAGTACGAATTAAAGAGAGGAAAGATTCAAAGAAGGGGGAGCTGCTGGCAGCAGTAACTATGACTCTCTTAAGGAAGCCAAATGCCTCGTCTTCCGGCGAAGTACTTTTGCTAACTCGAGAAACTCGTAGTGGGAGTAACCGTGACGTCGTGAAGGTAAACATACAGTGGCATATCGGTTCTGTAGGACCGACCATAGCAAGAATGATAAAAGCCCAAAGAAATGCGTTCAGCCTTCAGAATTAACAATGACTGTCTTAAGGTAGACAAATGTCTCGTCAATCTGCGAAATTTATTTGAAAACTCGAGGATATCGTCGTTGGAGTAACTCAGACAACGTTAAGGTGGACATGCTGTAGCATTTTTTTTCTGCAGGACTGGCCACAATACGAATTAAAGCGAGGAAAGATTCAAACAAGGGGGTGCAGCTGGCAGCAGTAACTACGACTCTCTTAAGGGAGCCAAATGCCTCGTCACTCTGCCAAATTTATTTGAAAACTCGAGGATATCGTCGTTAGAGTAAGTCAGACAACGTTAAGGTGGACATGCTGTAGCATTTTGCTTCTGCAGGACTGGCCACAATACGAGAGGAAAGATTCAAAGAAGGGGGAGCAGCTGGCAGCAGGAACTATGACTCTCTTAAGGTAGCCAAATGCCTCGTCATCCGGCGAAGTACTTTTGCTAACTCGATAAACTCGTAGTGGGAGTAACTGTGACGATGTGAAGGTAAACATACAGTGGCATATCGGTTCTGTAGGACCGACCATAGCAAGAATGATAAAAGCCTAAAGAAGCGGGTTCAGCTGGCAGCAGTAACTATGACTCTCTTAAGGTAGCCAAATGCGCGTCACTCTGCGAAATTAATTTGAAAATTCGAGGATATCGTCGTTGGAGTAACTCAGACACCGTTTAGGTGGCCATGTTGCAGTATTTCGCTTCTGCAGGACTGGCCACAATACGAATTAAAGAGAGGAAAGATTCAAAGAAGGGGAAGCAGCTGGCAGCAGTAACTATGACTCTCTTAAGGAAGCCAAATGCTTCGCCATTCTGCGAAATTTATATGAAAACTCGAGGCTATCGTCGTTAGAGTAACTCAGACAACGTTTAGGTGGACATGCTGTAGCATTTTGCTTCTGCAGGACTAGCCGCAGTACGAATTAAAGAGAGGAAAGATTCAAAGAAAGGGGAGCAGCTGGCAGCAGGAACTATGACTCACTTAAGGTAGCCTAATGCCTCGTCACTCTGTGAAATTTATTAGAAAACTCGAGGCTATCGTCGTTGGAGTAACTCAGGCAACGTTTAGGTGGCCATGTTGCAGCATTTCGCTTCTGCATGGACTGGCCGCAGTACGAATTAAAGAGAGGAAAGATTCAAAGAAAGGGGAGCAGCTGGCAGCAGGAACTATGACTCACTTAAGGTAGCCAAATGCCTCGTCATCCGGCGAAGTAATTATGCTAACGCGAAAAACTCGTAGTTTGAGAAACAGTGAAGTCGTTAAGGTGGACATACAGTGGCATGTCGGTTCCGTAGGACTGGCCGTAGCAAGAATGATAAAGGCCTAAAGAAAGGGGAGCAGCCGGCAGAATTAACTATGATTGTCTGAAGGTAGACAAATGCCTCGTCAGTCTGCGAAATTTATTTGAAAACTCGAGGATATCGTCGTTTGAGTAACTCAGACAACGTTAAGGTGGACATGCTGTAGCATTTTTCTTCTGCAGGACTGGTCACAATACGAATTAAAGCGAGGAAATATTCAAAGAAGGGGGAGCAGCTGGCAGCAGTAACTATGACTCTCTAAAGGTAGCAAATGCGTCGTCACGCTGAGAAATTTATGTGAGAAGTCGAGGCTATCGTCGTTGGAGTAACTCAGACAACGTTCAGGTGGACATGTTCCAGCATTTCGCTTCCGCATGGACAGGCCGCAGTACGAATTAAAGAGAGGAAAAGGGGAGCAGCTGGCAGCAGGAACTAT
Source organism: Schistocerca piceifrons (assembly GCF_021461385.2). Classification (NCBI taxonomy): domain Eukaryota; kingdom Metazoa; phylum Arthropoda; class Insecta; order Orthoptera; family Acrididae; genus Schistocerca; species Schistocerca piceifrons. Next base: position 18,769,194 of record NC_060142.1, on the reverse strand, counting down.
GACTCTCTTAAGGTAGCCAAATGCCTCGTCATCCGGCGCAGTACTTTTGTTAACTCGAGAAACTCGTAGTGGTAGTAACTGTGACGACGTGAAGTTAAACATACAGTGGCATATCGGTTCTTTAGGACTGACCATAGCAAGAATGATAAAAGCCTAAAGAAATGGGTGCAGCCGGCAGGAGTAACTATGACTCTCTTAAGGTAGCCAAATGCCTCGTCACTCTGCGAAATTTATTGGAAAACTCGAGGATATCGTCGTTGGAGTAACTGAGACATCGTTAAGGTGGACATGCTGTAGCATTTCGCTTCTGCAGGACTGGCCACAATACGAATTAAAGAGAGGAAAGATTCAAAGAAAGGGGGGCAGCTGGCAACAGTAACTATGACTCTCCTAAGGAAGCCAAATGCCTCGTCACGCTGCCAAATTTATTTGAAAACTCGAGGATATCGTCGTTAGAGTAACTCAGACAACGTTAAGGTGGACATGCTGTAGCATTTTGCTTCTGCAGGACTGGTTACAATACGAATTAAAGAGAGGAAAGATTCAAAGAAGGGGGAGCAGCTGGCAGCAGAAACTATGACACTCTTAAGGTAGCCAAATGCCTCGTCACTCTGTGAAATTTATTAGAAAACTCGAGGCTATCGTCGTTGGAGTAACTCAGACAACGTTTAGGTGGCCATGTTGCAGCATTTCGCTTCTGCATGGACTGGCCGCAGTACGAATTAAAGAGAGGAAAGATTCAAAGAAGGGGGAGCTGCTGGCAGCAGTAACTATGACTCTCTTAAGGAAGCCAAATGCCTCGTCTTCCGGCGAAGTACTTTTGCTAACTCGAGAAACTCGTAGTGGGAGTAACCGTGACGTCGTGAAGGTAAACATACAGTGGCATATCGGTTCTGTAGGACCGACCATAGCAAGAATGATAAAAGCCCAAAGAAATGCGTTCAGCCTTCAGAATTAACAATGACTGTCTTAAGGTAGACAAATGTCTCGTCAATCTGCGAAATTTATTTGAAAACTCGAGGATATCGTCGTTGGAGTAACTCAGACAACGTTAAGGTGGACATGCTGTAGCATTTTTTTTCTGCAGGACTGGCCACAATACGAATTAAAGCGAGGAAAGATTCAAACAAGGGGGTGCAGCTGGCAGCAGTAACTACGACTCTCTTAAGGGAGCCAAATGCCTCGTCACTCTGCCAAATTTATTTGAAAACTCGAGGATATCGTCGTTAGAGTAAGTCAGACAACGTTAAGGTGGACATGCTGTAGCATTTTGCTTCTGCAGGACTGGCCACAATACGAGAGGAAAGATTCAAAGAAGGGGGAGCAGCTGGCAGCAGGAACTATGACTCTCTTAAGGTAGCCAAATGCCTCGTCATCCGGCGAAGTACTTTTGCTAACTCGATAAACTCGTAGTGGGAGTAACTGTGACGATGTGAAGGTAAACATACAGTGGCATATCGGTTCTGTAGGACCGACCATAGCAAGAATGATAAAAGCCTAAAGAAGCGGGTTCAGCTGGCAGCAGTAACTATGACTCTCTTAAGGTAGCCAAATGCGCGTCACTCTGCGAAATTAATTTGAAAATTCGAGGATATCGTCGTTGGAGTAACTCAGACACCGTTTAGGTGGCCATGTTGCAGTATTTCGCTTCTGCAGGACTGGCCACAATACGAATTAAAGAGAGGAAAGATTCAAAGAAGGGGAAGCAGCTGGCAGCAGTAACTATGACTCTCTTAAGGAAGCCAAATGCTTCGCCATTCTGCGAAATTTATATGAAAACTCGAGGCTATCGTCGTTAGAGTAACTCAGACAACGTTTAGGTGGACATGCTGTAGCATTTTGCTTCTGCAGGACTGGCCGCAGTACGAATTAAAGAGAGGAAAGATTCAAAGAAAGGGGAGCAGCTGGCAGCAGGAACTATGACTCACTTAAGGTAGCCAAATGCCTCGTCACTCTGTGAAATTTATTAGAAAACTCGAGGCTATCGTCGTTGGAGTAACTCAGACAACGTTTAGGTGGCCATGTTGCAGCATTTCGCTTCTGCATGGACTGGCCGCAGTACGAATTAAAGAGAGGAAAGATTCAAAGAAAGGGGAGCAGCTGGCAGCAGGAACTATGACTCACTTAAGGTAGCCAAATGCCTCGTCATCCGGCGAAGTAATTATGCTAACGCGAAAAACTCGTAGTTTGAGAAACAGTGAAGTCGTTAAGGTGGACATACAGTGGCATGTCGGTTCCGTAGGACTGGCCGTAGCAAGAATGATAAAGGCCTAAAGAAAGGGGAGCAGCCGGCAGAATTAACTATGATTGTCTGAAGGTAGACAAATGCCTCGTCAGTCTGCGAAATTTATTTGAAAACTCGAGGATATCGTCGTTTGAGTAACTCAGACAACGTTAAGGTGGACATGCTGTAGCATTTTTCTTCTGCAGGACTGGTCACAATACGAATTAAAGCGAGGAAATATTCAAAGAAGGGGGAGCAGCTGGCAGCAGTAACTATGACTCTCTAAAGGTAGCAAATGCGTCGTCACGCTGAGAAATTTATGTGAGAAGTCGAGGCTATCGTCGTTGGAGTAACTCAGACAACGTTCAGGTGGACATGTTCCAGCATTTCGCTTCCGCATGGACAGGCCGCAGTACGAATTAAAGAGAGGAAAAGGGGAGCAGCTGGCAGCAGGAACTATGACTCTCTTAAGGTAGCCAAATGCCTCGTCATCCGGCGCAGTACTTTTGTTAACTCGAGAAACTCGTAGTGGTAGTAACTGTGACGACGTGAAGTTAAACATACAGTGGCATATCGGTTCTTTAGGACTGACCATAGCAAGAATGATAAAAGCCTAAAGAAATGGGTGCAGCCGGCAGGAGTAACTATGACTCTCTTAAGGTAGCCAAATGCCTCGTCACTCTGCGAAATTTATTGGAAAACTCGAGGATATCGTCGTTGGAGTAACTCAGACATCGTTAAGGTGGACATGCTGTAGCATTTCGCTTCTGCAGGACTGGCCACAATACGAATTAAAGAGAGGAAAGATTCAAAGAAAGGGGGGCAGCTGGCAACAGTAACTATGACTCTCCTAAGGAAGCCAAATGCCTCGTCACGCTGCCAAATTTATTTGAAAACTCGAGGATATCGTCGTTAGAGTAACTCAGACAACGTTAAGGTGGACATGCTGTAGCATTTTGCTTCTGCAGGACTGGTTACAATACGAATTAAAGAGAGGAAAGATTCAAAGAAGGGGGAGCAGCTGGCAGCAGAAACTATGACACTCTTAAGGTAGCCAAATGCCTCGTCACTCTGTGAAATTTATTAGAAAACTCGAGGCTATCGTCGTTGGAGTAACTCAGACAACGTTTAGGTGGCCATGTTGCAGCATTTCGCTTCTGCATGGACTGGCCGCAGTACGAATTAAAGAGAGGAAAGATTCAAAGAAGGGGGAGCTGCTGGCAGCAGTAACTATGACTCTCTTAAGGAAGCCAAATGCCTCGTCTTCCGGCGAAGTACTTTTGCTAACTCGAGAAACTCGTAGTGGGGTAACCGTGACGTCGTGAAGGTAAACATACAGTGGCATATCGGTTCTGTAGGACCGACCATAGCAAGAATGATAAAAGCCCAAAGAAATGCGTTCAGCCTTCAGAATTAACAATGACTGTCTTAAGGTAGACAAATGTCTCGTCAATCTGCGAAATTTATTTGAAAACTCGAGGATATCGTCGTTGGAGTAACTCAGACAACGTTAAGGTGGACATGCTGTAGCATTTTTTTTCTGCAGGACTGGCCACAATACGAATTAAAGCGAGGAAAAATTCAAACAAGGGGGTGCAGCTGGCAGCAGTAACTACGACTCTCTTAAGGGAGCCAAATGCCTCGTCACTCTGCCAAATTTATTTGAAAACTCGAGGATATCGTCGTTAGAGTAAGTCAGACAACGTTAAGGTGGACATGCTGTAGCATTTTGCTTCTGCAGGACTGGCCACAATACGAGAGGAAAGATTCAAAGAAGGGGGAGCAGCTGGCAGCAGGAACTATGACTCTCTTAAGGTAGCCAAATGCCTCGTCATCCGGCGAAGTACTTTTGCTAACTCGATAAACTCGTAGTGGGAGTAACTGTGACGATGTGAAGGTAAACATACAGTGGCATATCGGTTCTGTAGGACCGACCATAGCAAGAATGATAAAAGCCTAAAGAAGCGGGTTCAGCTGGCAGCAGTAACTATGACTCTCTTAAGGTAGCCAAATGCGCGTCACTCTGCGAAATTAATTTGAAAATTCGAGGATATCGTCGTTGGAGTAACTCAGACACCGTTTAGGTGGCCATGTTGCAGTATTTCGCTTCTGCAGGACTGGCCACAATACGAATTAAAGAGAGGAAAGATTCAAAGAAGGGGAAGCAGCTGGCAGCAGTAACTATGACTCTCTTAAGGAAGCCAAATGCTTCGCCATTCTGCGAAATTTATATGAAAACTCGAGGCTATCGTCGTTAGAGTAACTCAGACAACGTTTAGGTGGACATGCTGTAGCATTTTGCTTCTGCAGGACTGGCCGCAGTACGAATTAAAGAGAGGAAAGATTCAAAGAAAGGGGAGCAGCTGGCAGCAGGAACTATGACTCACTTAAGGTAGCCAAATGCCTCGTCATCCGGCGAAGTAATTATGCTAACGCGAAAAACTCGTAGTTTGAGAAACAGTGAAGGCGTTAAGGTGGACATACAGTGGCATGTCGGTTCCGTAGGACTGGCCGTAGCAAGAATGATAAAGGCCTAAAGAAAGGGGAGCAGCCGGCAGAATTAACTATGATTGTCTGAAGGTAGACAAATGCCTCGTCAGTCTGCGAAATTTATTTGAAAACTCGAGGATATCGTCGTTTGAGTAACTCAGACAACGTTAAGGTGGACATGCTGTAGCATTTTTCTTCTGCAGGACTGGTCACAATACGAATTAAAGCGAGGAAATATTCAAAGAAGGGGGAGCAGCTGGCAGCAGTAACTATGACTCTCTAAAGGTAGCAAATGCCTCGTCACGCTGAGAAATTTATGTGAGAAGTCGAGGCTATCGTCGTTGGAGTAACTCAGACAACGTTCAGGTGGACATGTTCCAGCATTTCGCTTCCGCATGGACAGGCCGCAGTACGAGTTAAAGAGAGGAAAAGGGGAGCAGCTGGCAGCAGGAACTATGACTCTCTTAAGGTAGCCAAATGCCTCGTCATCCGGCGCAGTACTTTTGTTAACTCGAGAAACTCGTAGTGGTAGTAACTGTGACGACGTGAAGTTAAACATACAGTGTCATATCGGTTCTTTAGGACTGACCATAGCAAGAATGATAAAAGCCTAAAGAAATGGGTGCAGCCGGCAGGAGTAACTATGACTCTCTTAAGGTAGCCAAATGCCTCGTCACTCTGCGAAATTTATTGGAAAACTCGAGGATATCGTCGTTGGAGTAACTCAGACATCGTTAAGGTGGACATGCTGTAGCATTTCGCTTCTGCAGGACTGGCCACAATACGAATTAAAGAGAGGAAAGATTCAAAGAAAGGGGGGCAGCTGGCAACAGTAACTATGACTCTCCTAAGGAAGCCAAATGCCTCGTCACGCTGCCAAATTTATTTGAAAACTCGAGGATATCGTCGTTAGAGTAACTCAGACAACGTTAAGGTGGACATGCTGTAGCATTTTGCTTCTGCAGGACTGGTTACAATACGAATTAAAGAGAGGAAAGATTCAAAGAAGGGGGAGCAGCTGGCAGCAGAAACTATGACACTCTTAAGGTAGCCAAATGCCTCGTCACTCTGTGAAATTTATTAGAAAACTCGAGGCTATCGTCGTTGGAGTAACTCAGACAACGTTTAGGTGGCCATGTTGCAGCATTTCGCTTCTGCATGGACTGGCCGCAGTACGAATTAAAGAGAGGAAAGATTCAAAGAAGGGGGAGCTGCTGGCAGCAGTAACTATGACTCTCTTAAGGAAGCCAAATGCCTCGTCTTCCGGCGAAGTACTTTTGCTAACTCGAGAAACTCGTAGTGGGAGTAACCGGACGTCGTGAAGGTAAACATACAGTGGCATATCGGTTCTGTAGGACCGACCATAGCAAGAATGATAAAAGCCCAAAGAAATGCGTTCAGCCTTCAGAATTAACAATGACTGTCTTAAGGTAGACAAATGTCTCGTCAATCTGCGAAATTTATTTGAAAACTCGAGGATATCGTCGTTGGAGTAACTCAGACAACGTTAAGGTGGACATGCTGTAGCATTTTTTTTCTGCAGGACTGGCCACAATACGAATTAAAGCGAGGAAAGATTCAAACAAGGGGGTGCAGCTGGCAGCAGTAACTACGACTCTCTTAAGGGAGCCAAATGCCTCGTCACTCTGCCAAATTTATTTGAAAACTCGAGGATATCGTCGTTAGAGTAAGTCAGACAACGTTAAGGTGGACATGCTGTAGCATTTTGCTTCTGCAGGACTGGCCACAATACGAGAGGAAAGATTCAAAGAAGGGGGAGCAGCTGGCAGCAGGAACTATGACTCTCTTAAGGTAGCCAAATGCCTCGTCATCCGGCGAAGTACTTTTGCTAACTCGATAAACTCGTAGTGGGAGTAACTGTGACGATGTGAAGGTAAACATACAGTGGCATATCGGTTCTGTAGGACCGACCATAGCAAGAATGATAAAAGCCTAAAGAAGCGGGTTCAGCTGGCAGCAGTAACTATGACTCTCTTAAGGTAGCCAAATGCGCGTCACTCTGCGAAATTAATTTGAAAATTCGAGGATATCGTCGTTGGAGTAACTCAGACACCGTTTAGGTGGCCATGTTGCAGTATTTCGCTTCTGCAGGACTGGCCACAATACGAATTAAAGAGAGGAAAGATTCAAAGAAGGGGAAGCAGCTGGCAGCAGTAACTATGACTCTCTTAAGGAAGCCAAATGCTTCGCCATTCTGCGAAATTTATATGAAAACTCGAGGCTATCGTCGTTAGAGTAACTCAGACAACGTTTAGGTGGACATGCTGTAGCATTTTGCTTCTGCAGGACTGGCCGCAGTACGAATTAAAGAGAGGAAAGATTCAAAGAAAGGGGAGCAGCTGGCAGCAGGAACTATGACTCACTTAAGGTAGCCAAATGCCTCGTCACTCTGTGAAATTTATTAGAAAACTCGAGGCTATCGTCGTTGGAGTAACTCAGACAACGTTTAGGTGGCCATGTTGCAGCATTTCGCTTCTGCATGGACTGGCCGCAGTACGAATTAAAGAGAGGAAAGATTCAAAGAAAGGGGAGCAGCTGGCAGCAGGAACTATGACTCACTTAAGGTAGCCAAATGCCTCGTCATCCGGCGAAGTAATTATGCTAACGCGAAAAACTCGTAGTTTGAGAAACAGTGAAGTCGTTAAGGTGGACATACAGTGGCATGTCGGTTCCGTAGGACTGGCCGTAGCAAGAATGATAAAGGCCTAAAGAAAGGGGAGCAGCCGGCAGAATTAACTATGATTGTCTGAAGGTAGACAAATGCCTCGTCAGTCTGCGAAATTTATTTGAAAACTCGAGGATATCGTCGTTTGAGTAACTCAGACAACGTTAAGGTGGACATGCTGTAGCATTTTTCTTCTGCAGGACTGGTCACAATACGAATTAAAGCGAGGAAATATTCAAAGAAGGGGGAGCAGCTGGCAGCAGTAACTATGACTCTCTAAAGGTAGCAAATGCGTCGTCACGCTGAGAAATTTATGTGAGAAGTCGAGGCTATCGTCGTTGGAGTAACTCAGACAACGTTCAGGTGGACATGTTCCAGCATTTCGCTTCCGCATGGACAGGCCGCAGTACGAATTAAAGAGAGGAAAAGGGGAGCAGCTGGCAGCAGGAACTATGACTCTCTTAAGGTAGCCAAATGCCTCGTCATCCGGCGCAGTACTTTTGTTAACTCGAGAAACTCGTAGTGGTAGTAACTGTGACGACGTGAAGTTAAACATACAGTGGCATATCGGTTCTTTAGGACTGACCATAGCAAGAATGATAAAAGCCTAAAGAAATGGGTGCAGCCGGCAGGAGTAACTATGACTCTCTTAAGGTAGCCAAATGCCTCGTCACTCTGCGAAATTTATTGGAAAACTCGAGGATATCGTCGTTGGAGTAACTCAGACATCGTTAAGGTGGACATGCTGTAGCATTTCGCTTCTGCAGGACTGGCCACAATACGAATTAAAGAGAGGAAAGATTCAAAGAAAGGGGGGCAGCTGGCAACAGTAACTATGACTCTCCTAAGGAAGCCAAATGCCTCGTCACGCTGCCAAATTTATTTGAAAACTCGAGGATATCGTCGTTAGAGTAACTCAGACAACGTTAAGGTGGACATGCTGTAGCATTTTGCTTCTGCAGGACTGGTTACAATACGAATTAAAGAGAGGAAAGATTCAAAGAAGGGGGAGCAGCTGGCAGCAGAAACTATGACACTCTTAAGGTAGCCAAATGCCTCGTCACTCTGTGAAATTTATTAGAAAACTCGAGGCTATCGTCGTTGGAGTAACTCAGACAACGTTTAGGTGGCCATGTTGCAGCATTTCGCTTCTGCATGGACTGGCCGCAGTACGAATTAAAGAGAGGAAAGATTCAAAGAAGGGGGAGCTGCTGGCAGCAGTAACTATGACTCTCTTAAGGAAGCCAAATGCCTCGTCTTCCGGCGAAGTACTTTTGCTAACTCGAGAAACTCGTAGTGGGGTAACCGTGACGTCGTGAAGGTAAACATACAGTGGCATATCGGTTCTGTAGGACCGACCATAGCAAGAATGATAAAAGCCCAAAGAAATGCGTTCAGCCTTCAGAATTAACAATGACTGTCTTAAGGTAGACAAATGTCTCGTCAATCTGCGAAATTTATTTGAAAACTCGAGGATATCGTCGTTGGAGTAACTCAGACAACGTTAAGGTGGACATGCTGTAGCATTTTTTTTCTGCAGGACTGGCCACAATACGAATTAAAGCGAGGAAAAATTCAAACAAGGGGGTGCAGCTGGCAGCAGTAACTACGACTCTCTTAAGGGAGCCAAATGCCTCGTCACTCTGCCAAATTTATTTGAAAACTCGAGGATATCGTCGTTAGAGTAAGTCAGACAACGTTAAGGTGGACATGCTGTAGCATTTTGCTTCTGCAGGACTGGCCACAATACGAGAGGAAAGATTCAAAGAAGGGGGAGCAGCTGGCAGCAGGAACTATGACTCTCTTAAGGTAGCCAAATGCCTCGTCATCCGGCGAAGTACTTTTGCTAACTCGATAAACTCGTAGTGGGAGTAACTGTGACGATGTGAAGGTAAACATACAGTGGCATATCGGTTCTGTAGGACCGACCATAGCAAGAATGATAAAAGCCTAAAGAAGCGGGTTCAGCTGGCAGCAGTAACTATGACTCTCTTAAGGTAGCCAAATGCGCGTCACTCTGCGAAATTAATTTGAAAATTCGAGGATATCGTCGTTGGAGTAACTCAGACACCGTTTAGGTGGCCATGTTGCAGTATTTCGCTTCTGCAGGACTGGCCACAATACGAATTAAAGAGAGGAAAGATTCAAAGAAGGGGAAGCAGCTGGCAGCAGTAACTATGACTCTCTTAAGGAAGCCAAATGCTTCGCCATTCTGCGAAATTTATATGAAAACTCGAGGCTATCGTCGTTAGAGTAACTCAGACAACGTTTAGGTGGACATGCTGTAGCATTTTGCTTCTGCAGGACTGGCCGCAGTACGAATTAAAGAGAGGAAAGATTCAAAGAAAGGGGAGCAGCTGGCAGCAGGAACTATGACTCACTTAAGGTAGCCAAATGCCTCGTCATCCGGCGAAGTAATTATGCTAACGCGAAAAACTCGTAGTTTGAGAAACAGTGAAGGCGTTAAGGTGGACATACAGTGGCATGTCGGTTCCGTAGGACTGGCCGTAGCAAGAATGATAAAGGCCTAAAGAAAGGGGAGCAGCCGGCAGAATTAACTATGATTGTCTGAAGGTAGACAAATGCCTCGTCAGTCTGCGAAATTTATTTGAAAACTCGAGGATATCGTCGTTTGAGTAACTCAGACAACGTTAAGGTGGACATGCTGTAGCATTTTTCTTCTGCAGGACTGGTCACAATACGAATTAAAGCGAGGAAATATTCAAAGAAGGGGGAGCAGCTGGCAGCAGTAACTATGACTCTCTAAAGGTAGCAAATGCCTCGTCACGCTGAGAAATTTATGTGAGAAGTCGAGGCTATCGTCGTTGGAGTAACTCAGACAACGTTCAGGTGGACATGTTCCAGCATTTCGCTTCCGCATGGACAGGCCGCAGTACGAATTAAAGAGAGGAAAAGGGGAGCAGCTGGCAGCAGGAACTATGACTCTCTTAAGGTAGCCAAATGCCTCGTCATCCGGCGCAGTACTTTTGTTAACTCGAGAAACTCGTAGTGGTAGTAACTGTGACGACGTGAAGTTAAACATACAGTGGCATATCGGTTCTTTAGGACTGACCATAGCAAGAATGATAAAAGCCTAAAGAAATGGGTGCAGCCGGCAGGAGTAACTATGACTCTCTTAAGGTAGCCAAATGCCTCGTCACTCTGCGAAATTTATTGGAAAACTCGAGGATATCGTCGTTGGAGTAACTCAGACATCGTTAAGGTGGACATGCTGTAGCATTTCGCTTCTGCAGGACTGGCCACAATACGAATTAAAGAGAGGAAAGATTCAAAGAAAGGGGGGCAGCTGGCAACAGTAACTATGACTCTCCTAAGGAAGCCAAATGCCTCGTCACGCTGCCAAATTTATTTGAAAACTCGAGGATATCGTCGTTAGAGTAACTCAGACAACGTTAAGGTGGACATGCTGTAGCATTTTGCTTCTGCAGGACTGGTTACAATACGAATTAAAGAGAGGAAAGATTCAAAGAAGGGGGAGCAGCTGGCAGCAGAAACTATGACACTCTTAAGGTAGCCAAATGCCTCGTCACTCTGTGAAATTTATTAGAAAACTCGAGGCTATCGTCGTTGGAGTAACTCAGACAACGTTTAGGTGGCCATGTTGCAGCATTTCGCTTCTGCATGGACTGGCCGCAGTACGAATTAAAGAGAGGAAAGATTCAAAGAAGGGGGAGCTGCTGGCAGCAGTAACTATGACTCTCTTAAGGAAGCCAAATGCCTCGTCTTCCGGCGAAGTACTTTTGCTAACTCGAGAAACTCGTAGTGGGGTAACCGTGACGTCGTGAAGGTAAACATACAGTGGCATATCGGTTCTGTAGGACCGACCATAGCAAGAATGATAAAAGCCCAAAGAAATGCGTTCAGCCTTCAGAATTAACAATGACTGTCTTAAGGTAGACAAATGTCTCGTCAATCTGCGAAATTTATTTGAAAACTCGAGGATATCGTCGTTGGAGTAACTCAGACAACGTTAAGGTGGACATGCTGTAGCATTTTTTTTCTGCAGGACTGGCCACAATACGAATTAAAGCGAGGAAAAATTCAAACAAGGGGGTGCAGCTGGCAGCAGTAACTACGACTCTCTTAAGGGAGCCAAATGCCTCGTCACTCTGCCAAATTTATTTGAAAACTCGAGGATATCGTCGTTAGAGTAAGTCAGACAACGTTAAGGTGGACATGCTGTAGCATTTTGCTTCTGCAGGACTGGCCACAATACGAGAGGAAAGATTCAAAGAAGGGGGAGCAGCTGGCAGCAGGAACTATGACTCTCTTAAGGTAGCCAAATGCCTCGTCATCCGGCGAAGTACTTTTGCTAACTCGATAAACTCGTAGTGGGAGTAACTGTGACGATGTGAAGGTAAACATACAGTGGCATATCGGTTCTGTAGGACCGACCATAGCAAGAATGATAAAAGCCTAAAGAAGCGGGTTCAGCTGGCAGCAGTAACTATGACTCTCTTAAGGTAGCCAAATGCGCGTCACTATGCGAAATTAATTTGAAAATTCGAGGATATCGTCGTTGGAGTAACTCAGACACCGTTTAGGTGGCCATGTTGCAGTATTTCGCTTCTGCAGGACTGGCCACAATACGAATTAAAGAGAGGAAAGATTCAAAGAAGGGGAAGCAGCTGGCAGCAGTAACTATGACTCTCTTAAGGAAGCCAAATGCTTCGCCATTCTGCGAAATTTATATGAAAACTCGAGGCTATCGTCGTTAGAGTAACTCAGACAACGTTTAGGTGGACATGCTGTAGCATTTTGCTTCTGCAGGACTGGCCGCAGTACGAATTAAAGAGAGGAAAGATTCAAAGAAAGGGGAGCAGCTGGCAGCAGGAACTATGACTCACTTAAGGTAGCCAAATGCCTCGTCACTCTGTGAAATTTATTAGAAAACTCGAGGCTATCGTCGTTGGAGTAACTCAGACAACGTTTAGGTGGCCATGTTGCAGCATTTCGCTTCTGCAGGACAAGCCACAATACGAATTAAAGAGAGGAAAGATTCAAAGAAAGGGGGGCAGCTGGCAACAGTAACTATGACTCTCCTAAGGAAGCCAAATGCCTCGTCACGCTGCCAAATTTATTTGAAAACTCGAGGATATCGTCGTTAGAGTAACTCAGACAACGTTTAGGTGGCCATGTTGCAGCATTTCGCTTCTGCATGGACTGGCCGCAGTACGAATTAAAGAGAGGAAAGATTCAAAGAAAGGGGAGCAGCTGGCAGCAGGAACTATGACTCACTTAAGGTAGCCAAATGCCTCGTCATCCGGCGAAGTAATTATGCTAACGCGAAAAACTCGTAGTTTGAGAAACAGTGAAGGCGTTAAGGTGGACATACAGTGGCATGTCGGTTCCGTAGGACTGGCCGTAGCAAGAATGATAAAGGCCTAAAGAAAGGGGAGCAGCCGGCAGAATTAACTATGATTGTCTGAAGGTAGACAAATGCCTCGTCAGTCTGCGAAATTTATTTGAAAACTCGAGGATATCGTCGTTTGAGTAACTCAGACAACGTTAAGGTGGACATGCTGTAGCATTTTTCTTCTGCAGGACTGGTCACAATACGAATTAAAGCGAGGAAATATTCAAAGAAGGGGGAGCAGCTGGCAGCAGTAACTATGACTCTCTAAAGGTAGCAAATGCCTCGTCACGCTGAGAAATTTATGTGAGAAGTCGAGGCTATCGTCGTTGGAGTAACTCAGACAACGTTCAGGTGGACATGTTCCAGCATTTCGCTTCCGCATGGACAGGCCGCAGTACGAATTAAAGAGAGGAAAAGGGGAGCAGCTGGCAGCAGGAACTATGAGTCTCTTAAGGTAGCCAAATGCCTCGTCATCCGGCGCAGTACTTTTGTTAACTCGAGAAACTCGTAGTGGTAGTAACTGTGACGACGTGAAGTTAAACATACAGTGGTATATCGGTTCTTTAGGACTGACCATAGCAAGAATGATAAAAGCCTAAAGAAATGGGTGCAGCCGGCAGGAGTAACTATGACTCTCTTAAGGTAGCCAAATGCCTCGTCACTCTGCGAAATTTATTGGAAAACTCGAGGATATCGTCGTTGGAGTAACTCAGACATCGTTAAGGTGGACATGCTGTAGCATTTCGCTTCTGCAGGACTGGCCACAATACGAATTAAAGAGAGGAAAGATTCAAAGAAAGGGGGGCAGCTGGCAACAGTAACTATGACTCTCCTAAGGAAGCCAAATGCCTCGTCACGCTGCCAAATTTATTTGAAAACTCGAGGATATCGTCGTTAGAGTAACTCAGACAACGTTAAGGTGGACATGCTGTAGCATTTTGCTTCTGCAGGACTGGTTACAATACGAATTAAAGAGAGGAAAGATTCAAAGAAGGGGGAGCAGCTGGCAGCAGAAACTATGACACTCTTAAGGTAGCCAAATGCCTCGTCACTCTGTGAAATTTATTAGAAAACTCGAGGCTATCGTCGTTGGAGTAACTCAGACAACGTTTAGGTGGCCATGTTGCAGCATTTCGCTTCTGCATGGACTGGCCGCAGTACGAATTAAAGAGAGGAAAGATTCAAAGAAGGGGGAGCTGCTGGCAGCAGTAACTATGACTCTCTTAAGGAAGCCAAATGCCTCGTCTTCCGGCGAAGTACTTTTGCTAACTCGAGAAACTCGTAGTGGGGTAACCGTGACGTCGTGAAGGTAAACATACAGTGGCATATCGGTTCTGTAGGACCGACCATAGCAAGAATGATAAAAGCCCAAAGAAATGCGTTCAGCTTTCAGAATTAACAATGACTGTCTTAAGGTAGACAAATGTCTCGTCAATCTGCAAAATTTATTTGAAAACTCGAGGATATCGTCGTTGGAGTAACTCAGACAACGTTAAGGTGGACATGCTGTAGCATTTTTTTTCTGCAGGACTGGCCACAATACGAATTAAAGCGAGGAAAGATTCAAACAAGGGGGTGCAGCTGGCAGCAGTAACTACGACTCTCTTAAGGGAGCCAAATGCCTCGTCACTCTGCCAAATTTATTTGAAAACTCGAGGATATCGTCGTTAGAGTAAGTCAGACAACGTTAAGGTGGACATGCTGTAGCATTTTGCTTCTGCAGGACTGGCCACAATACGAGAGGAAAGATTCAAAGAAGGGGGAGCAGCTGGCAGCAGGAACTTTGACTCTCTTAAGGTAGCCAAATGCCTCGTCATCCGGCGAAGTACTTTTGCTAACTCGATAAACTCGTAGTGGGAGTAACTGTGACGATGTGAAGGTAAACATACAGTGGCATATCGGTTCTGTAGGACCGACCATAGCAAGAATGATAAAAGCCTAAAGAAGCGGGTTCAGCTGGCAGCAGTAACTATGACTCTCTTAAGGTAGCCAAATGCGCGTCACTCTGCGAAATTAATTTGAAAATTCGAGGATATCGTCGTTGGAGTAACTCAGACACCGTCTAGGTGGCCATGTTGCAGTATTTCGCTTCTGCAGGACTGGCCACAATACGAATTAAAGAGAGGAAAGATTCAAAGAAGGGGAAGCAGCTGGCAGCAGTAACTATGACTCTCTTAAGGAAGCCAAATGCTTCGCCATTCTGCGAAATTTATATGAAAACTCGAGGCTATCGTCGTTAGAGTAACTCAGACAACGTTTAGGTGGACATGCTGTAGCATTTTGCTTCTGCAGGACTGGCCGCAGTACGAATTAAAGAGAGGAAAGATTCAAAGAAAGGGGAGCAGCTGGCAGCAGGAACTATGACTCACTTAAGGTAGCCAAATGCCTCGTCACTCTGTGAAATTTATTAGAAAACTCGAGGCTATCGTCGTTGGAGTAACTCAGACAACGTTTAGGTGGCCATGTTGCAGCATTTCGCTTCTGCAGGACTGGCCACAATACGAATTAAAGAGAGGAAAGATTCAAAGAAAGGGGGGCAGCTGGCAACAGTAACTATGACTCTCCTAAGGAAGCCAAATGCCTCGTCACGCTGCCAAATTTATTTGAAAACTCGAGGATATCGTCGTTAGAGTAACTCAGACAACGTTTAGGTGGCCATGTTGCAGCATTTCGCTTCTGCATGGACTGGCCGCAGTACGAATTAATGAGAGGAAAGATTCAAAGAAAGGGGAGCAGCTGGCAGCAGGAACTATGACTCACTTAAGGTAGCCAAATGCCTCGTCATCCGGCGAAGTAATTATGCTAACGCGAAAAACTCGTAGTTTGAGAAACAGTGAAGGCGTTAAGGTGGACATACAGTGGCATGTCGGTTCCGTAGGACTGGCCGTAGCAAGAATGATAAAGGCCTAAAGAAAGGGGAGCAGCCGGCAGAATTAACTATGATTGTCTGAAGGTAGACAAATGCCTCGTCAGTCTGCGAAATTTATTTGAAAACTCGAGGATATCGTCGTTTGAGTAACTCAGACAACGTTAAGGTGGACATGCTGTAGCATTTTTCTTCTGCAGGACTGGTCACAATACGAATTAATGCGAGGAAATATTCAAAGAAGGGGGAGCAGCTGGCAGCAGTAACTATGACTCTCTAAAGGTAGCAAATGCGTCGTCACGCTGAGAAATTTATGTGAGAAGTCGAGGCTATCGTCGTTGGAGTAACTCAGACAACGTTCAGGTGGACATGTTCCAGCATTTCGCTTCCGCATGGACAGGCCGCAGTACGAATTAAAGAGAGGAAAAGGGGAGCAGCTGGCAGCAGGAACTATGACTCTCTTAAGGTAGCCAAATGCCTCGTCATCCGGCGCAGTACTTTTGTTAACTCGAGAAACTCGTAGTGGTAGTAACTGTGACGACGTGAAGTTAAACATACAGTGGCATATCGGTTCTTTAGGACTGACCATAGCAAGAATGATAAAAGCCTAAAGAAATGGGTGCAGCCGGCAGGAGTAACAATGACTCTCTTAAGGTAGTCAAATGCCTCGTCACTCTGCGAAATTTATTGGAAAACTCGAGGATATCGTCGTTGGAGTAACTCAGACATCGTTAAGGTGGACATGCTGTAGCATTTCGCTTCTGTAGGACTGGCCACAATACGAATTACAGAGAGGAAAGATTCAAAGAAAGGGGGGCAGCTGGCAACAGTAACTATGACTCTCCTAAGGAAGCCAAATGCCTCGTCACGCTGCCAAATTTATTTGAAAACTCGAGGATATCGTCGTTAGAGTAACTCAGACAACGTTAAGGTGGACATGCTGTAGCATTTTGCTTCTGCAGGACTGGTTACAATACGAATTAAAGAGAGGAAAGATTCAAAGAAGGGGGAGCAGCTGGCAGCAGAAACTATGACACTCTTAAGGTAGCCAAATGCCTCGTCACTCTGTGAAATTTATTAGAAAACTCGAGGCTATCGTCGTTGGAGTAACTCAGACAACGTTTAGGTGGCCATGTTGCAGCATTTCGCTTCTGCAGGACTGGCCACAATACGAATTAAAGAGAGGAAAGATTCAAAGAAAGGGGGGCAGCTGGCAACAGTAACTATGACTCTCCTAAGGAAGCCAAATGCCTCGTCACGCTGCCAAATTTATTTGAAAACTCGAGGATATCGTCGTTAGAGTAACTCAGACAACGTTAAGGTGGACATGCTGTAGCATTTTGCTTCTGCAGGACTGGTTACAATACGAATTAAAGAGAGGAAAGATTCAAAGAAGGGGGAGCAGCTGGCAGCAGAAACTATGACACTCTTAAGGTAGCCAAATGCCTCGTCACTCTGTGAAATTTATTAGAAAACTCGAGGCTATCGTCGTTGGAGTAACTCAGACAACGTTTAGGTGGCCATGTTGCAGCATTTCGCTTCTGCATGGACTGGCCGCAGTACGAATTAAAGAGAGGAAAGATTCAAAGAAGGGGGAGCTGCTGGCAGCAGTAACTATGACTCTCTTAAGGAAGCCAAATGCCTCGTCTTCCGGCGAAGTACTTTTGCTAACTCGAGAAACTCGTAGTGGGGTAACCGTGACGTCGTGAAGGTAAACATACAGTGGCATATCGGTTCTGTAGGACCGACCATAGCAAGAATGATAAAAGCCCAAAGAAATGCGTTCAGCTTTCAGAATTAACAATGACTGTCTTAAGGTAGACAAATGTCTCGTCAATCTGCAAAATTTATTTGAAAACTCGAGGATATCGTCGTTGGAGTAACTCAGACAACGTTAAGGTGGACATGCTGTAGCATTTTTTTTCTGCAGGACTGGCCACAATACGAATTAAAGCGAGGAAAGATTCAAACAAGGGGGTGCAGCTGGCAGCAGTAACTACGACTCTCTTAAGGGAGCCAAATGCCTCGTCACTCTGCCAAATTTATTTGAAAACTCGAGGATATCGTCGTTAGAGTAAGTCAGACAACGTTAAGGTGGACATGCTGTAGCATTTTGCTTCTGCAGGACTGGCCACAATACGAGAGGAAAGATTCAAAGAAGGGGGAGCAGCTGGCAGCAGGAACTTTGACTCTCTTAAGGTAGCCAAATGCCTCGTCATCCGGCGAAGTACTTTTGCTAACTCGATAAACTCGTAGTGGGAGTAACTGTGACGATGTGAAGGTAAACATACAGTGGCATATCGGTTCTGTAGGACCGACCATAGCAAGAATGATAAAAGCCTAAAGAAGCGGGTTCAGCTGGCAGCAGTAACTATGACTCTCTTAAGGTAGCCAAATGCGCGTCACTCTGCGAAATTAATTTGAAAATTCGAGGATATCGTCGTTGGAGTAACTCAGACACCGTCTAGGTGGCCATGTTGCAGTATTTCGCTTCTGCAGGACTGGCCACAATACGAATTAAAGAGAGGAAAGATTCAAAGAAGGGGAAGCAGCTGGCAGCAGTAACTATGACTCTCTTAAGGAAGCCAAATGCTTCGCCATTCTGCGAAATTTATATGAAAACTCGAGGCTATCGTCGTTAGAGTAACTCAGACAACGTTTAGGTGGACATGCTGTAGCATTTTGCTTCTGCAGGACTGGCCGCAGTACGAATTAAAGAGAGGAAAGATTCAAAGAAAGGGGAGCAGCTGGCAGCAGGAACTATGACTCACTTAAGGTAGCCAAATGCCTCGTCACTCTGTGAAATTTATTAGAAAACTCGAGGCTATCGTCGTTGGAGTAACTCAGACAACGTTTAGGTGGCCATGTTGCAGCATTTCGCTTCTGCAGGACTGGCCACAATACGAATTAAAGAGAGGAAAGATTCAAAGAAAGGGGGGCAGCTGGCAACAGTAACTATGACTCTCCTAAGGAAGCCAAATGCCTCGTCACGCTGCCAAATTTATTTGAAAACTCGAGGATATCGTCGTTAGAGTAACTCAGACAACGTTTAGGTGGCCATGTTGCAGCATTTCGCTTCTGCATGGACTGGCCGCAGTACGAATTAATGAGAGGAAAGATTCAAAGAAAGGGGAGCAGCTGGCAGCAGGAACTATGACTCACTTAAGGTAGCCAAATGCCTCGTCATCCGGCGAAGTAATTATGCTAACGCGAAAAACTCGTAGTTTGAGAAACAGTGAAGGCGTTAAGGTGGACATACAGTGGCATGTCGGTTCCGTAGGACTGGCCGTAGCAAGAATGATAAAGGCCTAAAGAAAGGGGAGCAGCCGGCAGAATTAACTATGATTGTCTGAAGGTAGACAAATGCCTCGTCAGTCTGCGAAATTTATTTGAAAACTCGAGGATATCGTCGTTTGAGTAACTCAGACAACGTTAAGGTGGACATGCTGTAGCATTTTTCTTCTGCAGGACTGGTCACAATACGAATTAAAGCGAGGAAATATTCAAAGAAGGGGGAGCAGCTGGCAGCAGTAACTATGACTCTCTAAAGGTAGCAAATGCGTCGTCACGCTGAGAAATTTATGTGAGAAGTCGAGGCTATCGTCGTTGGAGTAACTCAGACAACGTTCAGGTGGACATGTTCCAGCATTTCGCTTCCGCATGGACAGGCCGCAGTACGATTTAAAGAGAGGAAAAGGGGAGCAGCTGGCAGCAGGAACTATGACTCTCTTAAGGTAGCCAAATGCCTCGTCATCCGGCGCAGTACTTTTGTTAACTCGAGAAACTCGTAGTGGTAGTAACTGTGACGACGTGAAGTTAAACATACAGTGGCATATCGGTTCTTTAGGACTGACCATAGCAAGAATGATAAAAGCCTAAAGAAATGGGTGCAGCCGGCAGGAGTAACAATGACTCTCTTAAGGTAGTCAAATGCCTCGTCACTCTGCGAAATTTATTGGAAAACTCGAGGATATCGTCGTTGGAGTAACTCAGACATCGTTAAGGTGGACATGCTGTAGCATTTCGCTTCTGTAGGACTGGCCACAATACGAATTACAGAGAGGAAAGATTCAAAGAAAGGGGGGCAGCTGGCAACAGTAACTATGACTCTCCTAAGGAAGCCAAATGCCTCGTCACGCTGCCAAATTTATTTGAAAACTCGAGGATATCGTCGTTAGAGTAACTCAGACAACGTTAAGGTGGACATGCTGTAGCATTTTGCTTCTGCAGGACTGGTTACAATACGAATTAAAGAGAGGAAAGATTCAAAGAAGGGGGAGCAGCTGGCAGCAGAAACTATGACACTCTTAAGGTAGCCAAATGCCTCGTCACTCTGTGAAATTTATTAGAAAACTCGAGGCTATCGTCGTTGGAGTAACTCAGACAACGTTTAGGTGGCCATGTTGCAGCATTTCGCTTCTGCAGGACTGGCCACAATACGAATTAAAGAGAGGAAAGATTCAAAGAAAGGGGGGCAGCTGGCAACAGTAACTATGACTCTCCTAAGGAAGCCAAATGCCTCGTCACGCTGCCAAATTTATTTGAAAACTCGAGGATATCGTCGTTAGAGTAACTCAGACAACGTTTAGGTGGCCATGTTGCAGCATTTCGCTTCTGCATGGACTGGCCGCAGTACGAATTAAAGAGAGGAAAGATTCAAAGAAAGGGGAGCAGCTGGCAGCAGGAACTATGACTCTCTTAAGGTATCCAAATGCCTCGTCATCTGGCGAAGTACATTTGCTAACTCGAGGAACTCGTAGTGGGAGTAACTGTGACGACGTTAAGGTGGACATACAGTGGCATATCGGTTCTGTAGGACTGGCCATAACAAGAATGATAAAGGCCTAAAGAAATGGGAGCAGCCGGCAAGAGTAACTATGACTCTTTTAAGGTAGCCGAATGCCTCAGCACTCTGCGATATTTATTTGAAAACTCGAGGATATCGTCGTTGGAGTAACTCAGACAACGTTTAGGTGGCCATGTTGCAGCATTTCGCTTCTGCAGGACTGGCCACAATACGAATTAAAGAGAGGAAAGATTCAAAGAAGGGGGAGCTGCTGGCAGCAGTAACTATGACTCTCTTAAGGAAGCCAAATGCCTCGTCTTCCGGCGAAGTACTTTTGCTAACTCGAGAAACTCGTAGTGGGAGTAACTGTGACGTCGTGAAGGTAAACATACAGTGGCATATCGGTTCTGTAGGACCGACCAATGCAAGAATGATAAAAGCCCAAAGAAATGCGTTCAGCCTTCAGAATTAACAATGACTGTCTTAAGGTAGACAAATGTCTCGTCAATCTGCGAAATTTATTTGAAAACTCGAGGATATCGTCGTTGGAGTAACTCAGACAACGTTAAGGTGGACATGCTGTAGCATTTTTTTTCTGCAGGACTGGCCACAATACGAATTAAAGCGAGGAAAGATTCAAACAAGGAGGTGCAGCTGGCAGCAGTAACTACGACTCTCTTAAGGGAGCCAAATGCCTCGTCACTCTGCCAAATTTATTTGAAAACTCGAGGATATCGTCGTTAGAGTAAGTCAGACAACGTTAAGGTGGACATGCTGTAGCATTTTGCTTTCGCAGGACTGGCCACAATACGAGAGGAAAGATTCAAAGAAGGGGGAGCAGCTGGCAGCAGGAACTATGACTCTCTTAAGGTAGCCAAATGCCTCGTCATCCGGCGAAGTACTTTTGCTAACTCGATAAACTCGTAGTGGGAGTAACTGTGACGATGTGAAGGTAAACATACAGTGGCATATCGGTTCTGTAGGACCGACCATAGCAAGAATGATAAAAGCCTAAAGAAGCGGGTTCAGCTGGCAGCAGTAACTATGACTCTCTTAAGGTAGCCAAATGCGCGTCACTCTGCGAAATTAATTTGAAAACTCGAGGATATCGTCGTTGGAGTAACTCAGACACCGTTTAGGTGGCCATGTTGCAGTATTTCGCTTCTGCAGGACTGGCCACAATACGAATTAAAGAGAGGAAAGATTCAAAGAAGGGGAAGCAGCTGGCAGCAGTAACTATGACTCTCTTAAGGAAGCCAAATGCTTCGCCATTCTGCGAAATTTATATGAAAACTCGAGGCTATCGTCGTTAGAGTAACTCAGACAACGTTTAGGTGGACATGCTGTAGCATTTTGCTTCTGCAGGACTGGCCGCAGTACGAATTAAAGAGAGGAAAGATTCAAAGAAAGGGGAGCAGCTGGCAGCAGGAACTATGACTCACTTAAGGTAGTCAAATGCCTCGTCACTCTGTGAAATTTATTAGAAAACTCGAGGCTATCGTCGTTGGAGTAACTCAGACAACGTTTAGGTGGCCATGTTGCAGCATTTCGCTTCTGCATGGACTGGCCGCAGTACGAATTAAAGAGAGGAAAGATTCAAAGAAAGGGGAGCAGCTGGCAGCAGGAACTATGACTCACTTAAGGTAGCCAAATGCCTCGTCATCCGGCGAAGTAATTATGCTAACGCGAAAAACTCGTAGTTTGAGAAACAGTGAAGTCGTTAAGGTGGACATACAGTGGCATGTCGGTTCCGTAGGACTGGCCGTAGCAAGAATGATAAAGGCCTAAAGAAAGGGGAGCAGCCGGCAGAATTAACTATGATTGTCTGAAGGTAGACAAATGCCTCGTCAGTCTGCGAAATTTATTTGAAAACTCGAGGATATCGTCGTTTGAGTAACTCAGACAACGTTAAGGTGGACATGCTGTAGCATTTTTCTTCTGCAGGACTGGTCACAATACGAATTAAAGCGAGGAAATATTCAAAGAAGGGGGAGCAGCTGGCAGCAGTAACTATGACTCTCTAAAGGTAGCAAATGCGTCGTCACGCTGAGAAATTTATGTGAGAAGTCGAGGCTATCGTCGTTGGAGTAACTCAGACAACGTTCAGGTGGACATGTTCCAGCATTTCGCTTCCGCATGGACAGGCCGCAGTACGAATTAAAGAGAGGAAAAGGGGAGCAGCTGGCAGCAGGAACTATGACTCTCTTAAGGTAGCCAAATGCCTCGTCATCCGGCGCAGTACTTTTGTTAACTCGAGAAACTCGTAGTGGTAGTAACTGTGACGACGTGAAGTTAAACATACAGTGGCATATCGGTTCTTTAGGACTGACCATAGCAAGAATGATAAAAGCCTAAAGAAATGGGTGCAGCCGGCAGGAGTAACTATGACTCTCTTAAGGTAGCCAAATGCCTCGTCACTCTGCGAAATTTATTGGAAAACTCGAGGATATCGTCGTTGGAGTAACTCAGACATCGTTAAGGTGGACATGCTGTAGCATTTCGCTTCTGCAGGACTGGCCACAATACGAATTAAAGAGAGGAAAGATTCAAAGAAAGGGGGGCAGCTGGCAACAGTAACTATGACTCTCCTAAGGAAGCCAAATGCCTCGTCACGCTGCCAAATTTATTTGAAAACTCGAGGATATCGTCGTTAGAGTAACTCAGACAACGTTAAGGTGGACATGCTGTAGCATTTTGCTTCTGCAGGACTGGTTACAATACGAATTAAAGAGAGGAAAGATTCAAAGAAGGGGGAGCAGCTGGCAGCAGAAACTATGACACTCTTAAGGTAGCCAAATGCCTCGTCACTCTGTGAAATTTATTAGAAAACTCGAGGCTATCGTCGTTGGAGTAACTCAGACAACGTTTAGGTGGCCATGTTGCAGCATTTCGCTTCTGCATGGACTGGCCGCAGTACAAATTAAAGAGAGGAAAGATTCAAAGAAGGGGGAGCTGCTGGCAGCAGTAACTATGACTCTCTTAAGGAAGCCAAATGCCTCGTCTTCCGGCGAATTACTTTTGCTAACTCGAGAAACTCGTAGTGGGAGTAACCGTGACGTCGTGAAGGTAAACATACAGTGGCATATCGGTTCTGTAGGACCGACCATAGCAAGAATGATAAAAGCCCAAAGAAATGCGTTCAGCCTTCAGAATTAACAATGACTGTCTTAAGGTAGACAAATGTCTCGTCAATCTGCGAAATTTATTTGAAAACTCGAGGATATCGTCGTTGGAGTAACTCAGACAACGTTAAGGTGGACATGCTGTAGCATTTTTTTTCTGCAGGACTGGCCACAATACGAATTAAAGCGAGGAAAGATTCAAACAAGGGGGTGCAGCTGGCAGCAGTAACTACGACTCTCTTAAGGGAGCCAAATGCCTCGTCACTCTGCCAAATTTATTTGAAAACTCGAGGATATCGTCGTTAGAGTAAGTCAGACAACGTTAAGGTGGACATGCTGTAGCATTTTGCTTCTGCAGGACTGGCCACAATACGAGAGGAAAGATTCAAAGAAGGGGGAGCAGCTGGCAGCAGGAACTATGACTCTCTTAAGGTAGCCAAATGCCTCGTCATCCGGCGAAGTACTTTTGCTAACTCGATAAACTCGTAGTGGGAGTAACTGTGACGATGTGAAGGTAAACATACAGTGGCATATCGGTTCTGTAGGACCGACCATAGCAAGAATGATAAAAGCCTAAAGAAGCGGGTTCAGCTGGCAGCAGTAACTATGACTCTCTTAAGGTAGCCAAATGCGCGTCACTCTGCGAAATTAATTTGAAAACTCGAGGATATCGTCGTTGGAGTAACTCAGACACCGTTTAGGTGGCCATGTTGCAGTATTTCGCTTCTGCAGGAGTGGCCATAATACGAATTAAAGAGAGGAAAGATTCAAAGAAGGGGAAGCAGCTGGCAGCAGTAACTATGACTCTCTTAAGGAAGCCAAATGCTTCGCCATTCTGCGAAATTTATATGAAAACTCGAGGCTATCGTCGTTAGAGTAACTCAGACAACGTTTAGGTGGACATGCTGTAGCATTTTGCTTCTGCAGGACTGGCCGCAGTACGAATTAAAGAGAGGAAAGATTCAAAGAAAGGGGAGCAGCTGGCAGCAGGAACTATGACTCACTTAAGGTAGCCAAATGCCTCGTCACTCTGTGAAATTTATTAGAAAACTCGAGGCTATCGTCGTTGGAGTAACTCAGACAACGTTTAGGTGGCCATGTTGCAGCATTTCGCTTCTGCATGGACTGGCCGCAGTACGAATTAAAGAGAGGAAAGATTCAAAGAAAGGGGAGCAGCTGGCAGCAGGAACTATGACTCACTTAAGGTAGCCAAATGCCTCGTCATCCGGCGAAGTAATTATGCTAACGCGAAAAACTCGTAGTTTGAGAAACAGTGAAGGCGTTAAGGTGGACATACAGTGGCATGTCGGTTCCGTAGGACTGGCCGTAGCAAGAATGATAAAGGCCTAAAGAAAGGGGAGCAGCCGGCAGAATTAACTATGATTGTCTGAAGGTAGACAAATGCCTCGTCAGTCTGCGAAATTTATTTGAAAACTCGAGGATATCGTCGTTTGAGTAACTCAGACAACGTTAAGGTGGACATGCTGTAGCATTTTTCTTCTGCAGGACTGGTCACAATACGAATTAAAGCGAGGAAATATTCAAAGAAGGGGGAGCAGCTGGCAGCAGTAACTATGACTCTCTAAAGGTAGCAAATGCGTCGTCACGCTGAGAAATTTATGTGAGAAGTCGAGGCTATCGTCGTTGGAGTAACTCAGACAACGTTCAGGTGGACATGTTCCAGCATTTCGCTTCCGCATGGACAGGCCGCAGTACGAATTAAAGAGAGGAAAAGGGGAGCAACTGGCAGCAGGAACTATGACTCTCTTAAGGTAGTCAAATGCCTCGTCATCCGGCGCAGTACTTTTGTTAACTCGAGAAACTCGTAGTGGTAGTAACTGTGACGACGTGAAGTTAAACATACAGTGGCATATCGGTTCTTTAGGACTGACCATAGCAAGAATGATAAAAGCCTAAAGAAATGGGTGCAGCCGGCAGGAGTAACTATGACTCTCTTAAGGTAGCCAAATGCCTCGTCACTCTGCGAAATTTATTGGAAAACTCGAGGATATCGTCGTTGGAGTAACTCAGACATCGTTAAGGTGGACATGCTGTAGCATTTCGCTTCTGCAGGACTGGCCACAATACGAATTAAAGAGAGGAAAGATTCAAAGAAAGGGGGGCAGCTGGCAACAGTAACTATGACTCTCCTAATGAAGCCAAATGCCTCGTCACGCTGCCAAATTTATTTGAAAACTCGAGGATATCGTCGTTAGAGTAACTCAGACAACGTTAAGGTGGACATGCTGTAGCATTTTGCTTCTGCAGGACTGGTTACAATACGAATTAAAGAGAGGAAAGATTCAAAGAAGGGGGAGCAGCTGGCAGCAGAAACTATGACACTCTTAAGGTAGCCAAATGCCTCGTCACTCTGTGAAATTTATTAGAAAACTCGAGGCTATCGTCGTTGGAGTAACTCAGACAACGTTTAGGTGGCCATGTTGCAGCATTTCGCTTCTGCAGGACTGGCCACAATACGAATTAAAGAGAGGAAAGATTCAAAGAAAGGGGGGCAGCTGGCAACAGTAACTATGACTCTCCTAAGGAAGCCAAATGCCTCGTCACGCTGCCAAATTTATTTGAAAACTCGAGGATATCGTCGTTAGAGTAACTCAGACAACGTTTAGGTGGCCATGTTGCAGCATTTCGCTTCTGCATGGACTGGCCGCAGTACGAATTAAAGAGAGGAAAGATTCAAAGAAAGGGGAGCAGCTGGCAGCAGGAACTATGACTCTCTTAAGGTATCCAAATGCCTCGTCATCTGGCGAAGTACATTTGCTAACTCGAGGAACTCGTAGTGGGAGTAACTGTGACGACGTTAAGGTGGACATACAGTGGCATATCGGTTCTGTAGGACTGGCCATAACAAGAATGATAAAGGCCTAAAGAAATGGGAGCAGCCGGCAAGAGTAACTATGACTCTTTTAAGGTAGCCGAATGCCTCAGCACTCTGCGATATTTATTTGAAAACTCGAGGATATCGTCGTTGGAGTAACTCAGACAACGTTTAGGTGGCCATGTTGCAGCATTTCGCTTCTGCAGGACTGGCCACAATACGAATTAAAGAGAGGAAAGATTCAAAGAAGGGGGAGCTGCTGGCAGCAGTAACTATGACTCTCTTAAGGAAGCCAAATGCCTCGTCTTCCGGCGAAGTACTTTTGCTAACTCGAGAAACTCGTAGTGGGAGTAACTGTGACGTCGTGAAGGTAAACATACAGTGGCATATCGGTTCTGTAGGACCGACCATAGCAAGAATGATAAAAGCCCAAAGAAATGCGTTCAGCCTTCAGAATTAACAATGACTGTCTTAAGGTAGACAAATGTCTCGTCAATCTGCGAAATTTATTTGAAAACTCGAGGATATCGTCGTTGGAGTAACTCAGACAACGTTAAGGTGGACATGCTGTAGCATTTTTTTTCTGCAGGACTGGCCACAATACGAATTAAAGCGAGGAAAGATTCAAACAAGGAGGTGCAGCTGGCAGCAGTAACTACGACTCTCTTAAGGGAGCCAAATGCCTCGTCACTCTGCCAAATTTATTTGAAAACTCGAGGATATCGTCGTTAGAGTAAGTCAGACAACGTTAAGGTGGACATGCTGTAGCATTTTGCTTCTGCAGGACTGGCCACAATACGAGAGGAAAGATTCAAAGAAGGGGGAGCAGCTGGCAGCAGGAACTATGACTCTCTTAAGGTAGCCAAATGCCTCGTCATCCGGCGAAGTACTTTTGCTAACTCGATAAACTCGTAGTGGGAGTAACTGTGACGATGTGAAGGTAAACATACAGTGGCATATCGGTTCTGTAGGACCGACCATAGCAAGAATGATAAAAGCCTAAAGAAGCGGGTTCAGCTGGCAGCAGTAACTATGACTCTCTTAAGGTAGCCAAATGCGCGTCACTCTGCGAAATTAATTTGAAAACTCGAGGATATCGTCGTTGGAGTAACTCAGACACCGTTTAGGTGGCCATGTTGCAGTATTTCGCTTCTGCAGGACTGGCCACAATACGAATTAAAGAGAGGAAAGATTCAAAGAAGGGGAAGCAGCTGGCAGCAGTAACTATGACTCTCTTAAGGAAGCCAAATGCTTCGCCATTCTGCGAAATTTATATGAAAACTCGAGGCTATCGTCGTTAGAGTAACTCAGACAACGTTTAGGTGGACATGCTGTAGCATTTTGCTTCTGCAGGACTGGCCGCAGTACGAATTAAAGAGAGGAAAGATTCAAAGAAAGGGGAGCAGCTGGCAGCAGGAACTATGACTCACTTAAGGTAGCCAAATGCCTCGTCACTCTGTGAAATTTATTAGAAAACTCGAGGCTATCGTCGTTGGAGTAACTCAGACAACGTTTAGGTGGCCATGTTGCAGCATTTCGCTTCTGCATGGACTGGCCGCAGTACGAATTAAAGAGAGGAAAGATTCAAAGAAAGGGGAGCAGCTGGCAGCAGGAACTATGACTCACTTAAGGTAGCCAAATGCCTCGTCATCAGGCGAAGTAATTATGCTAACGCGAAAAACTCGTAGTTTGAGAAACAGTGAAGTCGTTAAGGTGGACATACAGTGGCATGTCGGTTCCGTAGGACTGGCCGTAGCAAGAATGATAAAGGCCTAAAGAAAGGGGAGCAGCCGGCAGAATTAACTATGATTGTCTGAAGGTAGACAAATGCCTCGTCAGTCTGCGAAATTTATTTGAAAACTCGAGGATATCGTCGTTTGAGTAACTCAGACAACGTTAAGGTGGACATGCTGTAGCATTTTTCTTCTGCAGGACTGGTCACAATACGAATTAAAGCGAGGAAATATTCAAAGAAGGGGGAGCAGCTGGCAGCAGTAACTATGACTCTCTAAAGGTAGCAAATGCGTCGTCACGCTGAGAAATTTATGTGAGAAGTCGAGGCTATCGTCGTTGGAGTAACTCAGACAACGTTCAGGTGGACATGTTCCAGCATTTCGCTTCCGCATGGACAGGCCGCAGTACGAATTAAAGAGAGGAAAAGGGGAGCAGCTGGCAGCAGGAACTATGACTCTCTTAAGGTAGTCAAATGCCTCGTCATCCGGCGCAGTACTTTTGTTAACTCGAGAAACTCGTAGTGGTAGTAACTGTGACGACGTGAAGTTAAACATACAGTGGCATATCGGTTCTTTAGGACTGACCATAGCAAGAATGATAAAAGCCTAAAGAAATGGGTGCAGCCGGCAGGAGTAACTATGACTCTCTTAAGGTAGCCAAATGCCTCGTCACTCTGCGAAATTTATTGGAAAACTCGAGGATATCGTCGTTGGAGTAACTCAGACATCGTTAAGGTGGACATGCTGTAGCATTTCGCTTCTGCAGGACTGGCCACAATACGAATTAAAGAGAGGAAAGATTCAAAGAAAGGGGGGCAGCTGGCAACAGTAACTATGACTCTCCTAAGGAAGCCAAATGCCTCGTCACGCTGCCAAATTTATTTGAAAACTCGAGGATATCGTCGTTAGAGTAACTCAGACAACGTTAAGGTGGACATGCTGTAGCATTTTGCTTCTGCAGGACTGGTTACAATACGAATTAAAGAGAGGAAAGATTCAAAGAAGGGGGAGCAGCTGGCAGCAGAAACTATGACACTCTTAAGGTAGCCAAATGCCTCGTCATTCTGTGAAATTTATTAGAAAACTCGAGGCTATCGTCGTTGGAGTAACTCAGACAACGTTTAGGTGGCCATGTTGCAGCATTTCGCTTCTGCAGGACTGGCCACAATACGAATTAAAGAGAGGAAAGATTCAAAGAAAGGGGGGCAGCTGGCAACAGTAACTATGACTCTCCTAAGGAAGCCAAATGCCTCGTCACGCTGCCAAATTTATTTGAAAACTCGAGGATATCGTCGTTAGAGTAACTCAGACAACGTTTAGGTGGCCATGTTGCAGCATTTCGCTTCTGCATGGACTGGCCGCAGTACGAATTAAAGAGAGGAAAGATTCAAAGAAAGGGGAGCAGCTGGCAGCAGGAACTATGACTCTCTTAAGGTATCCAAATGCCTCGTCATCTGGCGAAGTACATTTGCTAACTCGAGGAACTCGTAGTGGGAGTAACTGTGACGACGTTAAGGTGGACATACAGTGGCATATCGGTTCTGTAGGACTGGCCATAACAAGAATGATAAAGGCCTAAAGAAATGGGAGCAGCCGGCAAGAGTAACTATGACTCTTTTAAGGTAGCCGAATGCCTCAGCACTCTGCGATATTTATTTGAAAACTCGAGGATATCGTCGTTGGAGTAACTCAGACAACGTTTAGGTGGCCATGTTGCAGCATTTCGCTTCTGCAGGACTGGCCACAATACGAATTAAAGAGAGGAAAGATTCAAAGAAGGGGGAGCTGCTGGCAGCAGTAACTATGACTCTCTTAAGGAAGCCAAATGCCTCGTCTTCCGGCGAAGTACTTTTGCTAACTCGAGAAACTCGTAGTGGGAGTAACTGTGACGTCGTGAAGGTAAACATACAGTGGCATATCGGTTCTGTAGGACCGACCATAGCAAGAATGATAAAAGCCCAAAGAAATGCGTTCAGCCTTCAGAATTAACAATGACTGTCTTAAGGTAGACAAATGTCTCGTCAATCTGCGAAATTTATTTGAAAACTCGAGGATATCGTCGTTGGAGTAACTCAGACAACGTTAAGGTGGACATGCTGTAGCATTTTTTTTCTGCAGGACTGGCCACAATACGAATTAAAGCGAGGAAAGATTCAAACAAGGAGGTGCAGCTGGCAGCAGTAACTACGACTCTCTTAAGGGAGCCAAATGCCTCGTCACTCTGCCAAATTTATTTGAAAACTCGAGGATATCGTCGTTAGAGTAAGTCAGACAACGTTAAGGTGGACATGCTGTAGCATTTTGCTTCTGCAGGACTGGCCACAATACGAGAGGAAAGATTCAAAGAAGGGGGAGCAGCTGGCAGCAGGAACTATGACTCTCTTAAGGTAGCCAAATGCCTCGTCATCCGGCGAAGTACTTTTGCTAACTCGATAAACTCGTAGTGGGAGTAACTGTGACGATGTGAAGGTAAACATACAGTGGCATATCGGTTCTGTAGGACCGACCATAGCAAGAATGATAAAAGCCTAAAGAAGCGGGTTCAGCTGGCAGCAGTAACTATGACTCTCTTAAGGTAGCCAAATGCGCGTCACTCTGCGAAATTAATTTGAAAACTCGAGGATATCGTCGTTGGAGTAACTCAGACACCGTTTAGGTGGCCATGTTGCAGTATTTCGATTCTGCAGGACTGGCCACAATACGAATTAAAGAGAGGAAAGATTCAAAGAAGGGGAAGCAGCTGGCAGCAGTAACTATGACTCTCTTAAGGAAGCCAAATGCTTCGCCATTCTGCGAAATTTATATGAAAACTCGAGGCTATCGTCGTTAGAGTAACTCAGACAACGTTTAGGTGGACATGCTGTAGCATTTTGCTTCTGCAGGACTGGCCGCAGTACGAATTAAAGAGAGGAAAGATTCAAAGAAAGGGGAGCAGCTGGCAGCAGGAACTATGACTCACTTAAGGTAGTCAAATGCCTCGTCACTCTGTGAAATTTATTAGAAAACTCGAGGCTATCGTCGTTGGAGTAACTCAGACAACGTTTAGGTGGCCATGTTGCAGCATTTCGCTTCTGCATGGACTGGCCGCAGTACGAATTAAAGAGAGGAAAGATTCAAAGAAAGGGGAGCAGCTGGCAGCAGGAACTATGACTCACTTAAGGTAGCCAAATGCCTCGTCATCCGGCGAAGTAATTATGCTAACGCGAAAAACTCGTAGTTTGAGAAACAGTGAAGTCGTTAAGGTGGACATACAGTGGCATGTCGGTTCCGTAGGACTGGCCGTAGCAAGAATGATAAAGGCCTAAAGAAAGGGGAGCAGCCGGCAGAATTAACTATGATTGTCTGAAGGTAGACAAATGCCTCGTCAGTCTGCGAAATTTATTTGAAAACTCGAGGATATCGTCGTTTGAGTAACTCAGACAACGTTAAGGTGGACATGCTGTAGCATTTTTCTTCTGCAGGACTGGTCACAATACGAATTAAAGCGAGGAAATATTCAAAGAAGGGGGAGCAGCTGGCAGCAGTAACTATGACTCTCTAAAGGTAGCAAATGCGTCGTCACGCTGAGAAATTTATGTGAGAAGTCGAGGCTATCGTCGTTGGAGTAACTCAGACAACGTTCAGGTGGACATGTTCCAGCATTTCGCTTCCGCATGGACAGGCCGCAGTACGAATTAAAGAGAGGAAAAGGGGAGCAGCTGGCAGCAGGAACTATGACTCTCTTAAGGTAGCCAAATGCCTCGTCATCCGGCGCAGTACTTTTGTTAACTCGAGAAACTCGTAGTGGTAGTAACTGTGACGACGTGAAGTTAAACATACAGTGGCATATCGGTTCTTTATGACTGACCATAGCAAGAATGATAAAAGCCTAAAGAAATGGGTGCAGCCGGCAGGAGTAACTATGACTCTCTTAAGGTAGCCAAATGCCTCGTCACTCTGCGAAATTTATTGGAAAACTCGAGGATATCGTCGTTGGAGTAACTCAGACATCGTTAAGGTGGACAGGCTGTAGCATTTCGCTTCTGCAGGACTGGCCACAATACGAATTAAAGAGAGGAAAGATTCAAAGAAAGGGGGGCAGCTGGCAACAGTAACTATGACTCTCCTAAGGAAGCCAAATGCCTCGTCACGCTGCCAAATTTATTTGAAAACTCGAGGATATCGTCGTTAGAGTAACTCAGACAACGTTAAGGTGGACATGCTGTAGCATTTTGCTTCTGCAGGAAAGGTTACAATACGAATTAAAGAGAGGAAAGATTCAAAGAAGGGGGAGCAGCTGGCAGCAGAAACTATGACACTCTTAAGGTAGCCAAATGCCTCGTCACTCAGTGAAATTTATTAGAAAACGCGAGGCTATCGTCGTTGGAGTAACTCAGACAACGTTTAGGTGGCCATGTTGCAGCATTTCGCTTCTGCATGGACTGGCCGCAGTACGAATTAAAGAGAGGAAAGATTCAAAGAAGGGGGAGCTGCTGGCAGCAGTAACTATGACTCTCTTAAGGAAGCCAAATGCCTCGTCTTCCGGCGAAGTACTTTTGCTAACTCGAGAAACTCGTAGTGGGAGTAACCGTGACGTCGTGAAGGTAAACATACAGTGGCATATCGGTTCTGTAGGACCGACCATAGCAAGAATGATAAAAGCCCAAAGAAATGCGTTCAGCCTTCAGAATTAACAATGACTGTCTTAAGGTAGACAAATGTCTCGTCAATCTGCGAAATTTATTTGAAAACTCGAGGATATCGTCGTTGGAGTAACTCAGACAACGTTAAGGTGGACATGCTGTAGCATTTTTTTTCTGCAGGACTGGCCACAATACGAATTAAAGCGAGGAAAGATTCAAACAAGGGGGTGCAGCTGGCAGCAGTAACTACGACTCTCTTAAGGGAGCCAAATGCCTCGTCACTCTGCCAAATTTATTTGAAAACTCGAGGATATCGTCGTTAGAGTAAGTCAGACAACGTTAAGGTGGACATGCTGTAGCATTTTGCTTCTGCAGGACTGGCCACAATACGAGAGGAAAGATTCAAAGAAGGGGGAGCAGCTGGCAGCAGGAACTATGACTCTCTTAAGGTAGCCAAATGCCTCGTCATCCAGCGAAGTACTTTTGCTAACTCGATAAACTCGTAGTGGGAGTAACTGTGACGATGTGAAGGTAAACATACAGTGGCATATCGGTTCTGTAGGACCGACCATAGCAAGAATGATAAAAGCCTAAAGAAGCGGGTTCAGCTGGCAGCAGTAACTATGACTCTCTTAAGGTAGCCAAATGCGCGTCACTCTGCGAAATTAATTTGAAAACTCGAGGATATCGTCGTTGGAGTAACTCAGACACCGTTTAGGTGGCCATGTTGCAGTATTTCGCTTCTGCAGGACTGGCCACAATACGAATTAAAGAGAGGAAAGATTCAAAGAAGGGGAAGCAGCTGGCAGCAGTAACTATGACTCTCTTAAGGAAGCCAAATGCTTCGCCATTCTGCGAAATTTATATGAAAACTCGAGGCTATCGTCGTTAGAGTAACTCAGACAACGTTTAGGTGGACATGCTGTAGCATTTTGCTTCTGCAGGACTGGCCGCAGTACGAATTAAAGAGAGGAAAGATTCAAAGAAAGGGGAGCAGCTGGCAGCAGGAACTATGACTCACTTAAGGTAGCCAAATGCCTTGTCACTCTGTGAAATTTATTAGAAAACTCGAGGCTATCGTCGTTGGAGTAACTCAGACAACGTTTAGGTGGCCATGTTGCAGCATTTCGCTTCTGCATGGACTGGCCGCAGTACGAATTAAAGAGAGGAAAGATTCAAAGAAAGGGGAGCAGCTGGCAGCAGGAACTATGACTCACTAAAGGTAGCCAAATGCCTCGTCATCCGGCGAAGTAATTATGCTAACGCGAAAAACTCGTAGTTTGA
The DNA here is from genome assembly GCF_021461385.2 of Schistocerca piceifrons. Lineage (NCBI taxonomy): Eukaryota > Metazoa > Arthropoda > Insecta > Orthoptera > Acrididae > Schistocerca > Schistocerca piceifrons. The sequence goes on along the minus strand of NC_060142.1, from coordinate 18,735,168 downwards.
GAAACAGTGAAGTCGTTAAGGTGGACATACAGTGGCATGTCGGTTCCGTAGGACTGGCCGTAGCAAGAATGATAAAGGCCTAAAGAAAGGGGAGCAGCCGGCAGAATTAACTATGATTGTCTGAAGGTAGACAAATGCCTCGTCAGTCTGCGAAATTTATTTGAAAACTCGAGGATATCGTCGTTTGAGTAACTCAGACAACGTTAAGGTGGACATGCTGTTGCATTTTTCTTCTGCAGGACTGGTCACAATACGAATTAAAGCGAGGAAATATTCAAAGAAGGGGGAGCAGCTGGCAGCAGTAACTATGACTCTCTAAAGGTAGCAAATGCGTCGTCACGCTGAGAAATTTATGTGAGAAGTCGAGGCTATCGTCGTTGGAGTAACTCAGACAACGTTCAGGTGGACATGTTCCAGCATTTCGCTTCCGCATGGACAGGCCGCAGTACGAATTAAAGAGAGGAAAAGGGGAGCAGCTGGCAGCAGGAACTATGACTCTCTTAAGGTAGTCAAATGCCTCGTCATCCGGCGCAGTACTTTTGTTAACTCGAGAAACTCGTAGTGGTAGTAACTGTGACGACGTGAAGTTAAACATACAGTGGCATATCGGTTCTTTAGGACTGACCATAGCAAGAATGATAAAAGCCTAAAGAAATGGGTGCAGCCGGCAGGAGTGACTATGACTCTCTTAAGGTAGCCAAATGCCTCGTCACTCTGCGAAATTTATTGGAAAACTCGAGGATATCGTCGTTGGAGTAACTCAGACATCGTTAAGGTGGACATGCTGTAGCATTTCGCTTCTGCAGGACTGGCCACAATACGAATTAAAGAGAGGAAAGATTCAAAGAAAGGGGGGCAGCTGGCAACAGTAACTATGACTCTCCTAAGGAAGCCAAATGCCTCGTCACGCTGCCAAATTTATTTGAAAACTCGAGGATATCGTCGTTAGAGTAACTCAGACAACGTTAAGGTGGACATGCTGTAGCATTTTGCTTCTGCAGGACTGGTTACAATACGAATTAAAGAGAGGAAAGATTCAAAGAAGGGGGAGCAGCTGGCAGCAGAAACTATGACACTCTTAAGGTAGCCAAATGCCTCGTCACTCTGTGAAATTTATTAGAAAACTCGAGGCTATCGTCGTTGGAGTAACTCAGAAAACGTTTAGGTGGCCATGTTGCAGCATTTCGTTTCTGCATGGACTGGCCGCAGTACGAATTAAAGAGAGGAAAGATTCAAAGAAGGGGGAGCTGCTGGCAGCAGTAACTATGACTCTCTTAAGGAAGCCAAATGCCTCGTCTTCCGGCGAAGTACTTTTGCTAACTCGAGAATCTCGTAGTGGGAGTAACCGTGACGTCGTGAAGGTAAACATACAGTGGCATATCGGTTCTGTAGGACCGACCATAGCAAGAATGATAAAAGCCCAAAGAAATGCGTTCAGCCTTCAGAATTAACAATGACTGTCTTAAGGTAGACAAATGTCTCGTCAATCTGCGAAATTTATTTGAAAACTCGAGGATATCGTCGTTGGAGTAACTCAGACAACGTTAAGGTGGACATGCTGTAGCATTTTTTTTCTGCAGGACTGGCCACAATACGAATTAAAGCGAGGAAAGATTCAAACAAGGGGGTGCAGCTGGCAGCAGTAACTACGACTCTCTTAAGGGAGCCAAATGCCTCGTCACTCTGCCAAATTTATTTGAAAACTCGAGGATATCGTCGTTAGAGTAAGTCAGACAACGTTAGGGTGGACATGCTGTAGCATTTTGCTTCTGCAGGACTGGCCACAATACGAGAGGAAAGATTCAAAGAAGGGGGAGCAGCTGGCAGCAGGAACTATGACTCTCTTAAGGTAGCCAAATGCCTCGTCATCCGGCGAAGTACTTTTGCTAACTCGATAAACTCGTAGTGGGAGTAACTGTGACGATGTGAAGGTAAACATACAGTGGCATATCGGTTCTGTAGGACCGACCATAGCAAGAATGATAAAAGCCTAAAGAAGCGGGTTCAGCTGGCAGCAGTAACTATGACTCTCTTAAGGTAGACAAATGCGCGTCACTCTGCGAAATTAATTTGAAAACTCGAGGATATCGTCGTTGGAGTAACTCAGACCGTTTAGGTGGCCATGTTGCAGTATTTCGCTTCTGCAGGACTGGCCACAATACGAATTAAAGAGAGGAAAGATTCAAAGAAGGGGAAGCAGCTGGCAGCAGTAACTATGACTCTCTTAAGGAAGCCAAATGCTTCGCCATTCTGCGAAATTTATATGAAAACTCGAGGCTATCGTCGTTAGAGTAACTCAGACAACGTTTAGGTGGACATGCTGTAGCATTTTGCTTCTGCAGGACTGGCCGCAGTACGAATTAAAGAGAGGAAAGATTCAAAGAAAGGGGAGCAGCTGGCAGCAGGAACTATGACTCACTTAAGGTAGCCAAATGCCTCGTCACTCTGTGAAATTTATTAGAAAACTCGAGGCTATCGTCGTTGGAGTAACTCAGACAACGTTTAGGTGGCCATGTTGCAGCATTTCGCTTCTGCATGGACTGGCCGCAGTACGAATTAAAGAGAGGAAAGATTCAAAGAAAGGGGAGCAGCTGGCAGCAGGAACTATGACTCACTTAAGGTAGCCAAATGCCTCGTCATCCGGCGAAGTAATTATGCTAACGCGAAAAACTCGTAGTTTGAGAAACAGTGAAGTCGTTAAGGTGGACATACAGTGGCATGTCGGTTCCGTAGGACTGGCCGTAGCAAGAATGATAAAGGCCTAAAGAAAGGGGAGCAGCCGGCAGAATTAACTATGATTGTCTGAAGGTAGACAAATGCCTCGTCAGTCTGCGAAATTTATTTGAAAACTCGAGGATATCGTCGTTTGAGTAACTCAGACAACGTTAAGGTGGACATGCTGTTGCATTTTTCTTCTGCAGGACTGGTCACAATACGAATTAAAGCGAGGAAATATTCAAAGAAGGGGGAGCAGCTGGCAGCAGTAACTATGACTCTCTAAAGGTAGCAAATGCGTCGTCACGCTGAGAAATTTATGTGAGAAGTCGAGGCTATCGTCGTTGGAGTAACTCAGACAACGTTCAGGTGGACATGTTCCAGCATTTCGCTTCCGCATGGACAGGCCGCAGTACGAATTAAAGAGAGGAAAAGGGGAGCAGCTGGCAGCAGGAACTATGACTCTCTTAAGGTAGTCAAATGCCTCGTCATCCGGCGCAGTACTTTTGTTAACTCGAGAAACTCGTAGTGGTAGTAACTGTGACGACGTGAAGTTAAACATACAGTGGCATATCGGTTCTTTAGGACTGACCATAGCAAGAATGATAAAAGCCTAAAGAAATGGGTGCAGCCGGCAGGAGTGACTATGACTCTCTTAAGGTAGCCAAATGCCTCGTCACTCTGCGAAATTTATTGGAAAACTCGAGGATATCGTCGTTGGAGTAACTCAGACATCGTTAAGGTGGACATGCTGTAGCATTTCGCTTCTGCAGGACTGGCCACAATACGAATTAAAGAGAGGAAAGATTCAAAGAAAGGGGGGCAGCTGACAACAGTAACTATGACTCTCCTAAGGAAGCCAAATGCCTCGTCACGCTGCCAAATTTATTTGAAAACTCGAGGATATCGTCGTTAGAGTAACTCAGACAACGTTAAGGTGGACATGCTGTAGCATTTTGCTTCTGCAGGACTGGTTACAATACGAATTAAAGAGAGGAAAGATTCAAAGAAGGGGGAGCAGCTGGCAGCAGAAACTATGACACTCTTAAGGTAGCCAAATGCCTCGTCACTCTGTGAAATTTATTAGAAAACTCGAGGCTATCGTCGTTGGAGTAACTCAGAAAACGTTTAGGTGGCCATGTTGCAGCATTTCGTTTCTGCATGGACTGGCCGCAGTACGAATTAAAGAGAGGAAAGATTCAAAGAAGGGGGAGCTGCTGGCAGCAGTAACTATGACTCTCTTAAGGAAGCCAAATGCCTCGTCTTCCGGCGAAGTACTTTTGCTAACTCGAGAATCTCGTAGTGGGAGTAACCGTGACGTCGTGAAGGTAAACATACAGTGGCATATCGGTTCTGTAGGACCGACCATAGCAAGAATGATAAAAGCCCAAAGAAATGCGTTCAGCCTTCAGAATTAACAATGACTGTCTTAAGGTAGACAAATGTCTCGTCAATCTGCGAAATTTATTTGAAAACTCGAGGATATCGTCGTTGGAGTAACTCAGACAACGTTAAGGTGGACATGCTGTAGCATTTTTTTTCTGCAGGACTGGCCACAATACGAATTAAAGCGAGGAAAGATTCAAACAAGGGGGTGCAGCTGGCAGCAGTAACTACGACTCTCTTAAGGGAGCCAAATGCCTCGTCACTCTGCCAAATTTATTTGAAAACTCGAGGATATCGTCGTTAGAGTAAGTCAGACAACGTTAAGGTGGACATGCTGTAGCATTTTGCTTCTGCGGGACTGGCCACAATACGAGAGGAAAGATTCAAAGAAGGGGGAGCAGCTGGCAGCAGGAACTATGACTCTCTTAAGGTAGCCAAATGCCTCGTCATCCGGCGAAGTACTTTTGCTAACTCGATAAACTCGTAGTGGGAGTAACTGTGACGATGTGAAGGTAAACATACAGTGGCATATCGGTTCTGTAGGACCGACCATAGCAAGAATGATAAAAGCCTAAAGAAGCGGGTTCAGCTGGCAGCAGTAACTATGACTCTCTTAAGGTAGCCAAATGCGCGTCACTCTGCGAAATTTATTTGAAAATTCGAGGATATCGTCTTTGGAGTAACTCAGACACCGTTTAGGTGGCCATGTTGCAGTATTTCGCTTCTGCAGGACTGGCCACAATACGAATTAAAGAGAGGAAAGATTGAAAGAAGGGGAAGCAGCTGGCAGCAGTAACTATGACTCTCTTAAGGAAGCCAAATGCTTCGCCATTCTGCGAAATTTATATGAAAACTCGAGGCTATCGTCGTTAGAGTAACTCAGACAACGTTTAGGTGGACATGCTGTAGCATTTTGCTTCTGCAGGACTGGCCCCAATACGAATTAAAGAGAGGAAAGATTCAAAGAAGGGGGAGAAGCTTGCAGCAGTAACTATGACACTCTTAAGGTAGCCAAATTCCTCGTCACTCTGTGAAATTTATTAGAAAACTCGAGGCTATCGTCGTTGGAGTAACTCAGACAACGTTTAGGTGGCCATGTTGCAGCATTTCGCTTCTGCATGGACTGGCCGCAGTACGAATTAAAGAGAGGAAAGATTCAAAGAAAGGGGAGCAGCTGGCAGCAGGAACTATGACTCACTTAAGGTAGCCAAATGCCTCGTAATCCGGCGAAGTAATTATGCTAACGCGAAAAACTCGTAGTTTGAGAAACAGTGAAGGCGTTAAGGTGGACATACAGTGGCATGTCGGTTCCGTAGGACTGGCCGTAGCAAGAATGATAAAGGCCTAAAGAAAGGGGAGCAGCCGGCAGAATTAACTATGATTGTCTGAAGGTAGACAAATGCCTCGTCAGTCTGCGAAATTTATTTGAAAACTCGAGGATATCGTCGTTTGAGTAACTCAGACAACGTTAAGGTGGACATGCTGTAGCATTTTTCTTCTGCAGGACTGGTCACAATACGAATTAAAGCGAGGAAATATTCAAAGAAGGGGGAGCAGCTGGCAGCAGTAACTATGACTCTCTAAAGGTAGCAAATGCCTCGTCACGCTGAGAAATTTATGTGAGAAGTCGAGGCTATCGTCGTTGGAGTAACTCAGACAACGTTCAGGTGGACATGTTCCAGCATTTCGCTTCCGCATGGACAGGCCGCAGTACGAATTAAAGAGAGGAAAAGGGGAGCAGCTGGCAGCAGGAACTATGACTCTCTTAAGGTAGCCAAATGCCTCGTCATCCGGCGCAGTACTTTTGTTAACTCGAGAAACTCGTAGTGGTAGTAACTGTGACGACGTGAAGTTAAACATACAGTGGCATATCGGTTCTTTAGGACTGACCATAGCAAGAATGATAAAAGCCTAAAGAAATGGGTGCAGCCGGCAGGAGTAACTATGACTCTCTTAAGGTAGCCAAATGCCTCGTCACTCTGCGAAATTTATTGGAAAACTCGAGGATATCGTCGTTGGAGTAACTCAGACATCGTTAAGGTGGACATGCTGTAGCATTTCGCTTCTGCAGGACTGGCCACAATACGAATTAAAGAGAGGAAAGATTCAAGGAAAGGGGGGCAGCTGGCAACAGTAACTATGACTCTCCTAAGGAAGCCAAATGCCTCGTCACGCTGCCAAATTTATTTGAAAACTCGAGGATATCGTCGTTAGAGTAACTCAGACAACGTTAAGGTGGACATGCTGTAGCATTTTGCTTCTGCAGGACTGGTTACAATACGAATTAAAGAGAGGAAAGATTCAAAGAAGGGGGAGCAGCTGGCAGCAGAAACTATGACACTCTTAAGGTAGCCAAATGCCTCGTCACTCTGTGAAATTTATTAGAAAACTCGAGGCTGTCGTCGTTGGAGTAACTCAGAAAACGTTTAGGTGGCCATGTTGCAGCATTTCGCTTCTGCATGGACTGGCCGCAGTACGAATTAAAGAGAGGAAAGATTCAAAGAAGGGGGAGCTGCTGGCAGCAGTAACTATGACTCTCTTAAGGAAGCCAAATGCCTCGTCTTCCGGCGAAGTACTTTTGCTAACTCGAGAATCTCGTAGTGGGAGTAACCGTGACGTCGTGAAGGTAAACATACAGTGGCATATCGGTTCTGTAGGACCGACCATAGCAAGAATGATAAAAGCCCAAAGAAATGCGTTCAGCCTTCAGAATTAACAATGACTGTCTTAAGGTAGACAAATGTCTCGTCAATCTGCGAAATTTATTTGAAAACTCGAGGATATCGTCGTTGGAGTAACTCAGACAACGTTAAGGTGGACATGCTGTAGCATTTTTTTTCTGCAGGACTGGCCACAATACGAATTAAAGCGAGGAAAGATTCAAACAAGGGGGTGCAGCTGGCAGCAGTAACTACGACTCTCTTAAGGGAGCCAAATGCCTCGTCACTCTGCCAAATTTATTTGAAAACTCGAGGATATCGTCGTTAGAGTAAGTCAGACAACGTTAAGGTGGACATGCTGTAGCATTTTGCTTCTGCAGGACTGGCCACAATACGAGAGGAAAGATTCAAAGAAGGGGGAGCAGCTGGCAGCAGGAACTATGACTCTCTTAAGGTAGCCAAATGCGCGTCACTCTGCGAAATTAATTTGAAAATTCGAGGATATCGTCTTTGGAGTAACTCAGACACCGTTTAGGTGGCCATGTTGCAGTATTTCGCTTCTGCAGGACTGGCCACAATACGAATTAAAGAGAGGAAAGATTCAAAGAAGGGGAAGCAGCTGGCAGCAGTAACTATGACTCTCTTAAGGAAGCCAAATGCTTCGCCATTCTGCGAAATTTATATGAAAACTCGAGGCTATCGTCGTTAGAGTAACTCAGACAACGTTTAGGTGGACATGCTGTAGCATTTTGCTTCTGCAGGACTGGCCCCAATACGAATTAAAGAGAGGAAAGATTCAAAGAAGGGGGAGAAGCTTGCAGCAGTAACTATGACACTCTTAAGGTAGCCAAATTCCTCGTCACTCTGTGAAATTTATTAGAAAACTCGAGGCTATCGTCGTTGGAGTAACTCAGACAACGTTTAGGTGGCCATGTTGCAGCATTTCGCTTCTGCATGGACTGGCCGCAGTACGAATTAAAGAGAGGAAAGATTCAAAGAAAGGGGAGCAGCTGGCAGCAGGAACTATGACTCACTTAAGGTAGCCAAATGCCTCGTAATCCGGCGAAGTAATTATGCTAACGCGAAAAACTCGTAGTTTGAGAAACAGTGAAGGCGTTAAGGTGGACATACAGTGGCATGTCGGTTCCGTAGGACTGGCCGTAGCAAGAATGATAAAGGCCTAAAGAAAGGGGAGCAGCCGGCAGAATTAACTATGATTGTCTGAAGGTAGACAAATGCCTCGTCAGTCTGCGAAATTTATTTGAAAACTCGAGGATATCGTCGTTTGAGTAACTCAGACAACGTTAAGGTGGACATGCTGTAGCATTTTTCTTCTGCAGGACTGGTCACAATACGAATTAAAGCGAGGAAATATTCAAAGAAGGGGGAGCAGCTGGCAGCAGTAACTATGACTCTCTAAAGGTAGCAAATGCCTCGTCACGCTGAGAAATTTATGTGAGAAGTCGAGGCTATCGTCGTTGGAGTAACTCAGACAACGTTCAGGTGGACATGTTCCAGCATTTCGCTTCCGCATGGACAGGCCGCAGTACGAATTAAAGAGAGGAAAAGGGGAGCAGCTGGCAGCAGGAACTATGACTCTCTTAAGGTAGCCAAATGCCTCGTCATCCGGCGCAGTACTTTTGTTAACTCGAGAAACTCGTAGTGGTAGTAACTGTGACGACGTGAAGTTAAACATACAGTGGCATATCGGTTCTTTAGGACTGACCATAGCAAGAATGATAAAAGCCTAAAGAAATGGGTGCAGCCGGCAGGAGTAACTATGACTCTCTTAAGGTAGCCAAATGCCTCGTCACTCTGCGAAATTTATTGGAAAACTCGAGGATATCGTCGTTGGAGTAACTCAGACATCGTTAAGGTGGACATGCTGTAGCATTTCGCTTCTGCAGGACTGGCCACAATACGAATTAAAGAGAGGAAAGATTCAAAGAAAGGGGGGCAGCTGGCAACAGTAACTATGACTCTCCTAAGGAAGCCAAATGCCTCGTCACGCTGCCAAATTTATTTGAAAACTCGAGGATATCGTCGTTAGAGTAACTCAGACAACGTTAAGGTGGACATGCTGTAGCATTTTGCTTCTGCAGGACTGGTTACAATACGAATTAAAGAGAGGAAAGATTCAAAGAAGGGGGAGCAGCTGGCAGCAGAAACTATGACACTCTTAAGGTAGCCAAATGCCTCGTCACTCTGTGAAATTTATTAGAAAACTCGAGGCTATCGTCGTTGGAGTAACTCAGAAAACGTTTAGGTGGCCATGTTGCAGCATTTCGCTTTTGCATGGACTGGCCGCAGTACGAATTAAAGAGAGGAAAGATTCAAAGAAGGGGGAGCTGCTGGCAGCAGTAACTATGACTCTCTTAAGGAAGCCAAATGCCTCGTCTTCCGGCGAAGTACTTTTGCTAACTCGAGAAACTCGTAGTGGGAGTAACCGTGACGTCGTGAAGGTAAACATACAGTGGCATATCGGTTCTGTAGGACCGACCATAGCAAGAATGATAAAAGCCCAAAGAAATGCGTTCAGCCTTCAGAATTAACAATGACTGTCTTAAGGTAGACAAATGTCTCGTCAATCTGCGAAATTTATTTGAAAACTCGAGGATATCGTCGTTGGAGTAACTCAGACAACGTTAAGGTGGACATGCTGTAGCATTTTTTTTCTGCAGGACTGGCCACAATACGAATCAAAGCGAGGAAAGATTCAAACAAGGGGGTGCAGCTGGCAGCAGTAACTACGACTCTCTTAAGGGAGCCAAATGCCTCGTCACTCTGCCAAATTTATTTGAAAACTCGAGGATATCGTCGTTAGAGTAAGTCAGACAACGTTAAGGTGGACATGCTGTAGCATTTTGCTTCTGCAGGACTGGCCACAATACGAGAGGAAAGATTCAAAGAAGGGGGAGCAGCTGGCAGCAGGAACTATGACTCTCTTAAGGTAGCCAAATGCCTCGTCATCCGGCGAAGTACTTTTGCTAACTCGATAAACTCGTAGTGGGAGTAACTGTGACGATGTGAAGGTAAACATACAGTGGCATATCGGTTCTGTAGGACCGACCATAGCAAGAATGATAAAAGCCTAAAGAAGCGGGTTCAGCTGGCAGCAGTAACTATGACTCTCTTAAGGTAGCCAAATGCGCGTCACTCTGCGAAATTAATTTGAAAATTCGAGGATATCGTCTTTGGAGTAACTCAGACACCGTTTAGGTGGCCATGTTGCAGTATTTCGCTTCTGCAGGACTGGCCACAATACGAATTAAAGAGAGGAAAGATTCAAAGAAGGGGAAGCAGCTGGCAGCAGTAACTATGACTCTCTTAAGGAAGCCAAATGCTTCGCCATTCTGCGAAATTTATATGAAAACTCGAGGCTATCGTCGTTAGAGTAACTCAGACAACGTTTAGGTGGACATGCTGTAGCATTTTGCTTCTGCAGGACTGGCCCCAATACGAATTAAAGAGAGGAAAGATTCAAAGAAGGGGGAGAAGCTTGCAGCAGTGACTATGACACTCTTAAGGTAGCCAAATTCCTCGTCACTCTGTGAAATTTATTAGAAAACTCGAGGCTATCGTCGTTGGAGTAACTCAGACAACGTTTAGGTGGCCATGTTGCAGCATTTCGCTTCTGCATGGACTGGCCGCAGTACGAATTAAAGAGAGGAAAGATTCAAAGAAAGGGGAGCAGCTGGCAGCAGGAACTATGACTCACTTAAGGTAGCCAAATGCCTCGTAATCCGGCGAAGTAATTATGCTAACGCGAAAAACTCGTAGTTTGAGAAACAGTGAAGGCGTTAAGGTGGACATACAGTGGCATGTCGGTTCCGTAGGACTGGCCGTAGCAAGAATGATAAAGGCCTAAAGAAAGGGGAGCAGCCGGCAGAATTAACTATGATTGTCTGAAGGTAGACAAATGCCTCGTCAGTCTGCGAAATTTATTTGAAAACTCGAGGATATCGTCGTTTGAGTAACTCAGACAACGTTAAGGTGGACATGCTGTAGCATTTTTCTTCTGCAGGACTGGTCACAATACGAATTAAAGCGAGGAAATATTCAAAGAAGGGGGAGCAGCTGGCAGCAGTAACTATGACTCTCTAAAGGTAGCAAATGCCTCGTCACGCTGAGAAATTTATGTGAGAAGTCGAGGCTATCGTCGTTGGAGTAACTCAGACAACGTTCAGGTGGACATGTTCCAGCATTTCGCTTCCGCATGGACAGGCCGCAGTACGAATTAAAGAGAGGAAAAGGGGAGCAGCTGGCAGCAGGAACTATGACTCTCTTAAGGTAGCCAAATGCCTCGTTATCCGGCGCAGTACTTTTGTTAACTCGAGAAACTCGTAGTGGTAGTAACTGTGACGACGTGAAGTTAAACATACAGTGGCATATCGGTTCTTTAGGACTGACCATAGCAAGAATGATAAAAGCCTAAAGAAATGGGTGCAGCCGGCAGGAGTAACTATGACTCTCTTAAGGTAGCCAAATGCCTCGTCACTCTGCGAAATTTATTGGAAAACTCGAGGATATCGTCGTTGGAGTAACTCAGACATCGTTAAGGTGGACATGCTGTAGCATTTCGCTTCTGCAGGACTGGCCACAATACGAATTAAAGAGAGGAAAGATTCAAAGAAGGGGGAGCAGCTGGCAGCAGAAACTATGACACTCTTAAGGTAGCCAAATGCCTCGTCACTCTGTGAAATTTATTAGAAAACTCGAGGCTATCGTCGTTGGAGTAACTCAGAAAACGTTTAGGTGGCCATGTTGCAGCATTTCGCTTCTGCATGGACTGGCCGCAGTACGAATTAAAGAGAGGAAAGATTCAAAGAAGGGGGAGCTGCTGGCAGCAGTAACTATGACTCTCTTAAGGAAGCCAAATGCCTCGTCTTCCGGCGAAGTACTTTTGCTAACTCGAGAAACTCGTAGTGGGAGTAACCGTGACGTCGTGAAGGTAAACATACAGTGGCATATCGGTTCTGTAGGACCGACCATAGCAAGAATGATAAAAGCCCAAAGAAATGCGTTCAGCCTTCAGAATTAACAATGACTGTCTTAAGGTAGACAAATGTCTCGTCAATCTGCGAAATTTATTTGAAAACTCGAGGATATCGTCGTTGGAGTAACTCAGACAACGTTAAGGTGGACATGCTGTAGCATTTTTTTTCTGCAGGACTGGCCACAATACGAATTAAAGCGAGGAAAGATTCAAACAAGGGGGTGCAGCTGGCAGCAGTAACTACGACTCTCTTAAGGGAGCCAAATGCCTCGTCACTCTGCCAAATTTATTTGAAAACTCGAGGATATCGTCGTTAGAGTAAGTCAGACAACGTTAAGGTGGACATGCTGTAGCATTTTGCTTCTGCAGGACTGGCCACAATACGAGAGGAAAGATTCAAAGAAGGGGGAGCAGCTGGCAGCAGGAACTATGACTCTCTTAAGGTAGCCAAATGCCTCGTCATCCGGCGAAGTACTTTTGCTAACTCGATAAACTCGTAGTGGGAGTAACTGTGACGATGTGAAGGTAAACATACAGTGGCATATCGGTTCTGTAGGACCGACCATAGCAAGAATGATAAAAGCCTAAAGAAGCGGGTTCAGCTGGCAGCAGTAACTATGACTCTCTTAAGGTAGCCAAATGCGCGTCACTCTGCGAAATTAATTTGAAAATTCGAGGATATCGTCTTTGGAGTAACTCAGACACCGTTTAGGTGGCCATGTTGCAGTATTTCGCTTCTGCAGGACTGGCCACAATACGAATTAAAGAGAGGAAAGATTCAAAGAAGGGGAAGCAGCTGGCAGCAGTAACTATGACTCTCTTAAGGAAGCCAAATGCTTCGCCATTCTGCGAAATTTATATGAAAACTCGAGGCTATCGTCGTTAGAGTAACTCAGACAACGTTTAGGTGGACATGCTGTAGCATTTTGCTTCTGCAGGACTGGCCCCAATACGAATTAAAGAGAGGAAAGATTCAAAGAAGGGGGAGAAGCTTGCAGCAGTAACTATGACACTCTTAAGGTAGCCAAATTCCTCGTCACTCTGTGAAATTTATTAGAAAACTCGAGGCTATCGTCGTTGGAGTAACTCAGACAACGTTTAGGTGGCCATGTTGCAGCATTTCGCTTCTGCATGGACTGGCCGCAGTACGAATTAAAGAGAGGAAAGATTCAAAGAAAGGGGAGCAGCTGGCAGCAGGAACTATGACTCACTTAAGGTAGCCAAATGCCTCGTAATCCGGCGAAGTAATTATACTAACGCGAAAAACTCGTAGTTTGAGAAACAGTGAAGGCGTTAAGGTGGACATACAGTGGCATGTCGGTTCCGTAGGACTGGCCGTAGCAAGAATGATAAAGGCCTAAAGAAAGGGGAGCAGCCGGCAGAATTAACTATGATTGTCTGAAGGTAGACAAATGCCTCGTCAGTCTGCGAAATTTATTTGAAAACTCGAGGATATCGTCGTTTGAGTAACTCAGACAACGTTAAGGTGGACATGCTGTAGCATTTTTCTTCTGCAGGACTGGTCACAATACGAATTAAAGCGAGGAAATATTCAAAGAAGGCGGAGCAGCTGGCAGCAGTAACTATGACTCTATAAAGGTAGCAAATGCCTCGTCACGCTGAGAAATTTATGTGAGAAGTCGAGGCTATCGTCGTTGGAGTAACTCAGACAACGTTCAGGTGGACATGTTCCAGCATTTCGCTTCCGCATGGACAGGCCGCAGTACGAATTAAAGAGAGGAAAAGGGGAGCAGCTGGCAGCAGGAACTATGACTCTCTTAAGGTAGCCAAATGCCTCGTCATCCGGCGCAGTACTTTTGTTAACTCGAGAAACTCGTAGTGGTAGTAACTGTGACGACGTGAAGTTAAACATACAGTGGCATATCGGTTCTTTAGGACTGACCCTAGCAAGAATGATAAAAGCCTAAAGAAATGGGTGCAGCCGGCAGGAGTAACTATGACTCTCTTAAGGTAGCCAAATGCCTCGTCACTCTGCGAAATTTATTGGAAAACTCGAGGATATCGTCGTTGGAGTAACTCAGACATCGTTAAGGTGGACATGCTGTAGCATTTCGCTTCTGCAGGACTGGCCACAATACGAATTAAAGAGAGGAAAGATTCAAAGAAAGGGGGGCAGCTGGCAACAGTAACTATGACTCTCCTAAGGAAGCCAAATGCCTCGTCACGCTGCCAAATTTATTTGAAAACTCGAGGATATCGTCGTTAGAGTAACTCAGACAACGTTAAGGTGGACATGCTGTAGCATTTTGCTTCTGCAGGACTGGTTACAATACGAATTAAAGAGAGGAAAGATTCAAAGAAGGGGGAGCAGCTGGCAGCAGAAACTATGACACTCTTAAGGTAGCCAAATGCCTCGTCACTCTGTGAAATTTATTAGAAAACTCGAGGCTATCGTCGTTGGAGTAACTCAGACAACGTTTAGGTGGCCATGTTGCAGCATTTCGCTTCTGCATGGACTGGCCGCAGTACGAATTAAAGAGAGGAAAGATTCAAAGAAGGGGGAGCTGCTGGCAGCAGTAACTATGACTCTCTTAAGGAAGCCAAATGCCTCGTCTTCCGGCGAAGTACTTTTGCTAACTCGAGAAACTCGTAGTGGGAGTAACCGTGACGTCGTGAAGGTAAACATACAGTGGCATATCGGTTCTGTAGGACCGACCATAGCAAGAATGATAAAAGCCCAAAGAAATGCGTTCAGCCTTCAGAATTAACAATGACTGTCTTAAGGTAGACAAATGTCTCGTCAATCTGCGAAATTTATTTGAAAACTCGAGGATATCGTCGTTGGAGTAACTCAGACAACGTTAAGGTGGACATGCTGTAGCATTTTTTTTCTGCAGGACTGGCCACAATACGAATTAAAGCGAGGAAAGATTCAAACAAGGGGGTGCAGCTGGCAGCAGTAACTACGACTCTCTTAAGGGAGCCAAATGCCTCGTCACTCTGCCAAATTTATTTGAAAACTCGAGGATATCGTCGTTAGAGTAAGTCAGACAACGTTAAGGTGGACATGCTGTAGCATTTTGCTTCTGCAGGACTGGCCACAATACGAGAGGAAAGATTCAAAGAAGGGGGAGCAGCTGGCAGCAGGAACTATGACTCTCTTAAGGTAGCCAAATGCCTCGTCATCCGGCGAAGTACTTTTGCTAACTCGATAAACTCGTAGTGGGAGTAACTGTGACGATGTGAAGGTAAACATACAGTGGCATATCGGTTCTGTAGGACCGACCATAGCAAGAATGATAAAAGCCTAAAGAAGCGGGTTCAGCTGGCAGCAGTAACTATGACTCTCTTAAGGTAGCCAAATGCGCTTAACTCTGCGAAATTAATTTGAAAATTCGAGGATATCGTCGTTGGAGTAACTCAGACACCGTTTAGGTGGCCATGTTGCAGTATTTCGCTTCTGCAGGACTGGCCACAATACGAATTAAAGAGAGGAAAGATTCAAAGAAGGGGAAGCAGCTGGCAGCAGTAACTATGACTCTCTTAAGGAAGCCAAATGCTTCGCCATTCTGCGAAATTTATATGAAAACTCGAGGCTATCGTCGTTAGAGTAACTCAGACAACGTTTAGGTGGACATGCTGTAGCATTTTGCTTCTGCAGGACTGGCCCCAATACGAATTAAAGAGAGGAAAGATTCAAAGAAGGGGGAGAAGCTTGCAGCAGTAACTATGACACTCTTAAGGTAGCCAAATTCCTCGTCACTCTGTGAAATTTATTAGAAAACTCGAGGCTATCGTCGTTGGAGTAACTCAGACAACGTTTAGGTGGCCATGTTGCAGCATTTCGCTTCTGCATGGACTGGCCGCAGTACGAATTAAAGAGAGGAAAGATTCAAAGAAAGGGGAGCAGCTGGCAGCAGGAACTATGATTCACTTAAGGTAGCCAAATGCCTCGTCATCCGGCGAAGTAATTATGCTAACGCGAAAAACTCGTAGTTTGAGAAACAGTGAAGGCGTTAAGGTGGACATACAGTGGCATGTCGGTTCCGTAGGACTGGCCGTAGCAAGAATGATAAAGGCCTAAAGAAAGGGGAGCAGCCGGCAGAATTAACTATGATTGTCTGAAGGTAGACAAATGCCTCGTCAGTCTGCGAAATTTATTTGAAAACTCGAGGATATCGTCGTTTGAGTAACTCAGAAAACGTTAAGGTGGACATGCTGTAGCATTTTTCTTCTGCAGGACTGGTCACAATACGAATTAAAGCGAGGAAATATTCAAAGAAGGGGGAGCAGCTGGCAGCACTAACTATGACTCTCTAAAGGTAGCAAATGCGTCGTCACGCTGAGAAATTTATGTGAGAAGTCGAGGCTATCGTCGTTGGAGTAACTCAGACAACGTTCAGGTGGACATGTTCCAGCATTTCGCTTCCGCATGGACAGGCCGCAGTACGAATTAAAGAGAGGAAAAGGGGAGCAGCTGGCAGCAGGAACTATGACTCTCTTAAGGTAGCCAAATGCCTCGTCATCCGGCGCAGTACTTTTGTTAACTCGAGAAACTCGTAGTGGTAGTTACTGTGACGACGTGAAGTTAAACATACAGTGGCATATCGGTTCTTTAGGACTGACCATAGCAAGAATGATAAAAGCCTAAAGAAATGGGTGCAGCCGGCAGGAGTAACTATGACTCTCTTAAGGTAGCCAAATGCCTCGTCACTCTGCGAAATTTATTGGAAAACTCGAGGATATCGTCGTTGGAGTAACTCAGACATCGTTAAGGTGGACATGCTGTAGCATTTCGCTTCTGCAGGACTGGCCACAATACGAATTAAAGAGAGGAAAGATTCAAAGAAAGGGGGGCAGCTGGCAACAGTAACTATGACTCTCCTAAGGAAGCCAAATGCCTCGTCACGCTGCCAAATTTATTTGAAAACTCGAGGATATCGTCGTTAGAGTAACTCAGACAACGTTAAGGTGGACATGCTGTAGCATTTTGCTTCTGCAGGACTGGTTACAATACGAATTAAAGAGAGGAAAGATTCAAAGAAGGGGGAGCAGCTGGCAGCAGAAACTATGACACTCTTAAGGTAGCCAAATGCCTCGTCACTCTGTGAAATTTATTAGAAAACTCGAGGCTATCGTCGTTGGAGTAACTCAGACAACGTTTAGGTGGCCATGTTGCAGCATTTCGCTTCTGCATGGACTGGCCGCAGTACGAATTAAAGAGAGGAAAGATTCAAAGAAGGGGGAGCTGCTGGCAGCAGTAACTATGACTCTCTTAAGGAAGCCAAATGCCTCGTCTTCCGGCGAAGTACTTTTGCTAACTCGAGAAACTCGTAGTGGGAGTAACCGTGACGTCGTGAAGGTAAACATACAGTGGCATATCGGTTCTGTAGGACCGACCATAGCAAGAATGATAAAAGCCCAAAGAAATGCGTTCAGCCTTCAGAATTAACAATGACTGTCTTAAGGTAGACAAATGTCTCGTCAATCTGCGAAATTTATTTGAAAACTCGAGGATATCGTCGTTGGAGTAACTCAGACAACGTTAAGGTGGACATGCTGTAGCATTTTTTTTCTGCAGGACTGGCCACAATACGAATTAAAGCGAGGAAAGATTCAAACAAGGGGGTGCAGCTGGCAGCAGTAACTACGACTCTCTTAAGGGAGCCAAATGCCTCGTCACTCTGCCAAATTTATTTGAAAACTCGAGGATATCGTCGTTAAAGTAAGTCAGACAACGTTAAGGTGGACATGCTGTAGCATTTTGCTTCTGCAGGACTGGCCACAATACGAGAGGAAAGATTCAAAGAAGGGGGAGCAGCTGGCAGCAGGAACTATGACTCTCTTAAGGTAGCCAAATGCCTCGTCATCCGGCGAAGTACTTTTGCTAACTCGATAAACTCGTAGTGGGAGTAACTGTGACGATGTGAAGGTAAACATACAGTGGCATATCGGTTCTGTAGGACCGACCATAGCAAGAATGATAAAAGCCTAAAGAAGCGGTTTCAGCTGGCAGCAGTAACTATGACTCTCTTAAGGTAGCCAAATGCGCGTCACTCTGCGAAATTAATTTGAAAACTCGAGGATATCGTCGTTGGAGTAACTCAGACACCGTTTAGGTGGCCATGTTGCAGTATTTCGCTTCTGCAGGACTGGCCACAATACGAATTAAAGAGAGGAAAGATTCAAAGAAGGGGAAGCAGCTGGCAGCAGTAACTATGACTCTCTTAAGGAAGCCAAATGCTTCGCCATTCTGCGAAATTTATATGAAAACTCGAGGCTATCGTCGTTAGAGTAACTCAGACAACGTTTAGGTGGACATGCTGTAGCATTTTGCTTCTGCAGGACTGGCCGCAGTACGAATTAAAGAGAGGAAAGATTCAAAGAAAGGGGAGCAGCTGGCAGCAGGAACTATGACTCACTTAAGGTAGCCAAATGCCTCGTCACTCTGTGAAATTTATTAGAAAACTCGAGGCTATCGTCGTTGGAGTAACTCAGACAACGTTTAGGTGGACATGTTGCAGCATTTCGCTTCTGCATGGACTGGCCGCAGTACGAATTAAAGAGAGGAAAGATTCAAAGAAAGGGGAGCAGCTGGCAGCAGGAACTAAGACTCACTTAAGGTAGCCAAATGCCTCGTCATCCGGCGAAGTAATTATGCTAACGCGAAAAACTCGTAGTTTGAGAAACAGTGAAGTCGTTAAGGTGGACATACAGTGGCATGTCGGTTCCGTAGGACTGGCCGTAGCAAGAATGATAAAGGCCTAAAGAAAGGGGAGCAGCCGGCAGAATTAACTATGATTGTCTGAAGGTAGACAAATGCCTCGTCAGTCTGCGAAATTTATTTGAAAACTCGAGGATATCGTCGTTTGAGTAACTCAGACAACGTTAAGGTGGACATGCTGTAGCATTTTTCTTCTGCAGGACTGGTCACAATACGAATTAAAGCGAGGAAATATTCAAAGAAGGGGGAGCAGCTGGCAGCAGTAACTATGACTCTCTAAAGGTAGCAAATGCGTCGTCACGCTGAGAAATTTATGTGAGAAGTCGAGGCTATCGTCGTTGGAGTAACTCAGACAACGTTCAGGTGGACATGTTCCAGCATTTCGCTTCCGCATGGACAGGCCGCAGTACGAATTAAAGAGAGGAAAAGGGGAGCAGCTGGCAGCAGGAACTATGACTCTCTTAAGGTAGCCAAATGCCTCGTCATCCGGCGCAGTACTTTTGTTAACTCGAGAAACTCGTAGTGGTAGTAACTGTGACGACGTGAAGTTAAACATACAGTGGCATATCGGTTCTTTAGGACTGACCATAGCAAGAATGATAAAAGCCTAAAGAAATGGGTGCAGCCGGCAGGAGTAACTATGACTCTCTTAAGGTAGCCAAATGCCTCGTCACTCTGCGAAATTTATTGGAAAACTCGAGGATATCGTCGTTGGAGTAACTCAGACATCGTTAAGGTGGACATGCTGTAGCATTTCGCTTCTGCAGGACTGGCCACAATACGAATTAAAGAGAGGAAAGATTCAAAGAAAGGGGGGCAGCTGGCAACAGTAACTATGACTCTCCTAAGGAAGCCAAATGCCTCGTCACGCTGCCAAATTTATTTGAAAACTCGAGGATATCGTCGTTAGAGTAACTCAGACAACGTTAAGGTGGACATGCTGTAGCATTTTGCTTCTGCAGGACTGGTTACAATACGAATTAAAGAGAGGAAAGATTCAAAGAAGGGGGAGCAGCTGGCAGCAGAAACTATGACACTCTTAAGGTAGCCAAATGCCTCGTCACTCTGTGAAATTTATTAGAAAACTCGAGGCTATCGTCGTTGGAGTAACTCAGACAACGTTTAGGTGGCCATGTTGCAGCATTTCGCTTCTGCATGGACTGGCCGCAGTACGAATTAAAGAGAGGAAAGATTCAAAGAAGGGGGAGCTGCTGGCAGCAGTAACTATGACTCTCTTAAGGAAGCCAAATGCCTCGTCTTCCGGCGAAGTACTTTTGCTAACTCGAGAAACTCGTAGTGGGAGTAACCGTGACGTCGTGAAGGTAAACATACAGTGGCATATCGGTTCTGTAGGACCGACCATAGCAAGAATGATAAAAGCCCAAAGAAATGCGTTCAGCCTTCAGAATTAACAATGACTGTCTTAAGGTAGACAAATGTCTCGTCAATCTGCGAAATTTATTTGAAAACTCGAGGATATCGTCGTTGGAGTAACTCAGACAACGTTAAGGTGGACATGCTGTAGCATTTTTTTTCTGCAGGACTGGCCACAATACGAATTAAAGCGAGGAAAGATTCAAACAAGGGGGTGCAGCTGGCAGCAGTAACTACGACTCTCTTAAGGGAGCCAAATGCCTCGTCACTCTGCCAAATTTATTTGAAAACTCGAGGATATCGTCGTTAGAGTAAGTCAGACAACGTTAAGGTGGACATGCTGTAGCATTTTGCTTCTGCAGGACTGGCCACAATACGAGAGGAAAGATTCAAAGAAGGGGGAGCAGCTGGCAGCAGGAACTATGACTCTCTTAAGGTAGCCAAATGCCTCGTCATCCGGCGAAGTACTTTTGCTAACTCGATAAACTCGTGGTGGGAGTAACTGTGACGATGTGAAGGTAAACATACAGTGGCATATCGGTTCTGTAGGACCGACCATAGCAAGAATGATAAAAGCCTAAAGAAGCGGGTTCAGCTGGCAGCAGTAACTATGACTCTCTTAAGGTAGCCAAATGCGCGTCACTCTGCGAAATTAATTTGAAAATTCGAGGATATCGTCGTTGGAGTAACTCAGACACTGTTTAGGTGGCCATGTTGCAGTATTTCGCTTCTGCAGGACTGGCCACAATACGAATTAAAGAGAGGAAAGATTCAAAGAAGGGGAAGCAGCTGGCAGCAGTAACTATGACTCTCTTAAGGAAGCCAAATGCTTCGCCATTCTGCGAAATTTATATGAAAACTCGAGGCTATCGTCGTTAGAGTAACTCAGACAACGTTTAGGTGGCCATGTTGCAGCATTTCGCTTCTGCATGGACTGGCCGCAGTACGAATTAAAGAGAGGAAAGATTCAAAGAAGGGGGAGCTGCTGGCAGCAGTAACTATGACTCTCTTAAGGAAGCCAAATGCCTCGTCTTCCGGCGAAGTACTTTTGCTAACTCGAGAAACTCGTAGTGGGAGTAACCGTGACGTCGTGAAGGTAAACATACAGTGGCATATCGGTTCTGTAGGACCGACCATAGCAAGAATGATAAAAGCCCAAAGAAATGCGTTCAGCCTTCAGAATTAACAATGACTGTCTTAAGGTAGACAAATGTCTCGTCAATCTGCGAAATTTATTTGAAAACTCGAGGATATCGTCGTTGGAGTAACTCAGACAACGTTAAGGTGGACATGCTGTAGCATTTTTTTTCTGCAGGACTGGCCACAATACGAATTAAAGCGAGGAAAGATTCAAACAAGGGGGTGCAGCTGGCAGCAGTAACTACGACTCTCTTAAGGGAGCCAAATGCCTCGTCACTCTGCCAAATTTATTTGAAAACTCGAGGATATCGTCGTTAGAGTAAGTCAGGCAACGTTAAGGTGGACATGCTGTAACATTTTGCTTCTGCAGGACTGGCCACAATACGAGAGGAAAGATTCAAAGAAGGGGGAGCAGCTGGCAGCAGGAACTATGACTCTCTTAAGGTAGCCAAATGCCTCGTCATCCGGCGAAGTACTTTTGCTAACTCGATAAACTCGTAGTGGGAGTAACTGTGACGATGTGAAGGTAAACATACAGTGGCATATCGGTTCTGTAGGACCGACCATAGCAAGAATGATAAAAGCCTAAAGAAGCGGGTTCAGCTGGCAGCAGTAACTATGACTCTCTTAAGGTAGCCAAATGCGCGTCACTCTGCGAAATTAATTTGAAAACTCGAGGATATCGTCGTTGGAGTAACTCAGACACCGTTTAGGTGGCCATGTTGCAGTATTTCGCTTCTGCAGGACTGGCCACAATACGAATTAAAGAGAGGAAAGATTCAAAGAAGGGGAAGCAGCTGGCAGCAGTAACTATGACTCTCTTAAGGAAGCCAAATGCTTCGCCATTCTGCGAAATTTATATGAAAACTCGAGGCTATCGTCGTTAGAGTAACTCAGACAACGTTTAGGTGGACATGCTGTAGCATTTTGCTTCTGCAGGACTGGCCGCAGTACGAATTAAAGAGAGGAAAGATTCAAAGAAAGGGGAGCAGCTGGCAGCAGGAACTATGACTCACTTAAGGTAGCCAAATGCCTCGTCACTCTGTGAAATTTATTAGAAAACTCGAGGCTATGGTCGTTGGAGTAACTCAGACAACGTTTAGGTGGACATGTTGCAGCATTTCGCTTCTGCATGGACTGGCCGCAGTACGAATTAAAGAGAGGAAAGATTCAAAGAAAGGGGAGCAGCTGGCAGCAGGAACTAAGACTCACTTAAGGTAGCCAAATGCCTCGTCATCCGGCGAAGTAATTATGCTAACGCGAAAAACTCGTAGTTTGAGAAACAGTGAAGTCGTTAAGGTGGACATACAGTGGCATGTCGGTTCCGTAGGACTGGCCGTAGCAAGAATGATAAAGGCCTAAAGAAAGGGGAGCAGCCGGCAGAATTAACTATGATTGTCTGAAGGTAGACAAATGCCTCGTCAGTCTGCGAAATTTATTTGAAAACTCGAGGATATCGTCGTTTGAGTAACTCAGACAACGTTAAGGTGGACATGCTGTAGCATTTTTCTTCTGCAGGACTGGTCACAATACGAATTAAAGCGAGGAAATATTCAAAGAAGGGGGAGCAGCTGGCAGCAGTAACTATGACTCTCTAAAGGTAGCAAATGCGTCGTCACGCTGAGAAATTTATGTGAGAAGTCGAGGCTATCGTCGTTGGAGTAACTCAGACAACGTTCAGGTGGACATGTTCCAGCATTTCGCTTCCGCATGGACAGGCCGCAGTACGAATTAAAGAGAGGAAAAGGGGAGCAGCTGGCAGCAGGAACTATGACTCTCTTAAGGTAGCCAAATGCCTCGTCATCCGGCGCAGTACTTTTGTTAACTCGAGAAACTCGTAGTGGTAGTAACTGTGACGACGTGAAGTTAAACATACAGTGGCATATCGGTTCTTTAGGACTGACCATAGCAAGAATGATAAAAGCCTAAAGAAATGGGTGCAGCCGGCAGGAGTAACTATGACTCTCTTAAGGTAGCCAAATGCCTCGTCACTCTGCGAAATTTATTGGAAAACTCGAGGATATCGTCGTTGGAGTAACTCAGACATCGTTAAGGTGGACATGCTGTAGCATTTCGCTTCTGCAGGACTGGCCACAATACGAATTAAAGAGAGGAAAGATTCAAAGAAAGGGGGGCAGCTGGCAACAGTAACTATGACTCTCCTAAGGAAGCCAAATGCCTCGTCACGCTGCCAAATTTATTTGAAAACTCGAGGATATCGTCGTTAGAGTAACTCAGACAACGTTAAGGTGGACATGCTGTAGCATTTTGCTTCTGCAGGACTGGTTACAATACGAATTAAAGAGAGGAAAGATTCAAAGAAGGGGGAGCAGCTGGCAGCAGAAACTATGACACTCTTAAGGTAGCCAAATGCCTCGTCACTCTGTGAAATTTATTAGAAAACTCGAGGCTATCGTCGTTGGAGTAACTCAGACAACGTTTAGGTGGCCATGTTGCAGCATTTCGCTTCTGCATGGACTGGCCGCAGTACGAATTAAAGAGAGGAAAGATTCAAAGAAGGGGGAGCTGCTGGCAGCAGTAACTATGACTCTCTTAAGGAAGCCAAATGCCTCGTCTTCCGGCGAAGTACTTTTGCTAACTCGAGAAACTCGTAGTGGGAGTAACCGTGACGTCGTGAAGGTAAACATACAGTGGCATATCGGTTCTGTAGGACCGACCATAGCAAGAATGATAAAAGCCCAAAGAAATGCGTTCAGCCTTCAGAATTAACAATGACTGTCTTAAGGTAGACAAATGTCTCGTCAATCTGCGAAATTTATTTGAAAACTCGAGGATATCGTCGTTGGAGTAACTCAGACAACGTTAAGGTGGACATGCTGTAGCATTTTTTTTCTGCAGGACTGGCCACAATACGAATTAAAGCGAGGAAAGATTCAAACAAGGGGGTGCAGCTGGCAGCAGTAACTACGACTCTCTTAAGGGAGCCAAATGCCTCGTCACTCTGCCAAATTTATTTGAAAACTCGAGGATATCGTCGTTAGAGTAAGTCAGACAACGTTAAGGTGGACATGCTGTAGCATTTTGCTTCTGCAGGACTGGCCACAATACGAGAGGAAAGATTCAAAGAAGGGGGAGCAGCTGGCAGCAGGAACTATGACTCTCTTAAGGTAGCCAAATGCCTCGTCATCCGGCTAAGTACTTTTGCTAACTCGATAAACTCGTGGTGGGAGTAACTGTGACGATGTGAAGGTAAACATACAGTGGCATATCGGTTCTGTAGGACCGACCATAGCAAGAATGATAAAAGCCTAAAGAAGCGGGTTCAGCTGGCAGCAGTAACTATGACTCTCTTAAGGTAGCCAAATGCGCGTCACTCTGCGAAATTAATTTGAAAATTCGAGGATATCGTCGTTGGAGTAACTCAGACACTGTTTAGGTGGCCATGTTGCAGTATTTCGCTTCTGCAGGACTGGCCACAATACGAATTAAAGAGAGGAAAGATTCAAAGAAGGGGAAGCAGCTGGCAGCAGTAACTATGACTCTCTTAAGGAAGCCAAATGCTTCGCCATTCTGCGAAATTTATATGAAAACTCGAGGCTATCGTCGTTAGAGTAACTCAGACAACGTTTAGGTGGACATGCTGTAGCATTTTGCTTCTGCAGGACTGGCCCCAATACGAATTAAAGAGAGGAAAGATTCAAAGAAGGGGGAGAAGCTTGCAGCAGTAACTATGACACTCTTAAGGTAGCCAAATTCCTCGTCACTCTGTGAAATTTATTAGAAAACTCGAGGCTATCGTCGTTGGAGTAACTCAGACAACGTTTAGGTGGCCATGTTGCAGCATTTCGCATCTGCATGGACTGGCCGCAGTACGAATTAAAGAGAGGAAAGATTCAAAGAAAGGGGAGCAGCTGGCAGCAGGAAATATGACTCACTTAAGGTAGCCAAATGCCTCGTCATCCGGCGAAGTAATTATGCTAACGCGAAAATCTCGTAGTTTGAGAAACAGTGAAGGCGTTAAGGTGGACATACAGTGGCATGTCGGTTCCGTAGGACTGGCCGTAGCAAGAATGATAAAGGCCTAAAGAAAGGGGAGCAGCCGGCAGAATTAACTATGATTGTCTGAAGGTAGACAAATGCCTCGTCAGTCTGCGAAATTTATTTGAAAACTCGAGGATATCGTCGTTTGAGTAACTCAGACAACGTTAAGGTGGACATGCTGTAGCATTTTTCTTCTGCAGGACTGGTCACAATACGAATTAAAGCGAGGAAATATTCAAAGAAGGGGGAGCAGCTGGCAGCAGTAACTATGACTCTCTAAAGGTAGCAAATGCCTCGTCACGCTGAGAAATTTATGTGAGAAGTCGAGGCTATCGTCGTTGGAGTAACTCAGACAACGTTCAGGTGGACATGTTCCAGCATTTCGCTTCCGCATGGACAGGCCGCAGTACGAATTAAAGAGAGGAAAAGGGGAGCAGCTGGCAGCAGGAACTATGACTCTCTTAAGGTAGCCAAATGCCTCGTCATCCGGCGCAGTACTTTTGTTAACTCGAGAAACTCGTAGTGGTAGTAACTGTGACGACGTGAAGTTAAACATACAGTGGCATATCGGTTCTTTAGGACTGACCATAGCAAGAATGATAAAAGCCTAAAGAAATGGGTGCAGCCGGCAGGAGTAACTATGACTCTCTTAAGGTAGCCAAATGCCTCGTCACTCTGCGAAATTTATTGGAAAACTCGAGGATATCGTCGTTGGAGTAACTCAGACATCGTTAAGGTGGACAGGCTGTAGCATTTCGCTTCTGCAGGACTGGCCACAATACGAATTAAAGAGAGGAAAGATTCAAAGAAAGGGGGGCAGCTGGCAACAGTAACTATGACTCTCCTAAGGAAGCCAAATGCCTCGTCACGCTGCCAAATTTATTTGAAAACTCGAAGATATCGTCGTTAGAGTAACTCAGACAACGTTAAGGTGGACATGCTGTAGCATTTTGCTTCTGCAGGACTGGTTACAATACGAATTAAAGAGAGGAAAGATTCAAAGAAGGGGGAGCAGCTGGCAGCAGAAACTATGACACTCTTAAGGTAGCCAAATGCCTCGTCACTCTGTGAAATTTATTAGAAAACTCGAGGCTATCGTCGTTGGAGTAACTCAGACAACGTTTAGGTGGCCATGTTGCAGCATTTCGCTTCTGCATGGACTGGCCGCAGTACGAATTAAAGAGAGGAAAGATTCAAAGAAGGGGGAGCTGCTGGCAGCAGTAACTATGACTCTCTTAAGGAAGCCAAATGCCTCGTCTTCCGGCGAAGTACTTTTGCTAACTCGAGAAACTCGTAGTGGGAGTAACCGTGACGTCGTGAAGGTAAACATACAGTGGCATATCGGTTCTGTAGGACCGACCATAGCAAGAATGATAAAAGCCCAAAGAAATGCGTTCAGCCTTCAGAATTAACAATGACTGTCTTAAGGTAGACAAATGTCTCGTCAATCTGCGAAATTTATTTGAAAACTCGAGGATATCGTAGTTGGAGTAACTCAGACAACGTTAAGGTGGACATGCTGTAGCATTTTTTTTCTGCAGGACTGGCCACAATACGAATTAAAGCGAGGAAAGATTCAAACAAGGGGGTGCAGCTGGCAGCAGTAACTACGACTCTCTTAAGGGAGCCAAATGCCTCGTCACTCTGTCAAATTTATTTGAAAACTCGAGGATATCGTCGTTAGAGTAAGTCAGACAACGTTAAGGTGGACATGCTGTAGCATTTTGCTTCTGCAGGACTGGCCACAATACGAGAGGAAAGATTCATAGAAGGGGGAGCAGCTGGCAGCAGGAACTATGACTCTCTTAAGGTAGCCAAATGCCTCGTCATCCGGCGAAGTACTTTTGCTAACTCGATAAACTCGTAGTGGGAGTAACTGTGACGATGTGAAGGTAAATGTGGTGTCACCGCCAGACACCACACTTGCTAGGTGGTAGTTTAAATCGGCCGCGGTCCATGTAGTACATGTCGGACCCGCGTGTCGCCACTGTGATCGCAGACCTAGCGCCACCACCTAGGCAGGTCTCGTGATACGAGAGTGGACTCGACCCCAGTTGTACGAGAACCAAGCTACCGCCCAGTTGTACGCGAACCTAGCTATCGCCCAGTTGTACGAAGCCTTTCTCTCTCATTAGCCGAGAGACAGAATAGCCATCAGAAGTTAATGGCTACGAACTAACAAGGAGCCATTTGTATCAGTGCCTATAGCTTCGAGTATTCAAGAGAGATGTATTCCAAGGAATAAATAAAAGTTAAGTAAAAAGCATCTACATACTTTTCTTCGTATTCATTTATAAGTTCTCATGTTCCAGACTTCACGCCCGTCTGCCTTAATCTAGCGTGCCTTTCTTTTGGCTACTACCGTGTGGCGTAACAGTCTTGTTACGTCACTACAGATTGGCGACGAGATAAAGAGTTTGTATTAATTCATTTGCCACGTTGGCGCCGCTTTAAAGTGTTCTGATTGCTTACATTTAATTGTGTCATGGCTTCGCCACAATCTCCAGATGTACTGTCCGAATTTTATCGCTTGCAGAATCAGCAGACGCAGGCGTTACTGGATGCCCTTGGACAGCTCGTCCAGGGTCAACGTGCGCTGCACACCGATGCGGCCGCCGCCGCTTCTTCGCTACCGCTGCCACTGAACGCTGTTGCACCTCCCTTTCGACCATACGTGGCAGCCGATGAGACCTGGCAAGAGTGGTCTCGTCAGTTCGCCTTTCACATGGCTGCCTACAGAATTCAAGGTAATGAGCGGCAGCCGTTTTTGCTTTCTTGTGTCGGTGTGTCCACATACCGTGTGATAGTGAAATTGTTTCCCCGACGAGACGTAGCAACTCTGTCCTACGAGGAAATTTTGTCTGCATTAGATGCCTATTTCAAAGAAACAGTTAATGTGGTTGCAAAACGGTATACGTTTTTTCGTACAAAACGTACGGCCGGTCAAACTAACAGGGAGTGGGTAGCAACATTGCAAGGACTTACTCGGGACTGTGCCTTTGAATGTGACTGTGGTCTTTCTTATTCAGATACAATGGTGCGTGATGCAATTGCACAGAACGTTTCTGATGTTCGCATACGGGTGCAAATTTTGAAACTAGTTAATCCCTCCCTTCAACAAGTGATAGACATATTGGATAGACAGGACACACTGGACTGTGCTCAGGAATCTTTTGAAACTTCGCCAGCCGTGTGTAACATTAACCGGCCCGCTGGACGCGCTCCGCGGCCCGGTAACCGGGCCTCGCGCACGGATACACAGCGACCGCCGCGTGCTAAGCCAGGTGTGCCGCGCCAGCACACAAATGCAGTGAAATCATGCCCGCGGTGTGCTACTCGACATTCGCGTGAACATTGCCCGTCACGCCAAGCTATTTGCTTTTTCTGCAATAAGAAAGGACATGTTCAAAGTGTTTGCCAGAAAAAGCTCAGATCAGACAATCACAATCATTCCAGGCCCTTTGCTTCGCGCCGGAATCGAACCAAGGACACTCAGGCTCGTGGACCTTCGCCTATGGACATTCATGTCGTTAATTCCGCTTCGTCCAGTGACACTTTCTCTAACAGTGACTGTGATCGTCCCACAAAAACTGTGCGTCGACGTCGCCGGAAATCACGTCAATTAGCAAGTGATTCTGTACCAGTGTCTGTTCCAATTGCACAAAACAGTCGCTCTTGTCGTCAGCAGGACAATAAACTTTTTGTGGACTTAGACTTTGAAGGCCACGTGATACCATTCCAGCTCGATACCGGAGCTGCAGTTTCATTGCTCAATCATGACACATACAAACAACTGGGCGCACCTCCGTTGCGTGCCGCACATGTTAAGCTAACTACATATTCCGGACAGAAAATTCCTGTGTTAGGACAGTGCAGCCTTCTTGCAACATACAAGGGACAAACAAAACTTGTGTCAATTTACGTTCTTCGTTCTTCTTCTGCAGTGAACTTATTTGGTCTAGATTTATTTAAGTTGTTTAACATGTCTATTGTAAATCAGGTCCTATCAGTGAATCAGACTGTGCCTACAGACAGTGTTTCTCGGCTGTGTGACGAATTTGCAGACATTTTTGCACCGGGCTTAGGTTGCGCTAAAAACTATGAAGCACATTTAGAACTGAAGGTAAACGCGCAACCGAAATTTTTCAGGGCGCGCAATGTTCCCCACGCATTGCGTGATGAGGTCGCAAGAACGTTACACGATCTCGAATCACAGGGTGTAATTGAACGTGTGCAAGCTTCTCTCTGGGCCTCACCCTTAGTCATTTTGCCAAAACCTTCCGGAAAATTGAGACTTTGCGTGGACTTCAAGGCCACAGTGAATCCACAGCTAGTGACTGCTACTTTTCCTTTGCCCCGCCCGGAAGATCTTTTTGCTAAACTGTGCCCGGGAAAATATTTTTCAAAGTTGGACCTAGCCGATGCGTACTTGCAAATACCGGTGGACGACGCATCCCAGCGCGTATTGGTGGTTAACACGCATCTTGGATTGTACCGCTTCAAAAGACTGCCATTCGGGTGTGCATCCGCCCCTGCCTTGTTTCAGCAATATTTACAAACTATTTGTGCGTCGGTCCCTACTGCAGCAAACTATCTGGACGATATAGTGATCTCCGGACAGACAGAAGAAGATCATCTTGCGAATTTACGAACATTATTTCAGGTCTTGCGGCAAAATGGTCTTCGCTTGAGGAAGGACAAATGTGTGTTTTTTGCTCGTGACTTACCATACCTGGGACATGTCATTAATGCCCAAGGCATACATCCGAGTCCAGAGCACCTCCGTGCCATACAAGACTTGCCGTCCCCTAAAAATCTGAAACAGCTACAGAGTGTGTTTGGTAAAATTAATTATTACCATAAATATGTGCGCAATGCCTCTTCCATTTCAGCTCCGCTTCATCGCTTACGCCGTAAAGGTGTTCCGTTCGTCTGGACGACGGAATGTGAACGCGCCTTTCGCCAGTTGAAATCGGCGTTGCTTTCTAATACTTGCCTTACGCCATTCGATCCCCAGAAACCCCTTTTGTTGATGGTAGATGCATCGGATTTCGGGATCGGTGCTGTGCTTGCGCACAAAGTTGGCTCACATGATCGCCCTATTGCCTTTGCGTCCAAATTGCTCTCGTCTGCGCAAAGAAATTATTCACAGATAGAGAAAGAAGCTTTGGCTCTCGTGTTTGGTGTTACTAAGTTCCATGATTTCTTGTATGGTCGTCACTTTACCATCATCACAGACCACAAACCTTTGACATCGCTTTTTCATCCGACCACGCCTGTACCTCCACGTACAGCGCAGAAATTCATTCGCTGGTCTATTTTCCTCTCGCAGTACCGCTACGATATCTTGTATCGGTCCACTGCTAAGCACGGAAACGCCGATGCGTTGTCCCGTTTGCCTGTTGCTGAGGATAAAGCATTCGATTCTTCCGAACTTGCTTGCATGTTCATTGATTCGGAAACCGATGAAGTGGTCGAATCGTTTCCGATTGATTTTCGTCGTGTCGCTACAGCCACAGCTGCTGACCCTGTCCTTGCTACTGTTTTACGTTTTGTTGCTACGCAATGGCCTTTGTCAAAGTCTCGGATCGAGGATCCGTTGGTTCGCCGATTTTTTGCTCACAAGGAGAGACTTTTTGTTCGACGTGGTGTTTTGTTGTTGCGTTCTGATAATGATCAGTCCAGAGTCGTGGTCCCACGTTCGTTACAGTCCTCTGTTTTACGGCTTCTTCACCAAGGACATTGGGGTATAGTGCGAACGAAACAACTTGCTCGTCAGCACTGTACTTGGTTCGCAATCGATGCTGCGATTACGAATATGTGTTCTTCGTGCCCGGCGTGTGCCGAACAACAGTCCGCACCGCCGCGGAAAGTCTTTGCGTGGCCCAAAGCCACTTCCCCTTGGCAACGCTTGCACATTGATTTTGCTGGTCCATTCTGGAATGCTCGATGGTTGGTTCTGGTCGACGCCTTCAGTAATTTTCCTTTTGTTGTCCGGATGTCTTCCACGACGTCCTCCGCCACCATCCAAGCGTTGTCTGCTATCTTTTGCATTGAAGGTCTTCCGCAGACTATTGTTTCCGACAATGGCCCACAATTTATGTCCGCAGAATTTCAGTCATTCTGCCAGGCCAATGGTATTCAACATCTGACATCCGCGCCGTTTTCGCCTCAGTCTAACGGTGCAGCTGAAAGATTGGTCCGGACTTTCAAGTCACAGATGTTGAAATTGAAAGAGTCGCATTCTCGGGAGGACGCATTGTTGCTCTTTTTGTCTTCGTATCGCTCTCAGCCCCGAGATGGTCGCTCGCCGGCTGAGTTGCTCCACGGTCGTCCTCATCGCACCTTGATGTCTTTGCTGCATCCGCCGCATCAGGTTCCTGTGCAGCGGCAGACTCCTGCTTTTGCTCAAGGCGACGTTGTATTTTATCGCAACTATCGAGGTTCACGGCGTTGGCTCGCAGGGCGCATTCTTCGCTGCCTCGGCCGCGCGATGTATTTGGTTTTGGGGGCCTCTGGTGAGGTGCGTCGGCATCTCAATCAGCTGCGCCTCTGTCGTCGCTCGGGTTCTGCCGCTCCCCGTCTGCTTTCAGCGACGGTGCCGTCCGGTCAGCGCCCTGGGGACCCATCTACTGGCTCGCCTCATCCCCAGGTGTTACCGACGATGCCTTCCATTTTGCCCCATGGCGACGCGCCGCCGCCGCCGCAGCAGCAGCAGCAGCAGCAGCCGCCGCCGCCGCCGACCGCATTCGACGCTTCGTTGCCGCCGCCAGGCGCCTCCCAGGGTCACGCGCCGCCGGTCGCTTCCCGTGACCACCTGTCCTCCGCCATGGAACTCCCGACCGCTCCGGACCGCATGACGTCATCGCGCGTCGGCTACCCCGACGCAATGGAGGTCGACAATTCGGCCCCTCATGTTTCTTTACGGGCGCATACACCGCATGTTGACGTGCACCCTGGACTAGTTTTGCAGGCGTTTCCTAGCTCCCCTCGGACCGGATGGCCGGGTGCGGGTGGCACAGCCTCGCCTGTTGTTAGGCTCCCCACCTCCTCGCATACGTCAACATGTGGTCCTCCCCACGGCGGGCGGAAGCCTTATTACACGTCCGTTCGCCGATTTGCGGGGGAGGAATGTGGTGTCACCGCCAGACATCACACTTGCTAGGTGGTAGTTTAAATCGGCCGCGGTCCATGTAGTACATGTCGGACCCGCGTGTCGCCACTGTGATCGCAGACCTAGCGCCACCACCTAGGCAGGTCTCGTGATACGAGAGTGGACTCGACCCCAGTTGTACGAGAACCAAGCTACCGCCCAGTTGTACGCGAACCTAGCTATCGCCCAGTTGTACGAAGCCTTTCTCTCTCATTAGCCGAGAGACAGAATAGCCATCAGAAGTTAATGGCTACGAACTAACAAGGAGCCATTTGTATCAGTGCCTATAGCTTCGAGTATTCAAGAGAGATGTATTCCAAGGAATAAATAAAAGTTAAGTAAAAAGCATCTACATACTTTTCTTCGTATTCATTTATAAGTTCTCATGTTCCAGACTTCACGCCCGTCTGCCTTAATCTAGCGTGCCTTTCTTTTGGCTACTACCGTGTGGCGTAACAGTCTTGTTACGTCACTACAGTAAACATACAGTGGCATATCGGTTCTGTAGGACCGACCATAGCAAGAATGATAAAAGCCTAAAGAAGCGGGTTCAGCTGGCAGCAGTAACTATGACTCTCTTAAGGTAGCCAAATGCGCGTCACTCTGCGAAATTAATTTGAAAATTCGAGGATATCGTCGTTGGAGTAACTCAGACACCGTTTAGGTGGCCATGTTCCAGCATTTCGCTTCCGCATGGACAGGCCGCAGTACGAATTAAAGAGAGGAAAAGGGGAGCAGCTGGCAGCAGGAACTATGACTCTCTTAAGGTAGCCAAATGCCTCGTCATCCGGCGCAGTACTTTTGTTAACTCGAGAAACTCGTAGTGGTAGTAACTGTGACGACGTGAAGTTAAACATACAGTGGCATATCGGTTCTTTAGGACTGACCATAGCAAGAATGATAAAAGCCTAAAGAAATGGGTGCAGCCGGCAGGAGTAACTATGACTCTCTTAAGGTAGCCAAATGCCTCGTCACTCTGCGAAATTTATTGGAAAACTCGAGGATATCGTCGTTGGAGTAACTCAGACATCGTTAAGGTGGACAGGCTGTAGCATTTCGCTTCTGCAGGACTGGCCACAATACGAATTAAAGAGAGGAAAGATTCAAAGAAAGGGGGGCAGCTGGCAACAGTAACTATGACTCTCCTAAGGAAGCCAAATGCCTCGTCACGCTGCCAAATTTATTTGAAAACTCGAGGATATCGTCGTTAGACTAACTCAGACAACGTTAAGGTGGACATGCTGTAGCATTTTGCTTCTGCAGGACTGGTTACAATACGAATTAAAGAGAGGAAAGATTCAAAGAAGGGGGAGCAGCTGGCAGCAGAAACTATGACACTCTTAAGGTAGCCAAATGCCTCGTCACTCTGTGAAATTTATTAGAAAACTCGAGGCTATCGTCGTTGGAGTAACTCAGACAACGTTTAGGTGGCCATGTTGCAGCATTTCGCTTCTGCATGGACTGGCCGCAGTACGAATTAAAGAGAGGAAAGATTCAATGAAGGGGGAGCTGCTGGCAGCAGTAACTATGACTCTCTTAAGGAAGCCAAATGCCTCGTCTTCCGGCGAAGTACTTTTGCTAACTCGAGAAACTCGTAGTGGGAGTAACCGTGACGTCGTGAAGGTAAACATACAGTGGCATATCGGTTCTGTAGGACCGACCATAGCAAGAATGATAAAAGCCCAAAGAAATGCGTTCAGCCTTCAGAATTAACAATGACTGTCTTAAGGTAGACAAATGTCTCGTCAATCTGCGAAATTTATTTGAAAACTCGAGGATATCGTCGTTGGAGTAACTCAGACAACGTTAAGGTGGACATGCTGTAGCATTTTTTTTCTGCAGGACTGGCCACAATACGAATTAAAGCGAGGAAAGATTCAAACAAGGGGGTGCAGCTGGCAGCAGTAACTACGACTCTCTTAAGGGAGCCAAATGCCTCGTCACTCTGCCAAATTTATTTGAAAACTCGAGGATATCGTCGTTAGAGTAAGTCAGACAACGTTAAGGTGGACATGCTGTAGCATTTTGCTTCTGCAGGACTGGCCACAATACGAGAGGAAAGATTCAAAGAAGGGGGAGCAGCTGGCAGCAGGAACTATGACTCTGTTAAGGTAGCCAAATGCCTCGTCATCCGGCGAAGTACTTTTGCTAACTCGATAAACTCGTAGTGGGAGTAACTGTGACGATGTGAAGGTAAACATACAGTGGCATATCGGTTCTGTAGGACCGACCATAGCAAGAATGATAAAAGCCTAAAGAAGCGGGTTCAGCTGGCAGCAGTAACTATGACTCTCTTAAGGTAGCCAAATGCGCGTCACTCTGCGAAATTAATTTGAAAATTCGAGGATATCGTCGTTGGAGTAACTCAGACACCGTTTAGGTGGCCATGTTGCAGTATTTCGCTTCTGCAGGACTGGCCACAATACGAATTAAAGAGAGGAAAGATTCAAAGAAGGGGAAGCAGCTGGCAGCAGTAACTATGACTCTCTTAAGGAAGCCAAATGCTTCGCCATTCTGCGAAATTTATATGAAAACTCGAGGCTATCGTCGTTAGAGTAACTCAGACAACGTTTAGGTGGACATGCTGTAGCATTTTGCTTCTGCAGGACTGGCCCCAATACGAATTAAAGAGAGGAAAGATTCAAAGAAGGGGGAGAAGCTTGCAGCAGTAACTATGACACTCTTAAGGTAGCCAAATTCCTCCTCACTCTGTGAAATTTATTAGAAAACTCGAGGCTATCGTCGTTGGAGTAACTCAGACAACGTTTAGGTGGCCATGTTGCAGCATTTCGCTTCTGCATGGACTGGCCGCAGTACGAATTAAAGAGAGGAAAGATTCAAAGAAAGGGGAGCAGCTGGCAGCAGGAACTATGACTCACTTAAGGTAGCCAAATGCCTCGTCATCCGGCGAAGTAATTATGCTAACGCGAAAAACTCGTAGTTTGAGAAACAGTGAAGGCGTTAAGGTGGACATACAGTGGCATGTCGGTTCCGTAGGACTGGCCGTAGCAAGAATGATAAAGGCCTAAAGAAAGGGGAGCAGCCGGCAGAATTAACTATGATTGTCTGAAGGTAGACAAATGCCTCGTCAGTCTGCGAAATTTATTTGAAAACTCGAGGATATCGTCGTTTGAGTAACTCAGACAACGTTAAGGTGGACATGCTGTAGCATTTTTCTTCTGCAGGACTGGTCACAATACGAATTAAAGCGAGGAAATATTCAAAGAAGGGGGAGCAGCTGGCAGCAGTAACTATGACTCTCTAAAGGTAGCAAATGCGTCGTCACGCTGAGAAATTTATGTGAGAAGTCGAGGCTATCGTCGTTGGAGTAACTCAGACAACGTTCAGGTGGACATGTTCCAGCATTTCGCTTCCGCATGGACAGGCCGCAGTACGAATTAAAGAGAGGAAAAGGGGAGCAGCTGGCAGCAGGAACTATGACTCTCTTAAGGTAGCCAAATGCCTCGTCATCCGGCGCAGTACTTTTGTTAACTCGAGAAACTCGTAGTGGTAGTAACTGTGACGACGTGAAGTTAAACATACAGTGGCATATCGGTTCTTTAGGACTGACCATAGCAAGAATGATAAAAGCCTAAAGAAATGGGTGCAGCCGGCAGGAGTAACTATGACTCTCTTAAGGTAGCCAAATGCCTCGTCACTCTGCGAAATTTATTGGAAAACTCGAGGATATCGTCGTTGGAGTAACTCAGACATCGTTAAGGTGGACAGGCTGTAGCATTTCGCTTCTGCAGGACTGGCCACAATACGAATTAAAGAGAGGAAAGATTCAAAGAAAGGGGGGCAGCTGGCAACAGTAACTATGACTCTCCTAAGGAAGCCAAATGCCTCGTCACGCTGCCAAATTTATTTGAAAACTCGAGGATATCGTCGTTAGAGTAACTCAGACAACGTTAAGGTGGACATGCTGTAGCATTTTGCTTCTGCAGGACTGGTTACAATACGAATTAAAGAGAGGAAAGATTCAAAGAAGGGGGAGCAGCTGGCAGCAGAAACTATGACACTCTTAAGGTAGCCAAATGCCTCGTCACTCTGTGAAATTTATTAGAAAACGCGAGGCTATCGTCGTTGGAGTAACTCAGACAACGTTTAGGTGGCCATGTTGCAGCATTTCGCTTCTGCATGGACTGGCCGCAGTACGAATTAAAGAGAGGAAAGATTCAAAGAAGGGGGAGCTGCTGGCAGCAGTAACTATGACTCTCTTAAGGAAGCCAAATGCCTCGTCTTCCGGCGAAGTACCTTTGCTAACTCGAGAAACTCGTAGTGGGAGTAACCGTGACGTCGTGAAGGTAAACATACAGTGGCATATCGGTTCTGTAGGACCGACCATAGCAAGAATGATAAAAGCCCAAAGAAATGCGTTCAGCCTTCAGAATTAACAATGACTGTCTTAAGGTAGACAAATGTCTCGTCAATCTGCGAAATTTATTTGAAAACTCGAGGATATCGTCGTTGGAGTAACTCAGACAACGTTAAGGTGGACATGCTGTAGCATTTTTTTTCTGCAGGACTGGCCACAATACGAATTAAAGCGAGGAAAGATTCAAACAAGGGGGTGCAGCTGGCAGCAGTAACTACGACTCTCTTAAGGGAGCCAAATGCCTCGTCACTCTGCCAAATTTATTTGAAAACTCGAGGATATCGTCGTTAGAGTAAGTCAGACAACGTTAAGGTGGACATGCTGTAGCATTTTGCTTCTGCAGGACTGGCCACAATACGAGAGGAAAGATTCAAAGAAGGGGGAGCAGCTGGCAGCAGGAACTATGACTCTCTTAAGGTAGCCAAATGCCTCGTCATCCGGCGAAGTACTTTTGCTAACTCGATAAACTCGTAGTGGGAGTAACTGTGACGATGTGAAGGTAAACATACAGTGGCATATCGGTTCTGTAGGACCGACCATAGCAAGAATGATAAAAGCCTAAAGAAGCGGGTTCAGCTGGCAGCAGTAACTATGACTCTCTTAAGGTAGCCAAATGCGCGTCACTCTGCGAAATTAATTTGAAAACTCGAGGATATCGTCGTTGGAGTAACTCAGACACCGTTTAGGTGGCCATGTTGCAGTATTTCGCTTCTGCAGGACTGGCCACAATACGAATTAAAGAGAGGAAAGATTCAAAGAAGGGGAAGCAGCTGGCAGCAGTAACTATGACTCTCTTAAGGAAGTCAAATGCTTCGCCATTCTGCGAAATTTATATGAAAACTCGAGGCTATCGTCGTTAGAGTAACTCAGACAACGTTTAGGTGGACATGCTGTAGCATTTTGCTTCTGCAGGACTGGCCGCAGTACGAATTAAAGAGAGGAAAGATTCAAAGAAAGGGGAGCAGCTGGCAGCAGGAACTATGACTCACTTAAGGTAGCCAAATGCCTCGTCACTCTGTGAAATTTATTAGAAAACTCGAGGCTATCGTCGTTGGAGTAACTCAGACAACGTTTAGGTGGCCATGTTGCAGCATTTCGCTTCTGCATGGACTGGCCGCAGTACGAATTAAAGAGAGGAAAGATTCAAAGAAAGGGGAGCAGCTGGCAGCAGGAACTATGACTCACTTAAGGTAGCCAAATGCCTCGTCATCCGGCGAAGTAATTATGCTAACGCGAAAAACTCGTAGTTTGAGAAACAGTGAAGTCGTTAAGGTGGACATACAGTGGCATGTCGGTTCCGTACGACTGGCCGTAGCAAGAATGATAAAGGCCTAAAGAAAGGGGAGCAGCCGGCAGAATTAACTATGATTGTCTGAAGGTAGACAAATGCCTCGTCAGTCTGCGAAATTTATTTGAAAACTCGAGGATATCGTCGTTT
Source organism: Schistocerca piceifrons (assembly GCF_021461385.2). Classification (NCBI taxonomy): domain Eukaryota; kingdom Metazoa; phylum Arthropoda; class Insecta; order Orthoptera; family Acrididae; genus Schistocerca; species Schistocerca piceifrons. The sequence goes on along the minus strand of NC_060142.1, from coordinate 18,697,241 downwards.
GAGTAACTCAGACAACGTTAAGGTGGACATGCTGTAGCATTTTTCTTCTGCAGGACTGGTCACAATACGAATTAAAGCGAGGAAATATTCAAAGAAGGGGGAGCAGCTGGCAGCAGTAACTATGACTCTCTAAAGGTAGCAAATGCGTCGTCACGCTGAGAAATTTATGTGAGAAGTCGAGGCTATCGTCGTTGGAGTAACTCAGACAACGTTCAGGTGGACATGTTCCAGCATTTCGCTTCCGCATGGACAGGCCGCAGTACGAATTAAAGAGAGGAAAAGGGGAGCAGCTGGCAGCAGGAACTATGACTCTCTTAAGGTAGCCAAATGCCTCGTCATCCGGCGCAGTACTTTTGTTAACTCGAGAAACTCGTAGTGGTAGTAACTGTGACGACGTGAAGTTAAACATACAGTGGCATATCGGTTCTTTAGGACTGACCATAGCAAGAATGATAAAAGCCTAAAGAAATGGGTGCAGCCGGCAGGAGTAACTATGACTCTCTTAAGGTAGCCAAATGCCTCGTCACTCTGCGAAATTTATTGGAAAACTCGAGGATATCGTCGTTGGAGTAACTCAGACATCGTTAAGGTGGACATGCTGTAGCATTTCGCTTCTGCAGGACTGGCCACAATACGAATTAAAGAGAGGAAAGATTCAAAGAAAGGGGGGCAGCTGGCAACAGTAACTATGACTCTCCTAAGGAAGCCAAATGCCTCGTCACGCTGCCAAATTTATTTGAAAACTCGAGGATATCGTCGTTAGAGTAACTCAGACAACGTTAAGGTGGACATGCTGTAGCATTTTGCTTCTGCAGGACTGGTTACAATACGAATTAAAGAGAGGAAAGATTCAAAGAAGGGGGAGCAGCTGGCAGCAGAAACTATGACACTCTTAAGGTAGCCAAATGCCTCGTCACTCTGTGAAATTTATTAGAAAACTCGAGGCTATCGTCGTTGGAGTAACTCAGACAACGTTTAGGTGGCCATGTTGCAGCATTTCGCTTCTGCATGGACTGGCCGCAGTACGAATTAAAGAGAGGAAAGATTCAAAGAAGGGGGAGCTGCTGGCAGCAGTAACTATGACTCTCTTAAGGAAGCCAAATGCCTCGTCTTCCGGCGAAGTACTTTTGCTAACTCGAGAAACTCGTAGTGGGAGTAACCGTGACGTCGTGAAGGTAAACATACAGTGGCATATCGGTTCTGTAGGACCGACCATAGCAAGAATGATAAAAGCCCAAAGAAATGCGTTCAGCCTTCAGAATTAACAATGACTGTCTTAAGGTAGACAAATGTCTCGTCAATCTGCGAAATTTATTTGAAAACTCGAGGATATCGTCGTTGGAGTAACTCAGACAACGTTAAGGTGGACATGCTGTAGCATTTTTCTTCTGCAGGACTGGCCACAATACGAATTAAAGCGAGGAAAGATTCAAACAAGGGGGTGCAGCTGGCAGCAGTAACTACGACTCTCTTAAGGGAGCCAAATGCCTCGTCACTCTGCCAAATTTATTTGAAAACTCGAGGATATCGTCGTTAGAGTAAGTCAGACAACGTTAAGGTGGACATGCTGTAGCATTTTGCTTCTGCAGGACTGGCCACAATACGAGAGGAAAGATTCAAAGAAGGGGGAGCAGCTGGCAGCAGGAACTATGACTCTCTTAAGGTAGCCAAATGCCTCGTCATCCGGCGAAGTACTTTTGCTAACTCGATAAACTCGTAGTGGGAGTAACTGTGACGATGTGAAGGTAAACATACAGTGGCATATCGGTTCTGTAGGACCGACCATAGCAAGAATGATAAAAGCCTAAAGAAGCGGGTTCAGCTGGCAGCAGTAACTATGACTCTCTTAAGGTAGCCAAATGCGCGTCACTCTGCGAAATTAATTTGAAAATTCGAGGATATCGTCGTTGGAGTAACTCAGACACCGTTTAGGTGGCCATGTTGCAGTATTTCGCTTCTGCAGGACTGGCCACAATACGAATTAAAGAGAGGAAAGATTCAAAGAAGGGGAAGCAGCTGGCAGCAGTAACTATGACTCTCTTAAGGAAGCCAAATGCTTCGCCATTCTGCGAAATTTATATGAAAACTCGAGGCTATCGTCGTTAGAGTAACTCAGACAACGTTTAGGTGGACATGCTGTAGCATTTTGCTTCTGCAGGACTGGCCGCAGTACGAATTAAAGAGAGGAAAGATTCAAAGAAAGGGGAGCAGCTGGCAGCAGGAACTATGACTCACTTAAGGTAGCCAAATGCCTCGTCATTCTGTGAAATTTATTAGAAAACTCGAGGCTATCGTCGTTGGAGTAACTCAGACAACGTTTAGGTGGCCATGTTGCAGCATTTCGCTTCTGCATGGACTGGCCGCAGTACGAATTAAAGAGAGGAAAGATTCAAAGAAAGGGGAGCAGCTGGCAGCAGGAACTATGACTCACTTAAGGTAGCCAAATGCCTCGTCATCCGGCGAAGTAATTATGCTAACGCGAAAAACTCGTAGTTTGAGAAACAGTGAAGTCGTTAAGGTGGACATACAGTGGCATGTCGGTTCCGTAGGACTGGCCGTAGCAAGAATGATAAAGGCCTAAAGAAAGGGGAGCAGCCGGCAGAATTAACTATGATTGTCTGAAGGTAGACAAATGCCTCGTCAGTCTGCGAAATTTATTTGAAAACTCGAGGATATCGTCGTTTGAGTAACTCAGACAACGTTAAGGTGGACATGCTGTAGCATTTTTCTTCTGCAGGACTGGTCACAATACGAATTAAAGCGAGGAAATATTCAAAGAAGGGGGAGCAGCTGGCAGCAGTAACTATGACTCTCTAAAGGTAGCAAATGCGTCGTCACGCTGAGAAATTTATGTGAGAAGTCGAGGCTATCGTCGTTGGAGTAACTCAGACAACGTTCAGGTGGACATGTTCCAGCATTTCGCTTCCGCATGGACAGGCCGCAGTACGAATTAAAGAGAGGAAAAGGGGAGCAGCTGGCAGCAGGAACTATGACTCTCTTAAGGTAGCCAAATGCCTCGTCATCCGGCGCAGTACTTTTGTTAACTCGAGAAACTCGTAGTGGTAGTAACTGTGACGACGTGAAGTTAAACATACAGTGGCATATCGGTTCTTTAGGACTGACCATAGCAAGAATGATAAAAGCCTAAAGAAATGGGTGCAGCCGGCAGGAGTAACTATGACTCTCTTAAGGTAGCCAAATGCCTCGTCACTCTGCGAAATTTATTGGAAAACTCGAGGATATCGTCGTTGGAGTAACTCAGACATCGTTAAGGTGGACATGCTGTAGCATTTCGCTTCTGCAGGACTGGCCACAATACGAATTAAAGAGAGGAAAGATTCAAAGAAAGGGGGGCAGCTGGCAACAGTAACTATGACTCTCCTAAGGAAGCCAAATGCCTCGTCACGCTGCCAAATTTATTTGAAAACTCGAGGATATCGTCGTTAGAGTAACTCAGACAACGTTAAGGTGGACATGCTGTAGCATTTTGCTTCTGCAGGACTGGTTACAATACGAATTAAAGAGAGGAAAGATTCAAAGAAGGGGGAGCAGCTGGCAGCAGAAACTATGACACTCTTAAGGTAGCCAAATGCCTCGTCACTCTGTGAAATTTATTAGAAAACTCGAGGCTATCGTCGTTGGAGTAACTCAGACAACGTTTAGGTGGCCATGTTGCAGCATTTCGCTTCTGCATGGACTGGCCGCAGTACGAATTAAAGAGAGGAAAGATTCAAAGTAGGGGGAGCTGCTGGCAGCAGTAACTATGACTCTCTTAAGGAAGCCAAATGCCTCGTCTTCCGGCGAAGTACTTTTGCTAACTCGAGAAACTCGTAGTGGGAGTAACCGTGACGTCGTGAAGGTAAACATACAGTGGCATATCGGTTCTGTAGGACCGACCATAGCAAGAATGATAAAAGCCCAAAGAAATGCGTTCAGCCTTCAGAATTAACAATGACTGTCTTAAGGTAGACAAATGTCTCGTCAATCTGCGAAATTTATTTGAAAACTCGAGGATATCGTCGTTGGAGTAACTCAGACAACGTTAAGGTGGACATGCTGTAGCATTTTTTTTCTGCAGGACTGGCCACAATACGAATTAAAGCGAGGAAAGATTCAAACAAGGGGGTGCAGCTGGCAGCAGTAACTACGACTCTCTTAAGGGAGCCAAATGCCTCGTCACTCTGCCAAATTTATTTGAAAACTCGAGGATATCGTCGTTAGAGTAAGTCAGACAACGTTAAGGTGGACATGCTGTAGCATTTTGCTTCTGCAGGACTGGCCACAATACGAGAGGAAAGATTCAAAGAAGGGGGAGCAGCTGGCAGCAGGAACTATGACTCTCTTAAGGTAGCCAAATGCCTCGTCATCCGGCGAAGTACTTTTGCTAACTCGATAAACTCGTAGTGGGAGTAACTGTGACGATGTGAAGGTAAACATACAGTGGCATATCGGTTCTGTAGGACCGACCATAGGAAGAAAGATAAAAGCCTAAAGAAGCGGGTTCAGCTGGCAGCAGTAACTATGACTCTCTTAAGGTAGCCAAATGCGCGTCACTCTGCGAAATTAATTTGAAAATTCGAGGATATCGTCGTTGGAGTAACTCAGACACCGTTTAGGTGGCCATGTTGCAGTATTTCGCTTCTGCAGGACTGGCCACAATACGAATTAAAGAGAGGAAAGATTCAAAGAAGGGGAAGCAGCTGGCAGCAGTAACTATGACTCTCTTAAGGAAGCCAAATGCTTCGCCATTCTGCGAAATTTATATGAAAACTCGAGGCTATCGTCGTTAGAGTAACTCAGACAACGTTTAGGTGGACATGCTGTAGCATTTTGCTTCTGCAGGACTGGCCCCAATACGAATTAAAGAGAGGAAAGATTCAAAGAAGGGGGAGAAGCTTGCAGCAGTAACTATGACACTCTTAAGGTAGCCAAATTCCTCGTCACTCTGTGAAATTTATTAGAAAACTCGAGGCTATCGTCGTTGGAGTAACTCAGACAACGTTTAGGTGGCCATGTTGCAGCATTTCGCTTCTGCATGGACTGGCCGCAGTACGAATTAAAGAGAGGAAAGATTCAAAGAAAGGGGAGCAGCTGGCAGCAGGAACTATGACTCACTTAAGGTAGCCAAATGCCTCGTCATCCGGCGAAGTAATTATGCTAACGCGAAAAACTCGTAGTTTGAGAAACAGTGAAGGCGTTAAGGTGGACATACAGTGGCATGTCGGTTCCGTAGGACTGGCCGTAGCAAGAATGATAAAGGCCTAAAGAAAGGGGAGCAGCCGGCAGAATTAACTATGATTGTCTGAAGGTAGACAAATGCCTCGTCAGTCTGCGAAATTTATTTGAAAACTCGAGGATATCGTCGTTTGAGTAACTCAGACAACGTTAAGGTGGACATGCTGTAGCATTTTTCTTCTGCAGGACTGGTCACAATACGAATTAAAGCGAGGAAATATTCAAAGAAGGGGGAGCAGCTGGCAGCAGTAACTATGACTCTCTAAAGGTAGCAAATGCCTCGTCACGCTGAGAAATTTATGTGAGAAGTCGAGGCTATCGTCGTTGGAGTAACTCAGACAACGTTCAGGTGGACATGTTCCAGCATTTCGCTTCCGCATGGACAGGCCGCAGTACGAATTAAAGAGAGGAAAAGGGGAGCAGCTGGCAGCAGGAACTATGACTCTCTTAAGGTAGCCAAATGCCTCGTCATCCGGCGCAGTACTTTTGTTAACTCGAGAAACTCGTAGTGGTAGTAACTGTGACGACGTGAAGTTAAACATACAGTGGCATATCGGTTCTTTAGGACTGACCATAGCAAGAATGATAAAAGCCTAAAGAAATGGGTGCAGCCGGCAGGAGTAACTATGACTCTCTTAAGGTAGCCAAATGCCTCGTCACTCTGCGAAATTTATTGGAAAACTCGAGGATATCGTCGTTGGAGTAACTCAGACATCGTTAAGGTGGACATGCTGTAGCATTTCGCTTCTGCAGGACTGGCCACAATACGAATTAAAGAGAGGAAAGATTCAAAGAAAGGGGGGCAGCTGGCAACAGTAACTATGACTCTCCTAAGGAAGCCAAATGCCTCGTCACGCTGCCAAATTTATTTGAAAACTCGAGGATATCGTCGTTAGAGTAACTCAGACAACGTTAAGGTGGACATGCTGTAGCATTTTGCTTCTGCAGGACTGGTTACAATACGAATTAAAGAGAGGAAAGATTCAAAGAAGGGGGAGCAGCTGGCAGCAGAAACTATGACACTCTTAAGGTAGCCAAATGCCTCGTCACTCTGTGAAATTTATTAGAAAACTCGAGGCTATCGTCGTTGGAGTAACTCAGACAACGTTTAGGTGGCCATGTTGCAGCATTTCGCTTCTGCATGGACTGGCCGCAGTACGAATTAAAGAGAGGAAAGATTCAAAGAAGGGGGAGCTGCTGGCAGCAGTAACTATGACTCTCTTAAGGAAGCCAAATGCCTCGTCTTCCGGCGAAGTACTTTTGCTAACTCGAGAAACTCGTAGTGGGAGTAACCGTGACGTCGTGAAGGTAAACATACAGTGGCATATCGGTTCTGTAGGACCGACCATAGCAAGAATGATAAAAGCCCAAAGAAATGCGTTCAGCCTTCAGAATTAACAATGACTGTCTTAAGGTAGACAAATGTCTCGTCAATCTGCGAAATTTATTTGAAAACTCGAGGATATCGTCGTTGGAGTAACTCAGACAACGTTAAGGTGGACATGCTGTAGCATTTTTTTTCTGCAGGACTGGCCACAATACGAATTAAAGCGAGGAAAGATTCAAACAAGGGGGTGCAGCTGGCAGCAGTAACTACGACTCTCTTAAGGGAGCCAAATGCCTCGTCACTCTGCCAAATTTATTTGAAAACTCGAGGATATCGTCGTTAGAGTAAGTCAGACAACGTTAAGGTGGACATGCTGTAGCATTTTGCTTCTGCAGGACTGGCCACAATACGAGAGGAAAGATTCAAAGAAGGGGGAGCAGCTGGCAGCAGGAACTATGACTCTCTTAAGGTAGCCAAATGCCTCGTCATCCGGCGAAGTACTTTTGCTAACTCGATAAACTCGTAGTGGGAGTAACTGTGACGATGTGAAGGTAAACATACAGTGGCATATCGGTTCTGTAGGACCGACCATAGCAAGAATGATAAAAGCCTAAAGAAGCGGGTTCAGCTGGCAGCAGTAACTATGACTCTCTTAAGGTAGCCAAATGCGCGTCACTCTGCGAAATTAATTTGAAAACTCGAGGATATCGTCGTTGGAGTAACTCAGACACCGTTTAGGTGGCCATGTTGCAGTATTTCGCTTCTGCAGGACTGGCCACAATACGAATTAAAGAGAGGAAAGATTCAAAGAAGGGGAAGCAGCTGGCAGCAGTAACTATGACTCTCTTAAGGAAGCCAAATGCTTCGCCATTCTGCGAAATTTATATGAAAAGTCGAGGCTATCGTCGTTAGAGTAACTCAGACAACGTTTAGGTGGACATGCTGTAGCATTTTGCTTCTGCAGGACTGGCCGCAGTACGAATTAAAGAGAGGAAAGATTCAAAGAAAGGGGAGCAGCTGGCAGCAGGAACTATGACTCACTTAAGGTTGCCAAATGCCTCGTCACTCTGTGAAATTTATTAGAAAACTCGAGGCTATCGTCGTTGGAGTAACTCAGACAACGTTTAGGTGGCCATGTTGCAGCATTTCGCTTCTGCATGGACTGGCCGCAGTACGAATTAAAGAGAGGAAAGATTCAAAGAAAGGGGAGCAGCTGGCAGCAGGAACTATGACTCACTTAAGGTAGCCAAATGCCTCGTCATCCGGCGAAGTAATTATGCTAACGCGAAAAACTCGTAGTTTGAGAAACAGTGAAGGCGTTAAGGTGGACATACAGTGGCATGTCGGTTCCGTAGGACTGGCCGTAGCAAGAATGATAAAGGCCTAAAGAAAGGGGAGCAGCCGGCAGAATTAACTATGATTGTCTGAAGGTAGACAAATGCCTCGTCAGTCTGCGAAATTTATTTGAAAACTCGAGGATATCGTCGTTTGAGTAACTCAGACAACGTTAAGGTGGACATGCTGTAGCATTTTTCTTCTGCAGGACTGGTCACAATACGAATTAAAGCGAGGAAATATTCAAAGAAGGGGGAGCAGCTGGCAGCAGTAACTATGACTCTCTAAAGGTAGCAAATGCCTCGTCACGCTGAGAAATTTATGTGAGAAGTCGAGGCTATCGTCGTTGGAGTAACTCAGACAACGTTCAGGTGGACATGTTCCAGCATTTCGCTTCCGCATGGACAGGCCGCAGTACGAATTAAAGAGAGGAAAAGGGGAGCAGCTGGCAGCAGGAACTATGACTCTCTTAAGGTAGCCAAATGCCTCGTCATCCGGCGCAGTACTTTTGTTAACTCGAGAAACTCGTAGTGGTAGTAACTGTGACGACGTGAAGTTAAACATACAGTGGCATATCGGTTCTTTAGGACTGACCATAGCAAGAATGATAAAAGCCTAAAGAAATGGGTGCAGCCGGCAGGAGTAACTATGACTCTCTTAAGGTAGCCAAATGCCTCGTCACTCTGCGAAATTTATTGGAAAACTCGAGGATATCGTCGTTGGAGTAACTCAGACATCGTTAAGGTGGACAGGCTGTAGCATTTCGCTTCTGCAGGACTGGCCACAATACGAATTAAAGAGAGGAAAGATTCAAAGAAAGGGGGGCAGCTGGCAACAGTAACTATGACTCTCCTAAGGAAGCCAAATGCCTCGTCACGCTGCCAAATTTATTTGAAAACTCGAGGATATCGTCGTTAGAGTAACTCAGACAACGTTAAGGTGGACATGCTGTAGCATTTTGCTTCTGCAGGACTGGTTACAATACGAATTAAAGAGAGGAAAGATTCAAAGAAGGGGGAGCAGCTGGCAGCAGAAACTATGACACTCTTAAGGTAGCCAAATGCCTCGTCACTCTGTGAAATTTATTAGAAAACTCGAGGCTATCGTCGTTGGAGTAACTCAGACAACGTTTAGGTGGCCATGTTGCAGCATTTCGCTTCTGCATGGACTGGCCGCAGTACGAATTAAAGAGAGGAAAGATTCAAAGAAGGGGGAGCTGCTGGCAGCAGTAACTATGACTCTCTTAAGGAAGCCAAATGCCTCGTCTTCCGGCGAAGTACTTTTGCTAACTCGAGAAACTCGTAGTGGGAGTAACCGTGACGTCGTGAAGGTAAACATACAGTGGCATATCGGTTCTGTAGGACCGACCATAGCAAGAATGATAAAAGCCCAAAGAAATGCGTTCAGCCTTCAGAATTAACAATGACTGTCTTAAGGTAGACAAATGTCTCGTCAATCTGCGAAATTTATTTGAAAACTCGAGGATATCGTCGTTGGAGTAACTCAGACAACGTTAAGGTGGACATGCTGTAGCATTTTTTTTCTGCAGGACTGGCCACAATACGAATTAAAGCGAGGAAAGATTCAAACAAGGGGGTGCAGCTGGCAGCAGTAACTACGACTCTCTTAAGGGAGCCAAATGCCTCGTCACTCTGCCAAATTTATTTGAAAACTCGAGGATATCGTCGTTAGAGTAAGTCAGACAACGTTAAGGTGGACATGCTGTAGCATTTTGCTTCTGCAGGACTGGCCACAATACGAGAGGAAAGATTCAAAGAAGGGGGAGCAGCTGGCAGCAGGAACTATGACTCTCTTAAGGTAGCCAAATGCCTCGTCATCCGGCGAAGTACTTTTGCTAACTCGATAAACTCGTAGTGGGAGTAACTGTGACGATGTGAAGGTAAACATACAGTGGCATATCGGTTCTGTAGGACCGACCATAGCAAGAATGATAAAAGCCTAAAGAAGCGGGTTCAGCTGGCAGCAGTAACTATGACTCTCTTAAGGTAGCCAAATGCGCGTCACTCTGCGAAATTAATTTGAAAACTCGAGGATATCGTCGTTGGAGTAACTCAGACACCGTTTAGGTGGCCATGTTGCAGTATTTCGCTTCTGCAGGACTGGCCACAATACGAATTAAAGAGAGGAAAGATTCAAAGAAGGGAAAGCAGCTGGCAGCAGTAACTATGACTCTCTTAAGGAAGCCAAATGCTTCGCCATTCTGCGAAATTTATATGAAAACTCGAGGCTATCGTCGTTAGAGTAACTCAGACAACGTTTAGGTGGACATGCTGTAGCATTTTGCTTCTGCAGGACTGGCCGCAGTACGAATTAAAGAGAGGAAAGATTCAAAGAAAGGGGAGCAGCTGGCAGCAGGAACTATGACTCACTTAAGGTAGCCAAATGCCTCGTCACTCTGTGAAATTTATTAGAAAACTCGAGGCTATCGTCGTTGGAGTAACTCAGACAACGTTTAGGTGGCCATGTTGCAGCATTTCGCTTCTGCATGGACTGGCCGCAGTACGAATTAAAGAGAGGAAAGATTCAAAGAAAGGGGAGCAGCTGGCAGCAGGAACTATGACTCACTTAAGGTAGCCAAATGCCTCGTCATCCGGCGAAGTAATTATGCTAACGCGAAAAACTCGTAGTTTGAGAAACAGTGAAGTCGTTAAGGTGGACATACAGTGGCATGTCGGTTCCGTAGGACTGGCCGTAGCAAGAATGATAAAGGCCTAAAGAAAGGGGAGCAGCCGGCAGAATTAACTATGATTGTCTGAAGGTAGACAAATGCCTCGTCAGTCTGCGAAATTTATTTGAAAACTCGAGGATATCGTCGTTTGAGTAACTCAGACAACGTTAAGGTGGACATGCTGTAGCATTTTTCTTCTGCAGGACTGGTCACAATACGAATTAAAGCGAGGAAATATTCAAAGAAGGGGGAGCAGCTGGCAGCAGTAACTATGACTCTCTAAAGGTAGCAAATGCGTCGTCACGCTGAGAAATTTATGTGAGAAGTCGAGGCTATCGTCGTTGGAGTAACTCAGACAACGTTCAGGTGGACATGTTCCAGCATTTCGCTTCCGCATGGACAGGCCGCAGTACGAATTAAAGAGAGGAAAAGGGGAGCAGCTGGCAGCAGGAACTATGACTCTCTTAAGGTAGCCAAATGCCTCGTCATCCGGCGCAGTACTTTTGTTAACTCGAGAAACTCGTAGTGGTAGTAACTGTGACGACGTGAAGTTAAACATACAGTGGCATATCGGTTCTTTAGGACTGACCATAGCAAGAATGATAAAAGCCTAAAGAAATGGGTGCAGCCGGCAGGAGTAACTATGACTCTCTTAAGGTAGCCAAATGCCTCGTCACTCTGCGAAATTTATTGGAAAACTCGAGGATATCGTCGTTGGAGTAACTCAGACATCGTTAAGGTGGACATGCTGTAGCATTTCGCTTCTGCAGGACTGGCCACAATACGAATTAAAGAGAGGAAAGATTCAAAGAAAGGGGGGCAGCTGGCAACAGTAACTATGACTCTCCTAAGGAAGCCAAATGCCTCGTCACGCTGCCAAATTTATTTGAAAACTCGAGGATATCGTCGTTAGAGTAACTCAGACAACGTTAAGGTGGACATGCTGTAGCATTTTGCTTCTGCAGGACTGGTTACAATACGAATTAAAGAGAGGAAAGATTCAAAGAAGGGGGAGCAGCTGGCAGCAGAAACTATGACACTCTTAAGGTAGCCAAATGCCTCGTCACTCTGTGAAATTTATTAGAAAACTCGAGGCTATCGTCGTTGGAGTAACTCAGACAACGTTTAGGTGGCCATGTTGCAGCATTTCGCTTCTGCATGGACTGGCCGCAGTACGAATTAAAGAGAGGAAAGATTCAAAGTAGGGGGAGCTGCTGGCAGCAGTAACTATGACTCTCTTAAGGAAGCCAAATGCCTCGTCTTCCGGCGAAGTACTTTTGCTAACTCGAGAAACTCGTAGTGGGAGTAACCGTGACGTCGTGAAGGTAAACATACAGTGGCATATCGGTTCTGTAGGACCGACCATAGCAAGAATGATAAAAGCCCAAAGAAATGCGTTCAGCCTTCAGAATTAACAATGACTGTCTTAAGGTAGACAAATGTCTCGTCAATCTGCGAAATTTATTTGAAAACTCGAGGATATCGTCGTTGGAGTAACTCAGACAACGTTAAGGTGGACATGCTGTAGCATTTCTTTTCTGCAGGACTGGCCACAATACGAATTAAAGCGAGGAAAGATTCAAACAAGGGGGTGCAGCTGGCAGCAGTAACTACGACTCTCTTAAGGGAGCCAAATGCCTCGTCACTCTGCCAAATTTATTTGAAAACTCGAGGATATCGTCGTTAGAGTAAGTCAGACAACGTTAAGGTGGACATGCTGTAGCATTTTGCTTCTGCAGGACTGGCCACAATACGAGAGGAAAGATTCAAAGAAGGGGGAGCAGCTGGCAGCAGGAACTATGACTCTCTTAAGGTAGCCAAATGCCTCGTCATCCGGCGAAGTACTTTTGCTAACTCGATAAACTCATAGTGGGAGTAACTGTGACGATGTGAAGGTAAACATACAGTGGCATATCGGTTCTGTAGGACCGACCATAGCAAGAATGATAAAAGCCTAAAGAAGCGGGTTCAGCTGGCAGCAGTAACTATGACTCTCTTAAGGTAGCCAAATGCGCGTCACTCTGCGAAATTAATTTGAAAATTCGAGGATATCGTCGTTGGAGTAACTCAGACACCGTTTAGGTGGCCATGTTGCAGTATTTCGCTTCTGCAGGACTGGCCACAATACGAATTAAAGAGAGGAAAGATTCAAAGAAGGGGAAGCAGCTGGCAGCAGTAACTATGACTCTCTTAAGGAAGCCAAATGCTTCGCCATTCTGCGAAATTTATATGAAAACTCGGGGCTATCGTCGTTAGAGTAACTCAGACAACGTTTAGGTGGACATGCTGTAGCATTTTGCTTCTGCAGGACTGGCCCCAATACGAATTAAAGAGAGGAAAGATTCAAAGAAGGGGGAGAAGCTTGCAGCAGTAACTATGACACTCTTAAGGTAGCCAAATTCCTCGTCACTCTGTGAAATTTATTAGAAAACTCGAGGCTATCGTCGTTGGAGTAACTCAGACAACGTTTAGGTGGCCATGTTGCAGCATTTCGCTTCTGCATGGACTGGCCGCAGTACGAATTAAAGAGAGGAAAGATTCAAAGAAAGGGGAGCAGCTGGCAGCAGGAACTATGACTCACTTAAGGTAGCCAAATGCCTCGTCATCCGGCGAAGTAATTATGCTAACGCGAAAAACTCGTAGTTTGAGAAACAGTGAAGGCGTTAAGGTGGACATACAGTGGCATGTCGGTTCCGTAGGACTGGCCGTAGCAAGAATGATAAAGGCCTAAAGAAAGGGGAGCAGCCGGCAGAATTAACTATGATTGTCTGAAGGTAGACAAATGCCTCGTCAGTCTGCGAAATTTATTTGAAAACTCGAGGATATCGTCGTTTGAGTAACTCAGACAACGTTAAGGTGGACATGCTGTAGCATTTTTCTTCTGCAGGACTGGTCACAATACGAATTAAAGCGAGGAAATATTCAAAGAAGGGGGAGCAGCTGGCAGCAGTAACTATGACTCTCTAAAGGTAGCAAATGCCTCGTCACGCTGAGAAATTTATGTGAGAAGTCGAGGCTATCGTCGTTGGAGTAACTCAGACAACGTTCAGGTGGACATGTTCCAGCATTTCGCTTCCGCATGGACAGGCCGCAGTACGAATTAAAGAGAGGAAAAGGGGAGCAGCTGGCAGCAGGAACTATGACTCTCTTAAGGTAGCCAAATGCCTCGTCATCCGGCGCAGTACTTTTGTTAACTCGAGAAACTCGTAGTGGTAGTAACTGTGACGACGTGAAGTTAAACATACAGTGGCATATCGGTTCTTTAGGACTGACCATAGCAAGAATGATAAAAGCCTAAAGAAATGGGTGCAGCCGGCAGGAGTAACTATGACTCTCTTAAGGTAGCCAAATGCCTCGTCACTCTGCGAAATTTATTGGAAAACTCGAGGATATCGTCGTTGGAGTAACTCAGACATCGTTAAGGTGGACATGCTGTAGCATTTCGCTTCTGCAGGACTGGCCACAATACGAATTAAAGAGAGGAAAGATTCAAAGAAAGGGGGGCAGCTGGCAACAGTAACTATGACTCTCCTAAGGAAGCCAAATGCCTCGTCACGCTGCCAAATTTATTTGAAAACTCGAGGATATCGTCGTTAGAGTAACTCAGACAACGTTAAGGTGGACATGCTGTAGCATTTTGCTTCTGCAGGACTGGTTACAATACGAATTAAAGAGAGGAAAGATTCAAAGAAGGGGGAGCAGCTGGCAGCAGAAACTATGACACTCTTAAGGTAGCCAAATGCCTCGTCACTCTGTGAAATTTATTAGAAAACTCGAGGCTATCGTCGTTGGAGTAACTCAGACAACGTTTAGGTGGCCATGTTGCAGCATTTCGCTTCTGCATGGACTGGCCGCAGTACGAATTAAAGAGAGGAAAGATTCAAAGAAGGGGGAGCTGCTGGCAGCAGTAACTATGACTCTCTTAAGGAAGCCAAATGCCTCGTCTTCCGGCGAAGTACTTTTGCTAACTCGAGAAACTCGTAGTGGGAGTAACCGTGACGTCGTGAAGGTAAACATACAGTGGCATATCGGTTCTGTAGGACCGACCATAGCAAGAATGATAAAAGCCCAAAGAAATGCGTTCAGCCTTCAGAATTAACAATGACTGTCTTAAGGTAGACAAATGTCTCGTCAATCTGCGAAATTTATTTGAAAACTCGAGGATATCGTCGTTGGAGTAACTCAGACAACGTTAAGGTGGACATGCTGTAGCATTTTTTTTCTGCAGGACTGGCCACAATACGAATTAAAGCGAGGAAAGATTCAAACAAGGGGGTGCAGCTGGCAGCAGTAACTACGACTCTCTTAAGGGAGCCAAATGCCTCGTCACTCTGCCAAATTTATTTGAAAACTCGAGGATATCGTCGTTAGAGTAAGTCAGACAACGTTAAGGTGGACATGCTGTAGCATTTTGCTTCTGCAGGACTGGCCACAATACGAGAGGAAAGATTCAAAGAAGGGGGAGCAGCTGGCAGCAGGAACTATGACTCTCTTAAGGTAGCCAAATGCCTCGTCATCCGGCGAAGTACTTTTGCTAACTCGATAAACTCGTAGTGGGAGTAACTGTGACGATGTGAAGGTAAACATACAGTGGCATATCGGTTCTGTAGGACCGACCATAGCAAGAATGATAAAAGCCTAAAGAAGCGGGTTCAGCTGGCAGCAGTAACTATGACTCTCTTAAGGTAGCCAAATGCGCGTCACTCTGCGAAATTAATTTGAAAACTCGAGGATATCGTCGTTGGAGTAACTCAGACACCGTTTAGGTGGCCATGTTGCAGTATTTCGCTTCTGCAGGACTGGCCACAATACGAATTAAAGAGAGGAAAGATTCAAAGAAGGGGAAGCAGCTGGCAGCAGTAACTATGACTCTCTTAAGGAAGCCAAATGCTTCGCCATTCTGCGAAATTTATATGAAAACTCGAGGCTATCGTCGTTAGAGTAACTCAGACAACGTTTAGGTGGACATGCTGTAGCATTTTGCTTCTGCAGGACTGGCCGCAGTACGAATTAAAGAGAGGAAAGATTCAAAGAAAGGGGAGCAGCTGGCAGCAGGAACTATGACTCACTTAAGGTAGCCAAATGCCTCGTCACTCTGTGAAATTTATTAGAAAACTCGAGGCTATCGTCGTTGGAGTAACTCAGACAACGTTTAGGTGGCCATGTTGCAGCATTTCGCTTCTGCATGGACTGGCCGCAGTACGAATTAAAGAGAGGAAAGATTCAAAGAAAGGGGAGCAGCTGGCAGCAGGAACTATGACTCACTTAAGGTAGCCAAATGCCTCGTCATCCGGCGAAGTAATTATGCTAACGCGAAAAACTCGTAGTTTGAGAAACAGTGAAGTCGTTAAGGTGGACATACAGTGGCATGTCGGTTCCGTAGGACTGGCCGTAGCAAGAATGATAAAGGCCTAAAGAAAGGGGAGCAGCCGGCAGAATTAACTATGATTGTCTGAAGGTAGACAAATGCCTCGTCAGTCTGCGAAATTTATTTGAAAACTCGAGGATATCGTCGTTTGAGTAACTCAGACAACGTTAAGGTGGACATGCTGTAGCATTTTTCTTCTGCAGGACTGGTCACAATACGAATTAAAGCGAGGAAATATTCAAAGAAGGGGGAGCAGCTGGCAGCAGTAACTATGACTCTCTAAAGGTAGCAAATGCGTCGTCACGCTGAGAAATTTATGTGAGAAGTCGAGGCTATCGTCGTTGGAGTAACTCAGACAACGTTCAGGTGGACATGTTCCAGCATTTCGCTTCCGCATGGACAGGCCGCAGTACGAATTAAAGAGAGGAAAAGGGGAGCAGCTGGCAGCAGGAACTATGACTCTCTTAAGGTAGCCAAATGCCTCGTCATCCGGCGCAGTACTTTTGTTAACTCGAGAAACTCGTAGTGGTAGTAACTGTGACGACGTGAAGTTAAACATACAGTGGCATATCGGTTCTTTAGGACTGACCATAGCAAGAATGATAAAAGCCTAAAGAAATGGGTGCAGCCGGCAGGAGTAACTATGACTCTCTTAAGGTAGCCAAATGCCTCGTCACTCTGCGAAATTTATTGGAAAACTCGAGGATATCGTCGTTGGAGTAACTCAGACATCGTTAAGGTGGACATGCTGTAGCATTTCGCTTCTGCAGGACTGGCCACAATACGAATTAAAGAGAGGAAAGATTCAAAGAAAGGGGGGCAGCTGGCAACAGTAACTATGACTCTCCTAAGGAAGCCAAATGCCTCGTCACGCTGCCAAATTTATTTGAAAACTCGAGGATATCGTCGTTAGAGTAACTCAGACAACGTTAAGGTGGACATGCTGTAGCATTTTGCTTCTGCAGGACTGGTTACAATACGAATTAAAGAGAGGAAAGATTCAAAGAAGGGGGAGCAGCTGGCAGCAGAAACTATGACACTCTTAAGGTAGCCAAATGCCTCGTCACTCTGTGAAATTTATTAGAAAACTCGAGGCTATCGTCGTTGGAGTAACTCAGACAACGTTTAGGTGGCCATGTTGCAGCATTTCGCTTCTGCATGGACTGGCCGCAGTACGAATTAAAGAGAGGAAAGATTCAAAGAAGGGGGAGCTGCTGGCAGCAGTAACTATGACTCTCTTAAGGAAGCCAAATGCCTCGTCTTCCGGCGAAGTACTTTTGCTAACTCGAGAAACTCGTAGTGGGAGTAACCGTGACGTCGTGAAGGTAAACATACAGTGGCATATCGGTTCTGTAGGACCGACCATAGCAAGAATGATAAAAGCCCAAAGAAATGCGTTCAGCCTTCAGAATTAACAATGACTGTCTTAAGGTAGACAAATGTCTCGTCAATCTGCGAAATTTATTTGAAAACTCGAGGATATCGTCGTTGGAGTAACTCAGACAACGTTAAGGTGGACATGCTGTAGCATTTTGCTTCTGCAGGACTGGCCACAATACGAGAGGAAAGATTCAAAGAAGGGGGAGCAGCTGGCAGCAGGAACTATGACTCTCTTAAGGTAGCCAAATGCCTCGTCATCCGGCGAAGTACTTTTGCTAACTCGATAAACTCGTAGTGGGAGTAACTGTGACGATGTGAAGGTAAACATACAGTGGCATATCGGTTCTGTAGGACCGACCATAGCAAGAATGATAAAAGCCTAAAGAAGCGGGTTCAGCTGGCAGCAGTAACTATGACTCTCTTAAGGTAGCCAAATGCGCGTCACTCTGCGAAATTAATTTGAAAACTCGAGGATATCGTCGTTGGAGTAACTCAGACACCGTTTAGGTGGCCATGTTGCAGTATTTCGCTTCTGCAGGACTGGCCACAATACGAATTAAAGAGAGGAAAGATTCAAAGAAGGGGAAGCAGCTGGCAGCAGTAACTATGACTCTCTTAAGGAAGCCAAATGCTTCGCCATTCTGCGAAATTTATATGAAAACTCGAGGCTATCGTCGTTAGAGTAACTCAGACAACGTTTAGGTGGACATGCTGTAGCATTTTGCTTCTGCAGGACTGGCCGCAGTACGAATTAAAGAGAGGAAAGATTCAAAGAAAGGGGAGCAGCTGGCAGCAGGAACTATGACTCACTTAAGGTAGCCAAATGCCTCGTCACTCTGTGAAATTTATTAGAAAACTCGAGGCTATCGTCGTTGGAGTAACTCAGACAACGTTTAGGTGGCCATGTTGCAGCATTTCGCTTCTGCATGGACTGGCCGCAGTACGAATTAAAGAGAGGAAAGATTCAAAGAAAGGGGAGCAGCTGGCAGCAGGAACTATGACTCACTTAAGGTAGCCAAATGCCTCGTCATCCGGCGAAGTAATTATGCTAACGCGAAAAACTCGTAGTTTGAGAAACAGTGAAGTCGTTAAGGTGGACATACAGTGGCATGTCGGTTCCGTAGGACTGGCCGTAGCAAGAATGATAAAGGCCTAAAGAAAGGGGAGCAGCCGGCAGAATTAACTATGATTGTCTGAAGGTAGACAAATGCCTCGTCAGTCTGCGAAATTTATTTGAAAACTCGAGGATATCGTCGTTTGAGTAACTCAGACAACGTTAAGGTGGACATGCTGTAGCATTTTTCTTCTGCAGGACTGGTCACAATACGAATTAAAGCGAGGAAATATTCAAAGAAGGGGGAGCAGCTGGCAGCAGTAACTATGACTCTCTAAAGGTAGCAAATGCGTCGTCACGCTGAGAAATTTATGTGAGAAGTCGAGGCTATCGTCGTTGGAGTAACTCAGACAACGTTCAGGTGGACATGTTCCAGCATTTCGCTTCCGCATGGACAGGCCGCAGTACGAATTAAAGAGAGGAAAAGGGGAGCAGCTGGCAGCAGGAACTATGACTCTCTTAAGGTAGCCAAATGCCTCGTCATCCGGCGCAGTACTTTTGTTAACTCGAGAAACTCGTAGTGGTAGTAACTGTGACGACGTGAAGTTAAACATACAGTGGCATATCGGTTCTTTAGGACTGACCATAGCAAGAATGATAAAAGCCTAAAGAAATGGGTGCAGCCGGCAGGAGTAACTATGACTCTCTTAAGGTAGCCAAATGCCTCGTCACTCTGCGAAATTTATTGGAAAACTCGAGGATATCGTCGTTGGAGTAACTCAGACATCGTTAAGGTGGACATGCTGTAGCATTTCGCTTCTGCAGGACTGGCCACAATACGAATTAAAGAGAGGAAAGATTCAAAGAAAGGGGGGCAGCTGGCAACAGTAACTATGACTCTCCTAAGGAAGCCAAATGCCTCGTCACGCTGCCAAATTTATTTGAAAACTCGAGGATATCGTCGTTAGAGTAACTCAGACAACGTTAAGGTGGACATGCTGTAGCATTTTGCTTCTGCAGGACTGGTTACAATACGAATTAAAGAGAGGAAAGATTCAAAGAAGGGGGAGCAGCTGGCAGCAGAAACTATGACACTCTTAAGGTAGCCAAATGCCTCGTCACTCTGTGAAATTTATTAGAAAACTCGAGGCTATCGTCGTTGGAGTAACTCAGACAACGTTTAGGTGGCCATGTTGCAGCATTTCGCTTCTGCATGGACTGGCCGCAGTACGAATTAAAGAGAGGAAAGATTCAAAGAAGGGGGAGCTGCTGGCAGCAGTAACTATGACTCTCTTAAGGAAGCCAAATGCCTCGTCTTCCGGCGAAGTACTTTTGCTAACTCGAGAAACTCGTAGTGGGAGTAACCGTGACGTCGTGAAGGTAAACATACAGTGGCATATCGGTTCTGTAGGACCGACCATAGCAAGAATGATAAAAGCCCAAAGAAATGCGTTCAGCCTTCAGAATTAACAATGACTGTCTTAAGGCAGACAAATGTCTCGTCAATCTGCGAAATTTATTTGAAAACTCGAGGATATCGTCGTTGGAGTAACTCAGACAACGTTAAGGTGGACATGCTGTAGCATTTTTTTTCTGCAGGACTGGCCACAATACGAATTAAAGCGAGGAAAGATTCAAACAAGGGGGTGCAGCTGGCAGCAGTAACTACGACTCTCTTAAGGGAGCCAAATGCCTCGTCACTCTGCCAAATTTATTTGAAAACTCGAGGATATCGTCGTTAGAGTAAGTCAGACAACGTTAAGGTGGACATGCTGTGGCATTTTGCTTCTGCAGGACTGGCCACAATACGAGAGGAAAGATTCAAAGAAGGGGGAGCAGCTGGCAGCAGGAACTATGACTCTCTTAAGGTAGCCAAATGCCTCGTCATCCGGCGAAGTACTTTTGCTAACTCGATAAACTCGTAGTGGGAGTAACTGTGACGATGTGAAGGTAAACATACAGTGGCATATCGGTTCTGTAGGACCGACCATAGCAAGAATGATAAAAGCCTAAAGAAGCGGGTTCAGCTGGCAGCAGTAACTATGACTCTCTTAAGGTAGCCAAATGCGCGTCACTCTGCGAAATTAATTTGAAAATTCGAGGATATCGTCGTTGGAGTAACTCAGACACCGTTTAGGTGGCCATGTTGCAGTATTTCGCTTCTGCAGGACTGGCCACAATACGAATTAAAGAGAGGAAAGATTCAAAGAAGGGGAAGCAGCTGGCAGCAGTAACTATGACTCTCTTAAGGAAGCCAAATGCTTCGCCATTCTGCGAAATTTATATGAAAACTCGAGGCTATCGTCGTTAGAGTAACTCAGACAACGTTTAGGTGGACATGCTGTAGCATTTTGCTTCTGCAGGACTGGCCCCAATACGAATTAAAGAGAGGAAAGATTCAAAGAAGGGGGAGAAGCTTGCAGCAGTAACTATGACACTCTTAAGGTAGCCAAATTCCTCGTCACTCTGTGAAATTTATTAGAAAACTCGAGGCTATCGTCGTTGGAGTAACTCAGACAACGTTTAGGTGGCCATGTTGCAGCATTTCGCTTCTGCATGGACTGGCCGCAGTACGCATTAAAGAGAGGAAAGATTCAAAGAAAGGGGAGCAGCTGGCAGCAGGAACTATGACTCACTTAAGGTAGCCAAATGCCTCGTCATCCGGCGAAGTAATTATGCTAACGCGAAAAACTCGTAGTTTGAGAAACAGTGAAGGCGTTAAGGTGGACATACAGTGGCATGTCGGTTCCGTAGGACTGGCCGTAGCAAGAATGATAAAGGCCTAAAGAAAGGGGAGCAGCCGGCAGAATTAACTATGATTGTCTGAAGGTAGACAAATGCCTCGTCAGTCTGCGAAATTTATTTGAAAACTCGAGGATATCGTCGTTTGAGTAACTCAGACAACGTTAAGGTGGACATGCTGTAGCATTTTTCTTCTGCAGGACTGGTCACAATACGAATTAAAGCGAGGAAATATTCAAAGAAGGGGGAGCAGCTGGCAGCAGTAACTATGACTCTCTAAAGGTAGCAAATGCCTCGTCACGCTGAGAAATTTATGTGAGAAGTCGAGGCTATCGTCGTTGGAGTAACTCAGACAACATTCAGGTGGACATGTTCCAGCATTTCGCTTCCGCATGGACAGGCCGCAGTACGAATTAAAGAGAGGAAAAGGGGAGCAGCTGGCAGCAGGAACTATGACTCTCTTAAGGTAGCCAAATGCCTCGTCATCCGGCGCAGTACTTTTGTTAACTCGAGAAACTCGTAGTGGTAGTAACTGTGACGACGTGAAGTTAAACATACAGTGGCATATCGGTTCTTTAGGACTGACCATAGCAAGAATGATAAAAGCCTAAAGAAATGGGTGCAGCCGGCAGGAGTAACTATGACTCTCTTAATGTAGCCAAATGCCTCGTCACTCTGCGAAATTTATTGGAAAACTCGAGGATATCGTCGTTGGAGTAACTCAGACATCGTTAAGGTGGACATGCTGTAGCATTTCGCTTCTGCAGGACTGGCCACAATACGAATTAAAGAGAGGAAAGATTCAAAGAAAGGGGGGCAGCTGGCAACAGTAACTATGACTCTCCTAAGGAAGCCAAATGCCTCGTCACGCTGCCAAATTTATTTGAAAACTCGAGGATATCGTCGTTAGAGTAACTCAGACAACGTTAAGGTGGACATGCTGTAGCATTTTGCTTCTGCAGGACTGGTTACAATACGAATTAAAGAGAGGAAAGATTCAAAGAAGAGGGAGCAGCTGGCAGCAGAAACTATGACACTCTTAAGGTAGCCAAATGCCTCGTCACTCTGTGAAATTTATTAGAAAACTCGAGGCTATCGTCGTTGGAGTAGCTCAGACAACGTTTAGGTGGCCATGTTGCAGCATTTCGCTTCTGCATGGACTGGCCGCAGTACGAATTAAAGAGAGGAAAGATTCAAAGAAGGGGGAGCTGCTGGCAGCAGTAACTATGACTCTCTTAAGGAAGCCAAATGCCTCGTCTTCCGGCGAAGTACTTTTGCTAACTCGAGAAACTCGTAGTGGGAGTAACCGTGACGTCGTGAAGGTAAACATACAGTGGCATATCGGTTCTGTAGGACCGACCATAGCAAGAATGATAAAAGCCCAAAGAAATGCGTTCAGCCTTCAGAATTAACAATGACTGTCTTAAGGTAGACAAATGTCTCGTCAATCTGCGAAATTTATTTGAAAACTCGAGGATATCGTCGTTGGAGTAACTCAGACAACGTTAAGGTGGACATGCTGTAGCATTTTTTTTCTGCAGGACTGGCCACAATACGAATTAAAGCGAGGAAAGATTCAAACAAGGGGGTGCAGCTGGCAGCAGTAACTACGACTCTCTTAAGGGAGCCAAATGCCTCGTCACTCTGCCAAATTTATTTGAAAACTCGAGGATATCGTCGTTAGAGTAAGTCAGACAACGTTAAGGTGGACATGCTGTAGCATTTTGCTTCTGCAGGACTGGCCACAATACGAGAGGAAAGATTCAAAGAAGGGGGAGCAGCTGGCAGCAGGAACTATGACTCTCTTAAGGTAGCCAAATGCCTCGTCATCCGGCGAAGTACTTTTGCTAACTCGATAAACTCGTAGTGGGAGTAACTGTGACGATGTGAAGGTAAACATACAGTGGCATATCGGTTCTGTAGGACCGACCATAGCAAGAATGATAAAAGCCTAAAGAAGCGGGTTCAGCTGGCAGCAGTAACTATGACTCTCTTAAGGTAGCCAAATGCGCGTCACTCTGCGAAATTAATTTGAAAATTCGAGGATATCGTCGTTGGAGTAACTCAGACAACGTTCAGGTGGACATGTTCCAGCATTTCGCTTCCGCATGGACAGGCCGCAGTACGAATTAAAGAGAGGAAAAGGGGAGCAGCTGGCAGCAGGAACTATGACTCTCTTAAGGTAGCCAAATGCCTCGTCATCCGGCGCAGTACTTTTGTTAACTCGAGAAACTCGTAGTGGTAGTAACTGTGACGACGTGAAGTTAAACATACAGTGGCATATCGGTTCTTTAGGACTGACCATAGCAAGAATGATAAAAGCCTAAAGAAATGGGTGCAGCCGGCAGGAGTAACTATGACTCTCTTAAGGTAGCCAAATGCCTCGTCACTCTGCGAAATTTATTGGAAAACTCGAGGATATCGTCGTTGGAGTAACTCAGACATCGTTAAGGTGGACATGCTGTAGCATTTCGCTTCTGCAGGACTGGCCACAATACGAATTAAAGAGAGGAAAGATTCAAAGAAAGGGGGGCAGCTGGCAACAGTAACTATGACTCTCCTAAGGAAGCCAAATGCCTCGTCACGCTGCCAAATTTATTTGAAAACTCGAGGATATCGTCGTTAGAGTAACTCAGACAACGTTAAGGTGGACATGCTGTAGCATTTTGCTTCTGCAGGACTGGTTACAATACGAATTAAAGAGAGGAAAGATTCAAAGAAGGGGGAGCAGCTGGCAGCAGAAACTATGACACTCTTAAGGTAGCCAAATGCCTCGTCACTCTGTGAAATTTATTAGAAAACTCGAGGCTATCGTCGTTGGAGTAACTCAGACAACGTTTAGGTGGCCATGTTGCAGCATTTCGCTTCTGCATGGACTGGCCGCAGTACGAATTAAAGAGAGGAAAGATTCAAAGAAGGGGGAGCTGCTGGCAGCAGTAACTATGACTCTCTTAAGGAAGCCAAATGCCTCGTCTTCCGGCGAAGTACTTTTGCTAACTCGAGAAACTCGTAGTGGGAGTAACCGTGACGTCGTGAAGGTAAACATACAGTGGCATATCGGTTCTGTAGGACCGACCATAGCAAGAATGATAAAAGCCCAAAGAAATGCGTTCAGCCTTCAGAATTAACAATGACTGTCTTAAGGCAGACAAATGTCTCGTCAATCTGCGAAATTTATTTGAAAACTCGAGGATATCGTCGTTGGAGTAACTCAGACAACGTTAAGGTGGACATGCTGTAGCATTTTTTTTCTGCAGGACTGGCCACAATACGAATTAAAGCGAGGAAAGATTCAAACAAGGGGGTGCAGCTGGCAGCAGTAACTACGACTCTCTTAAGGGAGCCAAATGCCTCGTCACTCTGCCAAATTTATTTGAAAACTCGAGGATATCGTCGTTAGAGTAAGTCAGACAACGTTAAGGTGGACATGCTGTGGCATTTTGCTTCTGCAGGACTGGCCACAATACGAGAGGAAAGATTCAAAGAAGGGGGAGCAGCTGGCAGCAGGAACTATGACTCTCTTAAGGTAGCCAAATGCCTCGTCATCCGGCGAAGTACTTTTGCTAACTCGATAAACTCGTAGTGGGAGTAACTGTGACGATGTGAAGGTAAACATACAGTGGCATATCGGTTCTGTAGGACCGACCATAGCAAGAATGATAAAAGCCTAAAGAAGCGGGTTCAGCTGGCAGCAGTAACTGTGACTCTCTTAAGGTAGCCAAATGCGCGTCACTCTGCGAAATTAATTTGAAAATTCGAGGATATCGTTGTTGGAGTAACTCAGAGACCGTTTAGGTGGCCATGTTGCAGTATTTCGCTTCTGCAGGACTGGCCACAATACGAATTAAAGAGAGGAAAGATTCAAAGAAGGGGAAGCAGCTGGCAGCAGTAACTATGACTCTCTTAAGGAAGCCAAATGCTTCGCCATTCTGCGAAATTTATATGAAAACTCGAGGCTATCGTCGTTAGAGTAACTCAGACAACGTTTAGGTGGACATGCTGTAGCATTTTGCTTCTGCAGGACTGGCCCCAATACGAATTAAAGAGAGGAAAGATTCAAAGAAGGGGGAGAAGCTTGCAGCAGTAACTATGACACTCTTAAGGTAGCCAAATTCCTCGTCACTCTGTGAAATTTATTAGAAAACTCGAGGCTATCGTCGTTGGAGTAACTCAGACAACGTTTAGGTGGCCATGTTGCAGCATTTCGCTTCTGCATGGACTGGCCGCAGTACGAATTAAAGAGAGGAAAGATTCAAAGAAAGGGGAGCAGCTGGCAGCAGGAACTATGACTCACTTAAGGTAGCCAAATGCCTCGTCATCCGGCGAAGTAATTATGCTAACGCGAAAAACTCGTAGTTTGAGAAACAGTGAAGGCGTTAAGGTGGACATACAGTGGCATGTCGGTTCCGTAGGACTGGCCGTAGCAAGAATGATAAAGGCCTAAAGAAAGGGGAGCAGCCGGCAGAATTAACTATGATTGTCTGAAGGTAGACAAATGCCTCGTCAGTCTGCGAAATTTATTTGAAAACTCGAGGATATCGTCGTTTGAGTAACTCAGACAACGTTAAGGTGGACATGCTGTAGCATTTTTCTTCTGCAGGACTGGTCACAATACGAATTAAAGCGAGGAAATATTCAAAGAAGGGGGAGCAGCTGGCAGCAGTAACTATGACTCTCTAAAGGTAGCAAATGCCTCGTCACGCTGAGAAATTTATGTGAGAAGTCGAGGCTATCGTCGTTGGAGTAACTCAGACAACGTTCAGGTGGACATGTTCCAGCATTTCGCTTCCGCATGGACAGGCCGCAGTACGAATTAAAGAGAGGAAAAGGGGAGCAGCTGGCAGCAGGAACTATGACTCTCTTAAGGTAGCCAAATGCCTCGTCATCCGGCGCAGTACTTTTGTTAACTCGAGAAACTCGTAGTGGTAGTAACTGTGACGACGTGAAGTTAAACATACAGTGGCATATCGGTTCTTTAGGACTGACCATAGCAAGAATGATAAAAGCCTAAAGAAATGGGTGCAGCCGGCAGGAGTAACTATGACTCTCTTAAGGTAGCCAAATGCCTCGTCACTCTGCGAAATTTATTGGAAAACTCGAGGATATCGTCGTTGGAGTAACTCAGACATCGTTAAGGTGGACATGCTGTAGCATTTCGCTTCTGCAGGACTGGCCACAATACGAATTAAAGAGAGGAAAGATTCAAAGAAAGGGGGGCAGCTGGCAACAGTAACTATGACTCTCCTAAGGAAGCCAAATGCCTCGTCACGCTGCCAAATTTATTTGAAAACTCGAGGATATCGTCGTTAGAGTAACTCAGACAACGTTAAGGTGGACATGCTGTAGCATTTTGCTTCTGCAGGACTGGTTACAATACGAATTAAAGAGAGGAAAGATTCAAAGAAGGGGGAGCAGCTGGCAGCAGAAACTATGACACTCTTAAGGTAGCCAAATGCCTCGTCACTCTGTGAAATTTATTAGAAAACTCGAGGCTATCGTCGTTGGAGTAACTCAGACAACGTTTAGGTGGCCATGTTGCAGCATTTCGCTTCTGCATGGACTGGCCGCAGTACGAATTAAAGAGAGGAAAGATTCAAAGAAGGGGGAGCTGCTGGCAGCAGTAACTATGACTCTCTTAAGGAAGCCAAATGCCTCGTCTTCCGGCGAAGTACTTTTGCTAACTCGAGAAACTCGTAGTGGGAGTAACCGTGACGTCGTGAAGGTAAACATACAGTGGCATATCGGTTCTGTAGGACCGACCATAGCAAGAATGATAAAAGCCCAAAGAAATGCGTTCAGCCTTCAGAATTAACAATGACTGTCTTAAGGCAGACAAATGTCTCGTCAATCTGCGAAATTTATTTGAAAACTCGAGGATATCGTCGTTGGAGTAACTCAGACAACGTTAAGGTGGACATGCTGTAGCATTTTTTTTCTGCAGGACTGGCCACAATACGAATTAAAGCGAGGAAAGATTCAAACAAGGGGGTGCAGCTGGCAGCAGTAACTACGACTCTCTTAAGGGAGCCAAATGCCTCGTCACTCTGCCAAATTTATTTGAAAACTCGAGGATATCGTCGTTAGAGTAAGTCAGACAACGTTAAGGTGGACATGCTGTGGCATTTTGCTTCTGCAGGACTGGCCACAATACGAGAGGAAAGATTCAAAGAAGGGGGAGCAGCTGGCAGCAGGAACTATGACTCTCTTAAGGTAGCCAAATGCCTCGTCATCCGGCGAAGTACTTTTGCTAACTCGATAAACTCGTAGTGGGAGTAACTGTGACGATGTGAAGGTAAACATACAGTGGCATATCGGTTCTGTAGGACCGACCATAGCAAGAATGATAAAAGCCTAAAGAAGCGGGTTCAGCTGGCAGCAGTAACTATGACTCTCTTAAGGTAGCCAAATGCGCGTCACTCTGCGAAATTAATTTGAAAATTCGAGGATATCGTCGTTGGAGTAACTCAGACACCGTTTAGGTGGCCATGTTGCAGTATTTCGCTTCTGCAGGACTGGCCACAATACGAATTAAAGAGAGGAAAGATTCAAAGAAGGGGAAGCAGCTGGCAGCAGTAACTATGACTCTCTTAAGGAAGCCAAATGCTTCGCCATTCTGCGAAATTTATATGAAAACTCGAGGCTATCGTCGTTAGAGTAACTCAGACAACGTTTAGGTGGACATGCTGTAGCATTTTGCTTCTGCAGGACTGGCCCCAATACGAATTAAAGAGAGGAAAGATTCAAAGAAGGGGGAGAAGCTTGCAGCAGTAACTATGACACTCTTAAGGTAGCCAAATTCCTCGTCACTCTGTGAAATTTATTAGAAAACTCGAGGCTATCGTCGTTGGAGTAACTCAGACAACGTTTAGGTGGCCATGTTGCAGCATTTCGCTTCTGCATGGACTGGCCGCAGTACGCATTAAAGAGAGGAAAGATTCAAAGAAAGGGGAGCAGCTGGCAGCAGGAACTATGACTCACTTAAGGTAGCCAAATGCCTCGTCATCCGGCGAAGTAATTATGCTAACGCGAAAAACTCGTAGTTTGAGAAACAGTGAAGGCGTTAAGGTGGACATACAGTGGCATGTCGGTTCCGTAGGACTGGCCGTAGCAAGAATGATAAAGGCCTAAAGAAAGGGGAGCAGCCGGCAGAATTAACTATGATTGTCTGAAGGTAGACAAATGCCTCGTCAGTCTGCGAAATTTATTTGAAAACTCGAGGATATCGTCGTTTGAGTAACTCAGACAACGTTAAGGTGGACATGCTGTAGCATTTTTCTTCTGCAGGACTGGTCACAATACGAATTAAAGCGAGGAAATATTCAAAGAAGGGGGAGCAGCTGGCAGCAGTAACTATGACTCTCTAAAGGTAGCAAATGCCTCGTCACGCTGAGAAATTTATGTGAGAAGTCGAGGCTATCGTCGTTGGAGTAACTCAGACAACGTTCAGGTGGACATGTTCCAGCATTTCGCTTCCGCATGGACAGGCCGCAGTACGAATTAAAGAGAGGAAAAGGGGAGCAGCTGGCAGCAGGAACTATGACTCTCTTAAGGTAGCCAAATGCCTCGTCATCCGGCGCAGTACTTTTGTTAACTCGAGAAACTCGTAGTGGTAGTAACTGTGACGACGTGAAGTTAAACATACAGTGGCATATCGGTTCTTTAGGACTGACCATAGCAAGAATGATAAAAGCCTAAAGAAATGGGTGCAGCCGGCAGGAGTAACTATGACTCTCTTAATGTAGCCAAATGCCTCGTCACTCTGCGAAATTTATTGGAAAACTCGAGGATATCGTCGTTGGAGTAACTCAGACATCGTTAAGGTGGACATGCTGTAGCATTTCGCTTCTGCAGGACTGGCCACAATACGAATTAAAGAGAGGAAAGATTCAAAGAAAGGGGGGCAGCTGGCAACAGTAACTATGACTCTCCTAAGGAAGCCAAATGCCTCGTCACGCTGCCAAATTTATTTGAAAACTCGAGGATATCGTCGTTAGAGTAACTCAGACAACGTTAAGGTGGACATGCTGTAGCATTTTGCTTCTGCAGGACTGGTTACAATACGAATTAAAGAGAGGAAAGATTCAAAGAAGAGGGAGCAGCTGGCAGCAGAAACTATGACACTCTTAAGGTAGCCAAATGCCTCGTCACTCTGTGAAATTTATTAGAAAACTCGAGGCTATCGTCGTTGGAGTAGCTCAGACAACGTTTAGGTGGCCATGTTGCAGCATTTCGCTTCTGCATGGACTGGCCGCAGTACGAATTAAAGAGAGGAAAGATTCAAAGAAGGGGGAGCTGCTGGCAGCAGTAACTATGACTCTCTTAAGGAAGCCAAATGCCTCGTCTTCCGGCGAAGTACTTTTGCTAACTCGAGAAACTCGTAGTGGGAGTAACCGTGACGTCGTGAAGGTAAACATACAGTGGCATATCGGTTCTGTAGGACCGACCATAGCAAGAATGATAAAAGCCCAAAGAAATGCGTTCAGCCTTCAGAATTAACAATGACTGTCTTAAGGTAGACAAATGTCTCGTCAATCTGCGAAATTTATTTGAAAACTCGAGGATATCGTCGTTGGAGTAACTCAGACAACGTTAAGGTGGACATGCTGTAGCATTTTTTTTCTGCAGGACTGGCCACAATACGAATTAAAGCGAGGAAAGATTCAAACAAGGGGGTGCAGCTGGCAGCAGTAACTACGACTCTCTTAAGGGAGCCAAATGCCTCGTCACTCTGCCAAATTTATTTGAAAACTCGAGGATATCGTCGTTAGAGTAAGTCAGACAACGTTAAGGTGGACATGCTGTAGCATTTTGCTTCTGCAGGACTGGCCACAATACGAGAGGAAAGATTCAAAGAAGGGGGAGCAGCTGGCAGCAGGAACTATGACTCTCTTAAGGTAGCCAAATGCCTCGTCATCCGGCGAAGTACTTTTGCTAACTCGATAAACTCGTAGTGGGAGTAACTGTGACGATGTGAAGGTAAACATACAGTGGCATATCGGTTCTGTAGGACCGACCATAGCAAGAATGATAAAAGCCTAAAGAAGCGGGTTCAGCTGGCAGCAGTAACTATGACTCTCTTAAGGTAGCCAAATGCGCGTCACTCTGCGAAATTAATTTGAAAATTCGAGGATATCGTCGTTGGAGTAACTCAGACAACGTTCAGGTGGACATGTTCCAGCATTTCGCTTCCGCATGGACAGGCCGCAGTACGAATTAAAGAGAGGAAAAGGGGAGCAGCTGGCAGCAGGAACTATGACTCTCTTAAGGTAGCCAAATGCCTCGTCATCCGGCGCAGTACTTTTGTTAACTCGAGAAACTCGTAGTGGTAGTAACTGTGACGACGTGAAGTTAAACATACAGTGGCATATCGGTTCTTTAGGACTGACCATAGCAAGAATGATAAAAGCCTAAAGAAATGGGTGCAGCCGGCAGGAGTAACTATGACTCTCTTAAGGTAGCCAAATGCCTCGTCACTCTGCGAAATTTATTGGAAAACTCGAGGATATCGTCGTTGGAGTAACTCAGACATCGTTAAGGTGGACATGCTGTAGCATTTCGCTTCTGCAGGACTGGCCACAATACGAATTAAAGAGAGGAAAGATTCAAAGAAAGGGGGGCAGCTGGCAACAGTAACTATGACTCTCCTAAGGAAGCCAAATGCCTCGTCACGCTGCCAAATTTATTTGAAAACTCGAGGATATCGTCGTTAGAGTAACTCAGACAACGTTAAGGTGGACATGCTGTAGCATTTTGCTTCTGCAGGACTGGTTACAATACGAATTAAAGAGAGGAAAGATTCAAAGAAGGGGGAGCAGCTGGCAGCAGAAACTATGACACTCTTAAGGTAGCCAAATGCCTCGTCACTCTGTGAAATTTATTAGAAAACTCGAGGCTATCGTCGTTGGAGTAACTCAGACAACGTTTAGGTGGCCATGTTGCAGCATTTCGCTTCTGCATGGACTGGCCGCAGTACGAATTAAAGAGAGGAAAGATTCAAAGAAGGGGGAGCTGCTGGCAGCAGTAACTATGACTCTCTTAAGGAAGCCAAATGCCTCGTCTTCCGGCGAAGTACTTTTGCTAACTCGAGAAACTCGTAGTGGGAGTAACCGTGACGTCGTGAAGGTAAACATACAGTGGCATATCGGTTCTGTAGGACCGACCATAGCAAGAATGATAAAAGCCCAAAGAAATGCGTTCAGCCTTCAGAATTAACAATGACTGTCTTAAGGCAGACAAATGTCTCGTCAATCTGCGAAATTTATTTGAAAACTCGAGGATATCGTCGTTGGAGTAACTCAGACAACGTTAAGGTGGACATGCTGTAGCATTTTTTTTCTGCAGGACTGGCCACAATACGAATTAAAGCGAGGAAAGATTCAAACAAGGGGGTGCAGCTGGCAGCAGTAACTACGACTCTCTTAAGGGAGCCAAATGCCTCGTCACTCTGCCAAATTTATTTGAAAACTCGAGGATATCGTCGTTAGAGTAAGTCAGACAACGTTAAGGTGGACATGCTGTGGCATTTTGCTTCTGCAGGACTGGCCACAATACGAGAGGAAAGATTCAAAGAAGGGGGAGCAGCTGGCAGCAGGAACTATGACTCTCTTAAGGTAGCCAAATGCCTCGTCATCCGGCGAAGTACTTTTGCTAACTCGATAAACTCGTAGTGGGAGTAACTGTGACGATGTGAAGGTAAACATACAGTGGCATATCGGTTCTGTAGGACCGACCATAGCAAGAATGATAAAAGCCTAAAGAAGCGGGTTCAGCTGGCAGCAGTAACTATGACTCTCTTAAGGTAGCCAAATGCGCGTCACTCTGCGAAATTAATTTGAAAATTCGAGGATATCGTTGTTGGAGTAACTCAGACACCGTTTAGGTGGCCATGTTGCAGTATTTCGCTTCTGCAGGACTGGCCACAATACGAATTAAAGAGAGGAAAGATTCAAAGAAGGGGAAGCAGCTGGCAGCAGTAACTATGACTCTCTTAAGGAAGCCAAATGCTTCGCCATTCTGCGAAATTTATATGAAAACTCGAGGCTATCGTCGTTAGAGTAACTCAGACAACGTTTAGGTGGACATGCTGTAGCATTTTGCTTCTGCAGGACTGGCCCCAATACGAATTAAAGAGAGGAAAGATTCAAAGAAGGGGGAGAAGCTTGCAGCAGTAACTATGACACTCTTAAGGTAGCCAAATTCCTCGTCACTCTGTGAAATTTATTAGAAAACTCGAGGCTATCGTCGTTGGAGTAACTCAGACAACGTTTAGGTGGCCATGTTGCAGCATTTCGCTTCTGCATGGACTGGCCGCAGTACGAATTAAAGAGAGGAAAGATTCAAAGAAAGGGGAGCAGCTGGCAGCAGGAACTATGACTCACTTAAGGTAGCCAAATGCCTCGTCATCCGGCGAAGTAATTATGCTAACGCGAAAAACTCGTAGTTTGAGAAACAGTGAAGGCGTTAAGGTGGACATACAGTGGCATGTCGGTTCCGTAGGACTGGCCGTAGCAAGAATGATAAAGGCCTAAAGAAAGGGGAGCAGCCGGCAGAATTAACTATGATTGTCTGAAGGTAGACAAATGCCTCGTCAGTCTGCGAAATTTATTTGAAAACTCGAGGATATCGTCGTTTGAGTAACTCAGACAACGTTAAGGTGGACATGCTGTAGCATTTTTCTTCTGCAGGACTGGTCACAATACGAATTAAAGCGAGGAAATATTCAAAGAAGGGGGAGCAGCTGGCAGCAGTAACTATGACTCTCTAAAGGTAGCAAATGCCTCGTCACGCTGAGAAATTTATGTGAGAAGTCGAGGCTATCGTCGTTGGAGTAACTCAGACAACGTTCAGGTGGACATGTTCCAGCATTTCGCTTCCGCATGGACAGGCCGCAGTACGAATTAAAGAGAGGAAAAGGGGAGCAGCTGGCAGCAGGAACTATGACTCTCTTAAGGTAGCCAAATGCCTCGTCATCCGGCGCAGTACTTTTGTTAACTCGAGAAACTCGTAGTGGTAGTAACTGTGACGACGTGAAGTTAAACATACAGTGGCATATCGGTTCTTTAGGACTGACCATAGCAAGAATGATAAAAGCCTAAAGAAATGGGTGCAGCCGGCAGGAGTAACTATGACTCTCTTAAGGAAGCCAAATGCCTCGTCTTCCGGCGAAGTACTTTTGCTAACTCGAGAAACTCGTAGTGGGAGTAACCGTGACGTCGTGAAGGTAAACATACAGTGGCATATCGGTTCTGTAGGACCGACCATAGCAAGAATGATAAAAGCCCAAAGAAATGCGTTCAGCCTTCAGAATTAACAATGACTGTCTTAAGGTAGACAAATGTCTCGTCAATCTGCGAAATTTATTTGAAAACTCGAGGATATCGTCGTTGGAGTAACTCAGACAACGTTAAGGTGGACATGCTGTAGCATTTTTTTTCTGCAGGACTGGCCACAATACGAATTAAAGCGAGGAAAGATTCAAACAAGGGGGTGCAGCTGGCAGCAGTAACTACGACTCTCTTAAGGGAGCCAAATGCCTCGTCACTCTGCCAAATTTATTTGAAAACTCGAGGATATCGTCGTTAGAGTAAGTCAGACAACGTTAAGGTGGACATGCTGTAGCATTTTGCTTCTGCAGGACTGGCCACAATACGAGAGGAAAGATTCAAAGAAGGGGGAGCAGCTGGCAGCAGGAACTATGACTCTCTTAAGGTAGCCAAATGCCTCGTCATCCGGCGAAGTACTTTTGCTAACTCGATAAACTCGTAGTGGGAGTAACTGTGACGATGTGAAGGTAAACATACAGTGGCATATCGGTTCTGTAGGACCGACCATAGCAAGAATGATAAAAGCCTAAAGAAGCGGGTTCAGCTGGCAGCAGTAACTATGACTCTCTTAAGGTAGCCAAATGCGCGTCACTCTGCGAAATTAATTTGAAAATTCGAGGATATCGTCGTTGGAGTAACTCAGACAACGTTCAGGTGGACATGTTCCAGCATTTCGCTTCCGCATGGACAGGCCGCAGTACGAATTAAAGAGAGGAAAAGGGGAGCAGCTGGCAGCAGGAACTATGACTCTCTTAAGGTAGCCAAATGCCTCGTCATCCGGCGCAGTACTTTTGTTAACTCGAGAAACTCGTAGTGGTAGTAACTGTGACGACGTGAAGTTAAACATACAGTGGCATATCGGTTCTTTAGGACTGACCATAGCAAGAATGATAAAAGCCTAAAGAAATGGGTGCAGCCGGCAGGAGTAACTATGACTCTCTTAAGGTAGCCAAATGCCTCGTCACTCTGCGAAATTTATTGGAAAACTCGAGGATATCGTCGTTGGAGTAACTCAGACATCGTTAAGGTGGACATGCTGTAGCATTTCGCTTCTGCAGGACTGGCCACAATACGAATTAAAGAGAGGAAAGATTCAAAGAAAGGGGGGCAGCTGGCAACAGTAACTATGACTCTCCTAAGGAAGCCAAATGCCTCGTCACGCTGCCAAATTTATTTGAAAACTCGAGGATATCGTCGTTAGAGTAACTCAGACAACGTTAAGGTGGACATGCTGTAGCATTTTGCTTCTGCAGGACTGGTTACAATACGAATTAAAGAGAGGAAAGATTCAAAGAAGGGGGAGCAGCTGGCAGCAGAAACTATGACACTCTTAAGGTAGCCAAATGCCTCGTCACTCTGTGAAATTTATTAGAAAACTCGAGGCTATCGTCGTTGGAGTAACTCAGACAACGTTTAGGTGGCCATGTTGCAGCATTTCGCTTCTCCATGGACTGGCCGCAGTACGAATTAAAGAGAGGAAAGATTCAAAGAAGGGGGAGCTGCTGGCAGCAGTAACTATGACTCTCTTAAGGAAGCCAAATGCCTCGTCTTCCGGCGAAGTACTTTTGCTAACTCGAGAAACTCGTAGTGGGAGTAACCGTGACGTCGTGAAGGTAAACATACAGTGGCATATCGGTTCTGTAGGACCGACCATAGCAAGAATGATAAAAGCCCAAAGAAATGCGTTCAGCCTTCAGAATTAACAATGACTGTCTTAAGGCAGACAAATGTCTCGTCAATCTGCGAAATTTATTTGAAAACTCGAGGATATCGTCGTTGGAGTAACTCAGACAACGTTAAGGTGGACATGCTGTAGCATTTTTTTTCTGCAGGACTGGCCACAATACGAATTAAAGCGAGGAAAGATTCAAACAAGGGGGTGCAGCTGGCAGCAGTAACTACGACTCTCTTAAGGGAGCCAAATGCCTCGTCACTCTGCCAAATTTATTTGAAAACTCGAGGATATCGTCGTTAGAGTAAGTCAGACAACGTTAAGGTGGACATGCTGTGGCATTTTGCTTCTGCAGGACTGGCCACAATACGAGAGGAAAGATTCAAAGAAGGGGGAGCAGCTGGCAGCAGGAACTATGACTCTCTTAAGGTAGCCAAATGCCTCGTCATCCGGCGAAGTACTTTTGCTAACTCGATAAACTCGTAGTGGGAGTAACTGTGACGATGTGAAGGTAAACATACAGTGGCATATCGGTTCTGTAGGACCGACCATAGCAAGAATGATAAAAGCCTAAAGAAGCGGGTTCAGCTGGCAGCAGTAACTATGACTCTCTTAAGGTAGCCAAATGCGCGTCACTCTGCGAAATTAATTTGAAAATTCGAGGATATCGTCGTTGGAGTAACTCAGACACCGTTTAGGTGGCCATGTTGCAGTATTTCGCTTCTGCAGGACTGGCCACAATACGAATTAAAGAGAGGAAAGATTCAAAGAAGGGGAAGCAGCTGGCAGCAGTAACTATGACTCTCTTAAGGAAGCCAAATGCTTCGCCATTCTGCGAAATTTATATGAAAACTCGAGGCTATCGTCGTTAGAGTAACTCAGACAACGTTTAGGTGGACATGCTGTAGCATTTTGCTTCTGCAGGACTGGCCCCAATACGAATTAAAGAGAGGAAAGATTCAAAGAAGGGGGAGAAGCTTGCAGCAGTAACTATGACACTCTTAAGGTAGCCAAATTCCTCGTCACTCTGTGAAATTTATTAGAAAACTCGAGGCTATCGTCGTTGGAGTAACTCAGACAACGTTTAGGTGGCCATGTTGCAGCATTTCGCTTCTGCATGGACTGGCCGCAGTACGAATTAAAGAGAGGAAAGATTCAAAGAAAGGGGAGCAGCTGGCAGCAGGAACTATGACTCACTTAAGGTAGCCAAATGCCTCGTCATCCGGCGAAGTAATTATGCTAACGCGAAAAACTCGTAGTTTGAGAAACAGTGAAGGCGTTAAGGTGGACATACAGTGGCATGTCGGTTCCGTAGGACTGGCCGTAGCAAGAATGATAAAGGCCTAAAGAAAGGGGAGCAGCCGGCAGAATTAACTATGATTGTCTGAAGGTAGACAAATGCCTCGTCAGTCTGCGAAATTTATTTGAAAACTCGAGGATATCGTCGTTTGAGTAACTCAGACAACGTTAAGGTGGACATGCTGTAGCATTTTTCTTCTGCAGGACTGGTCACAATACGAATTAAAGCGAGGAAATATTCAAAGAAGGGGGAGCAGCTGGCAGCAGTAACTATGACTCTCTAAAGGTAGCAAATGCCTCGTCACGCTGAGAAATTTATGTGAGAAGTCGAGGCTATCGTCGTTGGAGTAACTCAGACAACGTTCAGGTGGACATGTTCCAGCATTTCGCTTCCGCATGGACAGGCCGCAGTACGAATTAAAGAGAGGAAAAGGGGAGCAGCTGGCAGCAGGAACTATGACTCTCTTAAGGTAGCCAAATGCCTCGTCATCCGGCGCAGTACTTTTGTTAACTCGAGAAACTCGTAGTGGTAGTAACTGTGACGACGTGAAGTTAAACATACAGTGGCATATCGGTTCTTTAGGACTGACCATAGCAAGAATGATAAAAGCCTAAAGAAATGGGTGCAGCCGGCATTAGTAACTATGACTCTCTTAAGGTAGCCAAATGCCTCGTCACTCTGCGAAATTTATTGGAAAACTCGAGGATATCGTCGTTGGAGTAACTCAGACATCGTTAAGGTGGACATGCTGTAGCATTTCGCTTCTGCAGGACTGGCCACAATACGAATTAAAGAGAGGAAAGATTCAAAGAAAGGGGGGCAGCTGGCAACAGTAACTATGACTCTCCTAAGGAAGCCAAATGCCTCGTCACGCTGCCAAATTTATTTGAAAACTCGAGGATATCGTCGTTAGAGTAACTCAGACAACGTTAAGGTGGACATGCTGTAGCATTTTGCTTCTGCAGGACTGGTTACAATACGAATTAAAGAGAGGAAAGATTCAAAGAAGGGGGAGCAGCTGGCAGCAGAAACTATGACACTCTTAAGGTCGCCAAATGCCTCGTCACTCTGTGAAATTTATTAGAAAACTCGAGGCTATCGTCGTTGGAGTAGCTCAGACAACGTTTAGGTGGCCATGTTGCAGCATTTCGCTTCTGCATGGACTGGCCGCAGTACGAATTAAAGAGAGGAAAGATTCAAAGAAGGGGGAGCTGCTGGCAGCAGTAACTATGACTCTCTTAAGGAAGCCAAATGCCTCGTCTTCCGGCGAAGTACTTTTGCTAACTCGAGAAACTCGTAGTGGGAGTAACCGTGACGTCGTGAAGGTAAACATACAGTGGCATATCGGTTCTGTAGGACCGACCATAGCAAGAATGATAAAAGCCCAAAGAAATGCGTTCAGCCTTCAGAATTAACAATGACTGTCTTAAGGTAGACAAATGTCTCGTCAATCTGCGAAATTTATTTGAAAACTCGAGGATATCGTCGTTGGAGTAACTCAGACAACGTTAAGGTGGACATGCTGTAGCATTTTTTTTCTGCAGGACTGGCCACAATACGAATTAAAGCGAGGAAAGATTCAAACAAGGGGGTGCAGCTGGCAGCAGTAACTACGACTCTCTTAAGGGAGCCAAATGCCTCGTCATTCTGCCAAATTTATTTGAAAACTCGAGGATATCGTCGTTAGAGTAAGTCAGACAACGTTAAGGTGGACATGCTGTAGCATTTTGCTTCTGCAGGACTGGCCACAATACGAGAGGAAAGATTCAAAGAAGGGGGAGCAGCTGGCAGCAGGAACTATGACTCTCTTAAGGTAGCCAAATGCCTCGTCATCCGGCGAAGTACTTTTGCTAACTCGATAAACTCGTAGTGGGAGTAACTGTGACGATGTGAAGGTAAACATACAGTGGCATATCGGTTCTGTAGGACCGACCATAGCAAGAATGATAAAAGCCTAAAGAAGCGGGTTCAGCTGGCAGCAGTAACTATGACTCTCTTAAGGTAGCCAAATGCGCGTCACTCTGCGAAATTAATTTGAAAATTCGAGGATATCGTCGTTGGAGTAACTCAGACAACGTTCAGGTGGACATGTTCCAGCATTTCGCTTCCGCATGGACAGGCCGCAGTACGAATTAAAGAGAGGAAAAGGGGAGCAGCTGGCAGCAGGAACTATGACTCTCTTAAGGTAGCCAAATGCCTCGTCATCCGGCGCAGTACTTTTGTTAACTCGAGAAACTCGTAGTGGTAGTAACTGTGACGACGTGAAGTTAAACATACAGTGGCATATCGGTTCTTTAGGACTGACCATAGCAAGAGTGATAAAAGCCTAAAGAAATGGGTGCAGCCGGCAGGAGTAACTATGACTCTCTTAAGGTAGCCAAATGCCTCGTCACTCTGCGAAATTTATTGGAAAACTCGAGGATATCGTCGTTGGAGTAACTCAGACATCGTTAAGGTGGACATGCTGTAGCATTTCGCTTCTGCAGGACTGGCCACAATACGAATTAAAGAGAGGAAAGATTCAAAGAAAGGGGGGCAGCTGGCAACAGTAACTATGACTCTCCTAAGGAAGCCAAATGCCTCGTCACGCTGCCAAATTTATTTGAAAACTCGAGGATATCGTCGTTAGAGTAACTCAGACAACGTTAAGGTGGACATGCTGTAGCATTTTTCTTCTGCAGGACTGGTTACAATACGAATTAAAGAGAGGAAAGATTCAAAGAAGGGGGAGCAGCTGGCAGCAGAAACTATGACACTCTTAAGGTAGCCAAATGCCTCGTCACTCTGTGAAATTTATTAGAAAACTCGAGGCTATCGTCGTTGGAGTAACTCAGACAACGTTTAGGTGGCCATGTTGCAGCATTTCGCTTCTGCATGGACTGGCCGCAGTACGAATTAAAGAGAGGAAAGATTCAAAGAAGGGGGAGCTGCTGGCAGCAGTAACTATGACTCTCTTAAGGAAGCCAAATGCCTCGTCTTCCGGCGAAGTACTTTTGCTAACTCGAGAAACTCGTAGTGGGAGTAACCGTGACGTCGTGAAGGTAAACATACAGTGGCATATCGGTTCTGTAGGACCGACCATAGCAAGAATGATAAAAGCCCAAAGAAATGCGTTCAGCCTTCAGAATTAACAATGACTGTCTTAAGGTAGACAAATGTCTCGTCAATCTGCGAAATTTATTTGAAAACTCGAGGATATCGTCGTTGGAGTAACTCAGACAACGTTAAGGTGGACATGCTGTAGCATTTTTTTTCTGCAGGACTGGCCACAATACGAATTAAAGCGAGGAAAGATTCAAACAAGGGGGTGCAGCTGGCAGCAGTAACTACGACTCTCTTAAGGGAGCCAAATGCCTCGTCACTCTGCCAAATTTATTTGAAAACTCGAGGATATCGTCGTTAGAGTAAGTCAGACAACGTTAAGGTGGACATGCTGTAGCATTTTGCTTCTGCAGGACTGGCCACAATACGAGAGGAAAGATTCAAAGAAGGGGGAGCAGCTGGCAGCAGGAACTATGACTCTCTTAAGGTAGCCAAATGCCTCGTCATCCGGCGAAGTACTTTTGCTAACTCGATAAACTCGTAGTGGGAGTAACTGTGACGATGTGAAGGTAAACATACAGTGGCATATCGGTTCTGTAGGACCGACCATAGCAAGAATGATAAAAGCCTAAAGAAGCGGGTTCAGCTGGCAGCAGTAACTATGACTCTCTTAAGGTAGCTAAATGCGCGTCACTCTGCGAAATTAATTTGAAAACTCGAGGATATCGTCGTTGGAGTAACTCAGACACCGTTTAGGTGGCCATGTTGCAGTATTTCGCTTCTGCAGGACTGGCCACAATACGAATTAAAGAGAGGAAAGATTCAAAGAAGGGGAAGCAGCTGGCAGCAGTAACTATGACTCTCTTAAGGAAGCCAAATGCTTCGCCATTCTGCGAAATTTATATGAAAACTCGAGGCTATCGTCGTTAGAGTAACTCAGACAACGTTTAGGTGGACATGCTGTAGCATTTTGCTTCTGCAGGACTGGCCCCAATACGAATTAAAGAGAGGAAAGATTCAAAGAAGGGGGAGAAGCTTGCAGCAGTAACTATGACACTCTTAAGGTAGCCAAATTCCTCGTCACTCTGTGAAATTTATTAGAAAACTCGAGGCTATCGTCGTTGGAGTAACTCAGACAACGTTTAGGTGGCCATGTTGCAGCATTTCGCTTCTGCATGGACTGGCCGCAGTACGAATTAAAGAGAGGAAAGATTCAAAGAAAGGGGAGCAGCTGGCAGCAGGAACTATGACTCACTTAAGGTAGCCAAATGCCTCGTCATCCGGCGAAGTAATTATGCTAACGCGAAAAACTCGTAGTTTGAGAAACAGTGGAGTCGTTAAGGTGGACATACAGTGGCATGTCGGTTCCGTAGGACTGGCCGTAGCAAGAATGATAAAGGCCTAAAGAAAGGGGAGCAGCCGGCAGAATTAACTATGATTGTCTGAAGGTAGACAAATGCCTCGTCAGTCTGCGAAATTTATTTGAAAACTCGAGGATATCGTCGTTTGAGTAACTCAGACAACGTTAAGGTGGACATGCTGTAGCATTTTTCTTCTGCAGGACTGGTCACAATACGAATTAAAGCGAGGAAATATTCAAAGAAGGGGGAGCAGCTGGCAGCAGTAACTATGACTCTCTAAAGGTAGCAAATGCGTCGTCACGCTGAGAAATTTATGTGAGAAGTCGAGGCTATCGTCGTTGGAGTAACTCAGACAACGTTCAGGTGGACATGTTCCAGCATTTCGCTTCCGCATGGACAGGCCGCAGTACGAATTAAAGAGAGGAAAAGGGGAGCAGCTGGCAGCAGGAACTATGACTCTCTTAAGGTAGCCAAATGCCTCGTCATCCGGCGCAGTACTTTTGTTAACTCGAGAAACTCGTAGTGGTAGTAACTGTGACGACGTGAAGTTAAACATACAGTGGCATATCGGTTCTTTAGGACTGACCATAGCAAGAATGATAAAAGCCTAAAGAAATGGGTGCAGCCGGCAGGAGTAACTATGACTCTCTTAAGGTAGCCAAATGCCTCGTCACTCTGCGAAATTTATTGGAAAACTCGAGGATATCGTCGTTGGAGTAACTCAGACATCGTTAAGGTGGACATGCTGTAGCATTTCGCTTCTGCAGGACTGGCCACAATACGAATTAAAGAGAGGAAAGATTCAAAGAAAGGGGGGCAGCTGGCAACAGTAACTATGACTCTCCTAAGGAAGCCAAATGCCTCGTCACGCTGCCAAATTTATTTGAAAACTCGAGGATATCGTCGTTAGAGTAACTCAGACAACGTTAAGGTGGACATGCTGTAGCATTTTGCTTCTGCAGGACTGGTTACAATACGAATTAAAGAGAGGAAAGATTCAAAGAAGAGGGAGCAGCTGGCAGCAGAAACTATGACACTCTTAAGGTAGCCAAATGCCTCGTCACTCTGTGAAATTTATTAGAAAACTCGAGGCTATCGTCGTTGGAGTAGCTCAGACAACGTTTAGGTGGCCATGTTGCAGCATTTCGCTTCTGCATGGACTGGCCGCAGTACGAATTAAAGAGAGGAAAGATTCAAAGAAGGGGGAGCTGCTGGCAGCAGTAACTATGACTCTCTTAAGGAAGCCAAATGCCTCGTCTTCCGGCGAAGTACTTTTGCTAACTCGAGAAACTCGTAGTGGGAGTAACCGTGACGTCGTGAAGGTAAACATACAGTGGCATATCGGTTCTGTAGGACCGACCATAGCAAGAATGATAAAAGCCCAAAGAAATGCGTTCAGCCTTCAGAATTAACAATGACTGTCTTAAGGTAGACAAATGTCTCGTCAATCTGCGAAATTTATTTGAAAACTCGAGGATATCGTCGTTGGAGTAACTCAGACAACGTTAAGGTGGACATGCTGTAGCATTTTTTTTCTGCAGGACTGGCCACAATACGAATTAAAGCGAGGAAAGATTCAAACAAGGGGGTGCAGCTGGCAGCAGTAACTACGACTCTCTTAAGGGAGCCAAATGCCTCGTCACTCTGCCAAATTTATTTGAAAACTCGAGGATATCGTCGTTAGAGTAAGTCAGACAACGTTAAGGTGGACATGCTGTAGCATTTTGCTTCTGCAGGACTGGCCACAATACGAGAGGAAAGATTCAAAGAAGGGGGAGCAGCTGGCAGCAGGAACTATGACTCTCTTAAGGTAGCCAAATGCCTCGTCATCCGGCGAAGTACTTTTGCTAACTCGATAAACTCGTAGTGGGAGTAACTGTGACGATGTGAAGGTAAACATACAGTGGCATATCGGTTCTGTAGGACCGACCATAGCAAGAATGATAAAAGCCTAAAGAAGCGGGTTCAGCTGGCAGCAGTAACTATGACTCTCTTAAGGTAGCCAAATGCGCGTCACTCTGCGAAATTAATTTGAAAATTCGAGGATATCGTCGTTGGAGTAACTCAGACAACGTTCAGGTGGACATGTTCCAGCATTTCGCTTCCGCATGGACAGGCCGCAGTACGAATTAAAGAGAGGAAAAGGGGAGCAGCTGGCAGCAGGAACTATGACTCTCTTAAGGTAGCCAAATGCCTCGTCATCCGGCGCAGTACTTTTGTTAACTCGAGAAACTCGTAGTGGTAGTAACTGTGACGACGTGAAGTTAAACATACAGTGGCATATCGGTTCTTTAGGACTGACCATAGCAAGAATGATAAAAGCCTAAAGAAATGGGTGCAGCCGGCATTAGTAACTATGACTCTCTTAAGGTAGCCAAATGCCTCGTCACTCTGCGAAATTTATTGGAAAACTCGAGGATATCGTCGTTGGAGTAACTCAGACATCGTTAAGGTGGACATGCTGTAGCATTTCGCTTCTGCAGGACTGGCCACAATACGAATTAAAGAGAGGAAAGATTCAAAGAAAGGGGGGCAGCTGGCAACAGTAACTATGACTCTCCTAAGGAAGCCAAATGCCTCGTCACGCTGCCAAATTTATTTGAAAACTCGAGGATATCGTCGTTAGAGTAACTCAGACAACGTTAAGGTGGACATGCTGTAGCATTTTGCTTCTGCAGGACTGGTTACAATACGAATTAAAGAGAGGAAAGATTCAAAGAAGGGGGAGCAGCTGGCAGCAGAAACTATGACACTCTTAAGGTCGCCAAATGCCTCGTCACTCTGTGAAATTTATTAGAAAACTCGAGGC
Organism: Schistocerca piceifrons; assembly: GCF_021461385.2. Lineage (NCBI taxonomy): Eukaryota > Metazoa > Arthropoda > Insecta > Orthoptera > Acrididae > Schistocerca > Schistocerca piceifrons. Next base: position 18,653,604 of record NC_060142.1, on the reverse strand, counting down.
TATCGTCGTTGGAGTAGCTCAGACAACGTTTAGGTGGCCATGTTGCAGCATTTCGCTTCTGCATGGACTGGCCGCAGTACGAATTAAAGAGAGGAAAGATTCAAAGAAGGGGGAGCTGCTGGCAGCAGTAACTATGACTCTCTTAAGGAAGCCAAATGCCTCGTCTTCCGGCGAAGTACTTTTGCTAACTCGAGAAACTCGTAGTGGGAGTAACCGTGACGTCGTGAAGGTAAACATACAGTGGCATATCGGTTCTGTAGGACCGACCATAGCAAGAATGATAAAAGCCCAAAGAAATGCGTTCAGCCTTCAGAATTAACAATGACTGTCTTAAGGTAGACAAATGTCTCGTCAATCTGCGAAATTTATTTGAAAACTCGAGGATATCGTCGTTGGAGTAACTCAGACAACGTTAAGGTGGACATGCTGTAGCATTTTTTTTCTGCAGGACTGGCCACAATACGAATTAAAGCGAGGAAAGATTCAAACAAGGGGGTGCAGCTGGCAGCAGTAACTACGACTCTCTTAAGGGAGCCAAATGCCTCGTCACTCTGCCAAATTTATTTGAAAACTCGAGGATATCGTCGTTAGAGTAAGTCAGACAACGTTAAGGTGGACATGCTGTAGCATTTTGCTTCTGCAGGACTGGCCACAATACGAGAGGAAAGATTCAAAGAAGGGGGAGCAGCTGGCAGCAGGAACTATGACTCTCTTAAGGTAGCCAAATGCCTCGTCATCCGGCGAAGTACTTTTGCTAACTCGATAAACTCGTAGTGGGAGTAACTGTGACGATGTGAAGGTAAACATACAGTGGCATATCGGTTCTGTAGGACCGACCATAGCAAGAATGATAAAAGCCTAAAGAAGCGGGTTCAGCTGGCAGCAGTAACTATGACTCTCTTAAGGTAGCCAAATGCGCGTCACTCTGCGAAATTAATTTGAAAATTCGAGGATATCGTCGTTGGAGTAACTCAGACAACGTTCAGGTGGACATGTTCCAGCATTTCGCTTCCGCATGGACAGGCCGCAGTACGAATTAAAGAGAGGAAAAGGGGAGCAGCTGGCAGCAGGAACTATGACTCTCTTAAGGTAGCCAAATGCCTCGTCATCCGGCGCAGTACTTTTGTTAACTCGAGAAACTCGTAGTGGTAGTAACTGTGACGACGTGAAGTTAAACATACAGTGGCATATCGGTTCTTTAGGACTGACCATAGCAAGAGTGATAAAAGCCTAAAGAAATGGGTGCAGCCGGCAGGAGTAACTATGACTCTCTTAAGGTAGCCAAATGCCTCGTCACTCTGCGAAATTTATTGGAAAACTCGAGGATATCGTCGTTGGAGTAACTCAGACATCGTTAAGGTGGACATGCTGTAGCATTTCGCTTCTGCAGGACTGGCCACAATACGAATTAAAGAGAGGAAAGATTCAAAGAAAGGGGGGCAGCTGGCAACAGTAACTATGACTCTCCTAAGGAAGCCAAATGCCTCGTCACGCTGCCAAATTTATTTGAAAACTCGAGGATATCGTCGTTAGAGTAACTCAGACAACGTTAAGGTGGACATGCTGTAGCATTTTTCTTCTGCAGGACTGGTTACAATACGAATTAAAGAGAGGAAAGATTCAAAGAAGGGGGAGCAGCTGGCAGCAGAAACTATGACACTCTTAAGGTAGCCAAATGCCTCGTCACTCTGTGAAATTTATTAGAAAACTCGAGGCTATCGTCGTTGGAGTAACTCAGACAACGTTTAGGTGGCCATGTTGCAGCATTTCGCTTCTGCATGGACTGGCCGCAGTACGAATTAAAGAGAGGAAAGATTCAAAGAAGGGGGAGCTGCTGGCAGCAGTAACTATGACTCTCTTAAGGAAGCCAAATGCCTCGTCTTCCGGCGAAGTACTTTTGCTAACTCGAGAAACTCGTAGTGGGAGTAACCGTGACGTCGTGAAGGTAAACATACAGTGGCATATCGGTTCTGTAGGACCGACCATAGCAAGAATGATAAAAGCCCAAAGAAATGCGTTCAGCCTTCAGAATTAACAATGACTGTCTTAAGGTAGACAAATGTCTCGTCAATCTGCGAAATTTATTTGAAAACTCGAGGATATCGTCGTTGGAGTAACTCAGACAACGTTAAGGTGGACATGCTGTAGCATTTTTTTTCTGCAGGACTGGCCACAATACGAATTAAAGCGAGGAAAGATTCAAACAAGGGGGTGCAGCTGGCAGCAGTAACTACGACTCTCTTAAGGGAGCCAAATGCCTCGTCACTCTGCCAAATTTATTTGAAAACTCGAGGATATCGTCGTTAGAGTAAGTCAGACAACGTTAAGGTGGACATGCTGTAGCATTTTGCTTCTGCAGGACTGGCCACAATACGAGAGGAAAGATTCAAAGAAGGGGGAGCAGCTGGCAGCAGGAACTATGACTCTCTTAAGGTAGCCAAATGCCTCGTCATCCGGCGAAGTACTTTTGCTAACTCGATAAACTCGTAGTGGGAGTAACTGTGACGATGTGAAGGTAAACATACAGTGGCATATCGGTTCTGTAGGACCGACCATAGCAAGAATGATAAAAGCCTAAAGAAGCGGGTTCAGCTGGCAGCAGTAACTATGACTCTCTTAAGGTAGCTAAATGCGCGTCACTCTGCGAAATTAATTTGAAAACTCGAGGATATCGTCGTTGGAGTAACTCAGACACCGTTTAGGTGGCCATGTTGCAGTATTTCGCTTCTGCAGGACTGGCCACAATACGAATTAAAGAGAGGAAAGATTCAAAGAAGGGGAAGCAGCTGGCAGCAGTAACTATGACTCTCTTAAGGAAGCCAAATGCTTCGCCATTCTGCGAAATTTATATGAAAACTCGAGGCTATCGTCGTTAGAGTAACTCAGACAACGTTTAGGTGGACATGCTGTAGCATTTTGCTTCTGCAGGACTGGCCCCAATACGAATTAAAGAGAGGAAAGATTCAAAGAAGGGGGAGAAGCTTGCAGCAGTAACTATGACACTCTTAAGGTAGCCAAATTCCTCGTCACTCTGTGAAATTTATTAGAAAACTCGAGGCTATCGTCGTTGGAGTAACTCAGACAACGTTTAGGTGGCCATGTTGCAGCATTTCGCTTCTGCATGGACTGGCCGCAGTACGAATTAAAGAGAGGAAAGATTCAAAGAAAGGGGAGCAGCTGGCAGCAGGAACTATGACTCACTTAAGGTAGCCAAATGCCTCGTCATCCGGCGAAGTAATTATGCTAACGCGAAAAACTCGTAGTTTGAGAAACAGTGGAGTCGTTAAGGTGGACATACAGTGGCATGTCGGTTCCGTAGGACTGGCCGTAGCAAGAATGATAAAGGCCTAAAGAAAGGGGAGCAGCCGGCAGAATTAACTATGATTGTCTGAAGGTAGACAAATGCCTCGTCAGTCTGCGAAATTTATTTGAAAACTCGAGGATATCGTCGTTTGAGTAACTCAGACAACGTTAAGGTGGACATGCTGTAGCATTTTTCTTCTGCAGGACTGGTCACAATACGAATTAAAGCGAGGAAATATTCAAAGAAGGGGGAGCAGCTGGCAGCAGTAACTATGACTCTCTAAAGGTAGCAAATGCGTCGTCACGCTGAGAAATTTATGTGAGAAGTCGAGGCTATCGTCGTTGGAGTAACTCAGACAACGTTCAGGTGGACATGTTCCAGCATTTCGCTTCCGCATGGACAGGCCGCAGTACGAATTAAAGAGAGGAAAAGGGGAGCAGCTGGCAGCAGGAACTATGACTCTCTTAAGGTAGCCAAATGCCTCGTCATCCGGCGCAGTACTTTTGTTAACTCGAGAAACTCGTAGTGGTAGTAACTGTGACGACGTGAAGTTAAACATACAGTGGCATATCGGTTCTTTAGGACTGACCATAGCAAGAATGATAAAAGCCTAAAGAAATGGGTGCAGCCGGCAGGAGTAACTATGACTCTCTTAAGGTAGCCAAATGCCTCGTCACTCTGCGAAATTTATTGGAAAACTCGAGGATATCGTCGTTGGAGTAACTCAGACATCGTTAAGGTGGACATGCTGTAGCATTTCGCTTCTGCAGGACTGGCCACAATACGAATTAAAGAGAGGAAAGATTCAAAGAAAGGGGGGCAGCTGGCAACAGTAACTATGACTCTCCTAAGGAAGCCAAATGCCTCGTCACGCTGCCAAATTTATTTGAAAACTCGAGGATATCGTCGTTAGAGTAACTCAGACAACGTTAAGGTGGACATGCTGTAGCATTTTGCTTCTGCAGGACTGGTTACAATACGAATTAAAGAGAGGAAAGATTCAAAGAAGAGGGAGCAGCTGGCAGCAGAAACTATGACACTCTTAAGGTAGCCAAATGCCTCGTCACTCTGTGAAATTTATTAGAAAACTCGAGGCTATCGTCGTTGGAGTAGCTCAGACAACGTTTAGGTGGCCATGTTGCAGCATTTCGCTTCTGCATGGACTGGCCGCAGTACGAATTAAAGAGAGGAAAGATTCAAAGAAGGGGGAGCTGCTGGCAGCAGTAACTATGACTCTCTTAAGGAAGCCAAATGCCTCGTCTTCCGGCGAAGTACTTTTGCTAACTCGAGAAACTCGTAGTGGGAGTAACCGTGACGTCGTGAAGGTAAACATACAGTGGCATATCGGTTCTGTAGGACCGACCATAGCAAGAATGATAAAAGCCCAAAGAAATGCGTTCAGCCTTCAGAATTAACAATGACTGTCTTAAGGTAGACAAATGTCTCGTCAATCTGCGAAATTTATTTGAAAACTCGAGGATATCGTCGTTGGAGTAACTCAGACAACGTTAAGGTGGACATGCTGTAGCATTTTTTTTCTGCAGGACTGGCCACAATACGAATTAAAGCGAGGAAAGATTCAAACAAGGGGGTGCAGCTGGCAGCAGTAACTACGACTCTCTTAAGGGAGCCAAATGCCTCGTCACTCTGCCAAATTTATTTGAAAACTCGAGGATATCGTCGTTAGAGTAAGTCAGACAACGTTAAGGTGGACATGCTGTAGCATTTTGCTTCTGCAGGACTGGCCACAATACGAGAGGAAAGATTCAAAGAAGGGGGAGCAGCTGGCAGCAGGAACTATGACTCTCTTAAGGTAGCCAAATGCCTCGTCATCCGGCGAAGTACTTTTGCTAACTCGATAAACTCGTAGTGGGAGTAACTGTGACGATGTGAAGGTAAACATACAGTGGCATATCGGTTCTGTAGGACCGACCATAGCAAGAATGATAAAAGCCTAAAGAAGCGGGTTCAGCTGGCAGCAGTAACTATGACTCTCTTAAGGTAGCCAAATGCGCGTCACTCTGCGAAATTAATTTGAAAATTCGAGGATATCGTCGTTGGAGTAACTCAGACAACGTTCAGGTGGACATGTTCCAGCATTTCGCTTCCGCATGGACAGGCCGCAGTACGAATTAAAGAGAGGAAAAGGGGAGCAGCTGGCAGCAGGAACTATGACTCTCTTAAGGTAGCCAAATGCCTCGTCATCCGGCGCAGTACTTTTGTTAACTCGAGAAACTCGTAGTGGTAGTAACTGTGACGACGTGAAGTTAAACATACAGTGGCATATCGGTTCTTTAGGACTGACCATAGCAAGAATGATAAAAGCCTAAAGAAATGGGTGCAGCCGGCAGGAGTAACTATGACTCTCTTAAGGTAGCCAAATGCCTCGTCACTCTGCGAAATTTATTGGAAAACTCGAGGATATCGTCGTTGGAGTAACTCAGACATCGTTAAGGTGGACATGCTGTAGCATTTCGCTTCTGCAGGACTGGCCACAATACGAATTAAAGAGAGGAAAGATTCAAAGAAAGGGGGGCAGCTGGCAACAGTAACTATGACTCTCCTAAGGAAGCCAAATGCCTCGTCACGCTGCCAAATTTATTTGAAAACTCGAGGATATCGTCGTTAGAGTAACTCAGACAACGTTAAGGTGGACATGCTGTAGCATTTTGCTTCTGCAGGACTGGTTACAATACGAATTAAAGAGAGGAAAGATTCAAAGAAGGGGGAGCAGCTGGCAGCAGAAACTATGACACTCTTAAGGTAGCCAAATGCCTCGTCACTCTGTGAAATTTATTAGAAAACTCGAGGCTATCGTCGTTGGAGTAACTCAGACAACGTTTAGGTGGCCATGTTGCAGCATTTCGCTTCTGCATGGACTGGCCGCAGTACGAATTAAAGAGAGGAAAGATTCAAAGAAGGGGGAGCTGCTGGCAGCAGTAACTATGACTCTCTTAAGGAAGCCAAATGCCTCGTCTTCCGGCGAAGTACTTTTGCTAACTCGAGAAACTCGTAGTGGGAGTAACCGTGACGTCGTGAAGGTAAACATACAGTGGCATATCGGTTCTGTAGGACCGACCATAGCAAGAATGATAAAAGCCCAAAGAAATGCGTTCAGCCTTCAGAATTAACAATGACTGTCTTAAGGCAGACAAATGTCTCGTCAATCTGCGAAATTTATTTGAAAACTCGAGGATATCGTCGTTGGAGTAACTCAGACAACGTTAAGGTGGACATGCTGTAGCATTTTTTTTCTGCAGGACTGGCCACAATACGAATTAAAGCGAGGAAAGATTCAAACAAGGGGGTGCAGCTGGCAGCAGTAACTACGACTCTCTTAAGGGAGCCAAATGCCTCGTCACTCTGCCAAATTTATTTGAAAACTCGAGGATATCGTCGTTAGAGTAAGTCAGACAACGTTAAGGTGGACATGCTGTGGCATTTTGCTTCTGCAGGACTGGCCACAATACGAGAGGAAAGATTCAAAGAAGGGGGAGCAGCTGGCAGCAGGAACTATGACTCTCTTAAGGTAGCCAAATGCCTCGTCATCCGGCGAAGTACTTTTGCTAACTCGATAAACTCGTAGTGGGAGTAACTGTGACGATGTGAAGGTAAACATACAGTGGCATATCGGTTCTGTAGGACCGACCATAGCAAGAATGATAAAAGCCTAAAGAAGCGGGTTCAGCTGGCAGCAGTAACTATGACTCTCTTAAGGTAGCCAAATGCGCGTCACTCTGCGAAATTAATTTGAAAATTCGAGGATATCGTCGTTGGAGTAACTCAGAGACCGTTTAGGTGGCCATGTTGCAGTATTTCGCTTCTGCAGGACTGGCCACAATACGAATTAAAGAGAGGAAAGATTCAAAGAAGGGGAAGCAGCTGGCAGCAGTAACTATGACTCTCTTAAGGAAGCCAAATGCTTCGCCATTCTGCGAAATTTATATGAAAACTCGAGGCTATCGTCGTTAGAGTAACTCAGACAACGTTTAGGTGGACATGCTGTAGCATTTTGCTTCTGCAGGACTGGCCCCAATACGAATTAAAGAGAGGAAAGATTCAAAGAAGGGGGAGAAGCTTGCAGCAGTAACTATGACACTCTTAAGGTAGCCAAATTCCTCGTCACTCTGTGAAATTTATTAGAAAACTCGAGGCTATCGTCGTTGGAGTAACTCAGACAACGTTTAGGTGGCCATGTTGCAGCATTTCGCTTCTGCATGGACTGGCCGCAGTACGAATTAAAGAGAGGAAAGATTCAAAGAAAGGGGAGCAGCTGGCAGCAGGAACTATGACTCACTTAAGGTAGCCAAATGCCTCGTCATCCGGCGAAGTAATTATGCTAACGCGAAAAACTCGTAGTTTGAGAAACAGTGAAGGCGTTAAGGTGGACATACAGTGGCATGTCGGTTCCGTAGGACTGGCCGTAGCAAGAATGATAAAGGCCTAAAGAAAGGGGAGCAGCCGGCAGAATTAACTATGATTGTCTGAAGGTAGACAAATGCCTCGTCAGTCTGCGAAATTTATTTGAAAACTCGAGGATATCGTCGTTTGAGTAACTCAGACAACGTTAAGGTGGACATGCTGTAGCATTTTTCTTCTGCAGGACTGGTCACAATACGAATTAAAGCGAGGAAATATTCAAAGAAGGGGGAGCAGCTGGCAGCAGTAACTATGACTCTCTAAAGGTAGCAAATGCCTCGTCACGCTGAGAAATTTATGTGAGAAGTCGAGGCTATCGTCGTTGGAGTAACTCAGACAACGTTCAGGTGGACATGTTCCAGCATTTCGCTTCCGCATGGACAGGCCGCAGTACGAATTAAAGAGAGGAAAAGGGGAGCAGCTGGCAGCAGGAACTATGACTCTCTTAAGGTAGCCAAATGCCTCGTCATCCGGCGCAGTACTTTTGTTAACTCGAGAAACTCGTAGTGGTAGTAACTGTGACGACGTGAAGTTAAACATACAGTGGCATATCGGTTCTTTAGGACTGACCATAGCAAGAATGATAAAAGCCTAAAGAAATGGGTGCAGCCGGCAGGAGTAACTATGACTCTCTTAAGGTAGCCAAATGCCTCGTCACTCTGCGAAATTTATTGGAAAACTCGAGGATATCGTCGTTGGAGTAACTCAGACATCGTTAAGGTGGACATGCTGTAGCATTTCGCTTCTGCAGGACTGGCCACAATACGAATTAAAGAGAGGAAAGATTCAAAGAAAGGGGGGCAGCTGGCAACAGTAACTATGACTCTCCTAAGGAAGCCAAATGCCTCGTCACGCTGCCAAATTTATTTGAAAACTCGAGGATATCGTCGTTAGAGTAACTCAGACAACGTTAAGGTGGACATGCTGTAGCATTTTGCTTCTGCAGGACTGGTTACAATACGAATTAAAGAGAGGAAAGATTCAAAGAAGGGGGAGCAGCTGGCAGCAGAAACTATGACACTCTTAAGGTAGCCAAATGCCTCGTCACTCTGTGAAATTTATTAGAAAACTCGAGGCTATCGTCGTTGGAGTAGCTCAGACAACGTTTAGGTGGCCATGTTGCAGCATTTCGCTTCTGCATGGACTGGCCGCAGTACGAATTAAAGAGAGGAAAGATTCAAAGAAGGGGGAGCTGCTGGCAGCAGTAACTATGACTCTCTTAAGGAAGCCAAATGCCTCGTCTTCCGGCGAAGTACTTTTGCTAACTCGAGAAACTCGTAGTGGGAGTAACCGTGACGTCGTGAAGGTAAACATACAGTGGCATATCGGTTCTGTAGGACCGACCATAGCAAGAATGATAAAAGCCCAAAGAAATGCGTTCAGCCTTCAGAATTAACAATGACTGTCTTAAGGTAGACAAATGTCTCGTCAATCTGCGAAATTTATTTGAAAACTCGAGGATATCGTCGTTGGAGTAACTCAGACAACGTTAAGGTGGACATGCTGTAGCATTTTTTTTCTGCAGGACTGGCCACAATACGAATTAAAGCGAGGAAAGATTCAAACAAGGGGGTGCAGCTGGCAGCAGTAACTACGACTCTCTTAAGGGAGCCAAATGCCTCGTCACTCTGCCAAATTTATTTGAAAACTCGAGGATATCGTCGTTAGAGTAAGTCAGACAACGTTAAGGTGGACATGCTGTAGCATTTTGCTTCTGCAGGACTGGCCACAATACGAGAGGAAAGATTCAAAGAAGGGGGAGCAGCTGGCAGCAGGAACTATGACTCTCTTAAGGTAGCCAAATGCCTCGTCATCCGGCGAAGTACTTTTGCTAACTCGATAAACTCGTAGTGGGAGTAACTGTGACGATGTGAAGGTAAACATACAGTGGCATATCGGTTCTGTAGGACCGACCATAGCAAGAATGATAAAAGCCTAAAGAAGCGGGTTCAGCTGGCAGCAGTAACTATGACTCTCTTAAGGTAGCCAAATGCGCGTCACTCTGCGAAATTAATTTGAAAATTCGAGGATATCGTCGTTGGAGTAACTCAGACAACGTTCAGGTGGACATGTTCCAGCATTTCGCTTCCGCATGGACAGGCCGCAGTACGAATTAAAGAGAGGAAAAGGGGAGCAGCTGGCAGCAGGAACTATGACTCTCTTAAGGTAGCCAAATGCCTCGTCATCCGGCGCAGTACTTTTGTTAACTCGAGAAACTCGTAGTGGTAGTAACTGTGACGACGTGAAGTTAAACATACAGTGGCATATCGGTTCTTTAGGACTGACCATAGCAAGAATGATAAAAGCCTAAAGAAATGGGTGCAGCCGGCAGGAGTAACTATGACTCTCTTAAGGTAGCCAAATGCCTCGTCACTCTGCGAAATTTATTGGAAAACTCGAGGATATCGTCGTTGGAGTAACTCAGACATCGTTAAGGTGGACATGCTGTAGCATTTCGCTTCTGCAGGACTGGCCACAATACGAATTAAAGAGAGGAAAGATTCAAAGAAAGGGGGGCAGCTGGCAACAGTAACTATGACTCTCCTAAGGAAGCCAAATGCCTCGTCACGCTGCCAAATTTATTTGAAAACTCGAGGATATCGTCGTTAGAGTAACTCAGACAACGTTAAGGTGGACATGCTGTAGCATTTTGCTTCTGCAGGACTGGTTACAATACGAATTAAAGAGAGGAAAGATTCAAAGAAGGGGGAGCAGCTGGCAGCAGAAACTATGACACTCTTAAGGTAGCCAAATTCCTCGTCACTCTGTGAAATTTATTAGAAAACTCGAGGCTATCGTCGTTGGAGTAACTCAGACAACGTTTAGGTGGCCATGTTGCAGCATTTCGCTTCTGCATGGACTGGCCGCAGTACGAATTAAAGAGAGGAAAGATTCAAAGAAGGGGGAGCTGCTGGCAGCAGTAACTATGACTCTCTTAAGGAAGCCAAATGCCTCGTCTTCCGTCGAAGTACTTTTGCTAACTCGAGAAACTCGTAGTGGGAGTAACCGTGACGTCGTGAAGGTAAACATACAGTGGCATATCGGTTCTGTAGGACCGACCATAGCAAGAATGATAAAAGCCCAAAGAAATGCGTTCAGCCTTCAGAATTAACAATGACTGTCTTAAGGCAGACAAATGTCTCGTCAATCTGCGAAATTTATTTGAAAACTCGAGGATATCGTCGTTGGAGTAACTCAGACAACGTTAAGGTGGACATGCTGTAGCATTTTTTTTCTGCAGGACTGGCCACAATACGAATTAAAGCGAGGAAAGATTCAAACAAGGGGGTGCAGCTGGCAGCAGTAACTACGACTCTCTTAAGGGAGCCAAATGCCTCGTCACTCTGCCAAATTTATTTGAAAACTCGAGGATATCGTCGTTAGAGTAAGTCAGACAACGTTAAGGTGGACATGCTGTGGCATTTTGCTTCTGCAGGACTGGCCACAATACGAGAGGAAAGATTCAAAGAAGGGGGAGCAGCTGGCAGCAGGAACTATGACTCTCTTAAGGTAGCCAAATGCCTCGTCATCCGGCGAAGTACTTTTGCTAACTCGATAAACTCGTAGTGGGAGTAACTGTGACGATGTGAAGGTAAACATACAGTGGCATATCGGTTCTGTAGGACCGACCATAGCAAGAATGATAAAAGCCTAAAGAAGCGGGTTCAGCTGGCAGCAGTAACTATGACTCTCTTAAGGTAGCCAAATGCGCGTCACTCTGCGAAATTAATTTGAAAATTCGAGGATATCGTCGTTGGAGTAACTCAGACACCGTTTAGGTGGCCATGTTGCAGTATTTCGCTTCTGCAGGACTGGCCACAATACGAATTAAAGAGAGGAAAGATTCAAAGAAGGGGAAGCAGCTGGCAGCAGTAACTATGACTCTCTTAAGGAAGCCAAATGCTTCGCCATTCTGCGAAATTTATATGAAAACTCGAGGCTATCGTCGTTAGAGTAACTCAGACAACGTTTAGGTGGACATGCTGTAGCATTTTGCTTCTGCAGGACTGGCCCTAATACGAATTAAAGAGAGGAAAGATTCAAAGAAGGGGGAGAAGCTTGCAGCAGTAACTATGACACTCTTAAGGTAGCCAAATTCCTCGTCACTCTGTGAAATTTATTAGAAAACTCGAGGCTATCGTCGTTGGAGTAACTCAGACAACGTTTAGGTGGCCATGTTGCAGCATTTCGCTTCTGCATGGACTGGCCGCAGTACGAATTAAAGAGAGGAAAGATTCAAAGAAAGGGGAGCAGCTGGCAGCAGGAACTATGACTCACTTAAGGTAGCCAAATGCCTCGTCATCCGGCGAAGTAATTATGCTAACGCGAAAAACTTGTAGTTTGAGAAACAGTGAAGGCGTTAAGGTGGACATACAGTGGCATGTCGGTTCCGTAGGACTGGCCGTAGCAAGAATGATAAAGGCCTAAAGAAAGGGGAGCAGCCGGCAGAATTAACTATGATTGTCTGAAGGTAGACAAATGCCTCGTCAGTCTGCGAAATTTATTTGAAAACTCGAGGATATCGTCGTTTGAGTAACTCAGACAACGTTAAGGTGGACATGCTGTAGCATTTTTCTTCTGCAGGACTGGTCACAATACGAATTAAAGCGAGGAAATATTCAAAGAAGGGGGAGCAGCTGGCAGCAGTAACTATGACTCTCTAAAGGTAGCAAATGCCTCGTCACGCTGAGAAATTTATGTGAGAAGTCGAGGCTATCGTCGTTGGAGTAACTCAGACAACGTTCAGGTGGACATGTTCCAGCATTTCGCTTCCGCATGGACAGGCCGCAGTACGAATTAAAGAGAGGAAAAGGGGAGCAGCTGGCAGCAGGAACTATGACTCTCTTAAGGTAGCCAAATGCCTCGTCATCCGGCGCAGTACTTTTGTTAACTCGAGAAACTCGTAGTGGTAGTAACTGTGACGACGTGAAGTTAAACATACAGTGGCATATCGGTTCTTTAGGACTGACCATAGCAAGAATGATAAAAGCCTAAAGAAATGGGTGCAGCCGGCAGGAGTAACTATGACTCTCTTAAGGTAGCCAAATGCCTCGTCACTCTGCGAAATTTATTGGAAAACTCGAGGATATCGTCGTTGGAGTAACTCAGACATCGTTAAGGTGGACATGCTGTAGCATTTCGCTTCTGCAGGACTGGCCACAATACGAATTAAAGAGAGGAAAGATTCAAAGAAAGGGGGGCAGCTGGCAACAGTAACTATGACTCTCCTAAGGAAGCCAAATGCCTCGTCACGCTGCCAAATTTATTTGAAAACTCGAGGATATCGTCGTTAGAGTAACTCAGACAACGTTAAGGTGGACATGCTGTAGCATTTTGCTTCTGCAGGACTGGTTACAATACGAATTAAAGAGAGGAAAGATTCAAAGAAGGGGGAGCAGCTGGCAGCAGAAACTATGACACTCTTAAGGTAGCCAAATGCCTCGTCACTCTGTGAAATTTATTAGAAAACTCGAGGCTATCGTCGTTGGAGTAGCTCAGACAACGTTTAGGTGGCCATGTTGCAGCATTTCGCTTCTGCATGGACTGGCCGCAGTACGAATTAAAGAGAGGAAAGATTCAAAGAAGGGGGAGCTGCTGGCAGCAGTAACTATGACTCTCTTAAGGAAGCCAAATGCCTCGTCTTCCGGCGAAGTACTTTTGCTAACTCGAGAAACTCGTAGTGGGAGTAACCGTGACGTCGTGAAGGTAAACATACAGTGGCATATCGGTTCTGTAGGACCGACCATAGCAAGAATGATAAAAGCCCAAAGAAATGCGTTCAGCCTTCAGAATTAACAATGACTGTCTTAAGGTAGACAAATGTCTCGTCAATCTGCGAAATTTATTTGAAAACTCGAGGATATCGTCGTTGGAGTAACTCAGACAACGTTAAGGTGGACATGCTGTAGCATTTTTTTTCTGCAGGACTGGCCACAATACGAATTAAAGCGAGGAAAGATTCAAACAAGGGGGTGCAGCTGGCAGCAGTAACTACGACTCTCTTAAGGGAGCCAAATGCCTCGTCACTCTGCCAAATTTATTTGAAAACTCGAGGATATCGTCGTTAGAGTAAGTCAGACAACGTTAAGGTGGACATGCTGTAGCATTTTGCTTCTGCAGGACTGGCCACAATACGAGAGGAAAGATTCAAAGAAGGGGGAGCAGCTGGCAGCAGGAACTATGACTCTCTTAAGGTAGCCAAATGCCTCGTCATCCGGCGAAGTACTTTTGCTAACTCGATAAACTCGTAGTGGGAGTAACTGTGACGATGTGAAGGTAAACATACAGTGGCATATCGGTTCTGTAGGACCGACCATAGCAAGAATGATAAAAGCCTAAAGAAGCGGGTTCAGCTGGCAGCAGTAACTATGACTCTCTTAAGGTAGCCAAATGCGCGTCACTCTGCGAAATTAATTTGAAAATTCGAGGATATCGTCGTTGGAGTAACTCAGACAACGTTCAGGTGGACATGTTCCAGCATTTCGCTTCCGCATGGACAGGCCGCAGTACGAATTAAAGAGAGGAAAAGGGGAGCAGCTGGCAGCAGGAACTATGACTCTCTTAAGGTAGCCAAATGCCTCGTCATCCGGCGCAGTACTTTTGTTAACTCGAGAAACTCGTAGTGGTAGTAACTGTGACGACGTGAAGTTAAACATACAGTGGCATATCGGTTCTTTAGGACTGACCATAGCAAGAGTGATAAAAGCCTAAAGAAATGGGTGCAGCCGGCAGGAGTAACTATGACTCTCTTAAGGTAGCCAAATGCCTCGTCACTCTGCGAAATTTATTGGAAAACTCGAGGATATCGTCGTTGGAGTAACTCAGACATCGTTAAGGTGGACATGCTGTAGCATTTCGCTTCTGCAGGACTGGCCACAATACGAATTAAAGAGAGGAAAGATTCAAAGAAAGGGGGGCAGCTGGCAACAGTAACTATGACTCTCCTAAGGAAGCCAAATGCCTCGTCACGCTGCCAAATTTATTTGAAAACTCGAGGATATCGTCGTTAGAGTAACTCAGACAACGTTAAGGTGGACATGCTGTAGCATTTTTCTTCTGCAGGACTGGTTACAATACGAATTAAAGAGAGGAAAGATTCAAAGAAGGGGGAGCAGCTGGCAGCAGAAACTATGACACTCTTAAGGTAGCCAAATGCCTCGTCACTCTGTGAAATTTATTAGAAAACTCGAGGCTATCGTCGTTGGAGTAACTCAGACAACGTTTAGGTGGCCATGTTGCAGCATTTCGCTTCTGCATGGACTGGCCGCAGTACGAATTAAAGAGAGGAAAGATTCAAAGAAGGGGGAGCTGCTGGCAGCAGTAACTATGACTCTCTTAAGGAAGCCAAATGCCTCGTCTTCCGGCGAAGTACTTTTGCTAACTCGAGAAACTCGTAGTGGGAGTAACCGTGACGTCGTGAAGGTAAACATACAGTGGCATATCGGTTCTGTAGGACCGACCATAGCAAGAATGATAAAAGCCCAAAGAAATGCGTTCAGCCTTCAGAATTAACAATGACTGTCTTAAGGTAGACAAATGTCTCGTCAATCTGCGAAATTTATTTGAAAACTCGAGGATATCGTCGTTGGAGTAACTCAGACAACGTTAAGGTGGACATGCTGTAGCATTTTTTTTCTGCAGGACTGGCCACAATACGAATTAAAGCGAGGAAAGATTCAAACAAGGGGGTGCAGCTGGCAGCAGTAACTACGACTCTCTTAAGGGAGCCAAATGCCTCGTCACTCTGCCAAATTTATTTGAAAACTCGAGGATATCGTCGTTAGAGTAAGTCAGACAACGTTAAGGTGGACATGCTGTAGCATTTTGCTTCTGCAGGACTGGCCACAATACGAGAGGAAAGATTCAAAGAAGGGGGAGCAGCTGGCAGCAGGAACTATGACTCTCTTAAGGTAGCCAAATGCCTCGTCATCCGGCGAAGTACTTTTGCTAACTCGATAAACTCGTAGTGGGAGTAACTGTGACGATGTGAAGGTAAACATACAGTGGCATATCGGTTCTGTAGGACCGACCATAGCAAGAATGATAAAAGCCTAAAGAAGCGGGTTCAGCTGGCAGCAGTAACTATGACTCTCTTAAGGTAGCTAAATGCGCGTCACTCTGCGAAATTAATTTGAAAACTCGAGGATATCGTCGTTGGAGTAACTCAGACACCGTTTAGGTGGCCATGTTGCAGTATTTCGCTTCTGCAGGACTGGCCACAATACGAATTAAAGAGAGGAAAGATTCAAAGAAGGGGAAGCAGCTGGCAGCAGTAACTATGACTCTCTTAAGGAAGCCAAATGCTTCGCCATTCTGCGAAATTTATATGAAAACTCGAGGCTATCGTCGTTAGAGTAACTCAGACAACGTTTAGGTGGACATGCTGTAGCATTTTGCTTCTGCAGGACTGGCCCCAATACGAATTAAAGAGAGGAAAGATTCAAAGAAGGGGGAGAAGCTTGCAGCAGTAACTATGACACTCTTAAGGTAGCCAAATTCCTCGTCACTCTGTGAAATTTATTAGAAAACTCGAGGCTATCGTCGTTGGAGTAACTCAGACAACGTTTAGGTGGCCATGTTGCAGCATTTCGCTTCTGCATGGACTGGCCGCAGTACGAATTAAAGAGAGGAAAGATTCAAAGAAAGGGGAGCAGCTGGCAGCAGGAACTATGACTCACTTAAGGTAGCCAAATGCCTCGTCATCCGGCGAAGTAATTATGCTAACGCGAAAAACTCGTAGTTTGAGAAACAGTGGAGTCGTTAAGGTGGACATACAGTGGCATGTCGGTTCCGTAGGACTGGCCGTAGCAAGAATGATAAAGGCCTAAAGAAAGGGGAGCAGCCGGCAGAATTAACTATGATTGTCTGAAGGTAGACAAATGCCTCGTCAGTCTGCGAAATTTATTTGAAAACTCGAGGATATCGTCGTTTGAGTAACTCAGACAACGTTAAGGTGGACATGCTGTAGCATTTTTCTTCTGCAGGACTGGTCACAATACGAATTAAAGCGAGGAAATATTCAAAGAAGGGGGAGCAGCTGGCAGCAGTAACTATGACTCTCTAAAGGTAGCAAATGCGTCGTCACGCTGAGAAATTTATGTGAGAAGTCGAGGCTATCGTCGTTGGAGTAACTCAGACAACGTTCAGGTGGACATGTTCCAGCATTTCGCTTCCGCATGGACAGGCCGCAGTACGAATTAAAGAGAGGAAAAGGGGAGCAGCTGGCAGCAGGAACTATGACTCTCTTAAGGTAGCCAAATGCCTCGTCATCCGGCGCAGTACTTTTGTTAACTCGAGAAACTCGTAGTGGTAGTAACTGTGACGACGTGAAGTTAAACATACAGTGGCATATCGGTTCTTTAGGACTGACCATAGCAAGAATGATAAAAGTCTAAAGAAATGGGTGCAGCCGGCAGGAGTAACTATGACTCTCTTAAGGTAGCCAAATGCCTCGTCACTCTGCGAAATTTATTGGAAAACTCGAGGATATCGTCGTTGGAGTAACTCAGACATCGTTAAGGTGGACATGCTGTAGCATTTCGCTTCTGCAGGACTGGCCACAATACGAATTAAAGAGAGGAAAGATTCAAAGAAAGGGGGGCAGCTGGCAACAGTAACTATGACTCTCCTAAGGAAGCCAAATGCCTCGTCACGCTGCCAAATTTATTTGAAAACTCGAGGATATCGTCGTTAGAGTAACTCAGACAACGTTAAGGTGGACATGCTGTAGCATTTTTCTTCTGCAGGACTGGTTACAATACGAATTAAAGAGAGGAAAGATTCAAAGAAGGGGGAGCAGCTGGCAGCAGAAACTATGACACTCTTAAGGTAGCCAAATGCCTCGTCACTCTGTGAAATTTATTAGAAAACTCGAGGCTATCGTCGTTGGAGTAACTCAGACAACGTTTAGGTGGACATGTTTCAGCATTTCGCTTCTGCATGGACTGGCCGCAGTACGAATTAAAGAGAGGAAAGATTCAAAGAAGGGGGAGCTGCTGGCAGCAGTAACTATGACTCTCTTAAGGAAGCCAAATGCCTCGTCTTCCGGCGAAGTACTTTTGCTAACTCGAGAAACTCGTAGTGGGAGTAACCGTGACGTCGTGAAGGTAAACATACAGTGGCATATCGGTTCTGTAGGACCGACCATAGCAAGAATGATAAAAGCCCAAAGAAATGCGTTCAGCCTTCAGAATTAACAATGACTGTCTTAAGGTAGACAAATGTCTCGTCAATCTGCGAAATTTATTTGAAAACTCGAGGATATCGTCGTTGGAGTAACTCAGACAACGTTAAGGTGGACATGCTGTAGCATTTTTTTTCTGCAGGACTGGCCACAATACGAATTAAAGCGAGGAAAGATTCAAACAAGGGGGTGCAGCTGGCAGCAGTAACTACGACTCTCTTAAGGGAGCCAAATGCCTCGTCACTCTGCCAAATTTATTTGAAAACTCGAGGATATCGTCGTTAGAGTAAGTCAGACAACGTTAAGGTGGACATGCTGTAGCATTTTGCTTCTGCAGGACTGGCCACAATACGAGAGGAAAGATTCAAAGAAGGGGGAGCAGCTGGCAGCAGGAACTATGACTCTCTTAAGGTAGCCAAATGCCTCGTCATCCGGCGAAGTACTTTTGCTAACTCGATAAACTCGTAGTGGGAGTAACTGTGACGATGTGAAGGTAAACATACAGTGGCATATCGGTTCTGTAGGACCGACCATAGCAAGAATGATAAAAGCCTAAAGAAGCGGGTTCAGCTGGCAGCAGTAACTATGACTCTCTTAAGGTAGCTAAATGCGCGTCACTCTGCGAAATTAATTTGAAAACTCGAGGATATCGTCGTTGGAGTAACTCAGACACCGTTTAGGTGGCCATGTTGCAGTATTTCGCTTCTGCAGGACTGGCCACAATACGAATTAAAGAGAGGAAAGATTCAAAGAAGGGGAAGCAGCTGGCAGCAGTAACTATGACTCTCTTAAGGTAGCCAAATGCTTCGCCATTCTGCGAAATTTATATGAAAACTCGAGGCTATCGTCGTTAGAGTAACTCAGACAACGTTTAGGTGGACATGCTGTAGCATTTTGCTTCTGCAGGACTGGCCCCAATACGAATTAAAGAGAGGAAAGATTCAAAGAAGGGGGAGAAGCTTGCAGCAGTAACTATGACACTCTTAAGGTAGCCAAATTCCTCGTCACTCTGTGAAATTTATTAGAAAACTCGAGGCTATCGTCGTTGGAGTAACTCAGACAACGTTTAGGTGGCCATGTTGCAGCATTTCGCTTCTGCATGGACTGGCCGCAGTACGAATTAAAGAGAGGAAAGATTCAAAGAAAGGGGAGCAGCTGGCAGCAGGAACTATGACTCACTTAAGGTAGCCAAATGCCTCGTCATCCGGCGAAGTAATTATGCTAACGCGAAAAACTCGTAGTTTGAGAAACAGTGGAGTCGTTAAGGTGGACATACAGTGGCATGTCGGTTCCGTAGGACTGGCCGTAGCAAGAATGATAAAGGCCTAAAGAAAGGGGAGCAGCCGGCAGAATTAACTATGATTGTCTGAAGGTAGACAAATGCCTCGTCAGTCTGCGAAATTTATTTGAAAACTCGAGGATATCGTCGTTTGAGTAACTCAGACAACGTTAAGGTGGACATGCTGTAGCATTTTTCTTCTGCAGGACTGGTCACAATACGAATTAAAGCGAGGAAATATTCAAAGAAGGGGGAGCAGCTGGCAGCAGTAACTATGACTCTCTAAAGGTAGCAAATGCGTCGTCACGCTGAGAAATTTATGTGAGAAGTCGAGGCTATCGTCGTTGGAGTAACTCAGACAACGTTCAGGTGGACATGTTCCAGCATTTCGCTTCCGCATGGACAGGCCGCAGTACGAATTAAAGAGAGGAAAAGGGGAGCAGCTGGCAGCAGGAACTATGACTCTCTTAAGGTAGCCAAATGCCTCGTCATCCGGCGCAGTACTTTTGTTAACTCGAGAAACTCGTAGTGGTAGTAACTGTGACGACGTGAAGTTAAACATACAGTGGCATATCGGTTCTTTAGGACTGACCATAGCAAGAATGATAAAAGTCTAAAGAAATGGGTGCAGCCGGCAGGAGTAACTATGACTCTCTTAAGGTAGCCAAATGCCTCGTCACTCTGCGAAATTTATTGGAAAACTCGAGGATATCGTCGTTGGAGTAACTCAGACATCGTTAAGGTGGACATGCTGTAGCATTTCGCTTCTGCAGGACTGGCCACAATACGAATTAAAGAGAGGAAAGATTCAAAGAAAGGGGGGCAGCTGGCAACAGTAACTATGACTCTCCTAAGGAAGCCAAATGCCTCGTCACGCTGCCAAATTTATTTGAAAACTCGAGGATATCGTCGTTAGAGTAACTCAGACAACGTTAAGGTGGACATGCTGTAGCATTTTTCTTCTGCAGGACTGGTTACAATACGAATTAAAGAGAGGAAAGATTCAAAGAAGGGGGAGCAGCTGGCAGCAGAAACTATGACACTCTTAAGGTAGCCAAATGCCTCGTCACTCTGTGAAATTTATTAGAAAACTCGAGGCTATCGTCGTTGGAGTAACTCAGACAACGTTTAGGTGGCCATGTTTCAGCATTTCGCTTCTGCATGGACTGGCCGCAGTACGAATTAAAGAGAGGAAAGATTCAAAGAAGGGGGAGCTGCTGGCAGCAGTAACTATGACTCTCTTAAGGAAGCCAAATGCCTCGTCTTCCGGCGAAGTACTTTTGCTAACTCGAGAAACTCGTAGTGGGAGTAACCGTGACGTCGTGAAGGTAAACATACAGTGGCATATCGGTTCTGTAGGACCGACCATAGCAAGAATGATAAAAGCCCAAAGAAATGCGTTCAGCCTTCAGAATTAACAATGACTGTCTTAAGGTAGACAAATGTCTCGTCAATCTGCGAAATTTATTTGAAAACTCGAGGATATCGTCGTTGGAGTAACTCAGACAACGTTAAGGTGGACATGCTGTAGCATTTTTTTTCTGCAGGACTGGCCACAATACGAATTAAAGCGAGGAAAGATTCAAACAAGGGGGTGCAGCTGGCAGCAGTAACTACGACTCTCTTAAGGGAGCCAAATGCCTCGTCACTCTGCCAAATTTATTTGAAAACTCGAGGATATCGTCGTTAGAGTAAGTCAGACAACGTTAAGGTGGACATGCTGTAGCATTTTGCTTCTGCAGGACTGGCCACAATACGAGAGGAAAGATTCAAAGAAGGGGGAGCAGCTGGCAGCAGGAACTATGACTCTCTTAAGGTAGCCAAATGCCTCGTCATCCGGCGAAGTACTTTTGCTAACTCGATAAACTCGTAGTGGGAGTAACTGTGACGATGTGAAGGTAAACATACAGTGGCATATCGGTTCTGTAGGACCGACCATAGCAAGAATGATAAAAGCCTAAAGAAGCGGGTTCAGCTGGCAGCAGTAACTATGACTCTCTTAAGGTAGCTAAATGCGCGTCACTCTGCGAAATTAATTTGAAAACTCGAGGATATCGTCGTTGGAGTAACTCAGACACCGTTTAGGTGGCCATGTTGCAGTATTTCGCTTCTGCAGGACTGGCCACAATACGAATTAAAGAGAGGAAAGATTCAAAGAAGGGGAAGCAGCTGGCAGCAGTAACTATGACTCTCTTAAGGAAGCCAAATGCTTCGCCATTCTGCGAAATTTATATGAAAACTCGAGGCTATCGTCGTTAGAGTAACTCAGACAACGTTTAGGTGGACATGCTGTAGCATTTTGCTTCTGCAGGACTGGCCCCAATACGAATTAAAGAGAGGAAAGATTCAAAGAAGGGGGAGAAGCTTGCAGCAGTAACTATGACACTCTTAAGGTAGCCAAATTCCTCGTCACTCTGTGAAATTTATTAGAAAACTCGAGGCTATCGTCGTTGGAGTAACTCAGACAACGTTTAGGTGGCCATGTTGCAGCATTTCGCTTCTGCATGGACTGGCCGCAGTACGAATTAAAGAGAGGAAAGATTCAAAGAAAGGGGAGCAGCTGGCAGCAGGAACTATGACTCACTTAAGGTAGCCAAATGCCTCGTCATCCGGCGAAGTAATTATGCTAACGCGAAAAACTCGTAGTTTGAGAAACAGTGGAGTCGTTAAGGTGGACATACAGTGGCATGTCGGTTCCGTAGGACTGGCCGTAGCAAGAATGATAAAGGCCTAAAGAAAGGGGAGCAGCCGGCAGAATTAACTATGATTGTCTGAAGGTAGACAAATGCCTCGTCAGTCTGCGAAATTTATTTGAAAACTCGAGGATATCGTCGTTTGAGTAACTCAGACAACGTTAAGGTGGACATGCTGTAGCATTTTTCTTCTGCAGGACTGGTCACAATACGAATTAAAGCGAGGAAATATTCAAAGAAGGGGGAGCAGCTGGCAGCAGTAACTATGACTCTCTAAAGGTAGCAAATGCGTCGTCACGCTGAGAAATTTATGTGAGAAGTCGAGGCTATCGTCGTTGGAGTAACTCAGACAACGTTCAGGTGGACATGTTCCAGCATTTCGCTTCCGCATGGACAGGCCGCAGTACGAATTAAAGAGAGGAAAAGGGGAGCAGCTGGCAGCAGGAACTATGACTCTCTTAAGGTAGCCAAATGCCTCGTCATCCGGCGCAGTACTTTTGTTAACTCGAGAAACTCGTAGTGGTAGTAACTGTGACGACGTGAAGTTAAACATACAGTGGCATATCGGTTCTTTAGGACTGACCATAGCAAGAATGATAAAAGTCTAAAGAAATGGGTGCAGCCGGCAGGAGTAACTATGACTCTCTTAAGGTAGCCAAATGCCTCGTCACTCTGCGAAATTTATTGGAAAACTCGAGGATATCGTCGTTGGAGTAACTCAGACATCGTTAAGGTGGACATGCTGTAGCATTTCGCTTCTGCAGGACTGGCCACAATACGAATTAAAGAGAGGAAAGATTCAAAGAAAGGGGGGCAGCTGGCAACAGTAACTATGACTCTCCTAAGGAAGCCAAATGCCTCGTCACGCTGCCAAATTTATTTGAAAACTCGAGGATATCGTCGTTAGAGTAACTTAGACAACGTTAAGGTGGACATGCTGTAGCATTTTGCTTCTGCAGGACTGGTTACAATACGAATTAAAGAGAGGAAAGATTCAAAGAAGGGGGAGCAGCTGGCAGCAGAAACTATGACACTCTTAAGGTAGCCAAATGCCTCGTCACTCTGTGAAATTTATTAGAAAACTCGAGGCTATCGTCGTTGGAGTAACTCAGACAACGTTTAGGTGGCCATGTTGCAGCATTTCGCTTCTGCATGGACTGGCCGCAGTACGAATTAAAGAGAGGAAAGATTCAAAGAAGGGGGAGCTGCTGGCAGCAGTAACTATGACTCTCTTAAGGAAGCCAAATGCCTCGTCTTCCGGCGAAGTACTTTTGCTAACTCGAGAAACTCGTAGTGGGAGTAACCGTGACGTCGTGAAGGTAAACATACAGTGGCATATCGGTTCTGTAGGACCGACCATAGCAAGAATGATAAAAGCCCAAAGAAATGCGTTCAGCCTTCAGAATTAACAATGACTGTCTTAAGGTAGACAAATGTCTCGTCAATCTGCGAAATTTATTTGAAAACTCGAGGATATCGTCGTTGGAGTAACTCAGACAACGTTAAGGTGGACATGCTGTAGCATTTTTTTTCTGCAGGACTGGCCACAATACGAATTAAAGCGAGGAAAGATTCAAACAAGGGGGTGCAGCTGGCAGCAGTAACTACGACTCTCTTAAGGGAGCCAAATGCCTCGTCACTCTGCCAAATTTATTTGAAAACTCGAGGATATCGTCGTTAGAGTAAGTCAGACAACGTTAAGGTGGACATGCTGTAGCATTTTGCTTCTGCAGGACTGGCCACAATACGAGAGGAAAGATTCAAAGAAAGGGGAGCAGCTGGCAGCAGGAACTATGACTCTCTTAAGGTAGCCAAATGCCTCGTCATCCGGCGAAGTACTTTTGCTAACTCGATAAACTCGTAGTGGGAGTAACTGTGACGATGTGAAGGTAAACATACAGTGGCATATCGGTTCTGTAGGACCGACCATAGCAAGAATGATAAAAGCCTAAAGAAGCGGGTTCAGCTGGCAGCAGTAACTATGACTCTCTTAAGGTAGCCAAATGCGCGTCACTCTGCGAAATTAATTTGAAAATTCGAGGATATCGTCGTTGGAGTAACTCAGACACCGTTTAGGTGGCCATGTTGCAGTATTTCGCTTCTGCAGGACTGGCCACAATACGAATTAAAGAGAGGAAAGATTCAAAGAAGGGGAAGCAGCTGGCAGCAGTAACTATGACTCTCTTAAGGAAGCCAAATGCTTCGCCATTCTGCGAAATTTATATGAAAACTCGAGGCTATCGTCGTTAGAGTAACTCAGACAACGTTTAGGTGGACATGCTGTAGCATTTTGCTTCTGCAGGACTGGCCCCAATACGAATTAAAGAGAGGAAAGATTCAAAGAAGGGGGAGAAGCTTGCAGCAGTAACTATGACACTCTTAAGGTAGCCAAATTCCTCGTCACTCTGTGAAATTTATTAGAAAACTCGAGGCTATCGTCGTTGGAGTAACTCAGACAACGTTTAGGTGGCCATGTTGCAGCATTTCGCTTCTGCATGGACTGGCCGCAGTACGAATTAAAGAGAGGAAAGATTCAAAGAAAGGGGAGCAGCTGGCAGCAGGAACTATGACTCACTTAAGGTAGCCAAATGCCTCGTCATCCGGCGAAGTAATTATGCTAACGCGAAAAACTCGTAGTTTGAGAAACAGTGAAGGCGTTAAGGTGGACATACAGTGGCATGTCGGTTCCGTAGGACTGGCCGTAGCAAGAATGATAAAGGCCTAAAGAAAGGGGAGCAGCCGGCAGAATTAACTATGATTGTCTGAAGGTAGACAAATGCCTCGTCAGTCTGCGAAATTTATTTGAAAACTCGAGGATATCGTCGTTTGAGTAACTCAGACAACGTTAAGGTGGACATGCTGTAGCATTTTTCTTCTGCAGGACTGGTCACATACGAATTAAAGCGACGAAATATTCAAAGAAGGGGGAGCAGCTGGCAGCAGTAACTATGACTCTCTAAAGGTAGCAAATGCCTCGTCACGCTGAGAAATTTATGTGAGAAGTCGAGGCTATCGTCGTTGGAGTAACTCAGACAACGTTCAGGTGGACATGTTCCAGCATTTCGCTTCCGCATGGACAGGCCGCAGTACGAATTAAAGAGAGGAAAAGGGGAGCAGCTGGCAGCAGGAACTATGACTCTCTTAAGGTAGCCAAATGCCTCGTCATCCGGCGCAGTACTTTTGTTAACTCGAGAAACTCGTAGTGGTAGTAACTGTGACGACGTGAAGTTAAACATACAGTGGCATATCGGTTCTTTAGGACTGACCATAGCAAGAATGATAAAAGCCTAAAGAAATGGGTGCAGCCGGCAGGAGTAACTATGACTCTCTTAAGGTAGCCAAATGCCTCGTCACTCTGCGAAATTTATTGGAAAACTCGAGGATATCGTCGTTGGAGTAACTCAGACATCGTTAAGGTGGACAGGCTGTAGCATTTCGCTTCTGCAGGACTGGCCACAATACGAATTAAAGAGAGGAAAGATTCAAAGAAAGGGGGGCAGCTGGCAACAGTAACTATGACTCTCCTAAGGAAGCCAAATGCCTCGTCACGCTGCCAAATTTATTTGAAAACTCGAGGATATCGTCGTTAGAGTAACTCAGACAACGTTAAGGTGGACATGCTGTAGCATTTTGCTTCTGCAGGACTGGTTACAATACGAATTAAAGAGAGGAAAGATTCAAAGAAGGGGGAGCAGCTGGCAGCAGAAACTATGACACTCTTAAGGTAGCCAAATGCCTAGTCACTCTGTGAAATTTATTAGAAAACTCGAGGCTATCGTCGTTGGAGTAACTCAGACAACGTTTAGGTGGCCATGTTGCAGCATTTCGCTTCTGCATGGACTGGCCGCAGTACGAATTAAAGAGAGGAAAGATTCAAAGAAGGGGGAGTTGCTGGCAGCAGTAACTATGACTCTCTTAAGGAAGCCAAATGCCTCGTCTTCCGGCGAAGTACTTTTGCTAACTCGAGAAACTCGTAGTGGGAGTAACCGTGACGTCGTGAAGGTAAACATACAGTGGCATATCGGTTCTGTAGGACCGACCATAGCAAGAATGATAAAAGCCCAAAGAAATGCGTTCAGCCTTCAGAATTAACAATGACTGTCTTAAGGTAGACAAATGTCTCGTCAATCTGCGAAATTTATTTGAAAACTCGAGGATATCGTCGTTGGAGTAACTCAGACAACGTTAAGGTGGACATGCTGTAGCATTTTTTTTCTGCAGGACTGGCCACAATACGAATTAAAGCGAGGAAAGATTCAAACAAGGGGGTGCAGCTGGCAGCAGTAACTACGACTCTCTTAAGGGAGCCAAATGCCTCGTCACTCTGCCAAATTTATTTGAAAACTCGAGGATATCGTCGTTAGAGTAAGTCAGACAACGTTAAGGTGGACATGCTGTAGCATTTTGCTTCTGCAGGACTGGCCACAATACGAGAGGAAAGATTCAAAGAAAGGGGAGCAGCTGGCAGCAGGAACTATGACTCTCTTAAGGTAGCCAAATGCCTCGTCATCCGGCGAAGTACTTTTGCTAACTCGATAAACTCGTAGTGGGAGTAACTGTGACGATGTGAAGGTAAACATACAGTGGCATATCGGTTCTGTAGGACCGACCATAGCAAGAATGATAAAAGCCTAAAGAAGCGGGTTCAGCTGGCAGCAGTAACTATGACTCTCTTAAGGTAGCCAAATGCGCGTCACTCTGCGAAATTAATTTGAAAATTCGAGGATATCGTCGTTGGAGTAACTCAGACACCGTTTAGGTGGCCATGTTGCAGTATTTCGCTTCTGCAGGACTGGCCACAATACGAATTAAAGAGAGGAAAGATTCAAAGAAGGGGAAGCAGCTGGCAGCAGTAACTATGACTCTCTTAAGGAAGCCAAATGCTTCGCCATTCTGCGAAATTTATATGAAAACTCGAGGCTATCGTCGTTAGAGTAACTCAGACAACGTTTAGGTGGACATGCTGTAGCATTTTGCTTCTGCAGGACTGGCCCCAATACGAATTAAAGAGAGGAAAGATTCAAAGAAGGGGGAGAAGCTTGCAGCAGTAACTATGACACTCTTAAGGTAGCCAAATTCCTCGTCACTCTGTGAAATTTATTAGAAAACTCGAGGCTATCGTCGTTGGAGTAACTCAGACAACGTTTAGGTGGCCATGTTGCAGCATTTCGCTTCTGCATGGACTGGCCGCAGTACGAATTAAAGAGAGGAAAGATTCAAAGAAAGGGGAGCAGCTGGCAGCAGGAACAATGACTCACTTAAGGTAGCCAAATGCCTCGTCATCCGGCGAAGTAATTATGCTAACGCGAAAAACTCGTAGTTTGAGAAACAGTGAAGGCGTTAAGGTGGACATACAGTGGCATGTCGGTTCCGTAGGACTGGCCGTAGCAAGAATGATAAAGGCCTAAAGAAAGGGGAGCAGCCGGCAGAATTAACTATGATTGTCTGAAGGTAGACAAATGCCTCGTCAGTCTGCGAAATTTATTTGAAAACTCGAGGATATCGTCGTTTGAGTAACTCAGACAACGTTAAGGTGGACATGCTGTAGCATTTTTCTTCTGCAGGACTGGTCACAATACGAATTAAAGCGAGGAAATATTCAAAGAAGGGGGAGCAGCTGGCAGCAGTAACTATGACTCTCTAAAGGTAGCAAATGCCTCGTCACGCTGAGAAATTTATGTGAGAAGTCGAGGCTATCGTCGTTGGAGTAACTCAGACAACGTTCAGGTGGACATGTTCCAGCATTTCGCTTCCGCATGGACAGGCCGCAGTACGAATTAAAGAGAGGAAAAGGGGAGCAGCTGGCAGCAGGAACTATGACTCTCTTAAGGTAGCCAAATGCCTCGTCATCCGGCGCAGTACTTTTGTTAACTCGAGAAACTCGTAGTGGTAGTAACTGTGACGACGTGAAGTTAAACATACAGTGGCATATCGGTTCTTTAGGACTGACCATAGCAAGAATGATAAAAGCCTAAAGAAATGGGTGCAGCCGGCAGGAGTAACTATGACTCTCTTAAGGTAGCCAAATGCCTCGTCACTCTGCGAAATTTATTGGAAAACTCGAGGATATCGTCGTTGGAGTAACTCAGACATCGTTAAGGTGGACATGCTGTAGCATTTCGCTTCTGCAGGACTGGCCACAATACGAATTAAAGAGAGGAAAGATTCAAAGAAAGGGGGGCAGCTGGCAACAGTAACTATGACTCTCCTAAGGAAGCCAAATGCCTCGTCACGCTGCCAAATTTATTTGAAAACTCGAGGATATCGTCGTTAGAGTAACTCAGACAACGTTAAGGTGGACATGCTGTAGCATTTAGCTTCTGCAGGACTGGTTACAATACGAATTAAAGAGAGGAAAGATTCAAAGAAGGGGGAGCAGCTGGCAGCAGAAACTATGACACTCTTAAGGTAGCCAAATGCCTAGTCACTCTGTGAAATTTATTAGAAAACTCGAGGCTATCGTCGTTGGAGTAACTCAGACAACGTTTAGGTGGCCATGTTGCAGCATTTCGCTTCTGCATGGACTGGCCGCAGTACGAATTAAAGAGAGGAAAGATTCAAAGAGGGGGGAGCTGCTGGCAGCAGTAACTATGACTCTCTTAAGGAAGCCAAATGCCTCGTCTTCCGGCGAAGTACTTTTGCTAACTCGAGAAACTCGTAGTGGGAGTAACCGTGACGTCGTGAAGGTAAACATACAGTGGCATATCGGTTCTGTAGGACCGACCATAGCAAGAATGATAAAAGCCCAAAGAAATGCGTTCAGCCTTCAGAATTAACAATGACTGTCTTAAGGTAGACAAATGTCTCGTCAATCTGCGAAATTTATTTGAAAACTCGAGGATATCGTCGTTGGAGTAACTCAGACAACGTTAAGGTGGACATGCTGTAGCATTTTTTTTCTGCAGGACTGGCCACAATACGAATTAAAGCGAGGAAAGATTCAAACAAGGGGGTGCAGCTGGCAGCAGTAACTACGACTCTCTTAAGGGAGCCAAATGCCTCGTCACTCTGCCAAATTTATTTGAAAACTCGAGGATATCGTCGTTAGAGTAAGTCAGACAACGTTAAGGTGGACATGCTGTAGCATTTTGCTTCTGCAGGACTGGCCACAATACGAGAGGAAAGATTCAAAGAAAGGGGAGCAGCTGGCAGCAGGAACTATGACTCTCTTAAGGTAGCCAAATGCCTCGTCATCCGGCGAAGTACTTTTGCTAACTCGATAAACTCGTAGTGGGAGTAACTGTGACGATGTGAAGGTAAACATACAGTGGCATATCGGTTCTGTAGGACCGACCATAGCAAGAATGATAAAAGCCTAAAGAAGCGGGTTCAGCTGGCAGCAGTAACTATGACTCTCTTAAGGTAGCCAAATGCGCGTCACTCTGCGAAATTAATTTGAAAATTCGAGGATATCGTCGTTGGAGTAACTCAGACACCGTTTAGGTGGCCATGTTGCAGTATTTCGCTTCTGCAGGACTGGCCACAATACGAATTAAAGAGAGGAAAGATTCAAAGAAGGGGAAGCAGCTGGCAGCAGTAACTATGACTCTCTTAAGGAAGCCAAATGCTTCGCCATTCTGCGAAATTTATATGAAAACTCGAGGCTATCGTCGTTAGAGTAACTCAGACAACGTTTAGGTGGACATGCTGTAGCATTTTGCTTCTGCAGGACTGGCCCCAATACGAATTAAAGAGAGGAAAGATTCAAAGAAGGGGGAGAAGCTTGCAGCAGTAACTATGACACTCTTAAGGTAGCCAAATGCCTCGTCACTCTGTGAAATTTATTAGAAAACTCGAGGCTATCGTCGTTGGAGTAACTCAGACAACGTTTAGGTGGCCATGTTGCAGCATTTCGCTTCTGCATGGACTGGCCGCAGTACGAATTAAAGAGAAGAAAGATTCAAAGAAAGGGGAGCAGCTGGCAGCAGGAACTATGACTCACTTAAGGTAGCCAAATGCCTCGTCATCCGGCGAAGTAATTATGCTAACGCGAAAAACTCGTAGTTTGAGAAACAGTGAAGGCGTTAAGGTGGACATACAGTGGCATGTCGGTTCCGTAGGACTGGCCGTAGCAAGAATGATAAAGGCCTAAAGAAAGGGGAGCAGCCGGCAGAATTAACTATGATTGTCTGAAGGTAGACAAATGCCTCGTCAGTCTGCGAAATTTATTTGAAAACTCGAGGATATCGTCGTTTGAGTAACTCAGACAACGTTAAGGTGGACATGCTGTAGCATTTTTCTTCTGCAGGACTGGTCACAATACGAATTAAAGCGAGGAAATATTCAAAGAAGGGGGAGCAGCTGGCAGCAGTAACTATGACTCTCTAAAGGTAGCAAATGCCTCGTCACGCTGAGAAATTTATGTGAGAAGTCGAGGCTATCGTCGTTGGAGTAACTCAGACAACGTTCAGGTGGACATGTTCCAGCATTTCGCTTCCGCATGGACAGGCTGCAGTACGAATTAAAGAGAGGAAAAGGGGAGCAGCTGGCAGCAGGAACTATGACTCTCTTAAGGTAGCCAAATGCCTCGTCATCCGGTGCAGTACTTTTGTTAACTCGAGAAACTCGTAGTGGTAGTAACTGTGACGACGTGAAGTTAAACAT
This sequence comes from Schistocerca piceifrons, assembly GCF_021461385.2. NCBI lineage: Eukaryota > Metazoa > Arthropoda > Insecta > Orthoptera > Acrididae > Schistocerca > Schistocerca piceifrons. The sequence goes on along the minus strand of NC_060142.1, from coordinate 18,623,122 downwards.
ACAGTGGCATATCGGTTCTTTAGGACTGACCATAGCAAGAATGATAAAAGCCTAAAGAAATGGGTGCAGCCGGCAGGAGTAACTATGACTCTCTTAAGGTAGCCAAATGCCTCGTCACTCTGCGAAATTTATTGGAAAACTCGAGGATATCGTCGTTGGAGTAACTCAGACATCGTTAAGGTGGACATGCTGTAGCATTTCGCTTCTGCAGGACTGGCCACAATACGAATTAAAGAGAGGAAAGATTCAAAGAAAGGGGGGCAGCTGGCAACAGTAACTATGACTCTCCTAAGGAAGCCAAATGCCTCGTCACGCTGCCAAATTTATTTGAAAACTCGAGGATATCGTCGTTAGAGTAACTCAGACAACGTTAAGGTGGACATGCTGTAGCATTTTGCTTCTGCAGGACTGGTTACAATACGAATTAAAGAGAGGAAAGATTCAAAGAAGGGGGAGCAGCTGGCAGCAGAAACTATGACACTCTTAAGGTAGCCAAATGCCTCGTCACTCTGTGAAATTTATTAGAAAACTCGAGGCTATCGTCGTTGGAGTAACTCAGACAACGTTTAGGTGGCCATGTTGCAGCATTTCGCTTCTGCATGGACTGGCCGCAGTACGAATTAAAGAGAGGAAAGATTCAAAGAAGGGGGAGCTGCTGGCAGCAATAACTATGACTCTCTTAAGGAAGCCAAATGCCTCGTCTTCCGGCGAAGTACTTTTGCTGACTCGAGAAACTCGTAGTGGGAGTAACCGTGACGTCGTGAAGGTAAACATACAGTGGCATATCGGTTCTGTAGGACCGACCATAGCAAGAATGATAAAAGCCCAAAGAAATGCGTTCAGCCTTCAGAATTAACAATGACTGTCTTAAGGTAGACAAATGCCTCGTCAGTCTGCGAAATTTATTTGAAAACTCGAGGATATCGTCGTTTGAGTAACTCAGACAACGTTAAGGTGGACATGCTGTAGCATTTTTCTTCTGCAGGACTGGTCACAATACGAATTAAAGCGAGGAAATATTCAAAGAAGGGGGAGCAGCTGGCAGCAGTAACTATGACTCTCTAAAGGTAGCAAATGCCTCGTCACGCTGAGAAATTTATGTGAGAAGTCGAGGCTATCGTCGTTGGAGTAACTCAGACAACGTTCAGGTGGACATGTTCCAGCATTTCGCTTCCGCATGGACAGGCCGCAGTACGAATTAAAGAGAGGAAAAGGGGAGCAGCTGGCAGCAGGAACTATGACTCTCTTAAGGTAGCCAAATGCCTCGTCATCCGGCGCAGTACTTTTGTTAACTCGAGAAACTCGTAGTGGTAGTAACTGTGACGACGTGAAGTTAAACATACAGTGGCATATCGGTTCTTTAGGACCGACCATAGCAAGAATGATAAAAGCCCAAAGAAATGCGTTCAGCCTTCAGAATTAACAATGACTGTCTTAAGGTAGACAAATGTCTCGTCAATCTGCGAAATTTATTTGAAAACTCGAGGATATCGTCGTTGGAGTAACTCAGACAACGTTAAGGTGGACATGCTGTAGCATTTTTTTTCTGCAGGACTGGCCACAATACGAATTAAAGCGAGGAAAGATTCAAACAAGGGGGTGCAGCTGGCAGCAGTAACTACGACTCTCTTAAGGGAGCCAAATGCCTCGTCACTCTGCCAAATTTATTTGAAAACTCGAGGATATCGTCGTTAGAGTAAGTCAGACAACGTTAAGGTGAACATGCTGTAGCATTTTGCTTCTGCAGGACTGGCCACAATACGAGAGGAAAGATTCAAAGAAGGGGGAGCAGCTGGCAGCAGGAACTATGACTCTCTTAAGGTAGCCAAATGCCTCGTCATCCATGCGAAGTACTTTTGCTAACTCGATAAACTCGTAGTGGGAGTAACTGTGACGATGTGAAGGTAAACATACAGTGGCATATCGGTTCTGTAGGACCGACCATAGCAAGAATGATAAAAGCCTAAAGAAGCGGGTTCAGCTGGCAGCAGTAACTATGACTCTCTTAAGGTAGCCAAATGCGCGTCACTCTGCGAAATTAATTTGAAAACTCGAGGATATCGTCGTTGGAGTAACTCAGACACCGTTTAGGTGGCCATGTTGCAGTATTTCGCTTCTGCAGGACTGGCCACAATACGAATTAAAGAGAGGAAAGATTCAAAGAAGGGGAAGCAGCTGGCAGCAGTAACTATGACTCTCTTAAGGAAGCCAAATGCTTCGCCATTCTGCGAAATTTATATGAAAACTCGAGGCTATCGTCGTTAGAGTAACTCAGACAACGTTTAGGTGGACATGCTGTAGCATTTTGCTTCTGCAGGACTGGCCGCAATACGAATTAAAGAGAGGAAAGATTCAAAGAAAGGGGAGCAGCTGGCAGCAGGAACTATGACTCACTTAAGGTAGCCAAATGCCTCGTCACTCTGTGAAATTTATTAGAAAACTCGAGGCTATCGTCGTTGGAGTAACTCAGACAACGTTTAGGTGGCCATGTTGCAGCATTTCGCTTCTGCATGGACTGGCCGCAGTACGAATTAAAGAGAGCAAAGATTCAAAGAAAGGGGAGCGGCTGGCAGCAGGAACTATGACTCACTTAAGGTAGCCAAATGCCTCGTCATCCGGCGAAGTAATTATGCTAACGCGAAAAACTCGTAGTTTGAGAAACAGTGAAGTCGTTAAGGTGGACATACAGTGGCATGTCGGTTCCGTAGGACTGGCCGTAGCAAGAATGATAAAGGCCTAAAGAAAGGGGAGCAGCCGGCAGAATTAACTATGATTGTCTGAAGGTAGACAAATGCCTCGTCAGTCTGCGAAATTTATTTGAAAACTCGAGGATATCGTCGTTTGAGTAACTCAGACAACGTTAAGGTGGACATGCTGTAGCATTTTTCTTCTGCAGGACTGGTCACAATACGAATTAAAGCGAGGAAATATTCAAAGAAGGGGGAGCAGCTGGCAGCAGTAACTATGACTCTCTAAAGGTAGCAAATGCCTCGTCACGCTGAGAAATTTATGTGAGAAGTCGAGGCTATCGTCGTTGGAGTAACTCAGACAACGTTCAGGTGGACATGTTCCAGCATTTCGCTTCCGCATGGACAGGCCGCAGTACGAATTAAAGAGAGGAAAAGGGGAGCAGCTGGCAGCAGGAACTATGACTCTCTTAAGGTAGCCAAATGCCTCGTCATCCGGCGCAGTACTTTTGTTAACTCGAGAAACTCGTAGTGGTAGTAACTGTGACGACGTGAAGTTAAACATACAGTGGCATATCGGTTCTTTAGGACTGACCATAGCAAGAATGATAAAAGCCTAAAGAAATGGGTGCAGCCGGCAGGAGGAACTATGACTCTCTTAAGGTAGCCAAATGCCTCGTCACTCTGCGAAATTTATTGGAAAACTCGAGGATATCGTCGTTGGAGTAACTCAGACATCGTTAAGGTGGACATGCTGTAGCATTTCGCTTCTGCAGGACTGGCCACAATACGAATTAAAGAGAGGAAAGATTCAAAGAAAGGGGGGCAGCTGGCAACAGTAACTATGACTCTCCTAAGGAAGCCAAATGCCTCGTCACGCTGCCAAATTTATTTGAAAACTCGAGGATATCGTCGTTAGAGTAACTCAGACAACGTTAAGGTGGACATGCTGTAGCATTTTGCTTCTGCAGGACTGGTTACAATACGAATTAAAGAGAGGAAAGATTCAAAGAAGGGGGAGCAGCTGGCAGCAGAAACTATGACACTCTTAAGGTAGCCAAATGCCTCGTCACTCTGTGAAATTTATTAGAAAACTCGAGGCTATCGTCGTTGGAGTAACTCAGACAACGTTTAGGTGGCCATGTTGCAGCATTTCGCTTCTGCATGGACTGGCCGCAGTACGAATTAAAGAGAGGAAAGATTCAAAGAAGGGGGAGCTGCTGGCAGCAGTAACTATGACTCTCTTAAGGAAGCCAAATGCCTCGTCTTCCGGCGAAGTACTTTTGCTAACTCGAGAAACTCGTAGTGGGAGTAACCGTGTCGTCGTGAAGGTAAACATACAGTGGCATATCGGTTCTGTAGGACCGACCATAGCAAGAATGATAAAAGCCCAAAGAAATGCGTTCAGGCTTCAGAATTAACAATGACTGTCTTAAGGTAGACAAATGTCTCGTCAATCTGCGAAATTTATTTGAAAACTCGAGGATATCGTCGTTGGAGTAACTCAGACAACGTTAAGGTGGACATGCTGTAGCATTTTTTTTCTGCAGGACTGGCCACAATACGAATTAAAGCGAGGAAAGATTCAAACAAGGGGGTGCAGCTGGCAGCAGTAACTACAACTCTCTTAAGGGAGCCAAATGCCTCGTCACTCTGCCAAATTTATTTGAAAACTCGAGGATATCGTCGTTAGAGTAAGTCAGACAACGTTAAGGTGGACATGCTGTAGCATTTTGCTTCTGCAGGACTGGCCACAATACGAGAGGAAAGATTCAAAGAAGGGGGAGCAGCTGGCAGCAGGAACTATGACTCTCTTAAGGTAGCCAAATGCCTCGTCATCCGGCGAAGTACTTTTGCTAACTCGATAAACTCGTAGTGGGAGTAACTGTGACGATGTGAAGGTAAACATACAGTGGCATATCGGTTCTGTAGGACCGACCATAGCAAGAATGATAAAAGCCTAAAGAAGCGGGTTCAGCTGGCAGCAGTAACTATGACTCTCTTAAGGTAGCCAAATGCGCGTCACTCTGCGAAATTAATTTGAAAACTCGAGGATATCGTCGTTGGAGTAACTCAGACACCGTTTAGGTGGCCATGTTGCAGTATTTCGCGTCTGCAGGACTGGCCACAATACGAATTAAAGAGAGGAAAGATTCAAAGAAGGGGAAGCAGCTGGCAGCAGTAACTATGACTCTCTTAAGGAAGCCAAATGCTTCGCCATTCTGCGAAATTTATATGAAAACTCGAGGCTATCGTCGTTAGAGTAACTCAGACAACGTTTAGGTGGACATGCTGTAGCATTTTGCTTCTGCAGGACTGGCCCCAATACGAATTAAAGAGAGGAAAGATTCAAAGAAGGGGGAGAAGCTTGCAGCAGTAACTATGACACTCTTAAGGTAGCCAAATTCCTCGTCACTCTGTGAAATTTATTAGAAAACTCGAGGCTATCGTCGTTGGAGTAACTCAGACAACGTTTAGGTGGCCATGTTGCAGCATTTCGCTTCTGCATGGACTGGCCGCAGTACGAATTAAAGAGAGGAAAGATTCAAAGAAAGGGGAGCAGCTGGCAGCAGGAACTATGACTCACTTAAGGTAGCCAAATGCCTCGTCATCCGGCGAAGTAATTATGCTAACGCGAAAAACTCGTAGTTTGAGAAACAGTGAAGGCGTTAAGGTGGACATACAGTGGCATGTCGGTTCCGTAGGACTGGCCGTAGCAAGAATGATAAAGGCCTAAAGAAAGGGGAGCAGCCGGCAGAATTAACTATGATTGTCTGAAGGTAGACAAATGCCTCGTCAGTCTGCGAAATTTATTTGAAAACTCGAGGATATCGTCGTTTGAGTAACTCAGACAACGTTAAGGTGGACATGCTGTAGCATTTTTCTTCTGCAGGACTGGTCACAATACGAATTAAAGCGAGGAAATATTCAAAGAAGGGGGAGCAGCTGGCAGCAGTAACTATGACTCTCTAAAGGTAGCAAATGCCTCGTCACGCTGAGAAATTTATGTGAGAAGTCGAGGCTATCGTCGTTGGAGTAACTCAGACAACGTTCAGGTGGACATGTTCCAGCATTTCGCTTCCGCATGGACAGGCCGCAGTACGAATTAAAGAGAGGAAAAGGGGAGCAGCTGGCAGCAGGAACTATGACTCTCTTAAGGTAGCCAAATGCCTCGTCATCCGGCGCAGTACTTTTGTTAACTCGAGAAACTCGTAGTGGTAGTAACTGTGACGACGTGAAGTTAAACATACAGTGGCATATCGGTTCTTTAGGACTGACCATAGCAAGAATGATAAAAGCCTAAAGAAATGGGTGCAGCCGGCAGGAGTAACTATGACTCTCTTAAGGTAGCCAAATGCCTCGTCACTCTGCGAAATTTATTGGAAAACTCGAGGATATCGTCGTTGGAGTAACTCAGACATCGTTAAGGTGGACATGCTGTAGCATTTCGCTTCTGCAGGACTGGCCACAATACGAATTAAAGAGAGGAAAGATTCAAAGAAAGGGGGGCAGCTGGCAACAGTAACTATGACTCTCCTAAGGAAGCCAAATGCCTCGTCACGCTGCCAAATTTATTTGAAAACTCGAGGATATCGTCGTTAGAGTAACTCAGACAACGTTAAGGTGGACATGCTGTAGCATTTTGCTTCTGCAGGACTGGTTACAATACGAATTAAAGAGAGGAAAGATTCAAAGAAGGGGGAGCAGCTGGCAGCAGAAACTATGACACTCTTAAGGTAGCCAAATGCCTCGTCACTCTGTGAAATTTATTAGAAAACTCGAGGCTATCGTCGTTGGAGTAACTCAGACAACGTTTAGGTGGCCATGTTGCAGCATTTCGCTCCTGCATGGACTGGCCGCAGTACGAATTAAAGAGAGGAAAGATTCAAAGAAGGGGGAGCTGCTGGCAGCAGTAACTATGACTCTCTTAAGGAAGCCAAATGCCTCGTCTTCCGGCGAAGTACTTTTGCTAACTCGAGAAACTCGTAGTGGGAGTAACCGTGACGTCGTGAAGGTAAACATACAGTGGCATATCGGTTCTGTAGGACCGACCATAGCAAGAATGATAAAAGCCCAAAGAAATGCGTCAACCTTCAGAATTAACAATGACTGTCTTAAGGTAGACAAATGTCTCGTCAATCTGCGAAATTTATTTGAAAACTCGAGGATATCGTCGTTGGAGTAACTCAGACAACGTTAAGGTGGACATGCTGTAGCATTTTTTTTCTGCAGGACTGGCCACAATACGAATTAAAGCGAGGAAAGATTCAAACAAGGGGGTGCAGCTGGCAGCAGTAACTACGACTCTCTTAAGGGAGCCAAATGCCTCGTCACTCTGCCAAATTTATTTGAAAACTCGAGGATATCGTCGTTAGAGTAAGTCAGACAACGTTAAGGTGGACATGCTGTAGCATTTTGCTTCTGCAGGACTGGCCACAATACGAGAGGAAAGATTCAAAGAAGGGGGAGCAGCTGGCAGCAGAAACTATGACTCTCTTAAGGTAGCCAAATGCCTCGTCATCCGGCGAAGTACTTTTGCTAACTCGATAAACTCGTAGTGGGAGTAACTGTGACGATGTGAAGGTAAACATACAGTGGCATATCGGTTCTGTAGGACCGTCCATAGCAAGAATGATAAAAGCCTAAAGAAGCGGGTTCAGCTGGCAGCAGTAACTATGACTCTCTTAAGGTAGCCAAATGCGCGTCACTCTGCGAAATTAATTTGAAAATTCGAGGATATCGTCGTTGGAGTAACTCAGACACCGTTTAGGTGGCCATGTTGCAGTATTTCGCTTCTGCAGGACTGGCCACAATACGAATTAAAGAGAGGAAAGATTCAAAGAAGGGGAAGCAGCTGGCAGCAGTAACTATGACTCTCTTAAGGAAGCCAAATGCTTCGCCATTCTGCGAAATTTATATGAAAACTCGAGGCTATCGTCGTTAGAGTAACTCAGACAACGTTTAGGTGGACATGCTGTAGCATTTTGCTTCTGCAGGACTGGCCCCAATACGAATTAAAGAGAGGAAAGATTCAAAGAAGGGGGAGAAGCTTGCAGCAGTAACTATGACACTCTTAAGGTAGCCAAATTCCTCGTCACTCTGTGAAATTTATTAGAAAACTCGAGGCTATCGTCGTTGGAGTAACTCAGACAACGTTTAGGTGGCCATGTTGCAGCATTTCGCTTCTGCATGGACTGGCCGCAGTACGAATTAAAGAGAGGAAAGATTCAAAGAAAGGGGAGCAGCTGGCAGCAGGAACTATGACTCACTTAAGGTAGCCAAATGCCTCGTCATCCGGCGAAGTAATTATGCTAACGCGAAAAACTCGTAGTTTGAGAAACAGTGAAGGCGTTAAGGTGGACATACAGTGGCATGTCGGTTCCGTAGGACTGGCCGTAGCAAGAATGATAAAGGCCTAAAGAAAGGGGAGCAGCCGGCAGAATTAACTATGATTGTCTGAAGGTAGACAAATGCCTCGTCAGTCTGCGAAATTTATTTGAAAACTCGAGGATATCGTCGTTTGAGTAACTCAGACAACGTTAAGGTGGACATGCTGTAGCATTTTTCTTCTGCAGGACTGGTCACAATACGAATTAAAGCGAGGAAATATTCAAAGAAGGGGGAGCAGCTGGCAGCAGTAACTATGACTCTCTAAAGGTAGCAAATGCGTCGTCACGCTGAGAAATTTATGTGAGAAGTCGAGGCTATCGTCGTTGGAGTAACTCAGACAACGTTCAGGTGGACATGTTCCAGCATTTCGCTTCCGCATGGACAGGCCGCAGTACGAATTAAAGAGAGGAAAAGGGGAGCAGCTGGCAGCAGGAACTATGACTCTCTTAAGGTAGCCAAATGCCTCGTCATCCGGCGCAGTACTTTTGTTAACTCGAGAAACTCGTAGTGGTAGTAACTGTGACGACGTGAAGTTAAACATACAGTGGCATATCGGTTCTTTAGGACTGACCATAGCAAGAATGATAAAAGCCTAAAGAAATGGGTGCAGCCGGCAGGAGTAACTATGACTCTCTTAAGGTAGCCAAATGCCTCGTCACTCTGCGAAATTTATTGGAAAACTCGAGGATATCGTCGTTGGAGTAACTCAGACATCGTTAAGGTGGACATGCTGTAGCATTTCGCTTCTGCAGGACTGGCCACAATACGAATTAAAGAGAGGAAAGATTCAAAGAAAGGGGGGCAGCTGGCAACAGTAACTATGACTCTCCTAAGGAAGCCAAATGCCTCGTCACGCTGCCAAATTTATTTGAAAACTCGAGGATATCGTCGTTAGAGTAACTCAGACAACGTTAAGGTGGACATGCTGTAGCATTTTGCTTCTGCAGGACTGGTTACAATACGAATTAAAGAGAGGAAAGATTCAAAGAAGGGGGAGCAGCTGGCAGCAGAAACTATGACACTCTTAAGGTAGCCAAATGCCTCGTCACTCTGTGAAATTTATTAGAAAACTCGAGGCTATCGTCGTTGGAGTAACTCAGACAACGTTTAGGTGGCCATGTTGCAGCATTTCGCTTCTGCATGGACTGGCCGCAGTACGAATTAAAGAGAGGAAAGATTCAAAGAAGGGGGAGCTGCTGGCAGCAGTAACTATGACTCTCTTAAGGAAGCCAAATGCCTCGTCTTCCGGCGAAGTACTTTTGCTAACTCGAGAAACTCGTAGTGGGAGTAACCGTGACGTCGTGAAGGTAAACATACAGTGGCATATCGGTTCTGTAGGACCGACCATAGCAAGAATGATAAAAGCCCAAAGAAATGCGTTCAGCCTTCAGAATTAACAATGACTGTCTTAAGGTAGACAAATGTCTCGTCAATCTGCGAAATTTATTTGAAAACTCGAGGATATCGTCGTTGGAGTAACTCAGACAACGTTAAGGTGGACATGCTGTAGCATTTTTTTTCTGCAGGACTGGCCACAATACGATTTAAAGCGAGGAAAGATTCAAACAAGGGGGTGCAGCTGGCAGCAGTAACTACGACTCTCTTAAGGGAGCCAAATGCCTCGTCACTCTGCCAAATTTATTTGAAAACTCGAGGATATCGTCGTTAGAGTAAGTCAGACAACGTTAAGGTGGACATGCTGTAGCATTTTGCTTCTGCAGGACTGGCCACAATACGAGAGGAAAGATTCAAAGAAGGGGGAGCAGCTGGCAGCAGGAACTATGACTCTCTTAAGGTAGCCAAATGCCTCGTCATCCGGCGCAGTACTTTTGTTAACTCGAGAAACTCGTAGTGGTAGTAACTGTGACGACGTGAAGTTAAACATACAGTGGCATATCGGTTCTTTAGGACTGACCATAGCAAGAATGATAAAAGCCTAAAGAAATGGGTGCAGCCGGCAGGAGTAACTATGACTCTCTTAAGGTAGCCAAATGCCTCGTCACTCTGCGAAATTTATTGGAAAACTCGAGGATATCGTCGTTGGAGTAACTCAGACATCGTTAAGGTGGACATGCTGTAGCATTTCGCTTCTGCAGGACTGGCCACAATACGAATTAAAGAGAGGAAAGATTCAAAGAAAGGGGGGCAGCTGGCAACAGTAACTATGACTCTCCTAAGGAAGCCAAATGCCTCGTCACGCTGCCAAATTTATTTGAAAACTCGAGGATATCGTCGTTAGAGTAACTCAGACAACGTTAAGGTGGACATGCTGTAGCATTTTGCTTCTGCAGGACTGGTTACAATACGAATTAAAGAGAGGAAAGATTCAAAGAAGGGGGAGCAGCTGGCAGCAGAAACTATGACACTCTTAAGGTAGCCAAATGCCTCGTCACTCTGTGAAATTTATTAGAAAACTCGAGGCTATCGTCGTTGGAGTAACTCAGACAACGTTTAGGTGGCCATGTTGCAGCATTTCGCTTCTGCATGGACTGGCCGCAGTACGAATTAAAGAGAGGAAAGATTCAAAGAAGGGGGAGCTGCTGGCAGCAGTAACTATGACTCTCTTAAGGAAGCCAAATGCCTCGTCTTCCGGCGAAGTACTTTTGCTAACTCGAGAAACTCGTAGTGGGAGTAACCGTGACGTCGTGAAGGTAAACATACAGTGGCATATCGGTTCTGTAGGACCGACCATAGCAAGAATGATAAAAGCCCAAAGAAATGCGTTCAGCCTTCAGAATTAACAATGACTGTCTTAAGGTAGACAAATGTCTCGTCAATCTGCGAAATTTATTTGAAAACTCGAGGATATCGTCGTTGGAGTAACTCAGACAACGTTAAGGTGGACATGCTGTAGCATTTTTTTTCTGCAGGACTGGCCACAATACGAATTAAAGCGAGGAAAGATTCAAACAAGGGGGTGCAGCTGGCAGCAGTAACTACGACTCTCTTAAGGGAGCCAAATGCCTCGTCACTCTGCCAAATTTATTTGAAAACTCGAGGATATCGTCGTTAGAGTAAGTCAGACAACGTTAAGGTGGACATGCTGTAGCATTTTGCTTCTGCAGGACTGGCCACAATACGAGAGGAAAGATTCAAAGAAGGGGGAGCAGCTGGCAGCAGGAACTATGACTCTCTTAAGGTAGCCAAATGCCTCGTCATCCGGCGAAGTACTTTTGCTAACTCGATAAACTCGTAGTGGGAGTAACTGTGACGATGTGAAGGTAAACATACAGTGGCATATCGGTTCTGTAGGACCGACCATAGCAAGAATGATAAAAGCCTAAAGAAGCGGGTTCAGCTGGCAGCAGTAACTATGACTCTCTTAAGGTAGCCAAATGCGCGTCACTCTGCGAAATTAATTTGAAAATTCGAGGATATCGTCGTTGGAGTAACTCAGACACCGTTTAGGTGGCCATGTTGCAGTATTTCGCTTCTGCAGGACTGGCCACAATACGAATTAAAGAGAGGAAAGATTCAAAGAAGGGGAAGCAGCTGGCAGCAGTAACTATGACTCTCTTAAGGAAGCCAAATGCTTCGCCATTCTGCGAAATTTATATGAAAACTCGAGGCTATCGTCGTTAGAGTAACTCAGACAACGTTTAGGTGGACATGCTGTAGCATTTTGCTTCTGCAGGACTGGCCCCAATACGAATTAAAGAGAGGAAAGATTCAAAGAAGGGGGAGAAGCTTGCAGCAGTAACTATGACACTCTTAAGGTAGCCAAATTCCTCGTCACTCTGTGAAATTTATTAGAAAACTCGAGGCTATCGTCGTTGGAGTAACTCAGACAACGTTTAGGTGGCCATGTTGCAGCATTTCGCTTCTGCATGGACTGGCCGCAGTACGAATTAAAGAGAGGAAAGATTCAAAGAAAGGGGAGCAGCTGGCAGCAGGAACTATGACTCACTTAAGGTAGCCAAATGCCTCGTCATCCGGCGAAGTAATTATGCTAACGCGAAAAACTCGTAGTTTGAGAAACAGTGAAGGCGTTAAGGTGGACATACAGTGGCATGTCGGTTCCGTAGGACTGGCCGTAGCAAGAATGATAAAGGCCTAAAGAAAGGGGAGCAGCCGGCAGAATTAACTATGATTGTCTGAAGGTAGACAAATGCCTCGTCAGTCAGCGAAATTTATTTGAAAACTCGAGGATATCGTCGTTTGAGTAACTCAGACAACGTTAAGGTGGACATGCTGTAGCATTTTTCTTCTGCAGGACTGGTCACAATACGAATTAAAGCGAGGAAATATTCAAAGAAGGGGGAGCAGCTGGCAGCAGTAACTATGACTCTCTAAAGGTAGCAAATGCCTCGTCACGCTGAGAAATTTATGTGAGAAGTCGAGGCTATCGTCGTTGGAGTAACTCAGACAACGTTCAGGTGGACATGTTCCAGCATTTCGCTTCCGCATGGACAGGCCGCAGTACGAATTAAAGAGAGGAAAAGGGGAGCAGCTGGCAGCAGGAACTATGACTCTCTTAAGGTAGCCAAATGCCTCGTCATCCGGCGCAGTACTTTTGTTAACTCGAGAAACTCGTAGTGGTAGTAACTGTGACGACGTGAAGTTAAACATACAGTGGCATATCGGTTCTTTAGGACTGACCATAGCAAGAATGATAAAAGCCTAAAGAAATGGGTGCAGCCGGCAGGAGTAACTATGACTCTCTTAAGGTAGCCAAATGCCTCGTCACTCTGCGAAATTTATTGGAAAACTCGAGGATATCGTCGTTGGAGTAACTCAGACATCGTTAAGGTGGACATGCTGTAGCATTTCGCTTCTGCAGGACTGGCCACAATACGAATTAAAGAGAGGAAAGATTCAAAGAAGGGGAAGCAGCTGGCAGCAGTAACTATGACTCTCTTAAGGAAGCCAAATGCTTCGCCATTCTGCGAAATTTATATGAAAACTCGAGGCTATCGTCGTTAGAGTAACTCAGACAACGTTTAGGTGGACATGCTGTAGCATTTTGCTTCTGCAGGACTGGCCGCAGTACGAATTAAAGAGAGGAAAGATTCAAAGAAAGGGGAGCAGCTGGCAGCAGGAACTATGACTCACTTAAGGTAGCCAAATGCCTCGTCACTCTGTGAAATTTATTAGAAAACTCGAGGCTATCGTCGTTGGAGTAACTCAGACAACGTTTAGGTGGCCATGTTGCAGCATTTCGCTTCTGCATGGACTGGCCGCAGTACGAATTAAAGAGAGGAAAGATTCAAAGAAAGGGGAGCAGCTGGCAGCAGGAACTATGACTCACTTAAGGTAGCCAAATGCCTCGTCATCCGGCGAAGTAATTATGCTAACGCGAAAAACTCGTAGTTTGAGAAACAGTGAAGTCGTTAAGGTGGACATACAGTGGCATGTCGGTTCCGTAGGACTGGCCGTAGCAAGAATGATAAAGGCCTAAAGAAAGGGGAGCAGCCGGCAGAATTAACTATGATTGTCTGAAGGTAGACAAATGCCTCGTCAGTCTGCGAAATTTATTTGAAAACTCGAGGATATCGTCGTTTGAGTAACTCAGACAACGTTAAGGTGGACATGCTGTAGCATTTTTCTTCTGCAGGACTGGTCACAATACGAATTAAAGCGAGGAAATATTCAAAGAAGGGGGAGCAGCTGGCAGCAGTAACTATGACTCTCTAAATGTAGCAAATGCGTCGTCACGCTGAGAAATTTATGTGAGAAGTCGAGGCTATCGTCGTTGGAGTAACTCAGACAACGTTCAGGTGGACATGTTCCAGCATTTCGCTTCCGCATGGACAGGCCGCAGTACGAATTAAAGAGAGGAAAAGGGGAGCAGCTGGCAGCAGGAACTATGAATCTCTTAAGGTAGCCAAATGCCTCGTCATCCGGCGCAGTACTTTTGTTAACTCGAGAAACTCGTAGTGGTAGTAACTGTGACGACGTGAAGTTAAACATACA